>NC_053170.1:84133697-84801197 GCF_016835505.1 Polypterus senegalus
AGTGTTGCTTTTCTGTCTTTCTTAGACAATCAAAAGTGTCTGCTTGGAGAATGGGGGGGTGTGAGTGAGGCAGGTGTGCTTGTGTGCAAGTTTACACAAAAAGATGGCCTTGTGTGTGCATATCAGAGTGCTAACGGCACAGGGGGTCTCATACTTGTGCATCTTAAGCCAAAGTCACATTACACGACTTCTGATCAGAGGGGACGTCAAAGTTGAGGACTGCAGCTGCTGATCTCGTCACCCATGAACACACACCGGCCACTTTATTAACTACACCTGTTTAACTGCTTGTTGACGCAAATATTGAATCAGCCAATCACACGGCAGCAACTCAATGCATTTCGGCCTGTAGACATTGACGAGACAACCTGCTGAAGTTCAAACCGAACATCAGAATGGGGAAGAAAGGAGACTGAAGTGACTTTGAATGTGGCCTGGCTGTTGGTGCCAGACGGGCTGGTCTGAGTAGTTCAGAAACTGCTGATCTGCTGGGATTTTCACCCACAACCAGAGAATAGTCTGAAAAAGGGAAAATATCCAGTGAGTGGCAGTTCTCTGTGCCCTGTTAATGTCAGAAGAGAATGGCCACACTGGTTTGAACTGATAGAAAGACAACAGTAACTCAAATAACCACTCGTTACAACTGAGGTGTAAAGAAGAGCATCTCTGAACATACAACATGTCAAACCTTGAAGCAGGTGGGCTACAGCAGCAGGAGACCCCACCTGGTGCCACTCCTGAACTGACAAATGAGGCTACAGCTTACATGGGCTCACCCAAAATTGGACAAAAGAAGATTGGAAAAATACCACCTGGTCTGATAAGTCTCGATTTCTACTGCGATATTTGGATGGTAGGATCAGAATTTGGCATCAACAACATGAAAGCATGGATCCATCCTGCCTTGTATCAACGGTTCAGGGTGATGGTGGTGGTGTAATGATTTGGGGGATATTTTCTTGGCACACTTTGGGCCCCTTGGTACCAACTAAATGCCACAGCCTTCCTGAGTATTGTTGCTGACCATGCCCATCCCTTTATGCCTGCAGTGTACTCATCTTCTGAGGACTTCTTCCAGCAGGATAACGCGCCATGTCACAAAGCTCAGATCATCTCAAACTGTTTTCTTGAACATGATGATGAGTTCACTGAATGCAAATGAACTCCACTGTCACCAGATCTCAGTCTAACTGAGCACCTTGGGGATGTTGTGCAACGGGAGATTCACATTATGGATGTGCTGCTGACAAATCTGAAGCAAGTGCGTGATGCCACCGTGTCAATATGGACCACAATCCCTGAGGAATGTTTCCAGCACCTTGTTGAATCAACGCCATGAAGAATTACAGCAGTGCTGAAGGCAAAAGGGGGTCCAACCCGGCACTAGCGAGGTGTACCTAATAAAGTGGCCGGTGAGTGTACGTCAGATTACACAACTGTTATCTCAGAATAAATTAAATTAGACAAGTGCATGACGACTTTCCAGTACAGTTTCACATTTCCCTTTTTCTGACAGTTAATAAAGCGCTGGTGCCCATGCAAAGGGTTTACAGTTACGGCGAGATGAGCTTCAGTCTCTGCCTCCCATTTTTTTCGTCTCTTTTCCATTTTGTTGTGGTGATTGGTGAGGTCCATGGCAATACAAGTGTTGACAATGAATAAATGATCAGTACGCTCAAGTTTTTGGATGGGGTGCAGGTAGTGTGGCGGAGCGGCTCCAGAGGCAGATATGAGAGTCGTTGATCCCGGATTGACCTGTCCCCTCATTAGCGGCCACTTGGTCAGTCAGTCATTCATTTTCCAACCCACTGTATCCTAACACAGGGACACAGTGGTCTGCTGGAGCCAATCCCAGCCAGCGCAGGGCACAAGGCAGGAACAAACCCCAGGCAGGGTGCCAGTCCACCACAGGGCACACACACCAAGCGCACACACTAGGGACAATTTAGGATTGCCAATGCACCTAACCTGCATGTCTTTGGACTATGGGGGAAAACCCACGCACACACAGGGAGGACCTGGGTAGCGAACCCTGGTCTTCTTACTGCGAGGCACAAGCGCTACCACCGTGACACTGTGCCGCCCACAGCCACTTGGGTCCCACAGGAATTTAAAAGGAAGCCGAAGCACAAGAGTGAAGCGGTACAAGGATGATAACAACAATGGCGGAAAGATACGAGAGATGGGAGGTTAAAAACATAAAAGTAAAGCAGGGCAGAAGAGGAGCCGGTGCTACAGGACTGAAGGAAGTCGGTCACAAGTGGAACCAAACGTTGCGTCATAGCCTGTGCTTGAGGGGTAGAAGTCGCTCCGTTTAAGCACTTCTGGAGAGCTGGAGCCACCATGCACTCGTGGCAGTAGCAGCCAGGCTCGGTGTGGCGTCCTGCCGAATGGTGAGGAACTGGCGGTTAGGGGACCCAAGCCAGGTTTTATAGGTTGAATGTGCCTGTCGGAAGGTCATCTCCTCGGGCTGTAGGGTCCCGTTTTAGGTAAGCAGAGAAGAGATCGACACCGAGGCCTGTGATTTTAAAGGAAGGATATTTTTCTGTCCTTAATAATAATAATAATACATTTTACTTATATAGCGCCTTTCCCATGCTCAAGGCACTTACAGAATATAAGAAAGAACAGCAGGGTATACAGTATATAGCATTGTACAAAACCAGATAAATTAATAAAGAAGATTACGACAGTAAATTCAGAGAAAGCCTAACAGACAGTATAAGTGATGGTCTCGATCACGATCTGACAGACGAGCCGCGCTTCTGTTCATGTGGTCCAACACACCTTTTCGTCGCCATTGCATTCTATGCTTCCATCTGGGCGCTCATTGCCTATCAGCTCTCACACGCACACAAGCCCACCATTACAACTAAAGACAAAATTGATTTTGTCAGGGTGAGTTGCAGACAGGTGGGACTGACTCACTGGGGGGATGTCAGACTACATGACTGCAGGTCACAGAAACGCACCGTGACTGCCTCAGACTCACGAGAATAATGCAAATGAAGTCTGCAACCGGAAAATTCATGTAATGTGACATGTCCTTATGAGGGACCACCAGCGTTGTGTGTGGACCTGAATGACACGTACAAGAAGACTGGTGTGGGAAACATTGTGTGTGTCGTTTTACACCAAAAGAGGATAGGCTCTCCTGGATGTGTGTGTGCAACGCAGCACTTGGTGTGGAAATGTGTCACAAAAGACACACAGGCAGGTATGGACTGAAAGGAGATGTGCAAGTATGGGTGACAGTGGAGGAAGGAGTCTAGTGAGTGTCACAGAAACAGATGACAGTCAAGAGTGGCTGTGTGTGTGTGACATGAAGAAAGCCGGGGCAGAAGTGTGTGTGCAACGAGTGCAAGGGTGAGAGTGACAGAGGTGGCAGAAGGGTTCACATGTAGGAGTCACCTGGTAAGAGTTAAGGGAGAGACGTGGCACCGGTGCACACAAATTACAGAGCCCTCCATCAGTTCCACTTCCTGAGAGCAGGCAGCAGAGGAGTACAACGGAAGTCCCATTTAGAAGGGTCCGTGTGCGCCGAGAATGGTGCCGGCTCGTCTCAGACTGGCGTCACTGGCGAGGCAGGGCAGAGCATCTGGGAAGAGGAAGGTGGAGCAAACATGATGAGACTTGTGCTTCTGGCCTGAAAATGGAATTTTTTTTTTCCTTAGGACGAGGACAGTGGCGTCTTGTGCACACGTTTTACAAGTGCAGACCCCTGAAAGCTCACCATCAGCGGTGCCTGATTGGCGGAGTGGGTCCTTAAGCCCTGTACTACATTACACCCCCAAACTTCCCATAGAGACAACTCTTCTTCAGAAATAAAGGATTCGGCTCCCGCATTTAAACTCTGACGAGGAAAGACAGGACAAGGAGGGAGCTGAGGGGGGTCCCCGCCACACAGCTAACCTCAGCCTGTCCCACAAAGCCGGGGTCGTAGGGTCACGATCACCCACATTCCAAGCAAAAACAGGGAAACAACAGCCGGCTTGAGAAAACTCTGAGCTAAGTGAGATAAAAAAAGGAGGCACGCGCATCAAATGACATACCTGGTCGAAGAGGGCTTTCCAGTACTGCTGAGGAAAGCAGGAGAGAAAAAGAGAAAGGAAGAGAGAGATGAATATGAGCTGCGCCTGCACTCCACGTGCCCACAGTCACTATCTATAGTTAAATGGGGGTGGGGGGGTTTTGGGCTGACCAGTCATTAACTTGAACAGAATGAGGTGTCGCTGTCTTCACTTCATTTGTGTTGGCTGATACTACAGAGCTGCTCTTAGTGTACCTTAAGCGGCTGAGCTAAAGACCAAAGCCTACAGTATATGACTTTTGATTACAATAAATGCCCCCAAGAAAGATAAAGCAAGGACTGAGAGAAACAAAAGAGCCCCAGCTGGGACGGGAGAGCCGCACGCGTTGCCTGATTATTTCATTATCTGCAGTCCTTCAGCTGCTCCCAAAATATTCCCATCTATCTCAAGTAAACAGCAGCACAGATGGAGAGGGGAAAGCAAGAAAAGCGAGATGAGAAAAGCCCACGTGGTTAGGCAGAAATGAGGAAGAATGAGTTTCACTGGAGCGGCAATGGAAAAAAAAACAAAAAAAAAAAAAGACTGAAAGGCGCTATATGGAGCAAGTGACAAGGTTGCGACTCACATCCTCGGAGGCCACCGGCTGCACGTCCTCGCTGGCAAGAACCTCGATCTCCTCACCCTCGGCGTTGGCCGCCACTGCTGGAGAGGGGTTCGAGTGGGGCTGTCGCGCCCCCGGGTTCATCCTCAGACTCGCGTGCACCTCGCGGGGTTCCAGACGTCCATCGTGCGTGTCCAGCGTGACCACTGATTCAGATCCTTCAAATCGCGGCGGCTTCGACCGGCCCGCTGGCTGCCGAACTCATCACCGCAGTCGTAAAGAAGGGCACCCCCGCCATCAGCTTGTAGGACAGCTCCGCACGTGTTCGGGGGTGTGCGTGGAGGGGACCCCCGCGCGCCTTTCGGGACAGTCCGGTGCTCTACGAGCTCAGCCGGCGGTTCATCTTCTCAAAGTTCCGCGCGTTCATGCGTCCCGAGCATCTGCAAGCAAATCCGAATTCGGCGCGTTCACTTGCTGCGTATCCCATGAAGCGGGGGTGGGCTAGGCTGGTATAAGGTTTGGGGTTGGACAGGAGGGGGTGTCGGTGGCGCGGGTTCTCCTCACTGAACGCGACGCCGAGTCAGCGCGCGGCCGCCTGTCGGGACGGCCGGAAAGTTTGCGGAGCTGCGGCTGGCGGCTGCCGCCGCGATGACATCTCTGCCGAGGACTGGTCGATTTCACGTGCGCTCCCTCCTGTCGCTGTCTCTGACGCTGTTCCCCGACCTCTGGCGGCGACGCAGGACCTCCCCTTCATACACACCCCCCCCCCCCCTTTTACCAGCTGCGCACTACGCGCCCACAAAAAAAAAAAGAAAAGGATGACGTCATGGGACCCTCTACAAGGACAGAGGGTGTCTGCCGGACGGGATCGGCTCCGGTCCGCCAGTTCTCAGGCAGGTGACCTGAAACTGCCGGCTGTGTTGGACTTGCAAAGTCACCTTCCTCTTCACGCTTGAAATGGGCTATATAGCGTTCATTCAGCGCCCCCCATCTTCTCCCCATGCCTGACACTATGCTGTGCGTACAGGGAATCCAGCCAATGTCAAACCTGTCTGCCAGTTAAGGTGCTTGTAACTCAGACACCGCCCTCCTTAGTCAATGATGTCAGGGATTGTACTCAGTTGCCCCCAGTGCCCACCCCACCTCCTCCAACAGCCTGTGCTGAGCGCTGTCTCGCAATCTGCTGCCTATGCCCCCCATGCTTTATCCAATTTTCATTTTAATGATCTCATATATTGTCAATCGATCAAAAGTAGAAATCACTTGTTTTTGGTGTGAAAGAGTGGACAGTGTTCTGCTGCAGGTGCCATCCGTTTGACCCACTTGTCTCCGAGGGCCCCCTCCCCCAATAGGACTAATTATCCCACTGTGTCCCCATATGTGTGTCACTTTTTATCTCTGCAGTAATGTTATGCACTGTCAATTAATCAACAGAAGAAATATATTGGCACAGTTTTACCACAATATCTTGAGAACCCCCACCACCGCATTGGGGGTCTCCCAGAGTCAGAATTCACTTTATTGGCCAGATAGATTAACATGAGCGAGGAATTTGTCTGATAGAATGGATGCAACATTCAAGGGCAACACAAAACACAAAAAGCTAAAATAGAGTAAAATAAAATATGAAGAGAAAAAACAAGTCCGAGGTGTGCAGGTATTCATAGAAACTGAGTTGAAATGAAAACCCGTGTTCAAGAAGTGTCTGAAGACTCGTTTGGTGAATTTCACTCTAAAGGATGTTGTTAGGTTTTGTCAATCTGGAAACTGTAACTTGCTTGCATTTTGCTTTGCACTTTCACTTGTGATGATCAGTTTCGGCCCCTTGTCCTGTCACGCGTGTTCCCAAACAGTCCCCAGACTCGATTATGTTGAGTCTGCTAAGCAAATTCTGGGTAGCCAGAATAACTGCACGTGGGGGAAAAAACTGTTTAGGTGACATTTAATTCTAGCTTTCGCAGCACAAAGGCGTCTATGAAAGGGAGACTTTAGAACAGGTGGAGCCCGGAGTGAGTCGGATCAGCAAGGATATTCACAGCACGCGTTCCTATCGGCTCAAATAGGACTTGAACTGGTGGTGAGCGACAGCCTATGATTTTTCACAGGCTCTGCTGATCCTCTGAAGATTGACCTGAGCAGAGACAGCAGCACCAAGCCAGGCAATTACAGATGAGGTCAGAATGATGTCCTGTAGGTCACAGAAAAACATCACTGATCCAGTCATAATCATACAGTGCACTCAAGAAGGATTCAGACTCCTTCCTGTTCTACACATTTTTTTATGTTGCAATCTTATGCTAAAATCGTTTCAATTAATTATTTCCCTCTCTTCAAGCAGCACTCAATAACCTAGAATGACAAAGCAAAAAGTAAGATTTAAAAAAAGACATGCAAATCCACTTTAAGAAAAAGATGAATGCTATGTCTCTGTCATTCCAACAAATGGCACATCAAAAAGTTTTCTACTAATAAAATGTGTTTTATTTGTCATTCCAACAGATGGCTCATCACAAACATTAACACTGCTTTTACAAATCCCATACCTAATGGCATATAACAGAGACAAATGCATTGCATTTATCATGTCCTCACAGGTGGCGCAGTGGTAGTGCTGCTGCTTTGCAGTAAGGAGACTGTGGAAGAGTGTGGGTTCAGTTCCTCCCTGTGTGGATAGTGCTTTGAGTACTGAGAAAAGTGCTATATAAATATAATGAATTATTATTCCAACAGATGGTGCAATACAAACATTAACACTGCTTTTACAAATCCCATACCTAATGGCATATAACAGATACAAATGCATTGCATTTATCATTCCAACAGATGGAGCAATACAAACATTAACACTGCTTTTACAAATCCCATACCTAATGGCATATAACAGAGACAAATGCATTGCATGTTTCATTCCAACAGGCACATCACAAACATTAACACTGCTTTTACAAATCCTATTCCAAATGGCATATAACAGAGACAAATGCATTGCATGTATCATTCCAACAGATGGCACATCACAAACTTTAATACTGTTTTTACAAGTGCCAAACGAGCTGGCATATAACAGAAACAAATACATTGTATTTATCATTCTAAAAGATGGCACATCTTTAACACTGCTCTTACAAATCCCATTCCAAATGGCATACAACAGACACAAATGCATTACATTTATCATTCCATCAGGTGGTTGACAGACAATACAGCTAATAAGTTAAAAAAAAAAAAGCTAAAATATCCCATTGACACGAGTGCTCAGACCTTTTATTCTTTAAAGCCCCTTTGAGCAGCGACCCTGCAATGATCTTGGGTACGACCCAAAATGTTTTGCACACCTGGATTTAGGGATTTTCTGGCATTCTCCCCTGCCGATCCTCTCAAGCTTTGATGGATGGGATGGAGACCATCAGCCTCTCCAGAAATGTTCGTTTGGGTTCACATCCGAGCTCTGGATGGGCAACTCAAGGATATTCACAGAGTGTTGCCTTTGTTTTGTGGTTAGGTTCATTGTCCTGTAGGACAGGGAACCTTTGGCCCAGTCTGAGGTCCAGAAGTCTCTATGGTAGGTTTTCATTTAAGATTTGTCTGTTCTTTGGGCCGTTTAGCTTTCCCTCGACCCTGACTAGTCTCCCAGTCACCCAACCCCACAGTAGGATGCTGCCACCACCACCACACTTCACTGTTGGAGGGGTATTGCTCAGGTGACACGCAGTGTCTGGTTTTCTCCACACATGATGCTCAGAATTGAAGCCAAAAAGTCTGATCTTTTTTTCAGAGCAGAGTCCTGTTTCTCACAGCCAGAGAGTGCGATTTTGCAAACTCCAAAAAGTCATCCATGTGTCATTCACAGAGTTCAGGTTTCCATCTGGCCCACTCTGCCATAAAGCCCAGATCGGTAGAGTGTGGCAGTGAGTTTCCCCCAACTCCACACAAGTTTCCTGGTGCTCAGTTAGAGTGGCCATTGGGTTCTTGATCACCCCTCTTTATCATGTCCCTTCACCCCCAGTTTGCCCCCAAGCTCTAGGTGGAGTAGTGGTTGTACTAAACATCTTAAATTTAAGAATTATGAAGGTCACTGTGCTTTTGGGAACCTTCAGTGCTCTGAAAACTTTTGTAGCTTCCTTCAGATTGACACAATCCTGTTACTAATCTCTACAGGCAATTATTTCAACGTCACAGCTTGGCTTTTGTTCAGCTGTGGGCCATTCAGGGCCTGCTTAACATGTGGGCACGATTGGCACTGGCTGGGAGTCCCAGGAGCAGAGGGGCCCACAATGTTCTGATGCATATGTATGTTCTGTTTTGCTATCAAAACAGGGGTCCAGGTGCACTCCTATGCCCTGGGGGTTTATGATGCTGGTAAGATGGCCCTGAGCAGGCGTGTGGGCCTTTCATTATCACATACAGTCAATTGAACTGACCACAGGTGGACCCCAAACGTCTCAATGAGGATCAGTTAAAATGGATGTACCTAAACGAAACTTCAAGTGTCAAGTCAAGTCAACTTTATTTATGTAGCTCATGCAATACAACTCCACGTTGATCAACGTGCCTTACAATAAAAACAAAAACACACACATTTGTCTCCCTATTATATTAAAAACATTTTCCGTCGTACCCGTTATTCAACCTTGACCACTCCCCTCCAAACGGCTCGCCCAATCGTTACTCCCTACTGTGCTCATCCTCTCCGACCCACCCCGTGACACTCTCAGTGTGAACTCGCCCTTCAACGCAGTCGGTGGCAAGGCATGGATGTCGAATTTTAAATCGCGATAGGGAACGGCAAGAGTTGATGAAGAACGTTGAAAAAAAGAAAATGAAGGAAAAAGAGCTGCAAATAATAAAAATCAAGAACAAAGAGAATCGTCCAATAAACGAAAAAGAGAAAAATATCCAGAGCAATATGTGAACAGAAATGCAAAAAAGCAACATTTACTGAATGAAAATTAGAGGATAAAGGTGTTAATGTAACTTTATTTTTTATTTACTTTTTGTTACACTTTACTCTTTTACTCCTACTTTTAATTTATATTTCGTTTACTTATAATTGGTATTTAAAATAGACAGTTGTAGTGAAATACTCTAGTAATTGATTTTGTATTTATATTAACTAAGGACCAAAACCATCTTCCTGCCGCACTCCGCACTAGTGGCGTAGCTAGCTTGCTGAAGGCCCCTGTGCAGCGCGCTGAGGTGGGCGCCTCCTGTCTAGCATAAGTGTTAGCAATTTATTCGCAACTCGATTTTAGGGGCCGGCTGGACAGTGGTGTCACGCTGGTGGAAATCAGGTCGTTTCTGATGAGTTTTAACTTGGAGAACGATCGTTCACACGCAGCAACAGTCACTGGAATAGTCGGCGGAAACGTGTATGCCGTCAAACGTCACTGGAAGTAGACGACAATGCACAGTGACCTGTGAGCAACAGTTCAGCTACTTCAAAAACAGTCGACTTAGTTGACGGGATCGATTTAAAACCTGCACGAAATGACAACTGAGCGGAAAACGCTAGTGAAATGTCGGTGCTATAGGGTTCAACAAGAAGATCGGCAGCAGCATTGAGGTCAGAGTTGATGGTAACAAGACATTGAACGTTGAAGCCACTGCACTGAGACGGTGAAACCGCTGTTTTAGTTATTAAAATAATTTTTAAAAAATGGTACTAAATGGACGGCACGACAAAGGAAAATAGAAGTGTTCTGACGAATTCATAATATATCCATCCATTATCCAACCCGCTATATCCTAACTACAGGGTCACGGGGGTCTGCTGGAGCCAATCCCAGCAAATACAGGGCGCAAGGCAGGAAACAAACCCCCGGCAGGGCGCAAGCCCACTGCGTACACACTAGGGACAATTTAGGATCGCCAATGCCTAACCAGCATGTTTTTGGACTGTGGAAGGAAACCAGAACATCCGGCAGACACGGGGAGAACATGCAAACACCACGCAGGGAGGACCCGGGAAGCGAAAGTCTCTGTACTGCGAGTCTACAGCGCTACCACTGCGCCACCGTGCCGCCCCTTATAATATACTAGCAAAATACCCGTGCTTCGCGGCGGCGAAATACTGCCTTAAAAATTTTATTAAGAAGAAAATTAAACCTTTTTAAACTGAGGGAAAATATACCAATAATTATTTGTTAAGGATCTCTTTGTATACCACATTGTCAGTTCAGCCCTCCGGTTGTAATATGACCAAGCTGTGTGCTGAGCTTACTCTTGAGCATGCAACGTACAGTTGGCCATGTGAACAGTAATCTTGTTTCAAATTTCACAGCTTGGATTGCTGCTGTCATAATGGGTTTGAGTTTCATGGTTTGTTTCAATTACGACAGTATTTGTAGGACTTGCGTTGAAGTGACATTCGGCATCTGTCAAGCGTTGTAAGCATACAACCGGTTTCATTGATAACTTCACATCCAGCTTTTGAGAGTTTAAACATTCATAAATATCAAAGTGTCCACTACTGAAATCGTCACCTGTGAATCTAAGATGTTTAAGAGGCATTGGCGGTTGTCGAAAGGTGTAAAATATTTGGCCATTTCGGTACACTTGAAAGCGACAACCGAACAATTCAGCGGCAGCCATCAACTCACATGCAGATCCATAGGTGAAGGGCTTTAGCATTTCACTCTTCTAGTGCTCCTGTGTAGTCTAATTATCTCCTGTACCGTCATCAGTCCACACCTTGAACCTGTCCCAGTCATTCAATACATAAGACACAATGTTCCTCCGGATATCAAGAGTGAGCCTGATATGGCCGTGCAATATGTAACAAAGAGAACGGAAAAGGTAGGTGCCATCTCCGGGCATGGAAACCACTCGGTAAGTGACAGTTCTTTGATCGATGGTGATCACCTCGATAGACATGTTAATGGGGGTACGGTTGGAATGATAAAGGAAATGGGTACCTGAACAATGTAAAGTAAGTCTAAAATACCTACACAATAACTATAATCGTAATAAATGAACAATAAAACAGCAGAGAAGCCGTGGATTAAATAAAAAGGCTGTAGTTATCAGCAGGGAGACGTGAATCCTGTGGCGAAGCAAGGAAGGGAATGTAGAGACCGGAGCGACGGACGGCCTTATATAGGCAGGCAGCCAACAACGTGGGAGGCATTGGGATGGGGGACCCAACGCCGACTCACACAGTGACCGAGCTGCAGGCTATGGACGTATATGTGTACGTAAGTAGGATTCAGTTAGCGTTGGGAACCCGCATACCAAATTTCTTGAAGATGGGCCCATAAGTAACAAAGACCGTTGAAAAGTTCAATATGGCGGACGTTGTCGACTGTTATGACCGCTACGCGTAGAATTTCGAAATGAAACCTGCTTAACCTTTGTAAGTAAGCTGTAAGGAATAAGCCTCCCAAATTTCAGCCTTCTACCTACATGGGAAGTTGGAGAATTAGTGATGAGTCAGTGAGGGCTTTGCCTTTTATTAGTATAGATTTATTGGGATTAAAAAAAGATATAGAATTAAAATTTTATATATATATATATTTTGGATAGAGCTGCCAGGCAAGAGAAACAGAGGAAGACCTAAGGAAAGGTTTAGGGATGTGGTGAGAGAGGGACATGCAGGTGATGAGTGTAACAGAACAAGATGCAGAAGACAGAAAGATTATCCGCTGTGGCAAACCCTAACAGGAGCAGCCAAAAGAAGAAGAAGAAAAAAATATATATAGAAATTTGGAGCATTGGAATATTATAGAAATTTAAACGCTTAATTGGAACTTATTATTAACATATTTGTTTGGATTAAAAAAAAGGTTGCATAAGGTTTGGGCTCCGTGGGGGGTTTCACTGCCGTCCGTTTAGTACATACGGCCCCGAGTGTGCCATCCAAGTTGGTAGGCCCTTGTGCCCTGCACAATCTATTGCTACGCCAGTGCGCCGCACACTCTTCTATAAACCATCCCTTTAAATACAGTCGCACCCCAAAGCCCTTCGAGCGGCTCAGCCACAAAAAGGCGGGTGTCCAGCGCCTGCCCCCAGGGGTTGCAGAGGGAAGTAAGCAGGGGTTAATGTATAAAAACAAACAAACAAAAAAAAAAAAACTAAAACGCTATGCACAAAATTAGTAAGAAAAAAAATATGAAGACATTTTAAGAATAAACTCTTTTTTTTTTTTCTATGAACCAAATGCCAGGAAATAAAACTATGTTTTGAATTGAGATCTAAACCTCTCCATCGAGACAGCAGCTCTCATTTCTTATGGCAGAGTCTTCTAACGCCTCGGGGCCACAGCTGCAAAAGCACAGCCACCCATAAGCCTCCGACGAGTCTGCAGAATTCATCATGATAGCCGATCAGAGGAACCGAGAGCCCTGGGTGCCAAATCTGCGGTAAGAAGCTCAACAATCAAAGAAAGAGCAGACCCATGCAGTGCCTTAAACGCGAATAAGAAAATCTTAAAATCCCCCCAATACTCGACTGGAAACCAGTGTCGGGAAGCCAAAACAGGTGAGATATGATCTCTCTTTTCTTTTTTTCTTTTCTTTTTTTTTTTTGCCAGTCAACTGCCTTGCAGTCACATTCAGAAACAACTGAAGGAGGGGGGATAAAGATGACTGCTGTTATGATCCCAAAATCTGGAATGCTGTACAGAAAGAGATACACCAGGCTAACACCGTAAATCATTGAAACTCCTAATTAACCCCTGTGGCAGATGGCTGGGGCCCATGCCTGGCCGAGACGCCCCTTCACCACACCTGCCAGGCGGACAAGGGTGGGAAGCCCAGTATCTCCCCCTGGACACTAGATGGCAGCATCCCTGGGTTGCAGCAGTAACTCGGACTCCCCCAGGGCTTCATGGGGATTGGAGTTCTGTGCAGCTCTGTGGGGTTACGCAGGTGCCGCCAGGGGGTGCTGCACCAGGAACGACTTGCCCTTTTTAGGCACTGGAGGCCAACAATCAACCACCTGGACCACTTCCAGGTGCCTGATAAAAGGGAGCCAGAAGCCACCACTCTGGGACCAGAGTCGGGTGGAAGGAGGACAAAGCTGTGGAGGGGTGCTGGTGAAAGAGAGGAGTGTGGTGCCTCAGTGATTAGTGCTTGAGACTGTATTGTGGCTGGAGGAATTACGGGGAAGACGTGCCCACCAGCTGAAGAGAAATAAAAAGAGTATGTTTTACATGTGCCTCCTGTGTCCAGTCTGTGTTGGGTTGGGTGCAATATAGCGCCTTTCTTCCACCCCCTTATTAAATTTGGCCTTTCTATAACAACATTTTAGTTCTACCCTAATAAACGAGATATACAGAGAATTCTCATACTCTTCAATGAACACTCAGTTATTCTTTACTGCTCTGTTTTCTTGTCCGGTTTTTCTGTGGTGGTCTTTGTCACCACCACCACCTGATCAAAGTCCTCGTTTGAATGAAAGTGGATACCCCAACCTGCTACGGGACCCTCTGCAGTAAATCCCCCCAAGACGAAGCCTTAAAAAGCAATAAAGAGCAACTTAAGAGCATTCATGTTAGGCAGAATGCTCAGTGGGGTCTCTCTTTTGGCCTGGAACTCCTCCAGCTTAACTATTGTTTTTCAGTCCCCCCTGGCCAATTGATCTTATCATTGGACTGTCAAAAAATAAAAACATTTCTAAATTTGTCTTATGTAAGTGTGCATTATTTATTCTTTGCATACTGATTATGCAGTATTATTCTTATCTTACTTAATGCCCACGTAAACAGCAGTCAAGAGATCAGACAGCGTATTGCATTAGGACAACCTGCAGCAGCAGACCCCTCCAAAGTGTTTGAAAACAAAGACGCCCCCGTGAGGACTCAGGTGTGTCTGATCCAAGCCACGGTGTTTTCAGTCGCTTCCTGGACAATGAATAAGGAAGACCGTCAAAGAATTGAAGTCTTCAGGTTGTGGTGCCTGCAAAGAATATTGAACGTAGCACGGACCTCCAGGAGAAGAAACAGGCCAGCCCTGGAGGAAGTAGAACCAGAGCGCTCTTTAGAGGTGAGGATGACGTAACTCCATCGGACATGTTGTCAGAAAGGATCGCTCCCTAGAAAGGATATCATTCTTGGTAAAGTAGAAGGACAACGAAAGAGATGAAGACCCCCTATGAGATGGAGTGATACAGCGTTTACAGACCTGTCAGAAATTGTGAGGAAGGCGCAGACTTCTGTTGTACATAAGGAGTCGGAATCAACTCGATGGCACCTAACAACAACTAATTCCTATCTAATTTTTTTTTTGTTCTTACTTTCTTGTATACGAAGTATAAGGAAAGTATTGGAATTGTCCAAAAATTTGATTTCGAGATCTTTGAGATCTCGAAGTTTTAGACCGAAAATACCATTTTTGGAATTACATCTGTGTGTGTAAACACGATAACTTGAGTACGCTTTCACTTAACTCAACTAAATTTTGCATACGTATACATAAGTATTAGGTACAAAACAAAGATTTCTGTCAATTTTTGGACTATTTTTGTTATTCTGAAGTGGTACGTTACCTTTTATTCATGTAGCTGCAGAGTCCGATTTATTCAATCTTTACTTTTATAATAATTGTTCAACATATTATTACTTTGATTTGATGTTGATGGTTCTTTAATGTACATCTCACTATTATAAAAAAAAATCTCGGGGCGGGACAAGACTTTTTTTTCTGCAGCGAGACGAGATCTTTTGAAGAGAGACAGAGGGAGACACTTTCACGCCCCACGAGATGGTCAAGTCACGTCAAAATTACAAGCTTTGGAAGCAAGTCCCGTGAGACGGTGAGGTTTGCAAGTCACTCCTGTGACAGATAGGGGGCGCTATCGCTCCCTTGAACCCTTGTTCACAACTCCAAACACCGGGTAAAAGTCCAATAATCGACTTTATTAAATTGCCATGTGCACAAAGCACCCTCTCCTCCACTATACTCATAAACAATAATCAAACACACCATAATCCAATCCTCCACACTCCCAGACGCGTTGCCCTCCTACCATCCTGGAGCTCCCACAGTCCTTTTAAATACCCTGACCCGGAAGTGTTCCAATCCCCAGTCCATGTGACTCTCAATCACTTCCGGGTCAGGTACAAGTCCTTTCTTTTCACCCCGGAAGCACGTCGCTCTTCTTCTGACTCACTTCCGGGTTATAGGGCACAAAGAAGTCTTCGGTCCTCCTAGCAGCTCCCTCTTGTGGCCCCTGTGGTATCCAGCAGGGTCTTGTATAAAAACTACGTGTCCCAGACTGCGACGTAACAACACGTGTAAAGAGTGAAGGGGTCTGGATTCTCTCTGTCCGCCTCTGTGCTCCTCCTCACCCCAGGTTTGTGAGTGTCCTTGTAATGATGTACAGTATTAATCGATCGATACGATGAAAAGATTTATTAGTGCGCCAGCCCGTCCCGGTTTGCTGTGTCTTCACTTGTCCCTGAACAGACCCTCAATCTCAGCGAATTCTGTGCTACATTCCACTTTCCTCCACACGTACCCCGCTACATACTTTATCTGTTTTCTCTGGGATGATGCTCTGCATTCTCAATTATTTGCTCAAATCCATCGACAATGTATACCTACAGTGGGTATAGAAAAGAATCCCCCCCTTTGAAATATTCCCATTTTTTGCTTTACAACCTTAAATGAAACACACAAACTAATATTTTTTCCAGCTTTACTTACTCAACAGAGTCTATAACATCCAAGTGAAAGATATCACAGCTACAGTTCAGAAGAATTAAAAAAAAATTAAAAACAAGAATCCTGAGATTAATAAAGGACCCCCCCCCCAAACTCAATCAAGTGTAAGTGGCCACCATTTCCATTGCAGCCCATGGTTACTGGTATATTCCCCCTGTGATCAGTTGTAATTTGTGTGATTAGTGAAGCTGTTCCTGGAGCATTCATTCTTTTCCTTGGTAGTGCAACTGACAGCAAACAACTGGCTATGGGTGGCAAGCCACTTTCAAAAGATCTCAGGGATAGAGTTGTGGGCAGACATAAGGCAGGAGATGGAGACAAAACATCTCAAAGGCTTTATCAATCCCAAGGAGCTCAGTAAAGTCCATCATAAAGAAGTGGCAAGTGTTTGGTACTACTAGGACCCTACCTGGACCCGGCCGTTCCTCCAAACTGGATGGAAGAGCAAGGAGGAAACTGGTAAGAGAGGCTACCAGGAGGCCAATGGCCACTTTGAAGGAGTTACAGGATTTTATGGCAAAGAGTGGTCATTGTGGAGATGTGACAACAATTTCACAAGCGCTCAACAATTGTGGCTTGTTCGGGAGGGTCTCAAGGAAAACCCCACTTCTCAAGAAAGGCCACATTAAGGCTCGTTTGAGGTTTGCCAGAATGCACCTTCAAGATTTTGATGCCAAGTGGAAAGAAGGTCTTCTAGTCAGATGAGACCAAAATTGAACCATTTGGCCACAACACCAAACAATACACCAATGCAGCCCACCATCCACAACACACCATACCGACAGTAAAGCATGGAAGTGGCAGCATCCTGTTGTGGGGGACCTGGGGCTCTCGTTAGGGTAGAAGGAAAAATGGATGGGGCAAAATACTGTCACGTTCTTGAGGAAAACCTGCTACCCTCTACCAGAAAGTTGAAAATGGGCAGAATGTTCACCTTTCAATCGACAACGACCCGAAGCACACAGCAAAATTGACCACCCAGTGGCTGAAAGAGAAAAAAGTGAATGTCCTGGTGTGGCCAGTCAGAGCCGAGACCTGAATCACACTGAAAATCTGAGGAAAGATCTGAAGATAGCAGTCGACCAACACTCACCATCCAGTATGACCGAACTTGAACAGCTCTGTAAAGAAGAGTTGGGGGGCAAATATTGAGTGGGCTCAATCTAGATGTGCAAAGTTGATGAAGAAGAATCCCAGCAGACTCAAGGCTGTCATTAAAGCTACTTGGGGGGGCTGATCCTTTATTAATCTCAGTATGTCTTGTTTTTGATTTTTTATAATTTTTCTGAACTGCAGCTGTGATATCTTTCACTTGGATGTTATAGGTTGCATTGAGTAAGTAAAGCTGGAAAGAAATATTTTTGTTTGTATTTTCATTTAAAGCTGTAAAGCAAACAAAATGGGAATATTTCAAAGGGGGGGATTCTTTTCTATACCCACTGTAGTGTCAGAATTGTGTTTTCACTAGGAGTCCCAAGACAATCAAGTCCCAGAAAGCTACAAAGCACTTCCAGTAATGACCACTAGAGGGGGGATAGACCACAAAACCCCATCTCAATAAACAGGAAAATACAGAAACTTACTAACGAAAAATACTCTTTAATACCGTGAAGCTCTGTAGAGCACAAGGGCAAAATGGAGTTACCTAAAAAAAATGGTTAGGAGGAGAGAGCAGACGTTAGGAGCACGTGAGCACGCGCCTACCACATGACAAACCACCTAAGGATCCCAGATTAGATACAGTGCATCTGGAAAGTCTTCACAGCGCGTCACTTTTTCCACATTTTGTTATGTTACAGCCTTATTCCAAAATGGATTAAATTCATTTTTTTCCTCAGAATTCTACACACAACACCCCATAATGACAACGTGAAAAAAGTTTACTTGAGATTTTTGCAAATTTATTAAAAATAAAAAAACTGAGAAAGCACATGTACATAAGTATTCACAGCCTTTGCCATGAAGCTCACAATTGAGCTCAGGTGCATCCTGTTTCCCCTGATCATCCTTGAGATGTTTCTGCAGCTTAATTGGAGTCCACCTGTGGTAAATTCAGTTGACTGGACATGATTTGGAAAGGCACACACCTGTCTATAGAAGGTCCCATAGTTGACAGTTCAAGTCAGAGCACAAACCAAGCATGAAGTCAAAGGAATTGTCTGTAGACCTCTGAGACAGGATTGTCTCGAGGCACAAATCTGGAGAAGGTTACAGAACAATTTCTGCTGCTTTGAAGGTCCCAACGAGCACAGTGGCCTCCATCATCAGTAAGTGGAAGAAGTTCGAAACCACCAGGACTCTTCCTAGAGCTGGCCGGCCATCTAAACTGAGCGATCGGGGGAGAAGGGCCTTAGACAGGGAGGTGACCAAGAACCTGATGGTCACTCTGTGAGAGCTCCAGAGGTCCTCTGTGGAGAGAGGAGAACCTTCCAGAAGGACAACCATCTCTGCAGCAATCCACCAATCAGGCCTGTATGATAGAGTGGCCAGACAGAAGCCACTCCTTAGTAAAAGGCACATGGCAGCCCGCCTGAGTTTGCCAAAAGGCACCTGAAGGACTCTCAGACCATGAGAAACAAAATTTCTGGTCTGATGAGACAAAGATTGAACTCTTTGGTGTGAATGCCAGGCATCACGCTTGGAGGAAACCAGGACCGCCATCACCAGGCCAATACCATCCCTACAGTGAAGCATGGTGGTGGCAGCATCATGCTGTGGGGATGTTTTTCAGTGGCAGGAACTGGGAGACTAGTCAGGATAAAGGGAAAGATGACTGCAGCAATGTACAGAGACATCCTGGATGAAAACCTGCTCCAGAGCGCTCTTGACCTCAAACTGGGGCGACGGTTCATCTTTCAGCAGGACAACGACCCTAAGCACACAGCCAAGATATCAAAGGAGTGGCTTCAGGACAACTCTGTGAATGTCCTTGAGTGGCCCAGCCAGAGCCCAGACTTGAATCTGATTGAACATCTCTGGAGAGATCTTAAAATGGCTGTGCACCGACGCTTCACATCCAACCTGATGGAGCTTGAGAGGTGCTGCAAAGAGGAATAAGAGGAATGGGCGAAACTGGCCAAGAATAGGTGTGCCAAGCTTGTGGCATCACATTCAAAAAGACTTCAGACTGTAATTGCTGCCAAAGGTGCATCGACAAAGTATTGAGCAAAGGCTGTGAATACTTATGTACGTGTGATTTCTCAGTTTTTTTATTTTTAATAAATTTGCAAAAACCTCAAGTAAACTTTTTTCACGTGGTCATTATGGGGTATTGTGTGTAGAATTCTGAGGAAAAAAATGAATTTAATCGATTTTGGAATAAGGCTGTGACATAACAAAATGTGGAAAAAGTGATGCGCTGTGAAGACTTTCCGGATGCACTGTAGATAGATATGAAAGGCACTATATGATAGATAGATAGATAGATAGATAGATAGATAGATAGATACTTTATTAATCCCAAGGTGAAATTTACATACTCCAGCAGCAGCATACTGATAAAAAACAATATTAAATTCAAGAGTGATAACAATGCAGGTATAACAGACAATTACTTTGCGTAATGTTAACGTTTACCCCAGGTGGAATTGAAGAGTCGCATAGTGTGGGGTCTCCTCAGTCTGTCAGTGGAGCAGGACGGTGACAGCAGTCTGTCTGTCGCTGAAGCTGTTCCTCTGTCTGGAGATGATGCTGTTCAGTGGATGCAGTGGCATGATTCATGATTGACAGGAGTCTGCTCAGCGCCCATCACTCTGCCACAGATGTAAAACTGTCCAGCTCCGTGCCTAGAATAGAGCCTGCCTTCCTCACCAGTTTGTCCAGGCGTGAGGTGTCCTTCTTCTTTATGCTGCCTCCCCAGCACACCACCGCGTAGAAGAGGGCGCTCGCCATAACCATCTGATAGAACATCTGCAGCATCTTATTGCAGATGTTGAAGGATGCCAACCTTCTAAGGAAGTATAGTCGGCTCTGTCCTCTCTTGCACAGAGCATCAGTGTTGGCAGTCCAGTCCAATTTGTCATCCAGCTGCACTCCCAGGTATTTATAGGTCTGTACCCTCACAGTCACCTCCGATGATCATGGGGTCCATGAGTGTGATTAATATGGGATTAGGACCCGAGTGGGGCCATGGTTAGGAATCCTGAACAATCACAAAAGCACAGTAAACACGAGAGAGAGAGGCTTTGGGAGTCTGTACTGATGCAGCACGTTGCCGCCCCCACCACACACCTCGACATCCCAAATTAGGACCCAAGTGCCCCTCAGCACCCCACTACTTCGAATGCAGTGGAACAGTGGGAGGTTTTATTACAGTAGCTGGAGTTCCAGTCCTTCCACCAATTCATCAAAAATCCTTAGCACTTTCAAAAGGAACCACCAGGAACTGTGGGAGACCCTCCAGATGTATAGGGTGGAAGGAAGTGACTGGCGTGTGGTGTGCGATTGTTCAGTAATGCTTTTGTCAATTATTTTATGTTCATTATCGATTATTGTGGTCTGCGTCTTTTGGGATGTCTTCAGGGAGATGTGTGTGTGAGTATCAAACAGTGTATGTGAAGTTAGTTGAATGGGGTTAGTAAATAAACGGCATTAGAAACGTAATCCGTCCTTCATCCTTAAGAACAGTACACCCCGCTCCCTGGGGGACCACCTACAAAACGCATGGCAATGAAACTTAAACACAAGCAACTTAATGCATACAAAAGAACCACACATGAACAAGGGTGACTTGAAACATAAATCTGAACCCCTGACACATTCCTGGCTGACAGCCAGCATCATATACTTGTGTCTTTCAATGCAGTCGCATTTTTGAGGTTTTCAACGATGACGCCGAGCGTTGTACTCAACTTGTCCCTGAAGCCCCCCCATTATGTCTTAAATTTTAGGCTCCATTCTTTTTATTCATGCATAATGCATGTCCTCCCAGAGCTATTCTAGTGTCCCTGTAATGATGTTGTCTGCTTCCAATAAATCAATAACTCTGCTGATTCTGCAGTACCCACAGGACCCAACAGGGCTATGCTGGACTCCAACTCCCATGGTGCCCTGTGGGAGCCTGAGGCACCGCTGCAACCCAGGGGGACTGCCATCTGGCGCTCTGGGGGAGATGATGCCCTGTATATGTTCTCTCTCCCAGTCCTTCCATTAAACAGGCGTCCCAGCCAAGAAAGGGCCCCAGCCATTCGCCACACCTTTTAGTCAGGAACCAAGTTGTTGCTCGCTTACTCGTGTGTTTGGGGTCGCTGTCTTGTCGAAACTCCCATTTCAGGGGCATTTCCTCTTTGGCATACGGGAACACAATCTCTTCAAGTATTCTAATGTATTCAAACAAAGCCATGATCCCTGGTATACGATAAACAGGCCCAACACCGTAGTATCAAAAACATCCCCCCTATCAGGATCTTTGTGCCACCTTGCTTCACTTGAATTCAGTACCCGGGGGTCCTCTGACATTCTGTCAATGACCACTAGACCCGAAAAGAACTATTTTACTCTCATCAGTCGACAGAATGTTATGCCATTTCTCTTTGGGCCAATCGATGTGTTCCTTGACAAATTTTAACCGATTCTGCACGTACCTCTATTTTCAACAATGGTGCTTTTACAGGGGGCTTCTGGGTGATTGCTTAACCAGTCAAACGTCTTCTGACAGTAACAGTACTTACAGGTCATCTTTGATCTTTCTGGAGGTGATGATTGGCTGAATCTTTGCCATTTTGACTATTCTTTGATCCATTCTAAGAGTAGTTGTTCATTTTCTTCCTTGTGTTTTGCGTTTTTGTTGCCATTTTAAAGCATTTTGAGATCATTTTAGCTGAGTAACCTATAATTTGCTGCACTTCCTTATATGTTTTCCCCTCTCCAATCAACTTTTTAATCAACTTACGTTATTTCTCCAAACAAAGTTTGGAATGGCCCATTTTAGTTTTACAATTCAGAAGGAAAACTACACTCACTTTGTTAGGTACACCCTGCTAGTATCAAGTTGGACGCCCCTTTGACTCCAGAACTGCCATAATTCTTCATGGCCCAGACTCAACAAGGTGCTGGAGACATTCCTCTGGGATTGTGGTTCAAAATCTGACCCCTACTCTCTCTTCTGTTCTTTTCCCAGTTTTCTGTGGTGGCGACCTGCATCACCACCACCTAATCAGAGCACCATGATGTTGCTACTTTGACAGATTAAAGGCCGGAAGTCAACGTGACCGTCATCATCATCACCCTGAATACAAAGAGGACTGATCATTTATGTTAGGTAGAATGCCCAGAGGGGGCTGGGTGGTCTCGTGGCCTCTGAACCCCTGCAGATTTTATTTTTTCTCCAGCCGTCTGGAGTTTTTTTGTTTTTTCTGTCCTCCCTGGCCATCAGACCTTACTCTTATTCTATGTTAATGAGTTTTGTCTTATTTTAATTCTAAATTTGTCTTTTTTTCTCTTTTTCTTTATCATGTAAAGCATTTTGAGCTACATTATTTGTATGAAAATGTGTTATAGAAATAAATGTTATTGTTGTGATATCATCATGCAATTGCTGCAGATTTGTCAGCTGCACGTCCATGATGTGAATCTCCTGTTCCACCACATCCCAAAGGTGCTCTACTGGAGTGAGATCTGGTGACTGTGGAGGCCATTTGAGTCCAGTGAACTCATCATCATGTTCAAGAAAACAGTTTGAGATGATGTGAGGTTTGTTAGAGAGTCAAGGCTGGGGGGCTGTCAAGAAGCAATGCATGTTAAAGCCCACTGCAGCACTTCTTGTGTGAGTTTGGGCTATACAAAAATAAATTGTACAGTATTGTATTGTGGCATGGTGGGTTATCCTGCTGGAAGGAGCCATCAGAAGATGAGAGCACTGTGGTCTTAATGGTCAACAGCAATGCTCAGGTAGGACGTGGCATTAAAATGATGCTCAATTGGTACTAAGGGGTCTAAAGTGTGCCAAGAAAATATCCCCCACACCATTACACCACCACCACCAGATTGAACCCTTGATACATGGCTGGAGAGATCCATGCTTTCATGTTATTGACGCCAAATTCTGACCCTACCATCACAGCAGAAATCGAGACTCGTCAGACCAGGCAACATTTTTCCAGTCGTCTATTGTCCAGTTTTGGTGAGCCCGTGTGAATTGTCACCTTAGTTGTCTGTTCTTAGCTGACAGGAGTGGCACCAGGTGTGGTCTCCTGCTGCTGTAGCCCATCTTCTTGAAAGTTCGACATGTGTTGTGTGTTCAGAGATGCTCTTCTTCATACCTTGAGTGTAATGAATGGTTATTTCAGTTACTGTTGCCTTTCTTATCAGCCTGAACCATTCTCATCTGACCTCTGGCAGCAACAAGGCCCAGAGAACTGCCACTCACTGGATATTTTCCCTTTTTCAGATCATTCAAACCTTAGAGGTGGCTGTGTGTGAAAATCCCAGTAGATGAGCAGTCTCTGAAATACTCAGACCAGCCCGTCTGGCACCAACATCCATGCCACCTTCAAAGTCACTTCAATTACCTTTCGTCCCCATTCTGGTCCTCAGTTTGAGCCTCAGCAGGTTGTCTGCAGCTTGAAATGCACTGAGATGCTGCCATGTGATTGGCTGATTAGATATTTGTGGTAACAAGCAGTTGAGCAGGTGTACCTAATAAAGTGGCCGGTGAGTGTATTTTATAACAACGTGTGCTTCCCTTCCTCCTTAATAAATGACAACTAATGACACCTGTGCTTTTCACAGAATGAACAAATTCTCTAATGAAACTCCACGCTGCTATATTTTATTTGTATTATTCAATGGTGTGCGTCTTCTTGAATGCACCCGCATTTTTGAGGCTGTCAACAATGACACCAAGCGTTGTACTCAACTTGTCCCTGAAACCCCCCCCATTATGTCTTACATTTTAGGCTCCATTCAGTCTTTTCATGCATAATGGATGTCCTCCCAGAGCTAATCTAGGGTCCTTGTAATGATGTTGTCTACTTCCAATAAATCAATAACATACTGGGGAAGCTGTACTTGCCATATAACCCTATATAACCCTAACCCATCCCTTTTCCTTATCTTAACCCCTTTAAAACAGGGCCCTAAGGTTAAAGTAAAAATTATACTCGGGTCCCTGATGTTAAAGGTTTGTTTCTTGTCAGTTTATTGTCATCCCAGTTCTTCTCTTATCTTAATCCCTTTAAACAGGGCCCTGATGTTAAAGTTTTGTTTCTTGTCCATTGTGTATTTGTAGTATTTTGCAGTTTTTGTATGTCTATATGTTGTTTTGATTTATATTTCTTTAGTACAGGGAGCCTATGATGGCCTTCAGGGATAATAAAGACAGGAACTCAGTATTTCTGGTTCCTAATATTCATTTTTAGTGTTTAGGGTTTTATTAAAAATAGTATTATGATTTTAGGGATTCTTTTAGTCTGTTGCTTTTGTTCTTTTTATATCTATTTTGAAAAATATTTTAAAATGTCCATATTTATTACTGATTTTAAATATTTTAGTTTTGATTAATGGGGGGAATTATTTATTTTTTTAACCCTCTATTAAAAACAGAAAATTGAAATAATTGATTTTAGTAAATTATTGGACATATTTGAAATGATTACATGGATATTTTAGAACAGATTTATAGACTTTTTATTTAAATGATGGTTTTACAATTGGTAGGATGGGAGGGGATTGTAAAATAAAAGATTTATAATTGGGGTGATGTGTGCCAATGCACTTCAATATAGCCTTCGGGCTATTATCCCCTAAACCTAACCCTACTGGTTCCTAATATTTATTTTTAGTGTTTGGGTTTTATAAATATAGTATTATGATTTTAGGGATGGGGCGGCACGGTGGCGCAGTGGTAGCACTGCTGCCTCGCAGTTAGGAGACCCGGGTTCGCTTCCCGGGTCCTCCCTGCGTGGAGTTTGCATGTTCTCCCGTGTCTCGCGGGTTTCCTCCGGGCACTCGGTTTCCTCCCACAATCCAAAGACATGCAGGTTAGGTGGATTGGCGATTCTAAATTGGCCCTAGTGTGTGCTTGGTGTGTGGGTGTGTTTGTGTGTGTCCTGCGGTGGGTTGGCAACCTGCCCAGGATTGGTTCCTGCCTTGTGCCCTGTGTTGGCTGGGATTGGCTCCAGCAGACCCCCGTGACCCTGTATTCGGATTCAGCGGGTTAGAAAATGGATGGATGGATGGATTTTAGGGATTTTTTTAGTCTGTTGTTTGTGTTCTTTTAGTATCTATTTTATTGAAAAAAACATTTTTTAAGGTCCATATTTATTACTAGTTCTAAATATTTTAATTTTGATTAATAGGGGGGATTATTTATATTTTTTTAAAACCCTCTGGTAAAAAGTAAAAATGTAAATAATTTTAGTAATTTATTGGACATATTTAAAATTATAATTTGGGACATTTTAGAACAAACTGATAGACTTTTTAATTAATTTATGATTTTACAATTGGTAGGATGGGTGGGGACTGCAAAATAAAAGATTTATAATTGGAGTGAGTGTACCAATGCACTTTTGATATAGTCGTCGGGCTAATATCCCCTACCCTTACACTAACCCTAATTTCTCACTGACCTCCCGCACACACATCCATTTTCAGTGCCTCCTTGTAATGATGCATTTTCCGTCATCGATCAACTATAATCAGTGAAAAGAAGATATTTATTGGTGCAATCATTTACCGTTAGAGCCCTCCCCAGTAAACGAGGGTCTCGGTCATGATGCCGTGCATTGTGCTCACTTGTTCCCTGAGCCCTCCATTCTCATCCATCCCCTTATTTAGAGCCTAATGTGTGCCCTCCCCATGCTTTGTCTAGCCTCGCGCATTGTCAATCAAGGACTCAAAGAAAATCCTTTATCCTTTTGTCCTTGCGTTCCCCCCATCCCCCTGATCGTGAGGCTTTATCCCAGTCTCTTCTACATGTGCCATCCTCACACACATCATCTGCGCGGTCTGAAAAAGATGTCTTGCAGTTCCAGTCAGTCCGCACAAAAGCTTTTTTTTGTTTTTGAGTGCAATCATACTTATGAGGAGCTAAACCATTAAGACCACCTGCCTAGTGTGCTATTGCTCCTCTGTTCACCGACCTGCTGAGGCAGACCTCCGAAGATGTGGTATCTGACAGGAGACCCTCTAACTCCTGCAAGCTGCGAGGTGGAGCCGCCTTGGTTTGACAACTTGTTCCAACAAATCTCATCGATGCTGAAATGGATTGAGATCTAAGAAATCTGAAGGCCAGGGCCACACCTTGAACTCTTCATCATGTTCTTCAAACCATTCTGGAACAACTTGAGTAGTGTGACAGGGTGTATTATTGCGCCGAGAGATGGCACTTCCAATACGGAATACAGCTGCGATGAAGGAGGTACCTGGTTAGCAAGCATTTCGGTAAGCAGCAAGCGTTAAATTAATGTCCACATGAAAGCTTGGACTCAGGGCTTTCCAAAACATCCTTCTCCCTCCACCGGCTTGTCTTCTTTCCACAGGGGATCCTGATGCCATCTCTTCTATAGGTAAATAATGTACATGTACCCAGTATGGACACGAGAGGTCCCTGTTGCCCCTTAAACCCAACAGACAGACGCTCAGGACACAGATTAAAAGCAATGAGAAGTATTTTTAATAACTTCTGTCTGTTATAAAAGGAAATCCTGAGACGAGACTTTCTCGGAGATAATTTCAACTCCCGCGAAAGATAATTTCAGATCCTGCGACATGAGACTTTTTGCCAAGAGATTTTGCCCGCCCTCCTGTCAAACATATACAACCAAACCCACGGTCCACTCACTTCTCATTTGTGTGAATGCTATTGTCAGACACAGTTCCTGCGCTCTCAGCTCCGAGCGGGGTCGGAAGTAAAAGACAAAGAGTAGAAGACAAAGTAGAACATCGTAAAGAATTCAAAAACGTTGGCACAATACACAGGAACAGCAGGTTAGAGATTATGAAAGTACTAAAATTTGAAAGTCTCAAAAAAATGATAGTAAAGATCACATTAGCGCTAACAAATGGAAATTATTACTCTGTGATATAACAGAACAGCGAAAAGAGATCAAATACATTGTTCAGTTTTAAACTTTAAGTCGGAGACTTGTAGATCGTCTAATTCATGTTGTCATCAGGAAAAAGTAGTGTTTCTTCCCAATGAAGAGGCGTATCTGCGGGAATTAAAAGATTTGTTGTTTGCTGAAAGTGAAATCCACATACGCGAGTGGCAGAGATGTGAAGTGACTGGCGTGTAGCGCAGGCCGGGGGGTTGGCAAGCGAAGCGAGTAGGGGGTGAAGCCCCCTAGTTCTTCTACAAAACAGTGCCCTTCAAGCACCACAGCCACAAATAAATCAACAATAATAATCACAATTCTCTCACCTCCACACTTCCCCGCAAGCATTGTCCGCCTCATCCCGGCTCTGGCTTGCTGCTGGGTTCACAGCAGTCCTTTATATAGTCCTTGACCCAGAAGTGCTTCTGTTTGTCCTCCCATGTGACTTGCCAGCACTTCTGGGTCAGATGAAGGACTTGCTTTCATCCTCGTGCCTTGGGAGTACTTCAGGGCTATGGATGAAATACAAGTCCTCCGGTCCTCTTGCGGCGTCCCCAGGCGGCACCCATGGTACCCAGCAGGGCTGTAATATTACACTACAAGTCCCATAGTGCCCTGCGGGAATCCAGGGCACCGCTGAAGTCCATGGAAGTTGCCATCTAGCGTTTTGGGGGAGGTAGTGTCACAATCTGTTGCCCAAAAACAGCAACCTTTTTTAAAACAATTCAGACCGATGAACACTCGGACTCAAAGCGAATGTCCGATTCTATTATTTTATATTATTTTCGCATATTAGCGTTGTTCGGTCTTATGACAGAGCAAGATGTAGACAACAGGAAGATATGGAACAAGATGATCCACTGTGGCATCCACTAACAGGAGCAGTCGAAAGAAGAAGAAGAAGAAGCGATGTACAGTCTTAATGTCTGACAACCTACACAGTCCAACAATAACACGAGCAACAACAATGATGATTATGATGTCAACAATAGTAAACCTGAAAGTGTAGCATATACAGAGACAGACATGGTGAAGTAAAATTCAAGAATCAAAACGGCAACAGGACTGTAGCTCTTGTGCAAATTGCTAAAAGCTGATATAACCCAAACTTTGGTCGTCTCCCAAATGGACGTACATGAAAACTTAGCAAATATCGACCTCTGTTGCTCACCACCATTTGTGAGATTCGCTCTGCGCACAATGCAGAAGTTGTGCATTTTGTTCGGTTAAGTGGATTGCATTATTTGCATACACGAGCATACGATATAGGAATTATGGGTAAAGATTCCTAATTAAAGGTAATCATTATAGTCTCAGTTTCACTGAATGTTGTCATTATGCTAAGTTTTCAATTTATTTTATTAATTTAAATGACATGTATATGTTATGGTAATGTCTTAGCTAAAAGAAAAAAAGTGCATATATATATAGTGACAGATTGGGGGCCCTGCCGTCCCCCTGAACCCTCTGATCAGACACCAGACACTAGATAAAAGTCCAAAAGTTGACTTTATTACAATTATAATGTGAACAAAGCACCCTCCACTCTACTATACTCATATAATAAACCCAATACACAATAATACAATCCTCCACTCTCCCAGCCAGCTCAGCTTACCCTGGGATCTCCCACAGTCCTTTATATAGTCCGTGACCCGGAAGTGCTTCCAAACCCTCAGTCCATGTGACTTCCTAGCACTTACAGGTCAGATCAAAAGTCTTCTTTTCATCCCAGAGGTACGTCATTTCCACTGTCGCTGTGACTAAGATGTACTTCCAGGTTATAAGGAATGTAACAGTCCTTGGGCCTCCCTGCAGTGTCCTCTAGGGGCCCCTGCAGTATCCAGCAGGTCTGTGGATGAAAACTCCAATGTCCAAAATTCCCTGCTGGCATTCGGGGCACCTCCATGCTGCAGGAAAGGCTCCACCTGGCGGCCTGCGGGTATTTGCCGGGATGACTGGCCGGCCATATTCCACTATATATTGTGATGTATGGCCGGCTGTTTATCCTGGCCAATACCCCCACGCCACCAGGTGGAGTCCTCCCTGCAGTATGGAGGTGCCCCGAAGACCAGCAGGGCATCATGGACATTGGAGTCTTTATACACAGCCCTGCTGGATACCATGGGGGCCGCAAGGAGACGCTGCAGGGAGGAACGACGATTATTTGCCTTACGCCCTAGAAGTATGTCCGAGTCACATGGACTAGGGGAATAACGTGCTTCCGGGGTGAAGAAAAGGACTTTTCAGCTGACCCAGAAGTGATAGGAAATCACATGGACTGGGGATTGGAACACTTCCGGCTCAGGGATAATAAAAGGACTCTGGGAACTCCCAGATGGAGAGCTGAGCTGGGTGGAAAGGGTGGCAACATATCAGGGAGTGGTGGAAGATTATTGAGTATTGTGATGCGGAGTAATTAATGTGTATTGTGGAGAGGAGGGTGCTTTGTGCACTAATTATTAATAAAAAGTCAAATTATTGGACTTTTACTTGGTGTCTGGAGTCAAGTCTGTGGGTTCAAGAGAGCGATCTGTCACTATATATATATACAGTATATAGAATGGCACAATCCTCAAAAGACACACCTTTACCAGGCACTTTAAACAGATAACTATAGAACTTTTTAACCTTGGATTTAACGGTAATATTAGCATTTGTTACTTTTCTTTAGAGAAATGTTAAAAGCAACAAATAAAGACTACTAATACAGCCCAATTCCTACTTCATTTCTGAAATGGCACACCTCAAGAGAGTATTTTTCTGAGACAGCCTTGTAAACAGATGTTGCTATAACTCAGATTGTGAAGTTGCGGCCCCTAAATACTTCTCTATCCCCAGTCCTGTCTACAGGTCTCTGGCAGGGATGATTCCTCTCAAAGAAAAGGGGATGATGGGGCGCCGTTTACAGCTTCACCTAGGACAGCAACCATCAGTGTACGAACCTCTGAGAAACCCAAACACGCTGGCTTGGGAGTCTAGCAGTGGTGCTGTCACATGTCATTGCTGACTCCGGTCCACAAGATCCCCTCTTGCCTCCCATCTTTATGCTCTTGTGCAGATATACAGCATTCCATACCAAACTCTTTCACAGGTCCTGCACTTCAACAGTTGAGGAGGTAGGTGGTTCACATCTGGACATAACTGCCCACTCCAGAGGGAGTCAACCACCCCACACAGAGAAATGTCCATCTGTTTTAAGCAGAGCAGGATGGCGACTCTGATGCCTTGTGGCTGATGATCAGGACTGAGGAGCTTGAGCAAGGTCTCATCTTAAGGAGCACAGAAGACATCACTTTGAGCAACTGAGATGACAATGGTAAAGGGTGCTGTCTGCCAACTGCACATGTGAGGGACCTCCCTGGGCTGTTGGATCCGCTCCTGGTCAGAAGTGGTGTGGATGTGATGGTTATTGCCCACATTGGACAGGGAAACCTTAGGAAAGAACAGATGGGAGCCATAAGACTAACGGCAGAGTCTGGACTGTGAGGGAAGATTAAAGGATTGGAAAGGTTTCAGGCTGGGTAAAGGGGGACATAAAAATCATGACGAGAGTAAGTGGGGGGAGATGCCAGCTGTTACCTTATAAGCAGTTCCTCCGCACAGACAGGGGGGCACAGATGGAAGCTTTTCAATGGTACATTGCACACAAAATGTCCAAAAGCATCTGTTCATACAGGGAACCGTACATGGGGGTTAGTAGCAGCTTGTTGACTTTTAAATCTTGACTTGGCGTTTTTATGGATACTTTGGAAGGGGGGTGGGCTGAGCTGAATGGCCTGTTCCTCTCAAGCCATTTCTTAAGTATTTCTTAAGTGAATACATATTATATATCATACTTACCTGACAAGGGAGATACCATGATCACTAAGGTGGTTCTCCCAGGGCGAGGAACATCCATTGCACTCCGGGTGTGCTGACCCCTGCGATTTCCACAAATGCGGGAAACTCGACTGCATAATTTGTGGTTGTGGGGGACTGCGTTCGCGCTCTCCCCTGATTTTTTTTGTGAAGTTCCTTTTAATAATAAAGTATCTATCTATCTATTAGTGGTGTGGACGCTAGGGGTCGCTGTTGCCCCATTGAACCCACCAGACAGACGTCCAGGACACACGTTTAAAACACCAAGAAGATTCATCGATCCATCCATTGTCCAACCCGCTATATCCTAACTACAGGGTCACGGGGGTCTGCTGGAGCCAATCCCAGCCAACACAGGGCACAAGGCAGGAACCAATCCTGGGCAGGGTGCCAACCCACCGCAGACCAAGAAGATTCTTTAATAATAATAATCCTTCCATAATAATGCACAAAGCACCGCACACTCCACAATTCTTTAATAAATCAATAATCAATAATCACAATCCTCCACTCCCAGCAGCTCCGTCACACTTCCTCCCAACTCGGCTCAATCTGCTGGGGATTCCCACAATTCTTTTAAAGTTTATGACCCGAAAGTTTTCCATCTCCGGGTCAAACGCCTTCTTCAGGTGTCCCGGAAGTACTGCGGGTTTCCGTCCTCGTGACTCCTAAGTACTTCCGGGTTAACGTCACAGTAATATCCCCCTGGTTCTTGGTGAGCTTCCCCTAGTGGAGCCCACTGCACCCAACAGGGCTGAAGAACTGGACTCCATGTCCCATGCTGCCCTGCGGGAATCCGGGGAACCATTTCCATCCAGGGAAGCTGCCATCTAGCATCCCAGGGGATGTATTGCCCTGAACAGGATGGTTTCTGCAGTTGAGGGACGTCCCAGCCAGACTGAAATGTCGGCCGTCCATCACAGTGGATATAAAAATAATCTACACACCCCTGTTAAAACCAAGATAAATCACATTAGGACATCGTCCACAGTGAGGGGCAGCCGGGAGCCTGGAAAGACTGGGGGAGATGGCATACATACACAGGACATTATCTTCCCTGGACCACCAGATGGCAGCCCCCCCCTAGGTTACAGCAGTGCCAAGGACTCTCACAGGGCACCATGGGAACTGAAGTTTTTCGACTCAGGGACTGGGGAGCCCTACTTTGTCTGGCTCTCACCTCACCTGGAAGCGCTTTCGAGCTATGGCTTCAGAACACCACAAGTGTACGATGATAGAAGCTGCCTGTCACCACTCCGGGGGCCAGAGGAGGGAAGAAGGAGGACAAAGCTTGCCTGAAGGAGTGGAGGAGGCAGCAAATGAGAGAGAAAGAGAGGGAAGACCATTTACTGGCTGCATTATGCTTGGTGTTGTTGGAAACGCTTACCTGAAGGCTTTCCCACAATAAAAAAATCTTTTATTCTTATATACTTATTTCCAAACTTATCTGTGTTGGGTGCTTGGGGAGCTCTATCACCCCCTACTATTCATACCACCTTAATTGTGAAACTGCAACCTACACAAAGAAGGTGAAAAACAGAAATTGTTTAGGGGGAAAAATATATAAATCAGAAACTTGCTTGCCCACCCCTTGTTTTTATTACAGCACTCCGTCCATCTGGACTGGCACCCTGTCCAAAGATTTGTTCCTACCTTGTGCTCCAGTAAACCCCCATGACCCTGGTCTGGACTAAGCAGGTTAGAAAATGACATGACATGACTTTAAGTTGTGTTGTTCTGCTCTTGGAACCGGGGGTTCGTGTCCCGGGTCCCCCTGTATGGAGTCTGCATGTTCTCTCAGTGTCTGTGTGAGTTTCCTTCCAACAACAGGCAGGTTATGTGAACTGGTGACACTAAGTTGGCCCCTAGTGGGTGTGTGTTTCCCCCAATGGGCTGCCACCCTGTCTAGGGTTTTTTCCTACCTTGTGCCCTATGCTAGCGGGGTTAATTCTTGATGGACATGCCAGTGTATAAAGCTTTTTGATGCTATTATATTATATTCTAGCAAAATACCCGCGCTTCGCAGCAGAGAAGTAGTGTATTAAAGAAGTAATGAAAAAGAAAAGGAAACATTTTAAAAATAACGTAACATGATTGTCAATGTAATTGTTTTGTCACTGTTATGAGTGTTGCTGTCATCAAGGATTTGATTATCATTATTTGTTTCAATCAGGTTCGTATTTGGAGGACGTGTTGTGTTCAAGTTACATTCCGTGTTTGTCAACCATTGTAAAGATAACAGGTTTCATTCATCGAAGTGTTCACTACCCAAATCGCTACTCGTGAATCTAAGATGTTTAACAGGCATTCCCGGTATTAACTCGTGGATTTGCCTGCGAATATTTAGCGGCAGCGTGTCTATTAACTTGGGGATTTTTCTGTGAGTATTTGGCGGCAGCGTCACAAAGTTGTTTCCATCTAGCTGCATCTGAAAATGTACCAAGACGTCTGACACGTCTCCTTTTTACTGTTTTCTCACAGCTTGGATTGCTGCTGACGGACGGCCTTATATGGGCAGGCACTCAATTACGTGGGAGGCGTGACGATGGGGGACGCAACTCCGCCTCACATGGCGACTGAGCTGCAGGCTATGGCCGTATATATGTACATAAGTAGGTTCCAGTTATGACCATTACGCCTAGAATTTCAAAATAAAACCTGCCTAACTTTTGTAAGTAAGCTGTAAGGAATGAGCCTGCCAAATTTCAGCCTTCTACCTACACGGGAAGTTGGAGAATTAGTGATGAGTGAGTGAGTGAGTGAGTGAGTGAGTCAGTCAGTCAGTGAGTCAGTCAGTCAGTCAGTCGGTGAGTCAGTCAGTCAGTGAGTCAGTCAGTCAGTCAGGGCTTTGCCTTTTATTAGTATAGATCACAGGTGGGCAATGTCAGTCCTGGAGGGCTGCAGTGGCTGCAGGTTTTTGTTCCAACCCAGTTGCTTAATTAAAAAACAATCTTTGTCAATTGTTTAATTTCATGGCTTGCTAGTGCTTTAACTCTGCCATGTCAAGTCATTCTCATATCCCAGAGTTTTTTTCCTTTCTATGGATATCAGCCAAATGATTTGAAATCTAAAACAGACGAGTTATTCTCAGTGCTTCACTTTTTTCTCTTCACTTTCCTTCCAAGTATTTAATTAAACCCAATAGTGCATGATAAATACACACAAGTGTAAATGGAAACAAGCTAAATGGAGGAATGCTGGTTTCTTTTGTCATTTGCATCTTATTGCTAATAAAGAACAATTAAAAACCAAGATTACAGCTGTTTAAGACTAAAATAAGCAATAAGGGTTCAAAATCTGAACGAGTGAGACAGCTAAAGTGAAGCAGAAGTGTTACTTGAGCAATAAGTGCTTCTTATTAAGCAATTGGGTTGGAACAAAAACCTGCAGCCACTGCGGCCCTCCAAGACTGAATCTGCCCACCTTTGGTATAGATTGAGGTGCTATTAATGAAAAGCCATTGAATGGGATTTCAGTTTTTGCAATGCTATCAAATAGGCATCAAGTATTGTGAAATTACACTGTTATTGGTATCAAACAGAAAAATTCTGGTACTGTGACATCCCTGAGTGCACAGGACTTAGTGGCAGTGACGCTAATCACTGCACCGCCATGCTGTCTTTAAAAGTTGATACACTGCATGTCATCTGGTGCAGTAGTTAGTGCCACTGCCACTAAGTCCTGTGTTCAGATCGTGCACTCATCTGTAGCTCTCACAAGGACCCTAAAATTTGATGACAGTGTTTTGTTTGGCTTATTTTGGGGACCCCAGGAACACACCCAGCCCTGACCCGGCACGCACACACTTACACACAGAGACACTGATAGGCAGCACAATAAACTGATAAATCATAATGAAAATATGAATCAAATAATGGAAAAAAACTCACATTACCATAGGAATGCATACGCAAAGGCCGTCCCCAGTTCCCCGACAGCGATAACTATCCATGGTCAGAGGTGGCTGGGGGTGGTACCCAGCCGGGATGCCCAGGAGGACCGGAGGAGGGCTTACGCCTCCCCCTGACCACGTGGGGTGACCGCCCTGATGGCTTTGGGGACCACGGGAACCAAGCTTAGAAACTCAACTCTATAGGGGCCCGTGGTCACCATCACTGCCTTTGAAGCCCTGGCCCTCAGCATTTCCATCACACCCGGAAGTGCTGGTGGGAAGAAGACCAGGGACACCTGGAGTGCTTCCGTGTGCGCAGCTGGTACTTCCACCACACTGGGGAGTGCCAGCAGAAGCTAATTGGGAGGCACCTGGAGCACGTCCGGGTGGGAATAAAAGGGGCCGCCTCCCTCCATTCATTGGCTGGAGTCAGGAGCGAAGGAAGACAAGGTCTTGGAGGAGGAAAGGAGGCGGCCTGAAGAGTGAAAGAGGCATTTGGACAGGTCTGGACTTTGGGGGAGTTTAGGGGGTTGTGTGTGCGCTGTAAATAAAGGACTTTTTAAATAAACGTGTTGTGGGTGAACCAATGATGTCCGTCTGTCTGTGGCCGGGCCAGCTTCCACACCATATAAATAAAACTTAATCACCAACACACTACCACTAACCACACAGTCCCACACAGTCCAGTCCACAATAGCAGGCGCAGGTGACGATGAACGTGTGAAATGAAATCCCTCTGACAGAAATGTTAAGTTTTGTCCTACCAGGTTCCCATTGAAGCACGAGGACTGGAGGTGATTGGGAGCGCTCCCCTCAGACGAAGACAAAGCCAACCAAGACAAGTTCACGCCAACAAGCAGGCACAGGACAACACATACATCCAGACGAAACTATAAATCCAAGGTGGCGGTAGTGTGTGTGAAGAGCAGAAACAAAACTGGCAGGTGATCGTGATTCCCTTGACGTCTTATTGGCTTCTTTTTTAAAGGGCCTGCCTGATCGACCTTCTTCCCAGCCCTCTGAATCTGCCCAATGACGTTATATACTGCCGGGGCTGCTGGGAGATGTAGTCAGTTTCAAGTAGCGCTGCTACACAGTCACCGTTGGTGAGCAGCTTGTTTGTTATCCCTTCCTCCCTTGTCCTGAGTCTTCTGGTGTTCTTCCCACAACGTGTTATGTTTACTGGTGACTGTGCAAGTGGACATGTGACCGATAAATGAACTGGCACCCCTTCCCGGGTTGGTTTCTGCACTGCATCTGATGCTGCCATGGCAGGCTCCAGCCCCTGGCACCAGTAAGCAGATTATTTTAACACACTTTTCCTTTACAAATTTGTTAAAAGGTGGAGTCACGAAATTATACTTCCAGAATAATCTGCTTCCTCTGCTCATTCTCTCATCCCTGTACTATAAATGCTCCCACCAGTCTGTGCATGCCATGTATGTTTTTAAAATGCCACAATGCACTCCGAGTTCTCGCCATTTGTCTTCTACGGGCATTCTGGCTGGCACCGAACACCAAAAGTTATTGAAGTACATCAGCGGCTGCTACTGCCACCTCAGCACATGCCCAAAATAGAACAAGTTCCAGTGCCCATGACCAGGTCTTTGTCTAGTTTATATAGTGCCTTTCACGTTGAGTTCTGTGAATAGAAGATAAGGATATATTAGATAACAACAATGGATGACATACCAATTCCAGGCCTGTTTAATTAAATTCAGGGTCATGATGGTGCTGGAGCCAATCATAGCAGCAAAGGTTGCAGGGTAGGAAACTGCACTGGACAGGGCAGCGGCCCATCAGAGGACCACATCTCACACATACCCACACTGAGATTCCTGATTTCACCTTCATTGCATGTCTTTGGGGATGTGGAGCAACCCACACGGTGGCCTGGAGAACATGCAATCTCCAAGCCGGCACAGGATGTTGGATCCGTGATGTTGCCATATTCACTCAACTTAGTAAGAAGATCTAATTATAAAGATGATTCAAAATAAAAAACGTAAGACTGGACAATGTGCGAGACAGCCTTCGAATGTCCTTCGATCAAAGCAGAATAAACAGAAAACTGAGTGTGAAGGACAATGGACAAGCACCAGCATGGCAGGTCCAGGAGGAGTCCTTCGAAAGGGAAACTCCGCAGGCAGACGGCGAAAAGGAGGGAGGGGTCTTCAGAAGAAAACAAGACTAGGGTGCTCCTGAAGTCGGGACGGAGCTTCCAGGCCTAGTTCAAATTAAACATGGTGACACAAACTCCTATTTGCTGACGTTACCCAGACGTTTATGTCGATTTTAAGATTTTTCAACTCAGGCAGGACTGGTTTGCATCTTGTCCCCAGTAGTGCTGAAGGAGGCTCCAGCTCTCCTTGCCCCTGACATGGGTTGGCGAAATGACGGGATACGAGGGCTGAATGTTAGCAGGATGGCATGAAAATAAAGCTCAGATTTTTACTGAAAAGTATGACCTGGTGATCAAGTGAAGTCTTTTTTAAAAAACATCAGCGCAGTGCTGCCTATTCCTGAGCCTCATGTTGTCCATTATGGGATCACAGGGAGATTACCAGGCACCCGGACTGGACGCCACTTTACCTCTCTCTGTTACAAGAAGCAGCTTTATTTATTATTATTATTATCATTATCATTAAATAATTAATTTATTAACTTATTAATAATAATAATAGTTAGGGGGCTTTGTCCCCTGCTCGCTTCGCTCACCAATCCCCGGGCCTGCTCTATGCACTAGCCTCTTTGCAGTTCTGCCGCTCGCATATGGGGATGCGGATGTACAATTTAAACAGATTTTCATTTTCATGGGAATTGTTACATATGCAAAATAGAACTATTTTACATTACAGTGAGTAATTAACCATATTACAAAATAGTAAAACGTAATAATTTGAAAGATTACATCCTATGCAGAAGAGTTGATCTGAAGGAGATTGAAGACTGCAAAGTGGTGGCAGGGGAAAGTGTAGTTAAGTAGCATAGGATGGTGGTATGTAGGATACATTGGAGATCAAGAAGAGGAAGAGAGTGAGGGGAGAACCAAGGATCAAATGGTGGAAGTTGAAAAAGGAAGACTGCAAGGTTGAGTTTAGGGAGAAGGTGAGAAAGGCACTGGGTGGTAGTGAAGAGTTACCAGACAGCTGGAAAACGACAGAAGAAGTAGTAAGGGTGACAGCAAAAAAGGTGCTTGGCGTGACATCTGGAAAGAGGAAGGAGGAAAAGGAATCCTGGTGGTGGAATGGGGAAGTAAAGGAGAGTACACAGAGGAAGTGGGATAGTCAGAGATGCAGAAAGTAGACAAAAGTACAAGGAGATAAGGCACAAGGTGAAGAGAGAGGTGTCATAGGCTAAAGAAAAGGCGTATGATGAGTTGTAAGAGAGGTTGGACACTAAGGAGAAAGAAAAGGACCGGTGGGCTAGACAGAGGGACCGAGCTGGGAAAGATGTGCGGCAGGTTAGGGTGATAAAGGATAAAGATGGAAACGTATCCACAAGCGAGGAGTGTGTGTTGAGCAGATGGAAAAAGTACTTTGAGAGGCTGATGAATGAAGAGAATGAGAGAGAGAAGAGGTTGGATGATGTAGAGATAGTGAATCAGGAAGTGCAACGAATTAGCAAGGAGGAAGTAAGGACAGCTATGAAGACAAAATATATGTTTGTGAATGAGAGGGAGGTCAGAGGAATGGTGAGGCTTCAGGGAGTAGAGTTGCTGAAGGTTGGTGAGTTTAAATATTTGGCATCAACAGTACAGAGTAATGGGGATGGTGGAAGAGAAGTGAAAAAGAGAGTGCAGGCAGGGTGGAATGGGTGAAGAAGAGTGTCAGGAGTGATTTGTGACAGACGGGTATCAGCAAGAGTGAAAGGGAAGGTCTACAGTAGTGAGACCAGCTATGTTACATGGGTTGGAGATGGTGGCACAGGAGACAGAGCTGGAGATGGCAGAGTTAAAGATGTTAATTTTTGCATTGGGTGTGACGAGGATGGACAGGATTAGAAATGAGGACATTAGAGGGTCAGCTCAGGTGGGGCGGTTGGGAGACAAAGTCGGAGAGACGAGATTGCGTTGGTTTGGACATGTGCAGAGGAGAGATGCTGGGTATACTGGGAGAAGTGTGCTAAGGATAGAGCTGCCAGGGAAGAGGAAAAGAGGAAGGCCTAAGAGAAGGTTTATGGATGTGGTGAGAGAAGATGTGAAGGTGATGGGTGTGAGAGAGCAAGATGACGAGGACAGAAAGACATGGAAGAAGATGATCTGATGTGGCGACCCCTAACAGGAGCAGCCGAAAGAAGAAGAAGAAGAATTTGAAAGTAAATTATGTTTCATGTTGCGTAATACGTTTTCGTTCTGTTTGGCTTTGAAATTAACACGCAACTACTTTTTAACTTACACTTTTACTGTAAAACTTCAGTAAAAACTATTTTTTTGAATTACATTTTTGGCAATTTCACATTGAATTTTGATTCTGTGTTTGGACTTTCATCGTGACAACGCTACATATAACTTGCCTATGAGTGAATTTTGTTTCTTTTGCTCCATTAAATTAAAATTACTTTTTCGAATATTTGGTTCTGAGATTTCTTAATTGTCATAGCAAAAGCTGTTCTAATGGGAAACTGTAAAAGTTTAATTACGAATGGCATATCAAGATCTCCTTTGGTGTCTAATGTTGTCCCCTGAAGATGTACTACATTATCTTTCTTGGATACGTCCTTCTTTCTACAGTAATTCGGCTGGTGGAAGACCTGACGGTGTTAACGGTTGTAGATATTCTTCATGATTCTGTAAGTTGATGTTTTCATCTTCCGCACCATCGCCACCAACTGTTTCAGCAAAGTCTATTGATACGCATTTAACCAATTTGCTGTGTAACCGATCGTCATTTTTCGTGTTAATTTGTTTGACTTCATCGTTTCTCGGTGCTAGGATTGCCCGTGTACTCATTTTTTCTGTTGCTAACCCTTTGTGATGAAATTGATGATTTGCGCATAATACATCTTCTTTAAATTGGGAACTTAAAGTGAGGAAAACGTAAAAATTTATAAGAGCAGAGAGAGCAGGAAGTGCGTCTGTCAAAATCATTCACACGAATGAGAGGTGAGAGGACCGCATGCGTGTTTGAATACAGTTGAGAGGAGGGCGGAAATTGAACAAATCTTCCAAAAAGTCTTGTTTCGTCGCAGGATTTTTTTTTATATAATAGACAGAGATAATAATAATAATAATAATTATTATTATTCATTTGTTCATTCATTTTCCAGCTCCACTCCTTCCAATAGGGTGGCATGGAGGCGCATTAAGGAGAACAAGGTTTGCGTCTCCCTTGTCTTCCATGTGTTTACGTGTTCTTGGTGGGTTTCCTCCCACAGTCTAAAGACATGCAGGTTTGGTGAATTGGCCATCCTAAATAGGCCATATCAGGGTGTGTGTGTGTTTGCCTTGCGATGGACTGGTCCTCCATTGTTTGCACCCTATGCTAGCTGGGATAGACTCCAGTATCCCAGTGACCCTGGTCAGCATTAAGCTGCCTAGAAAATGACGGCAGTCCTTCCAATACTTGGGGTGCAGGCAGCCAGACAGCCATCACAGGCCACGCACACCGACTCACCATCAGAAACGTCAGAATCCATTGGAATGTGGGAGGAAAGCGGAATACCAGAAGTAAACTCCCACAGACGCGGGAAAAACGTGCAGCCTGCACCTGAAACTCTGGAGCGGTGAGGTGAGAATGCTGGCCAGGGCATCCCTGGGCCGCGGCGTGAAGAATCAATTAGACGAAGAGTGGCTCCCGTGACCTGACTTCATGGGTAGTTTACAGAGGGATGCAGTTGATTGATGAGAATGCTTTTCCGTCACGATAGTGTAATTCCATCCCCACCCACCCTAAGCCCCCATGATACCATTTTGCGGGGCAATATTTCAAACTCCCATCCTTCATATTGTTTATGTGAAAGGCCGGCTGTGCTTCTGACACACCAATCCACTGAAGATTTGTGCGCGTTTTAAAGAGGCACAACAACCAAGATGGTGCTGAGAGTAAACCTTCCTAGCAAAGCGCAGCACTAGCAGAAGCAGAAGCAGAATGGCTCCATGCCTGGCTTGCTTGGGGATGGTGGACTTGTCTCCAACTCTGGTCCTGGAGGACCACTGTGGCTGCAGATTTTCATTCTAACCCTTTTTTTTAATGAGCGCCCTGTTTGTTCTGCTAATTCACTTCTTGTGAATTCATTTTAATTGAAATGCTTTTTTAAGATTTGCTCCCCTGAATTTCTTCATCGTTCCTCTGAGTAGCTTCATTTCTTTCCTTAAATAACACCCAAACAGAAATGAAATGTGAAGTGAAGGAGCCAAGAAAAGACCAACTAAGTCAGGGCCTTAAACTCCAACTAATTTCACTCCAACCAGTTGCTTAATGAGGTGCCATATTCTTGTCGTTAATTAAACTTGTTCTTTAATTCCATGGCTTGTTGCTGCTCTCATTCTGCCATGGCAGACATTTCTGAAATTGTTGCTTTTCTCTCTGAGAGCACACTGGTCAAATGTTTTGAGGACCTGAGCAGACCAACATTCCTGAGACCTTCATCTTTCTTTATTTTCAGATATTGTATGATGGACACCAGTTGTTTTGGCCCATTTTGTATCTCGTTATTGTTTGGATGCTAATTAAGGAAAAAGAAACAATTAAGGGGTCTGAGTCTTCAAGAGCAGGTCAATTAAAATGAATTTAAAAGAAGTTAATTAGCAGCAAAATTTGGTCACTAATTAAGAAAAGGGTTAGAATGAAAACCTGCAACCAGGACCGGAGTTGGAGACCCTGTGAATTTTCCCTTGGGATTAATAAAGTATCTATCCATCCATCCATTTTCCAACCCGCTGAATCCGAACACAGGGTCACGGGGGTCTGCTGGAGCCAATCCCAGCCAACACAGGGCACAAGGCAGGAACCAATCCTGGGCAGGGTGCCAACCCACCGCAGTAAAGTATCTATCTATCTATCATATAGTGCCTCTTATGTCTATCTATCTATCTATCATATAGTGCCTTTTACAGTAAAACTAAAGTCTATCTATCTATGCTGTATATTGTTGTTCATATCTATCTATCTATCTATCTATCTATCATATAGTGCCTTTCATATCTATCTATCTATCATATAGTGCCTTTCATATCTATCTATCTATCTTTTTTTAATTAGTGACCAGATTTTGCTGCTAATTAACTCTTTGCCTTAATTTTATTTGATGCACATTTCAAGACTCAGGCCCCTTCATTTTTTTTTCCTTAATTAGCAACCAAACAATATTAAGACACAAAATAAACCAATACATAAACAACAACCAGCGTCCATCACACAATAACTTAAAATAAAGAAAGCATAGATAGATAGATAGATAGATAGATAAGAATCTGGTGTAGTTGGCAGGATTAGATAGATAGATAGATAGATAGATAGATAGATAGATAGATAGATAGATAGATAGATAGATAGATAGATAGATAGATAGATAGATACTTTATTAATCCCAAGGGGAAATTCACATAAGGAATGATGATGATGGAGGTACCATCATGCCATGGGAGTCAGGGACACGGGGACTGGTCAGAATTGAGGGAAGGATGAACGCAGCCAAATACAGAGAGGTCCTTGAAGAAAACCTGCCCCATAGTGCATGAGATCTCAAGTCCGGGGTTGGGTGGCTCAGCTTTCAGCACGACAATGACATGTGGCATATCTTATCAAGACAACAATGGGGTGGCTTTGAGACAAGGCTCTAAAGGTTCCTTGAATACCCCAGCCAAAGCCCAGACTTAAACCCAGAGAATGTGTGAGGAGAGACCTGAAGATGGGCAGACACTTCCCATCCTGGCTAATGGAGCTTAAAAGGGATCTGCCAGTAAGAATGGGATAAACCGCCCAAATCCAGATGTGCACAGCTTGTGGAGACTTACCCCAGAAAGACTTGAAGCTGTAAATACTGCCAAAAGGGGCTTCTACAAAGTACAGAATACTTAATGATTGAGAGAGTTCACTTTTTGATCAAACCTTGCTCAAATCGTGTTTTCACTTTGTCATTATGGGTTGTTGACTTTAGATTTATAGGGAAAATGGCAGATTTACCCATTTAAAATAAAAGCTACAACAAAATAAGGTGTGCAGAAAGTGTACTTTCTGTCTCCCCCAACCCAACTAACTTCTGGCTAATCCACTGGGGGTGACTTGGGCACAAGGTGGGAGACATCCCTGGATAGGACGCTGGCCCATTGCAAGTCGACCAGTCAAGAATCCAAATATTTCTTTGAGCTAACGCTCCCTATGAAAGGCGCCGTATAATGATTGCCGTCTGTTGCTGTGACTGGTTGGCTTGGCCACCAGGCTTCAAATGAACAGGTCTGCTGTCACCTGCTGGATATGCACTGTGAGAATGTTGTCTTTGAAGCTTTGCAGAGGACTCTGATAGCAAATTCGCTTGAGAAAACTGAGAGAAGGTGCAGAATGAAACTCCTTTAAGGCATGTAATGGGACAAGGTGACACGAACGTGATGACTGTTTGATGTGGCAGAATGTGGTTCTTGCTGTTCCCTCGCCTCTTCCAGGCCCCGGGTTTGAGTCCTGACTGTCTCGATCACCCCCTGTGTGTTCTCTCCATCTCTCTGTGTAAGAAGGTACTTTGCTTTTCATTCCAATGGTCGTGTTATATAAGCTGGCATTTCTAAGCTGGTCTGTTGGTAGTGCGTAAGTGTGCATCCCATTCAGGTTTGGCTCCACATTTTGTTGACAATAAAACCATACTAGATACCAGATCTCCTGATCCTGAAATGGAAAAGCAGGTTAAAAAAACAATGGATGGACTTTGAGATGCTCGTCATTATGAATGAATCTTCCTGCTGCTTAGCTTGCCCTTTATTCAGAAAATGAGATGGTTTGGTGCCACCTGGGGGTGATTTTTTTATAAACAACCCTCGTGCTGCCTCAGTTCTCATTTCTCCATCCATCCATCCATTTTCTGCCTCTTATCCAGTCCAGGTCATGCATGCAGCAGTTTAAGCAAAGATGCCCACATGTCACTTTCACTGCTACCCCCTATAACTCTTCGGGGCGGGTGGCTGGATGCCAAGGTGCTCCCAGGTCATCTGGAAGATGTAATCTCTCCAGGGTGTCCTAGCTCTGTCTCAAGGTCTCTATATCTAGACGCCCCAGCTCAGGTTGTAGTTGGACATGCCTGAAACACCTCAGCATCCAGGATGCGTCATATTCAAATGCCAAAACCACGTCAGCGTGGCTCCTTTTGATGCGGAGGAGCAATGGCTGTTCTTTGGGCTCCTCGCCCTATCTCTAAGGCTGAGTCCTTCTTCTCCCCCAGAGGCGCCATATTCCATGTCCCTAGACTCTGTTTTAGCATCAGTGATCAGTTTGTCAACTTTGACTGCCGCCCAAACCACAATGTACCAGACCCTTATGGCTCCTCGTGCAGGTGGTGGGCCCACTGAAGGACAATGCGATGTTACCTCAGGTCTCATGGGTAAAGACATGACCACCAAGTGGATGGAGGCTTTTCTTGCAAAGGTTACTGGAATCCTTAATAGTCAATCAGTCAGTCATTATCCAACCCGCTATATCCTAACTACAGGGTCAAGGGGGTCTGCTGCAGCCAACCCCATCCCAGCCAACACAGGGCGCAAGGCAGGAACAAATCCCAGGCAGGGCGCCAGTCCACTGCAGGGCACAGACACACACCCACAGCACATACACCCACACTAGGGACAATTTATGATCGCCAATGCACCTAACCAGCATGTCTTTGGACTGTGGGAGGAAACCCATGCAGATACGGGGAGAACATGCAAACTCCATGCAGGGAGGACCCAGGAAGTGAACCCAGGTCTGTTAACTGTGAGGCAGCTGCGCTACCCACTGCACCACAGTGCTGCCCCATCTTTGATAGTTTATCTCATAAAGGTCATGTGAGCCACACTTAGTCCTAGGACCAACTTGTCTTAGGTGACCCTACCAGGGGCCGATTGCCCCAGACCACACAGTTCGTTGGATCATTGGGACAAACAAATCCCTCCACCATGTTAATGTAGCAATTCAAACCTGCTTAACCTAATTCAGGGGTTCAGGGAGGCTATCCATTTAATGACTCACACAAGGCACTGGACAGGGTGGCAATCCGTTAAAAAGGTCCACTCATGCACTATTTGGAATCACCAGTGAACCTAACAAGGACATCTTCAGGAATCTAGGAGGAACAATGGGGCACCTAAAGGAAAAATCCACACAGGGAGAACATGCAGACTCCACATAGACAATGTCCAGGTGCCGAATCTGAAACTGGGACACAGGATTTGTGAGGTGGGCACACTACCCACAGCACCAATCTAAAATCAACCTAACAATGAATAACTTTACAGCCAGATATCACTTTGAAGAGTGACTTTGGGGACCTCCACTATACAACACTCCCAAAAATGGACCTACCTTCAGAACGTGGTGAAGGAATTTCAGTCAATGATAACTGAAAGTGATCCCTAGATGTGCTTAGCCATTTTATTGCAAGTTGTTAACTGAGTTCTTTCGGGTTTGGTAGAAGTGAAAAATGTGGGATAAGCACGGAGTACCCCCTAAACAGTCATAAAGCACAGGTCTTTCAGGCAGCGAGAAGGGCCGATTGTCAGCTCTCTGGATGCACATAGTCATCATCGCCAGCACAGTGAACAGCATCATCATCATCTCTTCCCAAGCAGTGAAGGCATTTTAGCTGCTTTCCGTCTTGCTGTTGATCCAGTCTACATTAGAACTGCTTAAACTGGATTTGATGTCTTCTAGGAGGTGCATCTCAGTGTCTGAAGGAGGAATACAAGGTGAGAAAGTGGGGTCAGCAAAAGAGGACACGGGGGAGCAAGAAGACGAGCTTGATAAATAAAACGTCTAAAAGGAAGGCAGCTCAGCTTCACAAGTACTTTTCGTTAGGCATGTGCCACCAGGTCGTCTCTTCACGCGCTGGATGTTTCTGGGCACAGGGAAGGGAAATCTGAGGTAGAGAGAATAGACAACCTTGACAGGCAAGGGACCTGATTTAGGCAAAACCTGTGGTCATTATGTGAACTGTGTGGGTTGGGACACCCTGGCAATCCCTGACTCAAGTGAGAAATGGAAGGCACTTGATTTACGAGCAATCATGAATGGAGAAAACCTTGGGATCCTTGAGTGAAAAGTGTGGTAATTTTGGGACATTTCAGAGGTGAAAGGCAAAGGGACTTGATTTAGGGACGCCCTGGAGGTCACTGTGTAAACTGGGAGATGAGGGGATTTGATTTAGGGGCACCCTGGCAGTCACTGTGTAAACTGGGAGATGAGGGGACTTGATTTAGGGACGCCCTGGAGGTCACTGTGTAAACTTGGAGATGAGGGGACTTGATTTTGGGGCACCCTAGCATTCATTGTTGTCATAAAAGTGACACTGGGGTGTCACTGGTTTTGGCCAAGGTACACAAGTGGGAAAGTATGAAAGGGGACACAGAGCCACTAACCTACTTTCCATTTGTGCCTTTAAATTGGAGGACTGGCACCTGGGGGATGCCCGAGGTCACTTCTTCTTCAGTGACACTCGCCCCGTACCTTCCAGTCCAACGACTATAATATAAGTAACGGTCATTCCAGAAGCTGGCGTTCATTTGGGAACCTGCTTCTCGGGAGGACGGCGCTCCACCTTAAGGCTGTGTCACATTATACAACTTTGCCATGCAACTCTTCCTGCTTTTATCCTTCATTTACATAATATTAGCGAGTTGGTGGTGCTCAGCGGTTAAGGACAGTCGTCTAGTCTGATATACCCAGCAACTCTCTCCAACTAGTCCAAGACGCAGGTGTTTTGGACCTCACAAACAGTCTGTCTGATGTCTCGTATTTCACTTATCGCGACAGAAGGGAAAAAAGAAAAAAGGGAAGAACTCGCCCATAGCTGTTAACCCTTTGTACGCCACTTGTTCCGTCGGTCAGGCAGTACGTAATGGGCTGTCACAAAATGTGGGGAGCAGGACTGTGCCAGAATGTTGGCACATGGTCGACTAATCTCAAGGTTATTAAATAAAAAAAAGAAAAACGTAACGATATAAATCCACTAATAACTAAACACAACTCCCCCATGGGCGTCTTTCTGGATTCCTATTTGTCTGCGATCTTCAGTAAATCTTGGCATCAACTTTACTGACCGGTAAACATGGAGTAAAACAAGTGAGGCCTGTCACGGCGAAAAGTCGGAAAATATAGAAATAACCTGACTGTATGTTCAAAACCTTGTTACATTTTATATTCCTTTTCGCTGTAAATTTTCTGACAATCACTTACTGCCATTCGTTTACGGTGCGTCTTGCTTGTCTCTGTCAGGTTGTACCGTCCTGCGTTGCTGTCATGGTGAGTCTGTAGTGTCACCTATGATACAGTGGGCTCTCTTTGGTAGCCCATTACTGAACAACAACAAGCGATATTGAAATTAAATCTAAACTTACTTGTGTCACATAATTTACATGTTACACGCTTACAATGTCCAAATGAGCTTTTGAAATGAAGACAGGACTCTTAACCAGTGAATGAGGGGAGAGGCTGATCTCCAGTTCAAAAGATCGAACCCATTTGGATGTTGTGAGCGTGTGATTGGATAACCGATATTTGAATTATGCAAACGTATTTCTTGACCATCACCATAAACCACACCGGGTAAGTAACAGATTAAAACGTTTGGGCGGAGTATTCCTTAAAGTAATTTCTGTTTTCCTCTGTAACAAAGAATATATTGTTCAAATAAGAAAGAATTGTCAATCACAATTATGATGTCATTAGAAACTGATTGGTTAATTCAGTTGATCTGGACTGTCTTTGTTCTGATTGGGTGAGAGATTGTGTGTGAGTCTACCATTGCTGACGTGAGCATCTTGTAGGTGTCATCTGCACACCTATGCCACCGGGAACATTTTTTGAGGACATTTTAACTGAGAGGTGACCACTTGTGGAGTTACTGTTTTAACTGGGCAATAAGGGCATTGGGATCGGTGGCATACTGAGAGTGAGAGACTGAACTGAGAAGAAATAATCATTTAACATGGCTCATCAGACGCTGTACACCAAACATGGCTGACAAACATACTAAAAGATTAAAGGTTCCCAAAGCACTGTTTTATCTACACCAATGACTAACGCATTTCCTACAACTCTCCATGGAAGAAATATTTAATAACAGTTGTGTTAATTCACCCGTAAAAATCTTCCATCTGGGCTCCTACTCTGAAGGAAGGACTTGAAGCAACAACTTGAATTCATCATATTTAGACCCTTTATAACTGTGGGCCTTTCTATCATGTCACCTCTAATCTCCAGCTGTCTAGTTTGACACAGCGGTGCTCGAAAGTTAGTGAACCCTTCAGAAGTTTCCAGATTTCTTTATAAATAAGGACATTGTCATATTTACACACTTGTCCTAAAAGAAAGCGAAGAGAACACAATGGAGCAAATGAGACAAAAAAATCATACTCGGTCATTTATTTATTGGGGAAAACGATCCAATGTGACAAATCCGTGAGTGGCACAAGTATTTTGGTATTTGGTGTGACGCCCTTTTGCTGAAATAGCTGCAACTAAATGTCTCCGTCAGGACTTCATTAGTCCTGCAAATCAGCTTGGAGGAATTTTAGCTCATTCCTCCATACAGAAATACCTCAACTCAGGGATGTTGGTGGGTTTTCTCAAAATGAACCGCATGCTTCAGGTCCTTACACGACATTTCTAATGGGTTAAGGTCAGGACTTTGACTTGGCCATTCCAAAACCTTTATTTTGTTATTCTTCCACCACAACTTGTGCGCTTGAAGTCATTGTCTTGCTGCATGACTCAGTTTCTTTTGACATGTAGTCCACAGACAGATGTCCTGACCTTTGCCATTAGAATTTGCTGGTTTAATTCAGAATTCATTTTCCCGTCCACAATGGCCCAGACACAGCAAAACAGGCCCAACGCAAGATACTGCGACCACCATGTTTCACAGATGGGATGAGGTTCTCATGCTGGAAGGCAGTGTTTTTCTTTCTCGCTTCTCCTTTGAACCAAAAAGTTGTATTTTGGTCTCATCTGTCCATAAAGCATTACTCCAGTAGCTTGTAGGCTTGTCCACATTTTCTGCAGCAAGCTGTAGACAGAGAGTAATGTTTTTTTTGGAAAGCAGTGGCTTTCTCTTTACAACCCTGGCATGCACACCACTGCTGTTCAGTGTTCTCCTGATGGTGGACATTAACATAAGCCAGTGTGAGATGGGCTTTTAGTTGCTTAGAGGTTACCTTGGTTCTTTTGTGACTTCGCGGATAATAACACGCCTTGCACTTGAAGTGATCTTTGGTGGTCTCTTGGGGAGAGCAACAATAGTCTGAAACTTCCTCCATTTGTACACAATCTGCCTGACTGTGGATTGGTGCAGTCCAAACTCTTTAGGGATGGTTTTGTAGCCTTTCCCAATACAATGAGCATCAACAGTTCAGTTTCTGAGGTCCTCTGAAATGTCCTTTGTCCGTGACATGATACATAGATACTGCAGAAACATGTTTAAAGATGAAGCCCTCGACAGAACCCTGTTCTTGTAAAACAAGAACATCAAGTGACACATTGACTGGCAACACCTGATTCTGGTCTCACCTTCAAATTACCTGCTAGGTTCACACACCTTTGCCACTCACAGATATGTAATACTGGGTCATCTTCCTCAATAAATAAATGACCAAGTATGATATTTTTCTCTTGTTTGTTTAGCTGGGTTCTTCATATCTACTTTTAGGATTCGTCTCAAAATCTGATGATGATTTAAGTCGTACTTAAGTCGTACATGCAGGAATGTGGAAAATTCTGACGGGCTCAGTAACTTTCAAGTGCTGCTGGAATAGTCAGCCCCTGCAGTCGCCCTTCTCTTGCAGACTAGTAGACCTTCACTGGTGTCCTTACTGTATATACTGAGGAGACCAAAATGGCACAACCTACTGGAAGTCAATTGCCAAATTTCAAAATCCATTAATATTCTTATGGACATCATTCTTCTACTTTGCTTCTCCTTTTATTATACACAAGGGACTTTGTCCCCTGTTCACTTTGCTCGCCAACCATCTTCCCGGGCCTGCGCTATACGCCAGCCACTTTGTGTCTCTGCCGCTCGTGTTGTGAAGAGGGGGGCTGAAGCACCCCAAGGAGACACAGTCGCTCCTCTGAAACCCCCTCTTAAACGGTGATACAATGGGAAACAAATAGTTTTTTTTTCTTTTTTTTTACCTCCTCTTTGCTCGATCAGCTGCTGGCTTACTGCTGCTGCCATGCCGCGTGATCTGCATCTTGCGCAGCACTTTGAACATTTAAAAGCCTGTACAGCAGCTGTCCTTTGGTCTCTCTTCTCCCCTAGACATCACCTGCTCCTGTTGGGGGTCCCACTCCCAAGGTGCACCCCTATGAAGAGGAAGATTTTCTATTCTTTTAATTGAGAGATGGAACAGTTCCCTCCAACTAACCACAGAGCTCGATTCACTCCTGAAAGAGACTTATGTTTGTTTGAAATGTCTGAATAACATTTCTGTCTCTAAACTCTCCTGTGTGTCTGTGCAACTCTGTGACCCAAGCGTGACAGCGTATGTGGATTTCACTTTCACCAAACAACAAATCTTTTAATTCTCACGGATATGCCTCTTCATTGGGAAGTGAGGTATATGGCCGGCTTGTCATCCCGGCCAATACCCCCAGGCCGCCAGATGGAGCCCTCCCTGCAGTATGGAGGTTCCCTGAAGACCAGCAGGGAATCATGGACTATAAAGTTTTTATACACGGCCCTACTGAATACAACAGGGGCTACAAGAGGGAGCTGCAGGGAGGACCGAAGAATCATATGTGCCCTATAACCCGGAAGTGCGTCATAGGAAGAGCGACAACAGAAGTGACGTACTTCCGGGGTGAAGAAAAGAACTTGTACCTGACCCGGAAGTGATAAAGAATCACATGGACTGGGGATTGGGAACACTTCTGGGTCAGGGAAGATAAAAGGTCTGTGGGAGCTCCCAGACGGCAAGCTGGGCTGGGTGGAAGGGTGGCAACGCATCTGGGAGTGGTGGAGAGTATTATTGTTAGTGATTTGTGATTGTTATATGAGTATAGTGGAGGAGAGGGTGCTTTGTGCACTGTTGCATTTAAATAAAATCAACCTTTGGACTTTTTCCTGGTGTCTGAAGTCTTGGACAGGGGTTCAAGGGAGCGATACTGCCCCTATCTTTCACAGAAGTAACACTACCTTACCCTGATGGCAACATGAATCAGACGATCTTCAAGTCACCGACTTAAAAGTTTAAAGCTGAACAATAACTACATACTTCTGTCATATCGCCTATGTCCATATATTCAATCTCTTTTCGCTGTTCTGTTATTTCACCGAGTAATAATTTCCATTTGTTTGCGCTAATTTGATCTTTACCAACAGCTTTTTGAGACTTTCGAATTTTAGTACGTTCATTATCGCTAACCTGCTCTGCATGTGTATCACGCCAACGTTTTTGAATTCTTTACGATATTCTACTTTGTCATCTACTCTTTGTCTTTTATTTGCGGTCGCGGGCGTGGTTAAATCTCTTGGCACAAAGTCTCGTCTTGCGGGACGTGAAAGTGTCTCTCTTCCCAAGATTTTTTTATTATAACAGAGAGATTTGTTTTTTGTGATTAGGCCATATCACTTTGTGACAAAGCATTTTGTGGGCTCTGCCAGGAGGGACGGCATGTTTGAAACAAGCAGAAATGCTCACCCAGGTTTTCCAGCGGAGCCTCAAAGTGTAGATTTCTTGGGACATCATAGAGGTTGTGACAGCCCACTTGTTAAGAGAAGACAAAGATCGGCTTAATCAGGCGACCAATCAGCCCAGGAGAGGACAAAAACAGCATCTAACCTACCAGCAGGTCCGGGTGAGGTGGCTTTCAGAACAGACTTCGGTACATCATAAAGGTTGGCCTCTTCTGATGGATGCTGATCCTCATCTGAAATGAAAATGCAGCACAAGATCTACTGTATCATGTGTCAGTGTGAGTCTGTGTGATGAACAGCAGGCCCTGACTGGAATTATGAGTGACACCAGCAGTCAGAAACAGAAGACAGAGAAACCTGGATTGAAGTTAGTCTTCTAAAGCAATGAGCAGCACTAACCAAAGTACCACGATGCCAAACTCTGGCCTGCAATTTCATCCTGGGTGCGACGTTAATCTGCCAGCAGGTCCTCCAACTTACAGGGAAAACTGGGGGGTTGGTGGCAGGATTGGCGCTCCAGCCACCATAAAAAAACTCCCACTGTTCCAGTGTGCTGCTGAGGTGCCACCCGCTGCACTCGGGTCCCAATCCAGGTGGTTCATTGTGTGGTGGGTGCAGCAACACACTAACCTCTGCAATTTAGGTGGACAAAGCTGTACCTCCTGAAGCAGGAGAACCTCCTCTAGTTGTTAATCATTCAAGGCATTGACTGGAGAAACGTAACAAGACTCACGACTACCCCTTGACCAGACTGGCTGTATAGAAGAGGAGAGCAGTTAAGTAGAACTCAGTGCCAAACCTCTCCATGTTCAGCAGCAATAAGGTCTTTCTGAAGAGACCATGGAACAGTTAGCACCTACTCCTGTTGGTTATCTTTACAGAATTAGACCCACTTAAAAACATTCCAGGAAAGAATTTTGAAAATGGCAAAGTAACACTTTGAGGTACTTCTAAATTGCTGTAATCTCACATCCATTTATCTTGCCATCCTGGACAGTCCTAGAAGCTAAAATGTGCACAAGCAGTTGGTCTTCCCAGGTTACCTGAGGCGTTCAGGTCCCTTGCTTGTCCTGGGTGGCACGGCGGACAGACTCCAAATTCTGCTGTGTCCTGGAGAGTGCTGACTTGCGTGCCAATGAGTGCCCTCTCCTTAAGCTCGGGTATGTCATGCCTGAGAAAGAGACAAGAACATCAAACGTTTGTACAGCGAAAGCCACCCACCCCACCGCCACCTTCACCCCTCTACTCACCATGTGCAGCCTGACTGGTTGTGGCCTGGTCCAGGAAGCTGCATGGCTTTCCACAGGAACTCCATCCACACGGATCTCAGCTGCTCTGTTTCTGCTGACTGAGGAGAAGTGGAAGATGTGAAAACTGAGCCACACCTTCAAAAAGTGCGATAAATGAGTTGGATTCTTTGTAACTTTGTAACAGTTTTCATATCGTTTAGGATTTTTGGCTGTAAGGAATGGTGAGTGAAATAAATCAATGATCATAAATGGCAGCAACAGAATCCACTTTCATGTTCTAGAATGTTTTGGCAGATCTTCACCTTAGGAAACATATGAAGGTTCATGTAACGTAACGTTCTTCAACCAACTTAATCCAATTTAGAGTCATTGGGTGGCCAAGCATATCCAAGCAGCAATAAGTTCAAGTCAGGATAGGAAAGTAAATCAACAAATTAAGCAAGAACATGGGGGGTACAAACCCAGTGTCTTACTGGACTTGAAGCTATCTGAGGCCAAAGAATGGCATTCATCTTCAAAGATGCCATGACAAATGGAACCATGTTTTTATGGAAGGAAAGATATGTTTCCCCGTCTCCTTTTGAATGCTTCTTGAGGATTATTAAGGATTGTTTCGAGTCTAGGCTTTCCCTATTGGGGGCTTCTGGTTTGAGTAAAAGTCCATTTTGATGATTTAGGATTTAGGATTCAAAGCCTCATTTTGGCATCTTAAGAGGGCCTTAGGCTCGATTTCAGAGGTTTAGGCCTTACTTTCACAATAAATAAATAAATAAAATCACACAATTAGAGGAGAAAATGTATAAGAAGAATCTGTAGGGTGGTCCAGATCTAATTATGCAATTTTCAATACGCTATAATTTATTAAGTTTATTACATAGAAAATCACCTGAAAAATCCAGACCCATCGAGAAGTGTGAGAACTGATGACATGAAAAATCGTATTTGCGCCAAACTAGAATCATCCCCACATAAATCAAAGTCATCCAGACGATCTGGAACTGCATAGTCAGATCTGGACCACCCTGTATAAATAAATAACACACTCCTGATAGTGGCATACAGAGCCAAATAGCTGTGACCTATCATGTCAAACGCCATTTTCTGTTTACTTCTCTAGTGTTCTTACAGAGGAACTTGACGTAACTTTTGGACTTTCTTAACAGGAGGGTAATCCTGCCTTCAAGAAATGTGGAATTTAAATGAATTGATAACTCAGTGACTTCTTCTAAACCTGCCTATTGCTAATTTAGATATGATGCGGCCTTTAAGTGAATAAACTGTGTAACCAAGACTATATTATAGAGCAGTGTTTCTCAACCACTGGGCCCCGATTGTATTGTTCATAACAATAAGTGGTATTGTTGGTGTTGGTATTGTTCATAATAAGAAGTGGGTTGCAAGTTGGTTGTGCAGTCTGTCATGGTGGGTCCCCTCCATTCTTATGTTTGTGCTCAGTTCACCAAGAGGAAGACCCCTTGGGGGAAAAAGTGGGTTGCGACAATAGAAAGGTTAACAAAAATTGTTGTAGAGCTCATAAAAGAGAAACAATTAGATGCAATTGTGTGTATTTAAACAGGAGTTTAGAAAAATTGTTTGGGGAAACTAAATGCAGGCACAAGGTCATTCACGCACAGGTCACAAGGACTAACAACATCTTGCTGTCAGGAGATTAGAAGTGGAAAAGCTGTGGAGGGTGACTTCATATATAAGAGGGTGAACTGTGAATGAACAATGAATGCACAGGCCATCGGGAGAGGCAAAGGTTTAGGGGACATTGTGGGCCGAGTCTGAAACAACTTTAGAACAGGAGAAAAGAGAGGAATTGGATCTGCTCTTCTTTCGAAGCAGCAGCTAAACAAACTGACAGGAATAAAAAATGTGTTTTAACACAGAATTCTGGGACATGTTTACGCAAATAGATAAGAACTCTGGGAAAAATATACAAATGTAAAGCAAATGTTAAAAACTAGTGTTATTATCTATTAGACTACTACGGGGCTTTGCCCCCCTGCTTGCCTTGCTCGCCAACCCCCCGGCCTACGCTGCACATCAGCCACTTCGCATCTCTGCCACTTCGCGTCTCTGGATTTCACTTTCACGATCTTTACTATCATTTTTTTGAGATTTTCGAATTTTTGCACTTTCATAACCTCTAACCTGCTCTGCATGTGTATTGCACCAACGTTTTTGAACCTCTGTACTACTTTCTACTTTGTCTTCTACTCTTTGTCTTTTATTTCTGACCCCGCTTGGAGCTGAGGGCGCAGGAACTGTGTCTGACAATAGCTGTCACACGAATGAGAAGTGAGTGGACCGTGGGCACACCAGCTACTTCACGTCTCTGCTGCTCGCGTATGTGGATTTCACTTTCCCCAAACACCAAATCTTTTAATTCTCGCAGCTGTCCTTTTGTCTCACTGCCTTGTCTCTCTTCTCCCCCAGACATCACCTGCTCCTGTTGGGGGTCCTGCTCCCAAGGTGCACCCCTAAGAAGAGGAAGATTTTCTATTCTTTTAAATGCGAGATGGAACAGTCCCATCCAACTAAACACAGAGCTCAATTCACTCCTGGAAGAGACCTGTGTTTGTTTGAAATGTTTGAATAAAATTTCTGTCACTAAACTCTCCTGTGGATCTGTGCAACTCTGTGACCCAAGCATGACAGCGTATGTAGATTTTACTTTCACCAAACAACAAATCTTTTAATTCTCGCAGATATGCTTTGTCATAGGGAAAAAACACTACTTTTCCCTGATGGCAACATGAATTAGACGATCCACAAGTCTCAGTCTTAAAGTTTAAAGCCGAACAATAACTACAAACGTCTGTCATATCACCTATGTCCATATATTCAATCTCTTTTCGCTGTTCCGTTATTTCACCGAGCAATAAATTCTGTTTGCTAGTTGAGATCACCTCCGAGAAAGTCTTATGCCAGGATTTCCTTTTATAACAGAGAGATGTTTTTAAGCTCAGATAAATTAACCAGTGTGTATATGTTTGTAAGAAGATGTGAAATGGGGGCTTTTAGGAAATTTGCTGTTTAACTTATATGTTGTAATCACCTTAAAATAATATCAGGTCGACTGACAAAAAAAAGCAAGGGAAATTCTCAATCATCCACTTTTTGACTGATATCAGGTCAGGTCAGTTAGGTGAACATGGAGTGGTACAGTGTGTTGTCGCACCCACCACACAACGAAACAGCTTTAGATCCTGGTTGACAACCCCCCAGGCAAACACGCAGTCCAGTCGTACCCTCTGGAAATGACCCTCTATCTGCTGCAGTCAGGTGTTATGTGGACGTACCCTTGGCCTGGTCCAGCCACTCGGGTCGTCAATAATGAAGATCCAGTGAGCTGGATTGCACCACAGGCCCGTAGTGCCATAACTCCATAACTGACGTTCACTCACAATTCAGGTAATGTGCCTCATTCAGGACTCCATGAGTAACCGTTCATTTGACACAAAGTTAAACCAGCAGTACCCAAGGATTCTCCAAAGAGGCACAATACTGAAGGAGTCCAGTCTTCATCTCAGGTCACTGGATAGCATCCATGTCTCGCAACCATATAGCAAGACAGGAAGCACCAGGACTCTAAAGATTTGGATCTTCCATGTCTTTGATTGATATCACTTACTAGAAATAGCCATCAAGCCACAGTATAAGAGAAGGCACCTCTGTTGGCTTAATGGAGAAGCTATACAGCTGTTGATATGAGAAATGTGAACAGCAATGTTTAGTACAAGAAAGAGTTGGTTTAGGAAATTCGGAAGGCCGCACCGAAACAACATGTTGTCAGAATACAAAAGTAAGGCACAACATACAAAATTAAACTGCACCCCAATAGAGAAGAGGAGAAAGGCCGTGCCATGATGGCACATATACAGAATGCCTTCATTGAATAAAGAAAAAGTGACACTTTAATTTACACGGACATCCCTCTTTTGGCTATATGGACTTTGGTTTAAATCATTCAGGTTATATGCTTTCTTCTACTTTTGACTATTTGTATTTAAGGAGTGTTTTCTTTGCATATGTATATAAGTAATGGTGCTGAAGGATATAGGTGTTCCAACAGGACTGCGGCTCGTGAGAGATGCGAGTTCTGGCCCTTGCTAATATATTGAACTGAGGTAGTCAGCCTCGGCCATTACTGTCTGTTATGAGTGAATGTCACACAGGGCTGTACATGTAAATCAAAGCTAGTAATTTAGTCATTTCCACTATTATTTGTCCACCAATATTAAAAGAACCTTAGAAGTTAAACAATACAGTGGAACCTTGGTTTACGAGTAACTTGGTTTATGAGTGTTTTGCAAGACGAGCAAAATGTTTTAATACATTTTGACTTGATAAACGAGCGATGTCTTGCAATACGAGTAGTATGGATACACTTTGTCTGCTGAGTGTCATGTGATCACAACTGAGCTGATGGTTCTTCCCTCTCTCTCTCTCTCTCTCCCTCTCTCTCTTGCTCGCTCGCTTGTCCCTCTCTCTCTCTCTATCTCATGTGCGTGCGTGCGTGCGTGCGTCCGCCTGTCCGTCCCCCCCTCTCTCTCTCTCGCGTCTCTATCTTTCTCTCGCTCTCTCACTCTCTTTCTTCTCTTGAGGGCAATCGTCTCCTATTCTTTGTCTGAGTCTGCGTGCCTCACTCATATAGTCAACATCCGTACGAGCGTATACTGTTTACTACAGCATTGTGACTGTGTGTGTATGTGTGTATGTACTGTGAAGTGCAAGTCCCTGTCTTGCGCCCCAAAACACGAAGCTGAGTCTCAGTACTTTAACAACACCAGCTTTATTCAGCTTGAAACAGCAACAGCGCGGTTATTTATTGTAGCGGGACCTTTATAATGTTCCATGTATCACCCATCGACAGCAGGCGCATATAGCATGCCTGCGATCTTTTTGGATACGCTTATTCGGCGAACCGCAATAGCACTGGGAGACTGCGATTGCTTTGGGACGCTCTTCCGCGTGTCGTCCCATTGGGTGGAATCCCACAAGAGTTTAGAAACTCACTCACGCCAGCCATGATTCTTTTAAAGTGCAGGTTAATTTGTTTTATGTATTTTTACTTTAGATTTTGTATTAATCATTTTTATATGAATAGTTTTGGGTTGTGGAATGAATCATCTGAGTTTCCATTATTTCTTATGGGGAAGTGCTTTGGATTGCGAGCACGTTTCCGGAACGAATTATGCTTGCAAACCGAGGTTCCACTGTATATGGAAATCATTTGAACGAACCAGAAAGGTGCTAACTTTGGTACAGTGGTATCTACTGCTGTCTTAAAGTTCCAGGGGCTTAAGTTCAGGTCAGGCCCTCTGCATACTCTGCCTGTGCTTCTGTACCTTTCCCTCATGGCACTCAACTTTTTCACCAACATCATAAAGACGTTAATACATAACGTCTATATGGGCCTCATACAAACGGGTGTGTGTTTCCCTACACATCCAGAAGTGAGTCCTGCCTTGTGTCCAGTGCTGCCTGACACTCTGAACTGAATTACAATGGTTTGATGATGGATGGATGGATGAAAATTACAGCTACTAAAACAATCAATACGTGCCTTAGGAGGGACACAGCAATACAAACCTTGACCAGGAGTACTGGTAGATTGCCAACACTGAACAGCAAAACTTCAAAATTGGAAAGAAGTGATTTGACCCTGTAGGCCACCAACAGTCACAATCTATCAGTGCAGATTTCCTACATGAGAGCACTGAAATACATAATTGTCTTTAGATGGTGCCTTTCATTAAGATGAAGGAAGAAAAAGGAAAGTGACACCTACCAGCAGCTTCCTCTTGCCATTCTTCATGACAATCTCAAAGAGGAACTCATTGTGCTCTGTCTTCACTTCACGCACGGACTGAATCTGAAAACGTCAATGTAAAAGGGCTGCAGGTCAGGCTGACAAAGAGATGGCAGACAGTAGGACAAAGGAAATGGGAGGGGCAAGCTTATTAGTGGGCCACACTTCTCAAGAACGCCACACCCACTATGCTAATGTGTTGGGGTTGTCAGGGTGGTGGAGTGAGATTTTTGTATATAAGTTGATACGTATTTTGTATGTCTTTATTTGTAAGCTAGGCATACCAATTGTAATATTAGTGTTTACTTAAGCTTTTTGTACTTTCATGTCTAACCAACCAACCTCCGAGTTGTAAGGACTGACTCAGGATGTGAAATTTATTGCAGGTTTAGGGGGGGATACCTCGTACTGGTCTGGCAAGGGTAATTTAGTGCAGGACATTCGATTAGCTAACCCTCACTGAAGGGCCAATAACCTACCTAGTTGGCACACTTCAACTAAAAAAACGGGATGGAATTCTATAAGCCTATCCACTACTGGTAAAAAGGCAGTGTGTGCACCCATTGGTCTGAAGTATGGCTGTTTGGGCCATTCTGTACCACAACGCCCTATTGGCCTCAGGATTTGGACAGGAATATATAAAGTTGGTCGCTTTACCCTTTCCTCCCTCCCTCTCACATAGCATGGCAATGAAGAGAATACAATGAGGAGCACAACTTGGTATGCAGCCTGTCCTGGAGAAAATGGGCTAGAAATGATGACTTGACTATTGACTTTTGAGTAACTACAAGTCTGTGTGCCACCTGAAACTACACATCTAGCATTTATGAGGTTATATGATTATAATTTGTCAATATTCAAATGTAATCTGCTTTATTATTATCATTATTTTATGAATATTGTCAATAATACATTATAAAAATGTGTAACTTAACTCCTGTGTGTCTTTCCACTCCATCTAATTGCCTGACGTTATAGATGTAGAAGGGAAGGTGGGGAGAAGTGCTAAAGTACAATACCTTATGAACACTGGGAAGCTTATGGGATATGAGGCATTCTGATAAAGTCTACACAATAACGTCACATGACAAAACAATTGGCGTAGTCGGCAGGATTTTGGGGTAAGCATGTTTTTACTGTTTTGATGTATGTGTGTGTGTGTATGTAAATATAGGGCACCGAGTATACAACTGTGGTGGAAGTAAGACATTGTTTGGTTGATAAACGGCATATTATCAAAAATGTGTTGAGGCTTCACGAGTGTCACAAGGACACCCACATGTTTGTTAGTGCTGGTGATAAACATCAGTTTAGAAGAATGGTCCCCAGTGTGGAGTTTGATTTCTAGGTGGATGGTTGCATACGACACTTTCCAATTTGTTGGGGCAGGACAAGAACACCCCTACCCTCCTCCTGGCTCTGCCACTATTGGGCAATTTCTGCTAGGTTTAATCCCAGAGGGTGAACTAGGCCAAAGAATTGGGAAATACTCAAGTTTGACAGCTTCAGAGGGCAAAAAGAACACATGTTATGCCAGCACCTGAGAGAATACATACACCAGTCTCAAGGTGTAGTAGGCCATGGAGTGTATACAAAAAATGGTTGCCATGGCACACCTCATGACAGGAAGAACCACATAACAAAGTACACATTTCCATGGGTGTTGTCCCAGGTCACAGAGTCTAGTTATCTGTGGGCAGCAGGCACAGAAAGTTTTAAAATGTGCCAAGTCATATTCTCAAGGGACAACGGGGCACAGAACATGTCAGATCCTGAGGGCAAGAGGACCACATATTGTGCCTGTGAGATGCAGGTCCCAAAGTGTGAGGTTACCAGGCCACTATGGGTGGAAGATTTAAGGTGTGCCAGGTTACAGAATATGCCAGTCTGTGGAACCAGTTTAATTAAACAGTCAGTGTGGTACAGAGCAGGATTTTAGGGACCTTGAAATGTCCACTTGATGTTTTCTTAGAGAAATTAGGTGGAGAGGATTGGCAAGCTTTGTTGGGCTTTTTAAAACATTCTAATGTTCAGTCATAGGGAATGCTGGAGTGAGTGTGCCCATCTTGGACAGCCACAAAACACAACGTGACACATTTAAGAGGCTCTGCCTAGGCCCCATGCTCCCCTACTCACTGTGTACACGTAGTACTGTCCTCTCAAGTGGCTCTGTGGGCACAAGAAGAGACAAACAGCGATCAGCACAAACATCTCACATCTGGTAACATGAAAGGAAGATCAGGAACCAACACTCACCGCATCTCCGTTTTTTTTTGTGTAGAAGAACAGTGTGCAGTTATGAAGTCTGAACCAGTATGTCATCCAGGTCATCTTCTGCGAAACAGAAGTTAAAGGGTGTAACAGCCGACCCAATTGTCCGGGACGGCAGCTACACCACCAAGACACGTGGTGGCCTGGCAAGATGAGGAACGTTAGACCCGAGAAGCCGTACTTCTTCCAGATAAACTTCTCCAGTTGACAGTTAAATAATCATAAGGCAAACAGTTGGTAAAATAATAATAATGGATGTATATATTAATAGTGACAGGAAAAAAGACAGCAAAACAATATATAATTCATTCCCTTCAACGCTCCCGTCATTACACCCCAAAAGTACCTGGCAGAATAATAAACTGCTCAAAAAAATGAAAGGGACACTTTGAAAACACATCAGATCTCAATGGGAAAAAAACTCCTCCTGGATATCTCTACTGCTATGGACTGATATGGTAATGTTTTAGGAATGAAAGGACGCCACATCGTTCGATGGAAATGAAAATGATCAACCTACAGAGGGCTGAATACAAAGACACCCCCCGAAAATCAAAGGGAAAAAATAATGCGGCAGGCAGGCTCATCCATTTTGCCGAAATTTCATTGCAGCAACTCCAAATCGTACTCCGTAGTTTGTATGGCCCCCCCACACACCCCCCGTGCTTGTATACATGCCTGTCAATGTTGGGACATGCTCGTAATGAGATGACGGATGGTGTCCTGGGGGATCTCCTCCCAAATCTGGACCAGGGAATCACTGAGCTCCCGGACAGTCTGAAGTGCAACATGGCGGCGTCGGATGGACCAAAACATAATGTCCCACCCAGAGGTGTTCTATTGGATTGACGTCAGTCGAGTGAGCATGGGGGCCAGTCAATGGTATCAATTCCTTCTTCCTCCAGGAACTGTCTGCATACTCTCGCCACATAAGGCCGGACATTGTTGTCATGCACCAGGAAGAACCCAGGAGCCACTGCACCAGTATAGGGTCTGACAATGGCTCCAAGGATTTCATCCTGATACCTAATGTCAGTCAAGGTGCTGTTGTCAAGTCTTTAGAGGTCTGTGTGTCCCTCCATGGATATGCCTTCCCAGGCAGCATAACGTTCTCCACGGCTTTTCCAGACCCTTTTAACGTCTGTCACATGTGCTCAGGGTGAACCTGCTCTTATCTGTGAAAAGCACAGGGCACCAGTGGTGGACCTGCCAATTCTGGTATTCTATGGCAAATGCCAATCAAGCTCCACAGTGCCAGGCGGGCAGTGCACACAGGGCCCACTAGAGGACGTCAGGCCCTCAGGCCACCCTCATGAAATCTGTTTCTGATTGTTTGGTCAGAGACATTCACACCAATGGTCAGCCTGCTGGAGGTCATTTTGTAGGCTCTGTAGTGCTCATCCTGTTCCTCCTTGCCAGTCCTGCTGATAGGTTAAGGACCTTCTACGAGAGGCCCTGTCCAACTCTCCTAAAGTAACTGCCTGTCTCCTGGAATCCTCCTCCATGCCCCTGAGACTGTACTGAGAGACGCAGCAAACCTTCTGGCAATGCCACGTATTGATGTGCCATCCTGGAGAAGTTGGACTACCTGTGCCAGCTCTGTAGGGTCCAGGTATGGCCTCATGATACCAGTAGTGACACTGACCATAGCCAAATGCAAAACTAGTGAAGAAACAGATGAGGAGCGGAAAAATGTCAGTGGCCTCCTGTTAAGCTATTTCTGTTTTGGGGGTCGTCTCAGTGTTGCCCCTCTAGTGCACCAAAGCAGCTGAAACTGATGAACAAGCCCCTCTGCTACTTAACTGACCAGATCAACAGCCCACAAGTTTCACTGACTTGATACTATACTCTGCTCCTTTAATTTCTTTGAGCAGTATTTAATAATAAAAGGTGCAACTACAAAAACAAAATATACAACACAAGCCCACCCTTAACCCCACACTGAACATGAAACAAAATGACACACAAGGGAACACAAAACTCCTACGAAAGCCCAAAGCTTAAACAGAGGATGAATAATGGCAGTGAACTTGGTTCAATCGTAGAAGTGTCCTACGGCGATTATATACAAACAACAATGATGGCCTGCTCCTCTCCCAAAGGACAAAAAGCAGTCTCAGTGTTTTTGATTCTCGGCGTCTCAACGTGATCGCCGGGGTTTGTTTTCCGTTGTATCGGTGAAATTGTCAAGTCTGCCGTTGAAAGCGGCCTGCAGCAGAAGGTGTTGGTGATTCGAATTGTTGTGCTTTTCTTGCCTTTGCAATGAGTTGTCAGTGTGGAAACAAAACAGGTCTCCTCTCTCTTTCCCTCCTTATGTTTTAAATACTGTAGTATTGACACGGATGCAAATGATGAGACTGACAGGATGAACTATCGTGAAGGGCCACGGTTCCACGGCGTTATCCTTCCCAGTTTGTTTCCAGGGGACAATATTTACACAGACACACAAGACCATGTAAACAGGACAACGCTACGAGAGACACAACTCAGCACAAAATACATTTAAGAGGACGTTAATCATGTAGTGTCGCTGCATTGGGCTGACATTCTTTAAAATGCAGTAGTGCTGTCAAGTTGCCATCATCAAGAGCAGAAAGCAAAATTTCATGCGTTGTGGACGTTGAAGCGCTGATGGAATTAGAAGATTAACACCCTTAGACGGCCTATAAGACGCCCTGCGCTCCTCTCAGGTCCTCAGTTTTTGCTACTGTGGTGACGTGTGGCATGTTGGTTGGCCATGCAAAGAAGAATTTGTGGTAGTAAATTTTGTTATATGTGTTATTTTGTCTCTTTTTGAGTTTTGACATATGCAGTATCCGTTTTTGCTGTGATTTTCATGTTTTGCCTTTCACAAGATGCGTTGCAGTTGGGTCATGTGACCACGTCCATCATTTTGGTAACATCACTGGATGTAAGGCACGGCAGTCAATAAAGCTGGCAAGACTCAAGTGAACGAATTCGGACCCATCTGCACATAGAATCCGCACCTCCACTGGAGCGACATAACTACCGTATATACTCACGTATAAGTCGGGTCTCGAAACCCCAAAAATCGATCATAAAATCAAACCCCGACTTATACGTCCCGTTCAAAAATGCGACACTTAATTTGTTTTTTTAACATCTTCTTGCCTCCTCCAATCTCACACCAGTTTCTCAGACACAGAGAATTTTCTTCCAACGGCGCAGTTACCAATTTCTTTCGCTACTTCAACGACGTTTAATTTAAAACCAGCTTCATATTTTCTTCTGATTGAACGCTCCCATTGTAGATAAGGGATGCTCTTACGATAACGGTGTATGAGGGTGTGAGACACGAGAAACACAAATCAGTGCAAACGTCGCTTCGGAATAGTTTGGGTATTACAGTGTGGTCACGTAGGCACAATACTCTCTCAGGTGGCCGTTAGCATATCGTAATCTCTTAGAACAATAGCGGGAGTTTTCTGCATTCGACTTATACGACCGACATTATAAAATACCAGAAATTCTACAGTAAAATCAAGTCCCGAGAACTTAAACGTGAGTAAATATGGTACACGTAGCAGAGCTCCAGGGTCGACGCAGCTGCTGTTGGCAGAGGTCTATGAGGACGGCTCATGACGGACCTCGAAAAACACGCTGCTGGCAAAGTGCTTTACTGGACAAGCATGGCCCCTCACTCTTGATCCATTTGTGTCTAGATACACAGTGCAGTGGGCACACTACCTGCTGGACTGGAGAGCTGAAGGTCACTTTTATTTGAGTGACCCTTGACGTAATGAGGCACAAACTGCAGGAGTGTCATTACAATCCACGGTGAAATCGGCCTTTTAGTAATGCATCGGATTCAAAGTAAATGGTGTCATCAATGTCATCCAACTGTGCCCATTTAAGCCGTGGGGCCGTTCAACCACCATTTGTTGGGAGATGGAGGTTGGTGTTAGTGGTCTGTGCTCCAGGTAAGCCAACGCACCAGGACTGGGCAATTTAAAAGCAGGAGGGACTGCTTAGCGGTGGCATTGAGGTGGTGCAGTGACTGTTTCTCTTTGGTTCCACGTTGGCACTCACCCACCAGCCACCCTAATCTGTTTTAGGTGACAGCAGAAAGAATAATGAGGCAGATCGGCGGCGGTGTCAAAATGAAAGTAAAGGTAAAACAAGACAATCGTGAGCACATAATAAAGAAGCCAAATCGAGGAGCAAAACTCCAAGTGAAAATAAGGAAGAAAGGTCGAATGTCAGTAAATGAAAAATAACAAAGAATGAAAACATAAAGCGCAGAGAGGGTTTTTAAGGATGACCTTTGAACCGGTCGGGTTTTTAGTGTCAGGGTCAAGACCCCTGTAACTTCGCCCCTAACTACCGCAGCGGCGTCCTAACAACGGGTAATCGCAAAAAAAAAAAAAAAAGCGCTGATTAACATAAATGGAAACCAATAATATCTGTCCATCAATTAATTAATGAGCTCCTTAACTACAAAACGTACAGAAACTTAATAATAAAGTAGCAAAAAAATGAAATAGTCAAATAATTCAGAACCGCAGGGAATTCTCCAGTAGGCATGGCTGAAGTAAAAGAATGGCGTGTTTCCCTTAGGTTTTAAGGTTTTCACCCCGACCCAATTTTTGTTTATTTGTTATTGTGTTATTCGTGTAAATGTTGTACTGTTATAAGTAAGTCTCACTTTGCATATTTTTTATATATTTTTTCGTTTACTCGTTTTCCTTTAACAACAAAACAGTAAAACACCTGCAGTGGGGCGCACTGAAGCATAGACACCACTGCAGGACGGGGCGGAGTCGGATGTAAGCGGGGTTAAAAAAATGAGCATCACCATATAAGGATGGTACGGCATTAGATGTATGTTTTAATTTGCTAAAAAATTATATTCTTTAGTAATGACTTGGAGGCTTTGCCCCCTGCTCACTTCGCTCGCCAGCCCCCAGGCGGGCGCTACTTGCTAGCCACTTCGCGTCTCTGCCGCTAGCGTATGGGGATGCGGATGTACAATTTAAACAGATTTTTATTTTCATTGGAATTGTTACATATGCTTAATAGAACTATTTTACATCACAGCGAGTAATTAACCATATTAAAATAAGTATAAAACGTAATAATTTAAAAGTAAATTATGTTTCATGTTGCGTTAGAGGTATTCGTTGTGTTATACAATTTTATTCTGTTTGGCTTTGAACTTAACATGTAAATACTTTTCAAACTTACACTTTTACTGTAAAACGTCAGTCAACACAATTTTTTGAATTAAATTTTCGTCAGGATCGCATTGAATTTTGATTCTGTGTTTGGACTTTCATCGTGATAATGCAACGTATATCTGCCCGTGAGTGAGTTTTGTTTCTTTCTCTCCATTAAATAAAATGACTTTTTTGAATGTTTGTCTCTGTGATTTGTTAATTGTCTTTGCAAAAGCTATTCTAACAGGAAACTGTAGACGTTTTAATACGAATGGCATATCAAGATCTCTTTGGTGTCTAATGTTATCCCCTGATGATGTACTACATTACCTTACTCGGATACGCCCTTCTTTCTACATTAATTCGGTTGGTGGAAGACCTGACGGTGTTAACGGTTGTAGATATTCTTCATGATATTGTAAGTTGATGTTTTCCTCTTCCACATGATCACCACCGACTGTTTCAGCAGAGTCTACTGATATGCATTTAACCAATCTGCTGTGTAACCGATTGACTTTATATGTGTTAATTCATTTGACTTCATCGTTTCTCTGTGCGGGCGGCACGGTGGTGCAGTGGTAGCGCTGCTGCCTCGCAGTTAGGAGACCCGGGTTCGCTTCCCGGGTCCTCCCTGCGTGGAGTTTGTATGTTCTCCCGTGTCTGCGTGGGTTTCCTCCGGGCGCTCCGGTTTCCTCCCTCAATCCAAAGACATGCAGGTTAGGTGGGTTGGCGATTCTAAATTGGCCCTAGTGTGTGCTTGGTGTGTGGGTGTGTTTGTGTGTGTCCTGTGGTGGGTTGGCACCCTGCCCAGGATTGGTTCCTGCCTTGTGCCCTGTGTTGGCTGGGATTGGCTCCAGCTGACCCCCGTGACCCTGTATTCGGATTCAGCGGGTTAGAAAATGGTTGGTTGGTTTCTCTGTGCTAGGACTGCCCAGGTACTCATTTTTTCTGTTGATAACCCTTCGTGATGAAATTCTTCAATAAGATTTTGACATAATACGTCTTCTCTAATTGGGAACTTAAAGTGAGGAAAACGTTAAAAGTTTATAAGAGCGGAGAGATCGGGAACTGTGTCTGACAAAAGCATTCACACGAATGAGAGGTGAGAGGACTGTGTGTGGTTGAAAACGGTTGAGAGGAGGGCGGGACTTGAAAAAAATCTCATGGCCAAAGTCTCGTGAGATTTGAAAAAATCTTCCAGAAAGTCTTGTGTCATCTCAGGATTTTTTTTTATATAATCGAGAGATACTGTTTATTTGTTCATCACCATGCAAGGTAAGCAGCGGTTCTTACTGTCCCAGAATGCACTCTGTGGCCGTGCCGTGTCCGAGTCAGAGTGCGATCATACAGACTGTAAATCTGAGTCAGTAATTCCTCAAACTCATCACTACAAGTCAGACAATTCAGAGAAAACAGCACTACCTACATTTTCCAAGCTGTTAAGTAATGCTGACTTTTCACTTTAGTCAATTGTGTGAAATAAAAAAATATAACCTGTGTTATATGGTTCAAAGCCCCATACCAGGCTGAGAGACCAGTTTAATGTAAGGACAGTAGGGGGAACACTCACATGGACTATTTGCTCCCTGGTGGCATTCTCCCGGAGCTATGATGCATATATGGATACCTGCAGGGCAAGCTGGGAATTGTAGTCCTGTTAAACAGCCCTGTTGAGTTTCCATGGGTGCGGCCATTGGAAGCGGCAGGGACAGACTGTCCCAATCATTTAAGGAACTTCCGCCCGACCCAGAACTGCTTCCAACATGCAGTGCAGTAACACCAGAGGTACAGTGCATCCAGAAAGTATTCACAGCGCGTCACTTTTTCCACATTTTGTTACGTTACAGCCTTATTCCAAAATGGATTCAATTCATTTTTTTTCCTCAGAATTCTACACACAACACCCCATAATGACAACGTGAAAAAAGTTTACTTGAGGTTTTTGCAAATTTATTAAAAATAAAAAAACTGAGAAATCCCATGTACATAAGTATTCACAGCCTTTGCTCAATACTTTGTCGATGCACCTTTGGCAACAATTACAGCCTCAAGTCTTTTTGAATATGATGCCACAAGCTTGGCACACCTATCCTTGGCCAGTTTCGCCCATTCCTCTTTGCAGCACCTCTCAAGCTCAATCAGGTTGGATGGGAAGCGTCGGTGCACAGCCATTTTAAGATCTCTCCAGAGATGTTCAATCAGATTCAAGTCTGGGCTCTGGCTGGGCCACTCAAGGACATTCACAGAGTTGTCCTGAAGCCACTCCTTTGATATCTTGGCTGTGTGCTTAGGGTCGTTGTCCTGCTGAAAGATGAACCGTCGCCCCAGTCTGAGGTCAAGAGCGCTCTGGAGCAGGTTTTCATCCAGGATGTCTCTGTACATTGCTGCAGTCATCTTTCCCTTTATCCTGACTAGTCTCCCAGTTCCTGCCGCTGAAAAACATCCCCACAGCATGATGCTGCCACCACCATGCTTCACTGTAGGGATGGTATTGGCCTGGTGATGAGCGGTGCCTGGTTTCCTCCAAACGTGACACCTGGCATTCACAAGAAAGAGTTCAATCTTTGTCTCATCAGACCAGAGAATTTTGTTTCTCATGGTCTGAGAGTCCTTCAGGTGCCTTTTGGCAAACTCCAGGTGGGCTGCCATGTGCCTTTTACTAAGGAGTGGCTTTCGTCTGGCCACTCTACCATACAGGCCTGATTGGTGGATTGCTGCAGAGATGGTTGTCCTTCTGGAAGGTTCTACTCTCTCCACAGAGGACCTCTGGAGTTCTGACAGAGTGACCATCGGGTTCTTGGTCACCTCCCTGACTAAGGCCCTTCTCCCCCGATTGCTCAGTTTAGATGGCCGGCCAGCTCTAGATGAGTCCTGGTGGTTTCGAACTTCTTCCACTTACGGATGATGGAGGCCACTGTGCTCATTGGGACAGTCAAAGCAGCAGAAATTTTTCTTTAACCTTCCTCAGATTTGTGCCTCAAGACAATCCTGTATCAGAGGTCTACAGACAATTCCTTTGACTTCATGCTTGGTTTGTGCTCTGACATGAACTGTCAACTGTGGGACCTTCTATAGACAGGTGTGTGCCTTTCCAAATCATGTCCAATCAACTGAATTTACCACAGGTGGACTCCAATTAAGCTGCAGAAACATCTCAAGGATGATCAGGGGAAACAGGATGCACCAGAGCTCAATTTGGAGCTTCATGGCAAAGGCTGTGAATACTTATGTACATGTGCTTTCTCAGTTTCTTTATTTTTAATAAATTTGCAAAAACCTCAAGTAAACTTTGTTCACGTTGTCATTATGGGGTGTTGTGTGTAGAATTCTGAGGAAAAAAATGAATTGAATCCATTTTGGAATAAGGCTGTAACATAACAAAATGTGGAAAAAGTGATGCACTGTACTTCAGGGTCCGCCATAAAAGGGCTCTGATGCCTCATCTCCATCTGGAGACACGAAGCTGACCCGGAGGAGTGTAAGGTGAAGAAGAATGAGTGGGAGAGAAGGGAATTGTACTCAGATAATTCTATTTCTGAGAGAAAGAACTTTGTGAAGGTATTGTGAAAATAAAAATGACTCGCTTGAACCCAGGACTTATGTTTGTGTTTTTGAGGGTTTGGGGGTTCAGTGGTGCCTCCCTACATGTCACGCCTGATTAGCCAGAAATACCACTTTTGTGGTCAAATTGCACTTGGAGCGAAGTGATACATATTTTATATGTTAAGTTTGCTCTTTATTTCCACGGAAAATATACAGTTTACATTTGTTTTTCTTTTACAGACCATGTAACAAATCAGTACCAACCTACCTTGTGTTTCTCCAGATAGTCCGATTGGAAATTCAGATGAACGTACTGAAGTGGGACGGTGAGCTCCCCGATCAGACAGCAGTTCACTTCTTCCGCTCCATGAATCGGAAGCGGGGCGGGGCCTATTTTATACCTGGTGAAAATGACGTCAGGCTTGGAGACACGCCCCCCGCCAGCACGCTGCACGCGGACGTTTTTCTAACTAGACGCGGCGAAATATGCTCAGCAAAAAAGTTTGAAATGCACCTGCTCATCACTGTGGACCCTCACTCGCTCATAATTCACCGCTATTGGTCAATAGGTGTGCCACTTCCACTTAGGTCTGTCAATAGCAGGCACCTCACGCGCTGGTATTTGGTGCTCATCAGAGTGTATGCGGTATAAAATTAGCTGCTGCGGGGCACCGTACGAATCTAAAGATTATAATGATTCAATATTTAACATACACTGTCAATTATTGGCAAAACGCCACAATGATCCGCTTTCTGTCATGTTCGGATGCAGCCAGCTTCTTTAGCTGGTGACGTCAGCATATACTTTGAATCTCCTTCGGGTAACACTTTGAAAAATGTCATGTTTAATAATCTGAGCTCCATTTAGCCACAGAGCCTCCACCTCCAACATCTCACAAGAACACAGGAATCTTTACGTCACTTGAGCCGAGTCTGCCGGTTATGAAAGCAACTTCACTCACGTGATATTGTAAAATGCTGTAATTAAAAAACATGTTTTATGTGCCCTACTAGTACGTGTAATTATATTCAGTCGGCACTTATTTTTGAAAATGTTACTGTTACAAAAATATGTAATTACGAAAACTGTGATACAAACTCTGATAAACTTTCCACAATTGTAATAAACGCTCCAAACTTTGACAGCAGCTTGCCAAGTCTCTGAACGCTACGCCGTGCTGACATTTCCTTACTCGTTCTGTCACTTGAACGTGGAGTCTGCGGTCTGTGCAAGCTGTTGAGCTGGGTCGGCTCCAGGATTTGAGCTGCCCGGGGCGAAGTTGTAAATGGCGCCCGACATCCCCTTTGCTTTGATAGGAATCATCACTGCCAGACCTGTACTTTGAGACCTGGGGACAATACTGTCACAAAAATATACGTTCTTGAGAAGTGCAATTTCAGAAAGTAAAGTAGAAATCAGAGTATATTTCATAGTATTCATTGATTGCTTTTAACGCTTCTTCAAAGACAATTAAGTAACACTTCACTCATTGTACACGTCTATAATTATTTATTTAAACCACCAATGCAAAATGTACCTTTTGATAAGTGATATTTTATATATACATATATAATACATTGTACTGTTTTTTTTTAACTAAGACATTACCGTAACATATACATGTCGCTTAAATAACATAAATCGAAAAGTTAGCATAATGGCAACATTCAGTGAAACTGAGAATATGATTAAATATGAATCTTTACCCACAATTCCTACACAGTGTGCTCGTGTCTGCAAATAACGCAATCCACCTCTCCAAAGAAATGCACAACTGCGTTAGCGTGCGCAGAGCAAATCTTACAAATGGTGGCGAGTAACAGACGACGATATTTGTCAAGTTTTAACAGAATTTTTCATATATGTCCATTTGTGAGACAATCATAGCTTGGATTAAACCATCTTTTAGCAATTCACTCAGGAGCTACAGTCCTGTTGCCGTTTTAATCGTTTATATTTTATTTCGCCATGCCTGTCTCTTCTATACTACAGTTCGAGGATTATTATTATTGGCATCATCATCATCATCACTAATATGTGAAAATAATATAGAACAATAGAATTTGCTTCGAGTCCGAGTGCTCGTGGGTCTGTATTATTTAAATAAAAATGTCTCGTCGCTCAGATTGTGCTGTGCATCGTGCTGACAGTGCAGGCGCTGCTGAGGCGCACAACAGAAAGATTTCCTTGTGTTCCGAAGCGGTCCGGACAAATGTTTCTGAAGAAAGATAGGAATATCGCAGTAATGCACCCTGTCCACGAGAGGGCGCGCTTGTCTGGATGGCCTATGACCAGAAACGGCCCTGCCGCAGAGCCAGCCCAAGCCAATTTGGGCTCCATTTTTATCTGCGTGATGCTGTATACAGCTGTTTAAAAGCAAAGTCTACTAATGCATGCAATTACATTCTGGTATAACACATATTTTTCGCAGTTAAATAAACACAAATGTCATAACTGACTGTTTAAAGTAAATAAAAAATAGAAAAAGTCTGCAACTTTCAAATGAATCGGTACACCATGAGCCTACAATTCTAACTTGCTATGAAATGTAGCTGGGCGCCCCGTAGTGAACGCTCCAACACCGAAGAAAAGTGGCCTGAAAGAAAACAATCATCCATCCTCTCCGTATCAAGATCGCTTACTCATGTTCAGGATCAATGGAGGCTGGAGCTATCCTGCCAGCTTTGGGTGCAAGGCCAGAAGTATTTCTTATCATCTTAACATACATTATCTGAGATATAATTGGTTTTGTTTTTTTTTTTTTAAATGGATCACAGATAGGTGAAATGGCTTGCCTGTGGTCACACAGTGTCAGTAGCTGGATTTGAACCCACAGCATCCTTAACTACTACATCACGATGCCTACAGGAATAACCCTGAATGGGATGACAATCCAACATGGAGCTCACTCACATACAGTATGCTTGGCATTGAGGGTGCCAATTCACATACAATACACATTGTAAGGATGTGGAAGGAGAAGAAGCCCACACAGGCAGTGGGAGAACATGCAGACATTACTCCATCCATCTGTTGAAATGACAAATGCAATGCACAGGTCTCTGTTACATGCCACTTGATATGGGAGTCATAAAAGCAGTGTTAATGTTTGTGATGCGCTCTCTGTTGAAATGACAAATCTCTGTTGCATGTCGCTTGGTAAGGGATTCATAAAAACAGTGTTATTGCTATTTAATGCGTCATCTGTTGGAATGATAAATGCAATTCATATATCTCTGTTGCATACCATTTGGTATGGGATTTGAAAGCAGTGTTAATGTTTGTGATGCACCATCTGCTGGAATGACAGAGACATAGCAATCAGACAGACCCACATACACAGTATGCAGGCGCACAGACACTTTATGTTAAGGTGAATAATTATGAAGAATTTGTGGCACAAAGCATGATGTGCCAGTATGCAACCATTAATGTCCGGTACAGTACCATTTTAAATATTTGGAAGCTCATTTTTAGCACCGGTATACTGCTATGAGGTGACTTTAGGGCTCAGAGGATGCCCAAACAGCACAGCATCCTCAGGTTCTTCTCCATCCCTACACCGTGTCCCACATTTTCATTTTAATTAAGCACTGAGGCTACTTGATAATAATATTATTATTAAGGTGGCACGGTGGCGCAGTGGTAGCGCTGCTGCCTCGCAGTTAAGAGACCCGGGTTCGCTTTCCGGGTCCTCCCTGCGTGGAGTTTGCATGTTCTCCCCGTGTCTGCGTGGGTTTCCTCCCAAAGACATGCAGGTTAGGTGCATTGGCGATCCTAAATTGTCCCTAGTGTGTGCTTGGTGTGTTGCAAATGGATGTTTGCATTAATATAGCTCTTTTCTCACTACTCAAAGCACTCAGCAATTGCAGGTTAAGGGCAAGTTGGTCAAGGGCCCAACAGAGCAGAGTCCCTTTTGGCATTTTACAGGATTTGAGCCGGCAACCTTCCGATTGGCAGGCAGATCCCTAGCCTCAGAGCCACCACTCCGCCTACTTGCCCCCACCAGACATACTAGAGCCCCACTGTCTTCATCCTGAGGTAACTGCAGCCATCTAGTGACTTGAATGGATTAAGCCATCATCACTTGTCCTACTCTGGTGTCCCCAAGGACTTTCTTACACTCAAAGACGGACTGAGGCTACTCTTGTGACTCCCCCTTCTCCAGCATGTGGCCTCGTGATAAGCCCCTCTCCTCTCTTTTGTCACCATTTTGTCTTTGCCTGCCAGGCCGCCTGTCACGTCACACTGAGTTGTGAAAGTTGCTCACTGCAGTGCATGTGTAATCTGCAAAGTCTGAGAATTCTGAGGCACAACTTGTTTCCGTGCCACCCTGCTGTCCACATTGGCATTGCTCTTTTTTCTCCCTGCCCCCTATCTCTGCCCTTCTGGGAATGCCATCATGAGCCTCACGGGACATTTCCCTTTTTTTTTTTTTTTTGAGAGGACCGGTTCCTTTTATCAAACACGGAAGTTAAACTGCTGTATGAATATCAAGCTTTATGAGAGGGGCCAAGAGGCCATCAATGCGTGTGACTGTACAAAGGGCAGGAGGAGGAGGAAGAGGAGGAGAAGGAGTCATTTAAAAGGTCTTTAAACAGCAGGTAGACTTAGAAAAACAGCCAGGGTAGATAGATGCCAGCTGGAGAAAGCAACCTTGGCAAAAACTGAGACAGGAGGATGCCTGGAGAGGTGGGAGAGGAAACCCACCTTATCTAGTCATTTCGACCTGCCAGTGCCACCCCTTGAACCCCATGACCACCCAACCCCTCTACAGCCACCCCATCACAGAAGACAGCCCAGATGTCAACTCACCATCTTGTCCTTGCGCTTCTTGAGAAAGCCCTCAAATACCAGGTCTGCCGGCTCCTCCTGGGACATGTCTGAGTGTTGAGCGTTTTGTCGTCCAGTGTCAGCTTTTCCGTGCCACATACTGTGAGTGTGTGCGCTTTGTGTGTGTGTGTGTGTGTTTACGTACGACTCGGCCAACTTCCCTTTCTGAGCCTCTCAGTTCTAATCCAGTGAGTGAACAGGTGTGTGCGCGTGTGTCTTGTGTGCTGCCACCATTTCACTCTGAGCGACCAAGCTGGGACACAACACTCCTCATGACCACTCAAGTGCCAGCGGCAGGAGGACATGGCAATCCGCCATGCTGGCGCTGTGGTGAGAAGGTGTGTGATTTGAGTCAGTTAACTGTGTGTGTAAAGAGAGTTAGACGTGAAGAATAGAAAACGAGTCGGGTTGAGTGATTAAGGAATTGGACTGCAGGGTCTCAGGTTCAACACAACCACTGAGTGATTCACCCACACTATACAACTAAAAGTATGTGGACCCCTCTCCTCCATGTTATCCAGTTGAGGCGTTTCAGCCGCACCCATAAACTCCATGCCGTCTCCATTGACAAACATTGGCAGAAGAATGGATCATAGTGAACAGCTCAGTGACTTCAAACGTGGCACCGTCATAGGATGCCCCCTTTGCCACAAGTCAATATGTGAAATTCCTCCTCTCGTAGGTCTGCCTCGGTTAACTGTTAAGTGTAATTGTGTAGAGGAGGCATCAAGAAGCAACAGTGCTAGGTCATGCAGACTGACAGTGCTGGGCCACCAAGAAATGTCCTCTCCTCTGTTACATCTCTCACAACGGACTGGAAGCAGCATCAGCACAAGAACTGCATGTCAAGAGCTTCACAAAGTGGCCAAGAAGCTGCACACAAGCCCAGGATCACTTTGGATAATGCCAAGTGTTGGCAGCAATGGTGTAAAACTCCGACATTGGACTCTGGAGCAGTGGAAATGCGCTCTCTGGAGTGAAGAATCAACACTTCACTATCTGGCAGCCTGATGGACCAATCTGGGTTTGACACATGCCAGGAGAACACTACCTTCTGGTCTGCATGGTGCCTACTGTAAAGTCTGAGGCTGTTTATCAGGATCTGGGCTCAGCCCCTTTGGTTCCAGTGATGAGTCCAGAGACACTTTAGACAACCCGTGTGTCCAACTTTGTGAAGGCCCGTTTTGTGTTCCAGCATGACTGTAACCCCTGTGCACAAAGCCAGGTCTATAAAAACATGGAGGAACTCGAGTGGCCTACACAGAGCCCTAACCTCAACCCTACTGAACACCACTGGGATGAATGAGACCATCAGTTGCGAGCCAGGTCTTCTTGTCTAACATCAGTGCCTGGCCTCACAAATGCTCTTTTTGGCCAAAACTCCCACACACTTCAAAATCTAATATGGTGGAAAGCCTTCCCAGGAGAGTGGAGGCTGTAATAGCTGCGAATGGGTATTTCATCATCATATTAATGTCCAACAGGCTCATACAGACGTGATGGTTAGGAGTCCACAAATGTTTATTTTGACTGGGCTTATGTTTATAAACATTTGAATAGTGGACACTGGACAATGAAGTGAAGGGTGGCACAGTGGCCAGTGCTGCTGTCTTACAAATCCTCACTCCTTTTGTGACTGTGAACTAAATTATTTTGGTGTTGCTGTCTTCATTAAATTCAGATTTAAACTGCTTGTACAAGCTTCCACCTACAGTAACTTCTATAAACCATACATACAGTTGTGCTTGAAAGTTTGTGAACCCTTTAGAATTTTCTGTATTTCTGCATAAATATGACCTAAAACATCATCAGATTTTCACTCAAGTCCTAAAAGTAGATAAAGAGAAACTAGTTAAACAAATGAGACAAAAATATTATACTTGGTCATTTATTTATTAAGGAAACTGATTGAATATTACATATTTGTGAGTGGCAAAAGTATGTGAACCTTTGCTTTCAGTATCTGGTGTGACCCCCTTACTTAACGTTTCCGGTAACTTCTGATCATTCCTGCACATCGGATTGGAGGCGCGTTCCTCTGTACAGAACAGTTTCAGCTCTGGGATGTTGGTGGGTTTCCTCACATGAACTGTTTGCTTCAGGTCCTTCTACAACATTTCGATTGGATTAAGGTCAGGACTTTGACTCATCCGTCCACAAAACATTCTTCAATAGCCTTCTGGTTTGTCCACATGATCTTTAGCAAACTGCAGACGAGCAGCAATGTTTTTTTGGAGAGCAGTGGCTTTCTCTTTGCAACCCTGCCATGCACACCATTGTTGTTCAGTGTTCTCCTGATGGTGGACTCATGAACATGAGCCAATGTGAGCGAGGCCTTCAGTTACTTAGAAGTTACCCTGGGGTCCTTTGTGACCTCGCCGACTATTACACACCTTGCTTTTGGAGTGATCTTTGTTGGTCGGCCACTCCTGGGGAGGGTAACAATGGTCTTGAATTTCCTCTATTTGTACACAATCTGTCTGACTGTGGATTGGTGGAGTCCAAACTCTTTAGAGATGGTGTTGTAACCTTTTCCAGCCTGATGAGCATCAACAACTCTTTTTTTGAGGTCCTCAGAAATCTCCTTTGTTCGTGCCATGATACACTTCCACAAACATGTGTTGTGAAGAGCAGACTTTGATAGATCCCTGTTCTTTAAATAACACAGGGTGCCCACTCACACCTGATTGGCATCCCATTGATTGAAAACACCAGACTCGAATTTCACCTTCAAACTAACTGATCATCCGTGAGGTTCACATACGTTTGCCACTCACAAATATGTAATGTTCAATCAGTTTCCTTAATAAATAAATGACCAAGTATAATATTTTGGTCTCACTTGTTTAACTGGTTTTTCTTTATCTACTTTTAGGACTTGAGTGAAAATCTGATGATGTTTTAGGTCATATTTATACAGAAATATAGAAAATTCTAAAGGTTTCATAAAACTGTCAAGCACAACTGTATTTTCTTAAAGGATGTGGGGTCTAATCCATCAGCAGAGGTCAGCTTGCTTGCTATTTGCTAATGTACTGCAAATTAAAGGAAAGCCCTCATATATCACCAATTGGAAGTGGGCAAAACTCTCCAAATTAACACAAGTGACCAACAGAAAATAGTATTCTTTTCATTTGCCTCAAGCAGGCATTAGCACTGCCATGCTATTTTATCCAAGTGTTGCGCACTTCTGTACTGTTGATTCAAAACACAGCAGCAAGGATCACAAGTAGAATGAAGACGGGCAACCATATGATCGATCCCAGTACCTGAATCAATACAGTGGCTTCCAAAGGTTGTTCTCTACCTCATTACATGTTATAAATGGCTTATACTGCTTAAGTACAGTGCAGTGAAAATGTATTTGCCCCCTTCCAGAGTTTGTCTATTTTTGCTTTCTCATAACATGTAATAGTTTCTGATCACCAAACAAATTTAATATAATACAAAAGGCAAATGCAATGCAGACTCTTTAAATGATCATTTGATTGACTGAAGGAAAAAAGTCCACCAACTCGTGTATCACTGCTTTGTTGTATAGGGGTCTAGGTGACCCTAATTTCCCCTTTAGACTCTTTATTGTGTAGACCTTAACAAAATGTCTGAAATCCCTTTCAATGAGTGCTCTGTGGTCAGGTTTGTACTTCCTCACCACTGTCCTTTATCTACAACCTCAGGCAATTGGATCGTGTGAACGAGCAGGCAAAACAAGGAGCTACAGATTTATTTATGCATTATAGGTAAGTAGTCAAAGTGCCCAGGTATATTTGTACAATGGGATAATGAAAGAAAGCAAAGCTTTTTGTTTTTTTAAATGGTGACCCTGTTGTTTTTGCTAGGTGTCTCATCATTCTTCCACACTTTGGCATGCTTAAATTATGAAGAAAACCCACCAAAGCAGTTCCCCCTAACAACTCTTTGATCCTCCATTGTGTTGTGCTTAACTTCCACTCTTGATCAGGCCTCATCCAGCACCCCAGGGCAAAAGTGCACAATACTCCTTTTTATATTAGAGTACAGTACATAGGAGAGACACGCGGCGTTGCCTGGTTCAATAATGTTAAGCTCTGATCATTTTGTCTGCTAGTTTGGCTTCAGTCTGTTCAAATGTTTCACTTGTTCTGAGCCAGCAGGTGGCACTGGTATGCAAACAGAAGCATACTGGGGGCAAAAAAAAAAAACAAAACACTGGGCCGGTCAACATTTTGGGTTTCAAAGTAGTCTACCTTGTCCCTATGGACCTAGAGAGCAACTATCGAAAATCTGGTCCAGATAAGTCAATGGGTGTAGGATTGTATAGGGAATATACAGACAGAGAGGCATGTTATGGTCTTCTTATATAATACGCTACCGTGGCTGTTTGTTTGTCTATCCAGGATTTTAAATCACCTGTAACTCGCAAACCGTTTTACCCATTGACTTGAAATTTGGTACACATATATTACGCAACGTCTACTATACGCTTTCGGGGTGATGATTTTTATTACTCTTTTTATTTTATTTTAGTATCAACTCCCTGCAATGCACAGCAGGGTGGCCGTGCGCCGTATGCGTATGGGCGCCTTTCTCATTCCCTACCACCTTCGCTAACCATTCTTGAGGCGGATTGAAGACATAAGTGCCAGCTTAAGTGAAGAATTAAAGAAAACGTACTAAGTGATTGCAACAGAAAAACTAACTTAATCAGTTTTAAAGCAAAAAGATGCCGACAAAAGAAGAGAAGAAGCGGGCCGCTAGGGTGGAGAAAAGAAGAGCTGCTCAGGAAGCTGCAAGTGCATCAACCTCTGAGCAAACGAATAGTAGACAGAGACAGAGAAAGAGGAGGAAAAATAGGAATGCTCAAGTCAAGTGTATTCACAGCACGTTATCGTGCAGTAGGCCGTTACTGGTATTTTATATTCAGTATATATAGACACGCCCAAATTAATAAGCAAAATAAAATGTGTGACAAATACCATTACAGCCTAAGCAGCAGTGCACCTTGCGTCCATAGGTGGCTGTCAGTCATACGTTGTTCTGAACTAGGCGTCCCAAGGCACAAAGGACCTAAAACAGAATACTTAAAAGAGCTGAAATACAGAGCAAAAGGTCAAAAATAAAATGCAGCAGATCACAAAAAGCACAAGGCCGACCCCCATTTTTCAATTACAATATCAGAATCAGCCAATCCAGTAACATAAAACTGGTGATCGGTATCGGTCCTAAAAATCCTGACTGGAGCATCCCTGGAAACTTTACATGGTGGCATAAATGGAGCACCAGATTAATGGGCGGTGGTGCAGAAAACACGTTCTGAGAGGTGTCCTCTATTCAATGTTTATTAAAAGAAAAAAAAAGCTGTTACGACATTAAGAGCTTAGGTAATTTGTGTGGGAAGTTCAACTGCATATGGGACAAGGGTGAATTAAGCAATTAAGAAAGAAAGAAAGATGAAATGGATACTGCTGTGCAGAACTTCATTTCACAGAGAAGAAGTGCTGGGTACAATGAAAGGACTGATGTGGCAGTGGGAAGCCATTTTGTGACCAATGCGTTTTGGCACTATAGGCAGATAGAATAAGAGGTGAAAAATACCCAGTGATGAAAGTTGAGGGGAGACTGAGGAGCAGGACTGTCTGTCAGTCAAGGGTATCCATCGACCCAAACAAATGAGAAGGGAATCTGAGGCGATACCAGTGTAGGCAGAGAGGATGGGGTGCCTTTGGAAATGTCTGTCTAGGATAGGGGGGTTTCTTTGGGAATGATCTGACAGTCTGAGGAAGAGCAGGGCCATGAATCTACTGGTCCATTTCTGATTTCCCCTCCCGCTACATCTTGAATGGTATTTAAAAATCACTAGCTGAAAGTACTTTTTTTTTTAATTAGAGCTGTGTCTGCATGAATACATAAATCGATGGCTGGCACAGAAAGACATCAGACCCGGCATGTTGAGCACACAGTTGTTTATTGAAAGTATTGGGGAGAACCAGAAGTATCTGAGTAAGAAAAAAAAAAAAAAAAAAGATTACAGTAGAGACATTCAGGGGCTAGCAGGAAAAGCAAGATCTTGCAGTGTCAAAATAAAAAAATAAATAATAAATTAAATTAAAAAAAAAAAGTAAATAAAACGGTGTCAAATCCACTGCACCTTCTAAAGGACACATGCAGTTTAAACAACAAAACAAGTGTGTGTGTGCTGAGAGGGAAGTCCAAACCTAGTGGGATGCACAAAGGGTTGTAAATAGTGAAGGAAACAGAGCAGCTTTCTGTGTGCAGCCAATACTTCTACTGTAGCTAAATATAATTCATCTGGTAAGATTTATAGGAATGGGGCTTGCTGCAATTAAATGATAGGTAAGCACTTCAGGCCCCCCCACCCTTTTTCTTTTTTTTTTTTTCAGAGCAGCAGCATGACGGGGATATTTAAAATAACTTTTGTTTTCTACTTTGTGCAGCATTGCCAAATAAAAAAAACCAAGCCAAATAAATTATTTATTATAAACATCTATAATGAAACAAGATTAACATAAAAAAGCGAGATGGCTTGGAGTCAGCTTTCCTGTCCCGCTGTACATTATATACAAAGTGAAACCATTCCAGCCACAGTTCACCTCTCTCTTGAAGCCCCCCCACCCCACCAATAATACTGAAAATATACATATCCCATTTAAAATAAGAAAAAGCTTTCTGCAGTTGGGGCACATGGCAGGAATGACAGGACAATGGCTTTGCTAAAATAAAAACAAGAAGGAAACTTTACAGACTCCAAATGGAAAAAGGAAATCGAGCTCTTTTGACAGATCACCGCTGCTTCAAGAGAGCTCTATACATGGCGAATCCAAGAACGGCAAACACCGTTGCTCCCACACTCGCACGGAGCCAGAAAGTGGAGTTCTTCAAGTCAGCTTGAGTCACATGCCTGACAGAGAAAGGAGGAGAAGGTTAGCTGCGGATCAGAGAATGGTACCCTGTGGACACAAGGGAACCGGCTGGGACGTAGATGGGGCATTCGAAATTTCAGTATTCACCCACTGCTTCTGCGATAAATAGGGAGGAACTAGCGGTCAATGCAGACATCCTCCCCATTATCAGATCTCAGTCACAGAAATTTTTGCAGTAATAATCTGATTTGACTTACTTTGTGCGTTTTTTTTCAGCATATTTCGAAAAAACTGACCATATGACATTAGATGCCAAGAGCATATCTTATAGGATAGCCATCATCACACAGCCAGTCCCCTTTAGTCGTATCGTGATTCAGCTAGTCACTGATAAATGGGTATAGGATATTAAGCATTAATAATGATTGATTATTAATGTTTGTAGGGCAGCACCATCCAAATGTGTTTGTAGGGCACAAACCTCTATTTCAATTGAAATGCAGGCTCTCTCCTATATGTTAACAGTTAATGGCAAACTTTGACATTTAAAAGAGAAAAAAAAAAAGACACAAAAAGAAAAAACACACATAGCAGCAAAGGTGTCAAAAGCAAGCAGACAGAGCAGAAATAAAGCCAGATGAAGCTGAGGGTCTAAATAAAAACAAAGAATAAGGCTGGGAAAAGTGCGAGAACAGAAACAGGTGGGACAGAGAAATTCTATTCTTGGAAGAAGAACAAATAGCAGAATTAGTTTATTTTCTGCCTACTTGAATTTTAAAAATTTCATAAAACAAAGGTCTTTTAAGGTTATTTTACCATTCTTTAATTATTTACTGAGATATCTGTGACATAGACATTCATTCATTGCTTTAGGCTTGAATATTTTTTATTTGTATTCTCCAATTCGTATGTGGTAAAAAGGTTTAGCAAATGCCCATGTTATTCAAAGATAAAAGAAACTGAACAATGCAATGGAAGTGAAGCAAATATAATGAAAAAGAAAAATATGAAAACAATCACTTGGTTGTTTCTTCTTACATCTGTGGACTTCTGATTTTCTCAGTAATCCAAGGCAAAGGAATGCCAAAAAAGACTGGACTGGCAAATTAATGATGCTACATCACCAAAAAATGAAGACAAACACAATTTTCAAAGATTTCCCAAAATCACCAAACCTGCTATAAGTAGCTTATAAAAGTCTAATAAATAATTACAATCAAAATCATAAAAAGCAATATTACACCTCACAGCTAAATGTAATATGAAATTCACTTTCTGCCAGGGCCCTGACTACTGTACATTTAATGCTGTTTAATTGCATATTGATGTTGAACACATGACACTTTCTCTTCATCCATCCACATGGCCTCACTTATTGTTGATATTGCTTTTGTAGTACAATGTCTAGTTTGCTGACTAGGCTGTTGTACCGTGTTAGCCATTATGAATGTAGAGAAAAGCCAAGCAAAATGACACCTTTTATTGGCTAACTAAAAAGATTACAATATGCAAGCTTTCAAGTCAACTCAGGCCGCTTCCTCAGGCGAGATGTAAGAAGGGGCCTGAGTTGACTTGAAAGTTTGCATATTGTAATCTTTTTAGTTGCATTTAAAAGAAAAAAATGACATACAATGCAAGTATATGCAACGTTTAGGACCTTAAAGAACATTTAAACTTGGGAGTCTTAAGAAAGCACATATGGATCAGCACACTTTTGCAATGAGCCAATCTGTGTGACAAATCTCATTCAGTAAGTACTGTGATGTAGACTTAAGTTTAAATAGATAAACCTGCCATTTTTGCCTATCAATTTACACACAATAACAAAGTGAATACTGTACATGTTTTCAGAAAGAGTTTCAAATTTATTAAAAATCAAAAACTGAAATCTCTCTCAGAACCTTTGCAGTGGCACTTCAAATGCTCTTTGCATTGATTCTCCTTGAGATGTGTCTAGAACTTGACTGGCCAACTGAACGCTTCTTGGTGGCTGGGACAGGAAGACTGGTCAGAATTGAAGGAAGGATGAATGCGGCTAAATACAGAGAGGTCCTTAAAAAGAAAACTTGCACCAGAGTTCATATGACTGGGATGATGGTTCAGTTTTTAGCATGATGATCACCTGAAGCATATAGCCAAGACAATGCTGAAGTGACCCTGTGACAAGTCTCTGGCTGTCCTTGATTGGCCCTGCCAAAGCCCCAACTTAAACCGCATAGAACATCTGTGGAGAAACCTGAAGATGGCAGTTTATGGACTATTTAATCTAATGGAGATTAAAAGGATCTGCCAGGACGAATGGGATAAACTGGCCAGATCCAGATGTGCATAACTGGTAGAGACTTCCCCATGAAGACTCAAAGCTGTATCTGCTGCCAAAAGGGTCTACAAAGTACGGAATTAAGGGTCTCAATACATATGTGAATGATTTTAAATAAATTTGCAAACCTTTCTGAAAACATGTTTTCACTTTGTCATTATGGATTATTGAGTGTGGATTGATATGCAAAAATAGCAAATGTAGATTTAATTTGAAAAGGATACAACACAATAATGTGTGCAGGAAGTGGAAGTGTCTGAATGCTTTCTAAACTCACTCTAGATGTTACATGAACAACATATTATAAAATTGTTCAAATATCCATGGAGAAAATTTACATAAATTGAATGGTATCACTCCAGATTAAATCAGAATGAAAAACAAGCACTTTCATTGGATACCATGAACAAAGCTGACGTTAATTTTTCCACACAGCTAGACAATATACATCTCACTAAAGATAAAGAAGATATACAGTAAAAGAAAACCTAATTAATGCCTTTACAACCCAGCCCAAGCAAACAAGCAGTTTGTAGTAACACCACACTTCTGAATAGTAGAACTACTGACAATTTCACTGATACGATGCAGGGTGTCTTTTAATGGAAAGAAACTTATGGATGCTGACTAAATAGAAAAAGATGGGCTGCCCCTCACAATGGTGACAAAAGAGATACATATAATAGTTTATATATCAATTTGAAATTGATTTGGTGAATTGAAAGACTGTAGATAGCACTGATATTTCATACTTTAAATAATCTAAGGTTAATGTTCACTGCTTTAGACCTTTGTAGTATTTTAGTATTAAGTGTATATAGAGTATGACATTAATGCATAAGAGCGGTTTGTATTGACTGGTACTGTATTTTCATTTGGTGCTGTCTTTAGTAATTCGATGTATCATTTTATATTGCTTTATGTGCTTTGTAGTCAGTTGTATCATTTTATTCTATTTTGCATTGTATGACGAATAAAGTATTACAGGCCTCTTTCCTTACTTCTGTTTATTGCTGGTGGGCATTGTTTTGATATTAGCTGTGCATATGGAAATACTGTGGAGAAGGAAGGTTTGCAACAAATTTAAGTAGACTATATACAGTAATTGTGGGAAACATCATTTTTCTTCAGAAAGGTGAAAGATCAAGTACCCTATAACAAAAAAATACATCAATTATTAAACTCCCTAGGCCTTTACATGTTTTCAAGATACTGGCACAAAGTAACTGACTACTTCATGACAACAGAATAAGCTTTGGACCTGACAAAACCGATACAGAAATAGATAACCATGTTATGCAGTGTTCACTTGTAAAAGCAAAATACAGTTGTGCTTGAAAGTTTGTGAACCCTTTAGAATTTTCTATATTTCTGCATAAATATGACCTAAAACATCATCAGATTTTCACTCAAGACCTAAAAGTAGATAAAGAGAAACTAGTTAAACAAATGAGACAAAAATATTATACTTGGTCATTTATTTATTAAGGAAAATGATCGAATATTACATATTTGTGAGTGGCAAAAATATGTGAACCTTTGCTTTCAGTATCTGGTGTGACCCCCCTTTGCAGCAATAACTGCAACTAAACATTTCCGGTAACTTCTGATCATTCCTGCACACCATTCCTCCATACAGAGCAGCTTCAACTCTGGGATGTTGGTGGGTTTCCAGACATGAACTGCTCACTTCAGGTCCTTCCACAACATCTCGATTGGATTAAGGTCAGGACTTTGACTTGGCCATTCCAAAACATTAACTTTATTCTTCTTTAACCATTCTTTGGTAGAACGACTTGTGTGCTTAGGGTCGTTGTCTTGCGGCATGACCCTCCTTCTCTTGAGATTCAGTTCATAGACAGATGTCCTGATATTTTCCTTTAGAATTCTCTGATATAATTCAGAATTCACTGTCAATGAAGGCAAGCCATCCTGCCCCAGATGCAGCCAAACAGGCCTAAACCATGATACTACCACCACCATGTTTCACAGATTTGATAAGGTTCTTATGCTGGAATGCAGTGTTTTCCTTTCTTCAAACATAACGCTTTTCATTTACACCAAAAAGTTCTATTTCGGTCTCATCTGTCCACAAAACATTCTTCCAGTAGCCTTCTGGTTTGTCCACATGATCTTTAGTAAACTGCAGACGAGCAGCAATGTTTTTTTTGGAGAGCAGTGACTTTCTCCTTGTAACCCTGCCATGCACACCATTGTTGTTCAGTGTTCTCCTGATGGTGGACTCGTGAACATGAACATTAGCCAATGTGAGCGAGGCCTTCAGTTGCTTAGAAGTTACCCTGGGGTCCTTTGTGACCTCGCCGAATATTACACAACTTGCTCTTGGGGTGATCTTTGTTGGTCGACCACTCCTGGGGAGGGTAACGATGGTCTTGAATTTCCTCCATTTGTACACAATCTGTCTGACTGTGGATTGGTGGAGTCCAAACTCTTTAGAGATGGTGTTGTAACCTTTTCCAGCCTGATGAGCATCAACAACTCTTTTTGTGAGGTCCTCAGAAATCTCCTTTGTTCATGCCATGATACACTTCCACGAACATGTGTTGTGAAGAGCAGACTTTGATAGATCCCTGATCTTTAAATAACACAGGGTGCCCAATCACCCCTGATTGGCATCCCATTGACTGAAAACACCGGACTCAAATTTCACCTTCAAACTAACTGATCATCCGTGAGGTTCACATACTTTTGCCACTCACAAATATGTAATGTTCAATCAGTTTCCTTAATAAATAAATGACCAAGTATAATATTTTTGTCTCATTTGTTTAACTGGTTTCTCTTTGTCTACTTTTAGGACTTGAGTGAAAATCTGATGATGTTTTAGGTCATATTTATGCAGAATTCTAGAAAATTCTAAAGGGTTCACAAACTTTCAAGCACAACTGTACCCAAATAAAAAGTGCAGAAATCCACTGCTACCTTCTTGCAAAAGAAGTGCTCATTTAAAAAAAAGACAGTCCAACAAACAATATGGCGATCTCCTCTGAAAAACACCAAGAGCATCTCTTTCACAGTTTAATGCAGAAATTGTCTGAGTGTGTCTGCCAGTGGGATCCAAATCTACTTTCAAAAGGCACATTGGTAACTAAATAACTAAAGTGTACTTCAATATGTTTTTGGGTAATACCACTGGAAAAAATGTTCTACTCAAAGACTAATACCATGATTATATTTATAACAATATATATATATATATATATATATACAGTATATATATATATATATATATATATATATATATATATATATATATATATATATATATATATATATATATATAAAGTGCTTTGTGATAATTTGCTCTTTGCAAGTCATAATTGGAAGGAAATTTGCAGCTTCCTGTCACTTAGCTATTGTTCCTGGAGTAAAATAAATTTATATAAAGGCTAATAAAAATTAAAAATGCTAAAAGTTTTGATCTGATCCAAGTCAGAAAGAAGCACTAAGGTCACTATCTTTACAATCACAATTATGTAATCACTTATTTGCTTCAAACACATTCTAGAAATCAAACGTACTGTAGTTTCACACCGTCTAATCTTGGACAATTGGGGGTCTATGTTCAGTGTGACTTGAGTAGTATACCACAACAACCTCTACTATATGATTAATTACAAACATCTCTGCCACTATTTGTTTTATTGGCCTTTGGGAACATACCCAAACCAGATATTTTAAAAAGCACAGATTAAAACTGAAAAAGGGTAGCAAGCTTTTATGTAAAAAGGAAATAAAAGAGCCTTTAACCCTACAATATCAGTTATTAATTCACAAAAATACCCCCCAACCCAACATTAAAAAGTCAAATAATTAGCTGACCTGTCAATAATATACCAAGTTAAAGTTTCCCATGTATTTGACTGAAGGCTACACAGAAGGAAACAGCTATTCCAAAATAACACACTTATATTCCAGAATTCTAATTAATTAACAAATCAAATAACTAGCAGCAGCAAAAATTGTTACCAGTGTAATATATAACAAGCAACAATAATCCAAAAGTAGCCTAAATGCTGCAGGAGCTTGCCGTTCATTTAAATGTGTTTTCACAGAATGTACATTCCTGAAGTTGCAGACATAACGTACTTAAGCAGTTTCCTTACATTTGCCAAACGTATTTTTCTACTATACAGTATGCATAAAAACAGCCAGGAAAATAAAGCAGACACGGAAAAGAATGCTTCTGCATGTGAATTAGCATTCCTCAGGGCACCGTTTCCATTAATGGTGAAAATAATTTTTACAAAGTAACAAGGACTAAAGATGAAATCAGGCCCATACTGTCGCATAATGGATAACTCATTCTTGAGAAATAATGTGTCACTCCCTTACGAATGGACAGAAAGCATTTGCCAAGAATGCTTCAGTAAATTTCAAAAGTAAATTAATTGGAAGGAAGGATTTGCTGAACCTTTGAAAACCACATAAAGATAGTGAAAAATAAAAACTTATTTGAAAATGCTGGTAAAGAAAGATACCTTCTCTGTCTCATTTATATATGAGGCTTACTTTCTACACATCTGCATAAGACACTAGACATCAAAATGAATAAAAGCCCTGGGTGACCTTGTCTACAGATGTTATTTTGCTTGTCTTCATTTCCATACCATTTACATGTAGTCTGCATTACTTAGAAAAAGATAGTAGACAAATAATGTATTCAATTTAAAATCAATTTCCTGAACACCAAGAATCTGTGACATGACTTAAAAACAGCAGCCCAGAAGTGCTGTCCTAGAATCTTGTCCGAATTTGGCCTACTCTGCCATTTCGTGACTTTGTCAAATACCCACTTTAGGAATTGGAATAATAATTCAAGTAGGATATTTCAGGGTTTGAGTCTGTAATACTTGCTGACAAATTACTTTGTCTTTTAAATTTTCTCACTTCTGAACATATGCATTTGCAATACAAATTCAGTTTCATCATTATATTTAAAACTTTAAAAAAACAGTTAAAATATTTTGCAAAGCAATGTATGTTTCCGAAATAAACCATCTTCCTTCCAACACACTCCCTTCCAAAAACTACTGCATCAAACCATACTTCATCTACAGTCTACTGATATTGAAAGTCAAGAGAAAAACACAAGTGAGAAACACAGGAATTACTGCAGAGCCAGAGATGATCTGCAAAACAGATGATGTGGCATGATGTTAATCTCAAGTTTGTCTGACGAAAAATGTCTTCAGAGCTACTCAAACATCAATACATTGGAAAAACAACAGAGTCTGGTCAATTCTTCTTGTTTATCTGGATAAAAAACTCCCTTGGACTACATAGCTTGACTTTCTGCTCTCAAGTGACTATCACATTTCTTTATTTGCAAAATGGTTGGGGGATTGTTACAGAGGAGGCACAACAAAGTAAAGCTGACATGAATTGGTCTGAACATTTTAAGTGAACTTCAGTGCATAATTGATAAAATTATACATCTACCATGCATAAAGTAAAGGATGTGCCAAACGTCTCTCACCCTCCCATCATCAGGGAACTGAGAGTTCCTCCGAGAACATGATAGTGTCTGGTTGATAAAGCATGAAGGAGGAATGTGTGCGTACAGTCAGGATGCACAGGTGAGAAGAAAAGCGGCAGAAACATGACTCAGAGAAAAGTGAAAAGATGCAGAAGCACAAGAGAGAGTGCCAGCCAGACAAATGAAAATGCACACCTATGGGGGGGAAAAAAGAAGCACGTTAAGACAACAAAAACATATGGTGGTCTGTTTCAGGCGTAGTCTTCTGATAATTCAAACCAACCAGTGCAGAGTCATGCTTTCCATTGTTATGCCCAACTTGATTCTTCAGAAGAAAAAAAAAAAAAAGTTAAATTTTCTCAGCTTCTTTGGTATGTCTCCCCATGCCAGCATATGCTTGTCTCAAAAGCAACGGCATGTGGAACAGATGAGCAGTGCCTGGGATGCTCCAAAAGACCGGAAGGGTCCTAAAATAAACTTGAGGCACAATGTGTACTCCCATTCAATACACATGTGCAGTGAAGCCATTGTTAAAAGAAATAGTTTCAACTTACATGAATACTCCACCCAAAAATATACTTCCTCCAGAAAAACATGGGGTAAGTAACATATATATAAATAAATAAATAAATATAAATAAATAAATAAAAAAAATATATATATATATATATATATATATATATATATATATATATATATATATATATATATATAAATAAATACATATATAAATATAAATAAATAAATATATATAAATATATAGTACATATATACATATATAAATAAATATATACATATATATAAATAAATAAATATATATATTATATATTATATTTATATATATATTATATATATATATTTATATATTATGCGCGGGACTGGTTCCTGCCTTGTGCCCTGTGTTGGCTGGGATTGGCTCCAGCAGACCCCCCGTGACCCTGTGTTTGGATTCAGTGGGTTGGGAAATGGATGGATGGATATAATTATAATTGTATAATTTTTGGGAGGAGTATTCCTTTAAGCTACAAATTTTACCTTTTTTGTAACTACTAAATTACCTTCACAATACAAGTAACTTCACACAGAAAAGGCACTTAGTATTGATATCAAAAATGAAAATAATTTAAATTTACATTACTTCCTCCAGGGTAACTTGAAAAGCATCCTGGCAGGTTTGAAATACCAAGTCACAGCAGATTTAGACTCACAAGAAACGAGGGACATTTGAAAATTTGAATTGTTTTAGAAACTTCATAAAGGACATTCATGCATTCTCAGATGAATTCACTCTTGATACTCAGCAGCATACTCAGCTTAGAGGACACCCCAGACCACAGTGGACCTCACAGATGTTAAAACAAGAAAGGGAAACATTTCACCAGGAAGTTCTCAATAAACAAAGGTAAAATTATCATTGCAGAGACCATTAACGCAGAAAGCTAATTTAAACTGGAGACTGTAGATGGTCAAATTTCCAGTGAACATAAAACACTGGACAAATTTTTGCGAATGGGACATTTTGAATGAACTTCTTAAAATTTTCACTTTCTTTAAAATACACTATTATACATATGCTTTAACTTTAACAAGATTTAAATGTTAACACTCAGGAATAAACAAATACCATAAAAAGACCAGCCTGTGTAAATATTTAAATAGAGGTTTCACATGGTAGTAATGAAGATTAAGTTTTGAGAGCATGGGTCACAACATACATAAGGCTGCTCTGAGGACAAATAGCATGCATGAAATCTTGTATGAGGTTTCCAAAGTATGTGAAATGTATTTTATAATGAGCAGAAATACAACCAACCTGGCTGAGATTCCTGTCAGTGCCAAAGGGTAATGAATTGGCACCTCCTCAGAGGATCTGGCAGGCTGCATTTGTGCCGCACTATCGTGTTATTTACCTGCACATTTGCACTGAGCACATCCACCTGCGTCGAGTGCACAGTTTTTGACAAGTGAATTATTTACACATTTAAAAGGCAACTCATTGGTAGAGTGCCAAGCTGGCAAAAAAAAGCTAACTCTATATTTCCAAAAGCTAAGTTTCTATCTCCATACTCCAGGTATACTCTGCAAGTGGATTTGCAGGGGTGCAGACAGCAGGGTCACACGCCCACAACGCCCAGAAGGAAAAGTTGACACCTGTTCAGGACAGCAGTGAAGAGTTTGGTCTTTACAGACTGCAGCAAGTCTGAGCTCAAGAAGTTCTGACAGAGGCAAAAGGTGCACCTGTTGCAGGTGCACAGGCAGCGTAACCGGGCATGGCTGCGGAGACACACACAAGGAAAGTAGTTGAGTGCTTAACCATAAGATACCCTACCTAACAGAGAACCAGAAGACATATAGCAATTTGGCCAAAAGTAAAGCTGTGCAGAAAAAGCAATTGGAAATGGTACTATAGAGGCAGTGCTAGGGGGGCAAGCCATATGGGAAGGTTGGGGGTTGAAGGCACTTGTGGCTTCGCATAACCCTTGATACCATGCAAATGAACAGAATAGCTTTCCAGCTGTGGGAGAACATGCATGAAAAGCGGATTGCCATGTGACATATACACTGACAGAAGCACAAATAACTGAACACCTGTATGTGCGCACACACACACACACACACACACAGATTACTTATCAGCAGTTAATCAACTGCCGTGTATTCTAAGCTACACACAGATACACAAAGAAAGGTAGGGAAGTATGCTCACACCCACACAGACTATGGGCTAGTGCCTGCATAAGTATACACATAACACCATACAAACAGGCAGCCAAGCGCCCACACTCACACCCACCCACAAACAAAGAGGTTGCCAGGCAAGCAAATGTGCATGTGTACACACAGGGAGATGAACACACACACAAAATGAAGTTGCCAAACATACATACAGGCTGCTAAGTGTAAAAATGCAGATATAAGTAGACGCATAGGCAAAAATGCAAAAAAAACACACACACATACAAACGAGTGTCTGCGTATACACACACACACGCACGCACGCACGCACGCACACACACACACACACACACACAAAAGAAAACAGGCACCCTTCCACATAAATCAAAGAAAGCTGAAACGGGAACACAAATACACTAGCAGTCAAAATGTTTTAGAACACGTCAGTTTTTCCAATTTTTCTTCAAATTTAATAAGTTGAAATGCAAAGAATAACCTAAAGTGGTGAAAAGGCAAGCAGTAAACTTCCAGAGGTTTACATTTCAAGTTTAGGTTAGCAACAATTTAAAAAAAGAACATTTCAGAATATTACAACAGACTTTCTTCTGGGATCAACACATAGGTTACAGCCTACTGTTGTTCTGCAGAAATTAAAATAAATTAAGTCTTGCAGGTTGAAGCAAACAATTTGCACAGGAGTCCCAACTTCTGTTGATTACTTAAAAACCCTCCGTCTGTCTTAAAGCAGAGTGGGGACAGACTAGGTTACTACACCCTCTGAAGTCCTACTTGGACAATATTACACTGATACAGAACAAATAAAACAATGGCAAATAAAAAACTAAGTCAAGGAATCATTTACATGTACAACATTGTATTCAAATTTTTGATTCATCAAAGCAGCCACCTTTTGCTGATATAAAAGGCAAATTGTGGCAACCCCTTTGATCCAGAATGCCAGTCAAATGTGCAAGTCGTCAACTATGCCTGCAACAAAAGGACCCCAGACCATCACACTTCCTCCTCCATGTTTGAAGGTTGATTTCACACATTGAGGAATCCTCCTTTCACCAACTGGATGATTCACTGGTCCATAAGACTTTTTAATTCACTGGTCCATAAGACTTTTTAATTCACTGGTCCATAAGACTTTTTAATTCACTGGTCCATAAGACTTTCTTCCACAACTGATATTTCAGGGCCCTATTTTGTCATTTAAGGAACGGCTTTCTTACTGCCACTCATCCTGTCAAACCTGCAACACAAAGTCTCTTCATCACAGTCGAAACCGAGACTTGCTTTTTTCAACCTGCACTGTTAAGCTGTTGTGCTGTGAGGTGCCTATCATGCAAGTTGGTGACCATCGGAAACTTGTCTTCTGACTGACTTATGACTTTGGGTCTGCCAGATCTCTTCCTATCAAAGTTTTTTTCCAGTTTCCAATTGCCTTTGGACTGTGCAGGACACTATACTCACCGACACAATGATTTTTTTCCAGTTTCTCCAAATGAAAGGCCTACACTTCTAAGAGTAGTAATGCTCTGTCCCATATAATTTAATTGCCGTTTTCTTGCCATTATCACTGCTATTTTGACCAAGCAGTACTTCAGAGGGTGTAGTAACACAATCCTGTTCCCACTCTGCTTTAAGACAGACGGAGGGTTTTTAAGTAATCAACAGAAGCTGGGACACCTGTGCAAATTGTTTGCTTTAACTTGAAAGGCTTCATTTACTTCAATTATTGCAGAACCTCGGTAGGTTTTAACCTTTTAGTTGTTCCCTGAAGATGGCCCATTTGTAATATTCTGAAATGTCCTTTTTTGTTCAGTTTTTGCTAACCTGAAATTTACATTTACACCTCTGGCAGTTTACTGCTTACCTTTTCACCATTTTAGGTAATTCACTGAATTTCAATTGATTAAAGTTAAAGAAAAGCTGGAAACACTGAGGTGTTGTAAAACTTTTAACCTGCAGTGTAAATATAGGCAAACGTGCTTATACACATTAGAAAAAGTTTGCAAATTTGTACACACATAGGAAGGTGCACATATAAACAGATAAAAAGGAAAGCTCAACACACAGATATATGCAAAGGCAAGGAGAAAGCCACACACAGGTAAAAAGACAGGCAAAAAAATCAAGCACAGATTGATAAGCTTCTGTTCTGGACCACTCCCCCATCACCCTAATGAGAAAACAGATAACTTAGAGCAAATAAGTATTTAAAAGGTAGGTAAGAAGAAAAAACGCCAAAGAAGCAGCTCCCATAATGGCCACCCTTTGTAGCTCTGGCTCAGCTCAACACAGTCAGTAGCCTGGTAAGCCAGAAAGATGATCATGCTTTGCTTTTAATAGCAGAAAGCTCAGCTTATAGTTCTAAACAGTAGTCAAATTGAATTCAGCATTACTACAGAACACAGCAAGACTGAAAAAAATAAAAAGAAAGACATTTTGCAGGTAGTACTGGGAATATATAGTCATTTTGTGACTTTCTAATCTGTAAATTGAGCAAAAATAAAAAAAAAAAAAAAAAACAGCCATTTCCTTATATAAACAAGTCAAGAAAATCTAGTGATAATGGTTTCAGGAGCCTTGATATTAATTACACTCAGAATGCCACAAGCTAAAGGCAAGTAGAGAATTCACAGTTGTACAGTTTTAGCCACCAGCACAAAAAGGTGAAAATAACTAAAGTGCACACTTTCATAAGCATAGGGGTGGAGGGTGTAAGGTTTTGTCTTTAAACTAGGCGGCAGCTCTGTGAACAAAGCACTGTTGGAAGCATATATTTTTAAATATACATTTGCACAATATATTCATATGCCAAAATGTTCTACACCAAAGAGAGCAAACACACTGTCCAAACCCAAGCTTTAGATTTACGTTATTTACATACTGCATACCATACAGTGACAGGTGAGAACCTCCACCACAGGCTCAGGGGTGATATCACGATGGTAATGCCCATCATTGAAGTATGTAAAACTGTTTTTTTTTTTTTAAATGCATCCAAATGTACAGACACAAGTTAAGCAAAATACTAGCTCAAATTAACTGCATTTCATATGATTCAGTAAGTCAATACAAGCTGAAAATTGTGACTTTGTTTCATATTAAAAATACAGCATCACTCTAATAAAATTCTCCTTGTAGCCGGTTCCCCTAAATTAAATCAATTAACTAAACTGAAAAGAATGTTTTAAAAATGTTCTACTCTAATGTACTCTTTTACTTAGTTTCAGTTGTTGATTGTTGTCTTATTGTGAGCTTTTGATTATCAAAAACAATTATATGTCCAGAGATTCTGTCTTCAAACAAGTTTGAGGTTAGCTTTCTGCTTAAACCAACCTGTAGTATATCGTCATTGGAATATACGTCTTGAAATCAAACTAAATGACGGCTGTGAAGTATTTACCAGGGCCAAGGACACCATACCAAGATGACACAAGGCAGGAGGAACCTTCCAGAAAAATCATTCCAGAGGCAGATAGGGAGCACCACTGTGGCAGGAGGAAAAGAACTGCATTTGTTAATATGGTACACTAAGTAGGATACAGAGGCCATCAGGGCAGCGGTACACAAAGTGTTCTTGACTGAGTAGCAGTGAACACTTTGAGTCCAGCAGACACATACTAGCATAATTCTGTATTACATTTCCCACATTTATTTGACAAAAGGCATTTATGTGAAAAATACTAAGATTCAAATCAAGTGTTTCTGGATTGTTGAGTTAAAGTCCTGGATTTCAGCCAGTAATCCATAATATCACTCCAGCCATGAAGATCGATTAACAATAAGGCACTCTGTGAGCACTGATGTGTACATCTCCAGCAGCATGGACTTTATGGACTGCCTTGACTAGACAAGGCTCTCTAGACTAAGATCAAAAGGAGTTCAGAAGAGAGACCTAGGCAGTGACCAAGATCGGATAGACCTGAAAGAGTCTGAGATTGAAGAAGTGATGCATGTACAGCAAGCAAGGTGGTAGGGAAAGAGAGAGAACAGGGCAACCACAATGAGCAAGAAGGTGTGGAATTGAACAAAGATAGGTGGTGTGTACAGTGGTGGTAGCTTTAGATCTATTTCTCATGTATGTAATACACTGATTTAGTAGCACTGATGTCATCTAGCCGCCTTTGACTGTTACAAATAAATACTTACGAAAGTACTTGCATAACTGACTCTCACATCTGAACAATTTAAAAGTCACTTTTCCCTTATGACTGCCAAGCTGTGGATACTTCAGTCACAATTGGGGTTCACTGGTGATTCGAGGACCACACTTTTAAAACCACCGCACTTGGACAGTAGATGTAGTATGTATGCTGTGTATCACAGATGGAAGCAATACGAGATTCCATAAAATGCTAAGCAGAATAAGACCCAAACAGTTACTAAGGAAGTCTGGCCTTCTACCTAAAGGAATAGGTCAGGTAGAGAAAGCTAAGCAAGTTAAAATCTGCCACAAATAAACACATTGGATTCATTAGTATCTTTCACCTGACCCTCAGTTCATCTTCTAAAAACTAATTCATGTTGTAATTTTTTTCAAGCTATTAATATAATTGATGTTTTCTGCAAAACTCAAAGGCCACTCGGAATTCACAACCTATTTCTCCTAGTATTTGGAAAGTGATGTACTTGATACAACTGCAGATCAAAATGCAACAAAATGAAAAACCCAGACGGTGAGGGTGAAAATATTAAACGCACCAGTTAATAGAAAATTGACAATGTATGCAGAAGTGAAAAGAAAGACATGCATCTTATTCGCAAAAGAAGTGTGGTAGTCCTCAAAAAGTTAAATCTGATGCACTCTAAAGAAAAACAAGCTCATGATATTTTAGAGCTGTTGTACAAGGCCTGAAAGAAAAAAAATCTAATTAACTAAAAGCATTGCAACAAAACATCCTGCATTTCCTAAGACAATGTGGATACAGTGATTTATGTATTTCAAAAAAACTATATATGTCTTTATCTGGCCCATATTTTAGATGTTACTAATTTATCACTACAGTAACTAATGCAGACATTGTACATATTCTTGCATATTTACACCATTATTTCGTAAGTATCCTGAGACGCTAAATTAATTAGCAACAATGACAATTAAAAATAAAACAATCTGACCGGTCAGCTATCCTGTCATTAAAAAGCTCATGCTGAAGTCAGCATGCTATCATGCCAGATTATTTTCTATAGTCAAGTATGCTCCATACATCTCTCAAATAGTCTCAATAGACTGATCCTGACGCCAAGAAAAAAACTTTTTATTTCTGTTTTTGTAAACTATGGAGAAGCTGATAATAATGATACTGATGGATATACATTTTAGAGTTTCTGACTTAATGGCTTATGACTTGACAGTTGATCTACTTCCTTTTTCTGTTGTCACTATTGCTCTACTGTAAGGAATTTGTTAGCAATATTCTGTTAATGCAGCCTGTATGGTCTGAGAGGCAGTAAAGGACCTCTTTACAGTACTGTTATATGCAAGGTCAGCTTTATACTATAGAAAAGGTATTAACGCCCTCTCTAATACCAACATTATCGCAAACAATTAAAAATAATAGAATCATAAAAATGAAACAATATATGCTACAGTTTTATAGCATTCCATGCATTAACCATGAGCATCACTAGGGCTTAGAATTCTACATACAGTACAGGCCAAAAGTTTGGACGCACCTCCTCATTCAATATGTTTTATTTATTTTCATGACCATTTACATTGATAGATTCTCACTGAAGGCATCAAAACTATGAATGAACACATGTGGAGTTATGTACTTAACAAAAAAAGGTGAAATAACTGAAAACATGTTTTATATTATAGTTTCTTCAAAATAGCCACCATTTGCTCTGAGTACTGCTTTGCACACTCTTGGCATTCTCTCGATGAGCTTCAACAGGTAGTCACCTGAAATGGTTTCCACTTCACAGGTGTGCCTTATCAGGGTTATTTAGTGGGATTTCTTGCTTTATCAATGGGGTTGGGACCAGCAGTTGTGTTGTGCAGAAGTCAGGTTAGTTGGACGATCATTTATTTTTCAACAGGACAATGACCCCAAACACACCTCCAGGCTGTGTAAGGGCTATTTGACCAAGAAGGAGAGTGATGGAGTGCTGTAAATGGTCATGCAAATAAAGAAAACACATTGAATGAGGAGGTGTGTCCAAACTTTTGGCCTGTACTGTAAATATGCTTAAATCTTAGCGTCTCTCAGGTTAGGTTTTTATAATCTGAAGTGTTAAAACCAAATAACACTCAGCATTAAATTCTCTTGCTATCTAGTGGATAGAATAACATCATACTGCAAAAAAAAAACAAAACATAATGAATATTTCTATTCATTTTTATAAGCTGTAAATCCAGTTTTAAAACAAACTGAAAGTGAACCATTAGTTAAAAGTGATAGTGATGATAATGCAAATTGGTCAGCAGACATATATAGCATGAATGATTTTTATGTCACAGTATATAACCAAATCACTGTGACAATATCTGGTGACTGAAGTCGTGTAACGCTGGAGTAGGGTGCAATATGTATATTGCCAAAAAGGCAAAATGATTGCAATGAAGTGGAAAGACAAGACAGATGTTAGCCTCAGCAGCAACTCTCTACATGTGTGTCAGAGGAAAGGGGGAAGGCACTAAACATTGTGCTGTGGACGCCTACATAATGCAAGGGGTGCGTCAATTATGTGGATCAGGCACTGACATTTCACCTTCCTATGCACAAGCAACAGAAAAAATATAAGTGCACAAAGAAACACACGTCTACTGTACCGACTGCAATGTTAGGCTGTGTGTTTGTGACTGTTTCAAAACACAAAGGGTCTACATCAGTACAGTGGTGGACACCAGACATACTTTTTCTATCATATTTATGTTGACATTTTGGTATTTACATGTTTCTGTTACATGTAATAACATTTTTATTGAAAGAAAATCAACATGTTTGGCTCATTTGTCTTGGATTAAAAACTAAGGAAGCTAAGCAAGGAAACCAGAAAGGGACTTAACTTGGAGGTTCCCATGTAAAGAGAGTGTTACTAGAGGTAGTTATATCATAATAGCAATTAGCATGAAAATTAAGCTTTTGACATAGCAGTGTTTTTTAACTAAATAAATTAGATAAGTACTAAATAATACTAAACAAGCTAACACAGTAGTTCTAGGTCTGGTGTTTCTCTCTCAGGGAATGCAGAATGCATCAATCAGTTACCTGGCAGGAGACATGATAAAATCTTAAAAGGTTCATCATACAGCACATCAAACAGTAACATACAGTAATATCTGGTGTCATTTAAGTCTGCAGAGACACTTCAAGAAATGTACACAGATATACTGTAGTATAAGACGACCATGCAAAATAAAAAAACACAACAACAACATATGCCACTCTACAACATAATGTAAACGACATTGTGAGACAAAGAAGCTCTGAACCATACGTAACAACGAGTTGTGGAAAGATATATCCCAAACTTGCTTTTGGGAGTAAAAGTCACTGATTAATGACACACATAAGGCATAACAATGGTGATTAAGAATTAAGTAATGATATTATCTTTGTGTATAAAAGCATTTACATTAGATTTCAGATTTATGAAAACAGTAGAACATTTCTAATCATAGGTAATTGACTAATATATAATTATAATTTGTTTTAATTCATATGGTTGCTACACATATTCACTGTGACTTGAAGCAACACAACCCTGTAAAATGTCTTTCTTTAAAATAAAATAAAATAAAAAATTGCAAAGGGACATGCTCTAAAGTCTCATAAATAAGAGTGACACTATCAGTGCACACTGCCAGGGCACATCTCTACTTACGGATACATGGCCATGGTGGTTAGTTTGGAGTAGATGTCCTTATTGGGAACGTCCACAGTGTTGCAGGTGAACTGTTGAGGGGGTGGCAGCTTATGTTTTCTGCAGAATTCCAAGGGGGAGAGGCTGTAGTCTTGCCTCACCTCATGAAGGTCTGACTTAGCAGCTACTACCATGCAAGGTGTTTTACTGTCCATGAAGTGTTGCTGCAATGGGATAATTCTCAATTAATAAAGATTAATGTTCACTGTGTTTGGAGCTGTGACACAGTCAGCCTCATGTTGGTACACACTTTCATAGTTATTTCAGGATATTATGTTACTATCAGTAACTTTCAGAACTACACATGTTAAAAACCAACACTCAACAATGAGGGTTAATAATAATAATATAAAAGTAAACCAAAATAAACATTCCAACTAAAAAAGTGTAGAAACAAAGGTACTTGTGTTGGTTCCATAATTTAAAGTCCACGCTTTAACAGCCTATTATAATTACTAGTCTAGAACACATGTAAAGTTACCTTGAAAATTCGAGCACAGAACTCAAATGACAGAGGATTGCTGATATCGTACACAAGACAGACGGCGTCACAGGACAAATCAGAGTCACTGAGGAATTCACAATCTGGAAGTACTTCATGTAACTTTAAAAACAGAAAGCAGCGTATGTTTGGTACGTTTGGCAGCAAGGCATCCAAATGTTTTATGTTTGTATTTGATATGTGCAATTCACAAAATGTTACACAGAAAAGAAGTCATGAAACTTAGCCATTAGGCCAATTTTAGTTTGTTTAGTGTTACAAGAAAGTCGCCTGTCAGATCACATACACACTTGCCAGGCTGGGCATGGCAAGATCAAACATGCCAAGATCTTTGTGCCTTACCAGTTTCAGCCAGCTGGAGCGAGCAAGCAAACAAATAAATAGCATTGATTTTATACAACAGCTTTCAATAATGACCACCATTTTAATGTGCTTAACATGCATGTAGCTACTAGATAATGTCTAATACTTTTTGTTTAAAAATTAACTCATAAGCAGACAGAGTAACTTGCTCAGGGTCACAGGTGGAAGGGGTGACACTTCAGTCTTGTGATTTCAAATCTTTTGCCATAACCAACAGGCCATAATGAATGTAGTTCCTGTTTATATTACATTATATTTATTACATTTATATTATGCCCTAGCGCATAATTTGAGAAATCCTAAACAGTGCAAAAAAAGAATAAATTAAAAGTGACTTGCTAGTGTAATGATGCCTGAATCATTCACTTACCAGAAGGTACTTCTCCTGTCCATAGATATAAGTGGTGTTTATAGCGTAGTATGACCTGTGATCTTCACGAATTTGTCTTTGTCGCTGCAATATATAAAGATTACTCAAGAATTAATAATCTGCTGTGCAAATACTAGTCTGGCCTTCGAGAGTCTACCAGGGGCCTTACTCATACACAGTAATAAAGTGTGGATTAATATGATTTCTACAGTAACCCAAAAGCAATATCAGTGTGGTTTATATTTAAAAAGTATATTCTATATATCAGTAATAGCTATTAGTCTATGGACACATATGCAGGATTTAATTCAAGCTGTTTCTTATTCATTATGAATTAACATGCAAATATTGGGAAAAAATACTTACACTGTTATAACAGTATAATATTAAAGAAACCTAATACATTTTCAACTGCATCAATTAAACAATAGGCTATGCATTATTACCGGTTCTGTGCTAGGCACTCAAGTATTATGCAATATTTTATAAGTGTACTTTTTCTTCACTTGTGTATTTACGACATTTTTATACTATATGGTCGTTGAGTAGCTATGTGGTAATGAAAATATCAGATAATGGAATAAAGAAAAGATTCTGTATAATGTTACAAATAAGCGCAGCCCTTCAACAAAGTAAATCTGATGAAGAATGTTCAAAACTATGCACAAATGACACATGGGAAGTGATTAGAAAAGTTAAGGGCTGAATTGTGACCACGAAATCTTACCATCAGATTACGTCCCAAGAAGGCTTGCAGTAAGCCACTCTTTCCGCAGCCTCTTATACCAATAACATTACACCTGAAGACATTTCTCTGGGTTTGTTTCTTTTGCAGGTCAATCTTCTTATCTCTGGTGACTGAGGAACAAAAGTTACTTAAGAGTAGCCTTACAAATAAAACCACCAAACCACAGAATAAGACTGAAACTCACCAGTAACAGCTGCTGCCTGTGACTCCTGCTCTGTGATGATGGAGTAACCCAAATAACCTAAGTACTCAAGACATCTTTGGACATCTAGATATGTTGTCAACCTAAAGGAAAGGAAAGGAAAAGCATTGAACAAGTGAAGCAAAGGGAGAACAGAAATGCTTGGTTGCTTACTGAAGTCAAGTAGCAGTAAAATTCATAAGAATGTACGCTACCATAAATCACTCCACAAGATGACTGCAAGTCATTATACATTATTTTACTTTTCATAGGAAGTGAACTGACATCTTTACTGTTTACAGTTTAATGTATCAAGCATTAATATTAAAAAACAACACCTTCCATTTACTCCCAGTTTCCAAACATTTTATAAAATTAATTCATTAAAAAGCAAGATACTTGCGTCCACTGAGAAAGATAGCCCTGATAGGTTATCCAACCCTGGTCATTGGTGCAAACTGTATTATTCACATCAGGACCCCATGGCATGTAGGGAAATACTTTAAAAAGATCCTTTAACTCTTCTGGAGACAAAGCACAGTCCCTGTCCTATGCAAAAAGTAATAAGAACAACAATATTAACAGTTCAAAGAGCAAATACAGTATATGGAGAGGACACATTAAATCAGTTTCGTTCTCACTTCAAACTGCCTTTAGAAAAGGCAAAAGTAGTTCTTTGTATCAACATACCAAGTCATGTTTATCAAAAACACTCTGAAGGAACAAATAAGCATTGTGGTTCAACTCGGTTGTGCAGTCTGGGGGAATTTTTAGCCTGTAAGCAAAAAGGACAAAAAATGTAATAGGACACCAAAATAAAAATACACTTCACACACTTCACGTGAACTCTGATTTGAATGAAAAGGCAGTGGAGCACAATCTGTCCTTTAAAATTACCTCTTCAAAAAGAAAAGTATGGTGAACATTCAGGATGTTGAACATTTAACGTACTTTATATACTTCATTATGATCTATAAGAGGTTCTTAAAAACTTTTTTTTTTTTTTGTTTTTTAAAGATCCAGTTGAACTTTATGTCTAATAAGTAAGGTCCTTTTAAATGACAATCTTTCTTTGACACACAACACAACACAGAAAAGATAGACAGAAAAGACAAGCAGCAGAGTGACTGGAAACGAAAGAGACAAACTGGAGTTGGAGGGTAGGTTGGGATCAGGGGTATTCCATTTAAAATTGTTATTGTGTACATACGGAGGGAAGAGATAGTCCTGGGTCAGTTCCAGGTCATCATCATATCCAAAACGACGTAGTACTGTCCATGTAGTCTCATGCCTGCCTCTCTGAATAAACAGGGTATGCAGAAACAAAAATCCTGGAAATGCACACAAGAGACACTTAACAAGATAAACATTCTAAAGCATTACTTAACCATATTGTGATAGAAGAAAGAAATAAGTGAAGCAGAACAAATAATTAAATCCTGGTTCAGAATTATACAGCTCTCATCACTTTGCTTACCCTTTAAAGTAAGCCCATTGTCATAGACTCCATCACTCATGTTTTTCCTAACCACATTCTTCACATCCTCTAAAGCCTGTGGGGCCAGGGGAGTGTTAAAACATGTTCTCTGAAATAAAAAGTAAGAACAAAAATGCAGATATAACACTGTCAAGAGTAAGGAGTAAAGAAGTACATACACAATACACATTATGAATATCACAGAAGACAATAATTAACATATGAATGTTTCATAATAGAATTACATAAATGTGCAAAAATCATAGAATGCAAGTAAAGAAAATCTATGGACTAAGGTTGCAAGTAACTTACACTCTATATATACAGTGTGTATGTATATCTACTCTCTATCTATCTATCTATCTATCTATCTATATATATATATATATATATATATATATATATACACACACACACACACACACAGTTAGGTCCATAAATATTTGGACAGAGACCACTTTTTTCTCATTTTGGTTCTGTACATTATCACATTGAATTTGAAATGAAACAACTCAGATGCAGTTGAAGTGCAGACTTTCAGCTTTAATTCAGTGGGTTGAACAAAAAGATTGCATAAAAATGTGAGGCAACTAAAGTATTTTTTTAACACAATCCCTTCATTTCAGGGGCTCAGAAGTAACTGGACAATTGACTCAAAGGCAATTTCATGGGTAGGTGTAGCAAGTCCGTCGTTATGTCATTATCAATTAAGCAGATAAAAGGCCTGGAGTTGATTTGAGGTGTGCTTGCATGTGGAAGATTTTGCTGTGAACAGACAACATGCGGTCAAAGGAGCTCTCCATGCAGGTGAAAGAAGCCATCCTTAAGCTGTGAAAACAGAAAAAACCCACCCGAGAAATTGCTACAATATTACGAGTGGCAAAATCTACAGCACTGGTGAACTCAGCAACGCAAAAAGACCTGGACGTCCACGGAAGACAACAGCGATGGATGATCGCAGAATCATTTCCATGGTGAAGACAAACCCCTTCACAACAGCCAACCAAGTGAACAACACTCTCCAGGGGGTCGGCGTATCGATATCCAAGTCTACCATAAAGAGAAGACTGCATTAAAGTAAATACAGAGGGTGTACTGCAAGGTGCAAGCCACTCCTAAACCTCAACAATAGAAAGGCTAGATTGGACTTTGCTAAAGAACATCTAAAAAAGCCAACACAGTCCTGGAAAAACATTCTTTGGACAGATGAAACCAAGATCAACCTCTACCAGAATGATGGCAAGAAAAAAGTATGGAGAAGGCGTGGAACAGCTCATTATCCAAAGCATAGCACATCATCTGTAAAACACGGTGGAGTCAGGCAGTGTGATGGCTTAGGCGTGCATGGCTGCCAGTGGCACTAGGACACTAGTGTTTATTGATGATGTGACACAAGACAGAAGCAGCCGAATGAATTCTGAAGTGTTCAGAGACATACTGTCTGCTCAAATCCAGCTAAATGCAGTCAAATTGATTGGGCGGCATTTCATAATACAGATGGACAATGACCCAAAACATACAGCCAAAGCAACCCAGGAGTTTATTAAAGCAAAGAAGTGGAAAATTATTGAATGGCCAAGTCAGTCACCTGATCTTAACCCAATTGAGCAGGCATTTCACTTGTTGAAGACTAAACCTCGGCCAGAAAGGCCCACAAGCAAACAGCAACTGAAAGCCACTGCAGTAAAGGCCTGGCAGAGCATTAAAAAGGAGGAAACCCAGCATCTGGTGATGTCCATGAGTTCAAGACTACAGGCTGTCATTGCCAGCAAAGGGTTTTCAACCAAGTATTAGAAATGAACATTTTATTTCCAGTTATTTAATTTCTCCAATTACTTTTCAGCCCCTGAAATAAAGGGATTGTGTTAAAAAAATACTTTAGTTCCCACACATTTTTATGCAATCGTTTTGTTCACCCCACTGAATTAAAGCTGAAAGTCTGCACTTCAACTGCATCGGAGTTTTTCATTTAAACTTCATTGTGGTAATGTACAGAACCAAAATTAGAAAAAAGTTGTCTCTGTCCAAATATTTATGGACCTGTGTGTGTGTGTATATGTATACAGTATATATACACACACACATATATATATATATATATATATATATATATATATATATATATATATATATATATATATATATATATATATATATATACAGTGGTGTGAAAAATATTTGCCCCTTCCTGATTTCTTATTCTTTTGCATGTTTGTCACACAAAATGTTTCTGATCATCAAACACATTTAACCATTAGTCAAATATAACACAAGTAAACACAAAATGCAGTTTTAAATGATGGTTTTATTATTTAGGGAGAAAAAATCAAAACCTACATGACCCTGTGTGAAAAAGTAATTGCCCTCTGAACCTAATAACTGCTTGGGCCACCCTTAGCAGCAATAACTGCAATCAAGCGTTTGCGATAACTTGCAATGAGTCTTTTACAGCTCTGGAGGAATTTTGGCCCACTCATCTTTGCAGAATTGTTGTAATTCAGCTTTATTTGAGGGTTTTCTAGCATGAACCGCCTTTTGAAGGTCATGCCATAGCATCTCAATTGGATTCAGGTCAGGACTTTGACTAGGCCACTCCAAAGTCTTCATTTTGTTTTTCTTCAGCCATTCAGAGGTGGATTTGCTGGTGTGTTTTGGGTCATTGTCCTGTTGCAGCACCCAAGATCGCTTCAGCTTGAGTTGACGAACAGATGGCGGACATTCTCCTTCAGGATTTTTGGTAGACAGTAGAATTCATGGTTCCATCTATCACAGCAAGCCTTCCAGGTCCTGAAGCAGCAAAACAACCCCAGACCATCACACTACCACCACCATATTTTACTGTTGGTATGATGTTCTTTTTCTGAAATGCTGTGTTCCTTTTACGCCAGATGTAACGGGACATTTGCCTTCCAAAAAGTTCAACTTTTGTCTCATCAGTCCACAAGGTATTTTCCCAAAAGTCTTGGCAATCATTGAGATGTTTCTTAGCAAAATTGAGACGAGCCCTAATGTTCTTTTGCTTAACAGTGGTTTGCGTCTTGGAAATCTGCCATGCAGGCCGTTTTTGCCCAGTCTCTTTCTTATGGTGGAGTCGTGAACACTGACCTTAATTGAGGCAAGTGAGGCCTGCAGTTCTTTAGACGTTGTCCTGGGGTCTTTTGTGACCTCTCGGATGAGTCGTCTCTGCGCTCTTGGGGTAATTTTGGTCGGCCGGCCACTCCTGGGAAGGTTCACCACTGTTCCATGATTTTGCCATTTGTGGATAATGGCTCTGACTGTGGTTCACTGGAGTCCCAAAGCTTTAGAAATGGCTTTATAACCTTTACCAGACTGATAGATCTCAATTACTTCTGTTCTCATTTGTTCCTGAATTTCTTTGGATCTTGGCATGATGTCTAGCTTTTGAGGTGCTTTTGGTCTACTTCTCTGTGTCAGGCAGCTCCTATTGAAGTGATTTCTTGATTGAAACAGGTGTGGCAGTAATCAGTCCTGGGGGTGGCTACGGAAATTGAACTCAGGTGTGATACACCACAGTTAGGTTATTTTTGAACAAGGGGGCAATTACTTTTTCACACAGGGCCATGAAGGTTTGGATTTTTGTTCTCCCTAAATAATAAAAACCATCATTTAAAAACTGCATTTTGTGTTTACTTGTGTTATATTTGACTAATGGTTAAATGTGTTTGATGATCAGAAACATTTTGTGTGACAAACATGCAAAAGAAGAAGAAATCAGGAAGGGGGCAAATAGTTTTTCACACCACTGTATATATATATATATATATATACACACACACATATATACATATATATATACACATATATATAAATATATATACATATATATATATATATACACTATACACATAATATATACATACACAGTGGTGCTTGAGAGTTTGTGAACCCTTTAGAATTTTTTATATTTCTGTATAAATATGACCTAAAACATCATCAGATTTTCACTCAAGTCCTAAAAGTATATAAAGAGAAACCAGTTAAACAAATGAGACAAAAATATTATACTTGATCATTTGTTTATTGAGAAAATTATCAAATATTACATATTTGTGAGTGGCAAAAGTATGTGAACCTCATGGATGATCAGTTAGTTTGAAGGTGAAATTCGAGTCCGGTGTTTTCAATCAATGGGATGCCAATCAGGGGTGATTGGGCACCCTGTGTTATTTAAAGAACAGGATCTATCAAAGTCTGCTCTTCACAACACGTGTTTGTGGAAGTGTATCATGGCACGAACAAAGGAGATTTCTGAGGACCTCACAAAAAGAGTTGTTGATGCTCATCAGGCTAGAAAAGATTCCAAAACCATCTCTAAAGAGTTTGGACTCTACCAATCCACAGTCAGACAGATTGTGTACAAATGGAGGAAATTCAAGACCATTGTTACCCTCCCCAGGAGTGGTCGACCAACAAAGATCACCCCAAGAGCAAGGTGTGTAATAGTCGGCGAGGTCACAAAGGACCCCAGGGTAACTTCTAAGCAACTGAAGGCCTCGCTCACATTGGCTAATGTTCATGTTCATGAGTCCACCATCAGGAGAACACTGAACACTGCTCTCCAAAAAAAAAAATTGCTGCTCGTCTGCAGTTTGCTAAAGATCACATGGACAAACCAGAAGGCTACTGTAAGAATGTTTTGTGGACGGAGGAGACCAAAATAGAACTTGTTGGTTTAAATGAAAAGTGTTATGTTTGGAGAAAGGAAAACACTGCATTCCAGCATAAGAACCTTATCCCATCTGTGAAACATGGTGGTGGTAGTATCATGGTTTGGGCCTGTTTTGATCCATCTGGGCCAGGATGGTTTGCCTTCATTGTTGAAACAATGAATTCTGAATTATATGAGAGAATTCTAAAGGAAAATGTCAGGACATCTGTCCATGAACTGAATCTCAAGAGAAGGTGGGTCATGCAGCAAGACAACGACCATAAGCACACAAGTCGTTCTACCAAAGAATGGTTAAAGAAGAATAAAGTGAATGTTTTGGAATGGCCAAGTCAAAGTCCTGACCTTAATCCAGTCGAAATATTGTGGAAGGACCTGAAGCGAGCAGTTCATGTGAGGAAACCCACCAACTTCCCAGAGTTGAAGCTGTTCTGTACGAGGAATGGGCTAAAATTCCTCCAAGCCTGTGTGCAGGAATGATCAGAAGTTATCGGAAATGTTTAGTTGCAGTTATTGCTGCAGGGGGTCACACCAGATACTGAAAGCAAAGGTTCACATACTTTTGCCACTAACAAATATGTAATATTCGATCATTTTTCTTAATAAATAAATGACCAAGTATAATATTTTGTCTCAATTGTTTAACTGGTTTCTCTTTATCTACTTTTAGGACTTGCGTGAAAATCTGATGATGTTTTAGGTCATATTAATGCAGAAATATAGAAAATTCTAAAGGGTTCACAAACTTTCAAGCACCACTGCGTATATATAAAATCCTTAGCCTAAAAAGTGCCACGATTTTGGGCACTGATTTTATGTCACGTCTTTATGTCATGTTTTTTGTCACTCTTTAAATCAGGCTTATTTTAAAACCTACATATATATGTTTGGTATCATTCTTTTCAGAATTTATCAAACTTTAATGTGATGTTGTTAGATGTTCAGATTTCTATTCAGTTTTTAAATTATAAACTAAAATATCAAGAACTCATGTCCCGCGAGATAAGACTTTGAGCCAACAGATTTAACCATGCCCTGGGCCAGAAATAAAAGACAAAGAGTAGGACAGCTGCTGTACAGGCTTTTAAATGGTCAAAGTGCAGCACGAGATGCAAATCACGCGGCACGGCAGCAGGAGCAATCAAGCAGCTGATCGAGCACAGAGGAGGTATAAAAAATAAATAAATAAATAAATAAATATTTGTTTCCCATTGTTTCACCATTTAAGAGGGGGTTTCGGAGGAACGACCGTGTCCCCTTGGGGTGCGTTCAGCCCCCCTCTTCACAACACAAGAGATGAGAAGAGTCTGGCGCATTTTTTTTTAAATGGACAGCCCAGGCACCTTCATAAGGGAGATTACTTCCCCTGGAATGGCACAGGGCTGTCCCCTTGGCTTACAACTGTGCCCCAGGAATATAACTCTTCTGTTGTGCTAAACATGTTCCTGGTGTCTGCTGTTTCAGGGAGCTGGTACGCCCCCTGGAAGTTACTATATACAGTATATATATATATATATATATATATATATATATATATATATATATATATATATATATATATATATATATATATATATATATATATATATATATATATATATGCACACACACACATAGTTTATATTACATATATTCAATGGGAATTATTTTCCAAGTTTCCCACCAGAATACAAAGCACAGCATACACATATGCACACACACATACACACTCTAGCTGTGTGCACTGCTTGGGAGAAAAAAAAAATTTACTATTTCCTGAACTTGGAGAGGCATCAGCTAACTCTTTAGAATTACCCAGTGCAGAGGAAGTGGACCTACCTGTGCTTGCTGCCCCACTGGCTTTCGTAAGAAGATGCTGGCGATACCATATTTTAGCCATATGGCTGACAAGTGAGTCCCATTAAGCTTTATCTCAAGAAAATATTTTCAGATAGACAATATTTTTAGTGAAACTTTCAAGCCTTGCCCTCAATTGCTGAGGTGTTTCATTTGCATGTTGCTGAGCTTCATTTTGATGTTGTGTCTCTTCATCTGTGTTATGAGCACAACAGTCACTGCACGGTGCTGTTTGCTGCACACAGGTCTTTCATAGTGTTACTTGAGGTGCGTGCAAGTGCAAAAAAGTTTTAAAGTACATACTTGCGCCATCTAGTGACTATGTTTGAGCATGAATGGACTGCTCCATACACATATATACAGCATACACAGTATAGAAACACAAACACACAGAATGAATGGTATTTTACTGTTTATTGTAAGGTGTTTTGTGTTTTTATTGCATGTTATTCATAATTTTATTTCAACTACATATGTAGAATAATTGTGCAAATGGTTATGAGAAATATTCAAAAATAAGTGAAATCAATAAAAAAAAATGTGAGTAATCCTGAGTAAGACTACTCATCAACTGATTTGATATAGGACTTGTCAGGAAACAATCTGGAAAGGACCAGCGACAGGGGGATTACCATAGATTTTTCCCAGTATTCTTTACAACAATTCCAAAATAGAGGAAATCAGTCAAAACATTCCATGTAAAATACACCACTACCATACCTGGAAGAAGTTTAGCTCAGAATCATTGAGAATTCCATCATTGTCCTGATCCGAGATTTTAAAAATGCGAGTCAAGGCTTTAATACAGGCAGGCTTCATCTGTAATGAGACAGAAGCCGATTATTAAGTAATCCTGAACATGTGTAGCATTCTCTCCAAGTGTGAACTTCGCTGGGTCAAATCCTTAGATTCAGTGACTAGACGATGAAAATGATAATTTTGTGTACTGAGTATAGATATCAGTACTTAGCAAGAACTAAAGCAATGACTCCTTCTTCAAAAAAATCACAGTGAACATTATCACAGCAAGCTATAAATAACACTTAACATCACAGTACATGATGAAAAAATGTAAGGCATCTAAATAATAAAATAAATACTTTGACTCACAAAGGATAAAATGATTCATGGATGTCACTAGTGCTTGAATGGTTTCAATACTGCTAAACTTAGAATTAAACAAGGGATAGGTGGCACTGGACTTGAAGGGCCACAGTGGCTGCAGCCTTTTGTTACAAGCAATTTCCTAATTAGATAACAGTTCATTTGATTTAAGTAATATGTCAGCTAGTAACATACTCTGCTTACCGCACCCTTTATGCAATTATTTCACAATTTTTTTCCAGCCTATACTTTACTTTCTGAGAAATGTAACAAAATGAACTGAGGAGGATTAGAAACTCACAATTCAGCATCATCTTGACCCTTTCAATTGATTCACAAAATCTATACATATAAAGGAGAGTTGGGATCCGAGAGACTGTGTTTGTGTGTTTGTGGAGGGATGGAGAGTTAAGGCGGGTGGGGGAGTCACGTGATCATCTCCCCTCCCATTCACCTCATTTCATTCACTTCATTTCGCTCCAAGCTGAGCTCCGCAGCTGACGCGGTCTTGCCGTTCTTTTTCCTTAGTGTTTAGTCCTCTCTCCTTTACTGATTTACTGTTTACTAGACGCGGTACTTACTGAATAGTATTTTTTCCTTTAGTGTTTCTACGTGTTTAGTAGACACTGTGTGCCGCTGTTCCCGGCGGTTTTGCGGTTTACTGTTACTTTCTACTTCGTTTTTGTACTTTAGTGTTTAGTAAACTTTTACTTTATCTCATTTCCTGTTGTTTTTTACTGTTGTTCCCGGCGCTGTTGCCCTTTTTTACTTTATCTCATTCAGTGTTTGGTAGACTTTTACTTTATCTCATTTACTGTTGTTCCCGGCGCTGTTGCCGTTTTTCCCGTTTCTATTTTTTATGTAGCATGTTCACGAATTAGTCATAGAGAAAATGTATATATTTTGGCTCCAGGAGGACAAACCAAAAATGTTGTATATAAAGAAACTCTATAAGTCGCTTGTAGATACATAATTATTCCAACTACAGCAAAGCGCACGAGGCCTGCTAGTACTGTACTAAAAGTACACAAAAGTAAATAAAAATGGCACCAATTAAGTCATGGTTACCCTTCAGGATAATTGATACCTTCCAGGTTAAACTTTGCCTACAAATTAAATTACTGTTTAAATTAATAATTTAGTTAATGCATTCATCTTTGTCGTTTAGCAAACATTTATACATATTTATCCTTCTGTTAGGATCCTTAATAGTAAAAGGCGGCTACAAGGCAGCTAAATTCTAAATATTATTCACCCTCCAGTAAATACTGTAAGTGTTGTGGCTAAAAGTAAACAGTGTAAATAAAACCCAATGGTCTAAATCTTTGACTATCTTTTTATTTAAATGCAAGAGCAAAAAAGGAGGGCAGTTGAAAATGAAGTTGTATAACAAGCTTAAGTATCTGCTTCAGACTGGATGCAACAAAAACAAGCCAAGGATAACACAAAGGGACAAAATGAAATATAACTCTGTTAGAGAATTTTCCACAATGAGCGAAGGTTAGGACAGGGTCACAGTCTCATCGTGTTTAGAATAATTGACCAAAAACATCTGACAGCAGAAAAGGCCTCTTAGTATAAAAATTAAAATTCAACATACTGAGTGGTACACCAATTAGAAAAGGAAAATTTGGTTTGTGACAATGCAATAAATTATAAATGTATACAACTGTCTACATTTGTAATACAGTGTTGTGATATAAAAATGTAAATTTATGTAACCTTGTTCACACATGCACATACACATACACACAAACAAAACGAAACCTCCATTCACTATTAGGAATGCAACATGGTAAAGACAATAATAAATAAAGAATGACTGAACTAAAAAAACGATTACTGTAAGGGCGCACCTCTTTTTCTTCAGGGCAGTATAAGGGTCCTGTTGGATGCAAGACAGCTTTCTGTGCATAATAAAACAGCTCCGAGATGTTCTTCAGGTTTTTGGCCGAGCACTTGAAGAACAACAAATTTTATTATTTAAAATAAAAAAGTAGTATTCCAAAGAAAATTTACTCAACTTTGAGATCAAACATTAAACAGAACTCACAAACTGATGTGAGTTTCATGAATTTTATTTCCTTAAACATTAACTTTAACAACCACACCTTAGGCAGCCTATCTTTCATTTTTCTATTCTTTAATATGTAAAGCACTTTGAGCTACTGTTTGTATGAAAATGTGCTATAGAAATAAATGTTGTTGTTGTTGTTCTTTCAGCTCTCTAGCTACTTACATGCTTTAATAGTTTTCACATTTACATCAAATTTCTCAATTATTCCAATCTGAATATACATACATCCTAGCACAAGTCCTTTTGAACCTTAACACATTGTTTCATAAGAACCCAGTTTTGTACCACTAGGTCAGTTAATGAGATTACAATAACAAAGATTCTAATGTTTGCATAAAGCACAGTACATTAAAGCAGACTGGCACGGATATTTGCTATGTTTATTTAATGACAAGATTAAATTAATATGAAGTAAAATGCAAACATTTTGAAAACAGATCAATTCTCCAGGAGAAACAATGTAATTTTCTAGTAATAAAAACAGTTTCCAATCCAATAAAGTCAGTTTCCAACCCGCTATATCCTAACAAAGGGTCACAGGGGTCTGCTGGAACCAATCCCAGACAGCACAGGGTGCAAGGCAGAAATAAATCCCGGGTAGGGCGTCAGCCTACCGCAGGATACACACACAAATCCACAAACTAGGGACAATTTAGGATCGCCAATCCACCTAACCTGCATGTCTTTGGACTGTGGGAGGAAACCGGAGCACCCCGAGTAAACCCACGCAGACGCGGGGAGAACATGCAAACTCCACGCAGGGAGTACCCGGGAAGCGAACCCAGGTCTCCTTACTGCGAGGCAGGAGTGCTACCACTGCGCCACCATGCTGCCCAATTCATTTTTGTACATGTACAGAAATACAACACTTATAAACAAAGCATGGGTGATACATTCCCAAACATATTTAATATTACTGGTTAAATCTATAAAGAAAAGCAAATTGTCTCCTTCAGTACTTTTAGTACTTTAGTACTTAAAAGAGCATTAGCTAATATTTCACATCCCTTTCCTCATCCTACACATTTTATGTCCTTCCCTGTCACCTGCTGGTGGTAGTGGTGACCTTGTTTCTCTATGTACAATGTATTTAATGAATGATAGACAGATACTTTATTAATCCCAAGGGGAAATTTCATGATTTGCCTAAACTAAACTAAAAATCAATCATATAAATACTACAGGAAGAATAATTAAATTGACAAGATCAAAAATGTTTATAATCCATTTTCAAAGCAACCACTGAAAAGTTATTTCAGAGATCATTTATGAAAGATGAATCCTGAGAAGTTAAGAGTTAGATGCCAACTCACTATTGGTATAGAGCTATGTTTGTGATGACTTTCCTCCCATTTGTTACAGTACAGTAGACAGGATTCAAAATTGTATGGCATAACAGTTAAGAAACTGGACTATAAATATCAGAATTTCAGATTCAATCCTCACACCTGATTCAAAGTGTGAACCCTTATATATTATTATATATTATATATATATATATATAAAAAAACACAACGTGACGAAACTTTTTGGAAGAGAGATTTTTTTTCAAGTCCCACCCTTTTCTCAAAGAAGACCATGGTCCTCTCATCTTTCATGCTTTTGTCTGACACACTTCCTGCATTCTCAGCTCTTATAAATTTTAACATTTTCCTCACTTTAAGTTCCCAATTAAAAAAGACATATTATATCCAAATCTTTTTGAAGAATTTCATAAAAAAGAGTTATCAACAGAAAAAGGAGTACACGGGCAATCCTAGCACCGAGAAACAAGGAAGTTGAACAAATTAAAGCCAAAAATGACGATCGGTTACACGGCAAATTGCTTAAATGCATATCAATAGACTATGCTGAAACAGTTGGTGGTGATCGTGTTGAGGATGAAGACAACAACTTACAATATCCCAAAGAATATCTACAACCGTTAACACCATCTGTTCTTCCACCACACAAATTACTGTAGAAAGAAGGATGTATCCAAGAAAGGTAATGTAGTAAATCTTCCATGGATTACATTAGACAACAAAGGAGATCTTGATATGCCATTCGTATTAAAACATTAACAGTTGCCCCTTAGAATATCTTTTGCAAAGACAATTAACAAATCTCAGAGCCAAACATTCGAAAAAGTAATTTTATTTAATAGAGAGAAAGAAACAAAATTCAATCACAGGCAGTTATATGTTGCTTTGATACATATGTAACAATTCCCATGAAAATAAAAAATCTGTTTAAATTGTACTTCCGTATCCCCATACGTGAGTGCAGGACCGGGGGTTGGTGAACAAGGTGAGCAGGGAGCAAAGCCCCCTAGAGTGTGTGTGTGTGTGTATTTTATATACAGTGGAACCTCGGTTTGCGAGCATAACTCTTTCCGGAAACGTGCTCGCAGTCCAAAGCACTCGTATATCAAAGTGAATTTCCCCATAAGAAATAATGGAAACTCAGATGATTCGTTCCACAATCCAAAACTATTCATATAAAAATGATTAATACAAAAAAAATATAAAGTAAAAATACATAAAACAAAATAACCTGCACTTTACCTTTGAAAAGAATCATGGCTGGTGGCTCGTAAACCAAGTTATTTGCAAAACGAGGTTCCACTGTATATGTGTATATATATATATATATATATATATATATAAATATATATGTGTATATATAAATATATATATATATGTATATATATGTATATATATGTATATATATATATATATATATATATATGTATATATAAATATATATATATATAAATAAATATATATAAATATATATATAAATATATATATATATATAAATAAATAAATATATATATAAATAAATAAATATATATATATATATAAATAAATAAATATATATATATATATATATATAAATATATATATATATATATATATATTATATATATATACCTGTACATATACAAACCGGATTCCCAAAAAGTTGGGACACTATACAAATCATGAATAAAAACTGAATGCAATGATGTGGAGGTGCCAACTTCTAATATTTTATTCAGAATAGAACATAAATCACGGAACAAAGTTTAAACTGAGTAAATGTATCATTTTAAGGGAAAAATATGTTGATTCAGAATTTCATGGTGTCAACAAATCCCAAAAAAGTTGGGACAAGGCCATTTTCACCACTGTGTGGCATCTCCCCTTCTTACAACACTCAACAGACGTCTGGGGACCGAGGAGACCAGTTTCTCAAGTTTAGAAATAGGAATGCTCTCCCATTCTTGTCTAATACAGGCCTCTAACTGTTCAATCGTCTTGGGCCTTCTTTGTCGCACCTTCCTCTTTATGATGCGCCAAATGTTCTCTATAGGTGAAAGATCTGGACTGCAGACTGGCCATTTCAGTACCGGATCCTTCTCCTACGCAGCCATGATGTTGTGATTGATGCAGAATGTGGTCTGGCATTATCTTGTTGAAAAATGCAGGGTCTTCCCTGAAAGAGATGACGTCTGGATGGGAGCATATGTTGTTCTAGAACCTGAATATATTTTTCTGCATTGATGGTGCCTTTCCAGACATGCAAGCTGCCCATGCCACACGCACTCATGCAACCCCATACCATCAGAGATGCAGGCTTCTGAACTGAGTGTTGATAACAACTTGGGTTGTCCTTGTCCTCTTTGGTCCGGATGACATGGCACCCCAGATTTCCAAAAGAACTTGAATCGTGACTCGCCTGACCACAGAACAGTCTTCCATTTTGCCACACTCCATTTTAAATGATCCCTGGCCCAGTGACAACGCCTGAGCTTGTGGATCTTGCTTAGAAATGGCTTCTTCTTTGCACTGTAGAGTTTCAGCTGGCAACGGCGGATGGCACGGTGGATTGTGTTCACTGACAATGGTTTCTGGAAGTATTCCTGAGCCCATTCTGTGATTTCCTTTACACTAGCATTTCTGTTTGTGGTGCATTGTTGTTTAAGGGCCCGGAGATCACGGGCATCCAGTATGGTTTTACGGCCTTGACCCTTACTCACAGAGATTGTTCCAGATTCTCTGAATCTTCGGATGATGTTATGCACAGTTGATGATGATAGATGCAAAGTCTTTGCAATTTTTCGCTGGGTAACACCTTTCTGATATTGCTCCACTATCTTTCTGCGCAACATTGTGGGAATTGGTGATCCTCTACCCATCTTGGCTTCTGAGAGACACTGCCACTCTGAGAAGCTCTTTTTATACCCAATCATGTTGCCAATTGACCTAATTAGTGTTAATTGGTCTTCCAGCTCTTCGTTATGCTCAAATTTACTTTTTCCAGCCTCTTATTGCTACTTGTCCCAACTTTTTTGGGATTTGTTGACACCGTGAAATTTTGAATCAACATATTTTTCCTTTAAAATGATACATTTACTCGGATTAAACGTTTGATCTGTCATCTACGTTCTATTACAAATAAAATATTGACATTTGCCATCTGCACATCATTGCATTCAGTTTTTATTCACAATTTGTTTAGTGTCTCAACTTTTTTGGAATCTGGTTTGTGTGTGTGTGTGTGTGTGTGTGTGTATATATATATATATACACACACACACACATATACATATATGTATATACATATATACTGTATATATACATATATCTACAGTATATATCTATCTGCAGTGGGCTGACACCCTGCCCGGGGTTTGTTTCCTGCCTTGCGCCCTGTGCTGGCTGGGATTGGCTCCAGCAGATCCCCTGTGACCCTGTAATTAGGATATAGCCGGTTGGATCATGGATGGATGGAGGGACGGATATTATATATATATACACACACACACACACTGTATATATTAGCAAATACACTATACCTCTATATTTGTTAAGCTAATTGTGATACTGTCGATTACAGAAACCGTGCAAAGCCTAGTTCTGGTCAAATGGTGTTTCTCTTTCATAGTACATTTCTAATGTGCAATTAATATTTTATTGCATCAGATGAATATTTTGCACAAGTTTTGTCTTGCCTGACACTTTATACAGAATACTGATATTTTAATTTAAAATTGTACTAATTTATATAGATTTACTTTTCACATTTTTCGACACTGATTCTTACAATACTAGATAAATTCAAGTCTCAGCTAGCACATGATGTTGTTACTGTGCCAATGGAAATTTAAAGCCCTTGGCAAACACAAGGTATTAATCCATCCATTTTCAAAATGGCTATGACCTAAAATTACAAGCATATTGTGGCAGTAGAGAACCTACATTCCAATCTCTTGTACAGACAGGGGTACAGAGTTAAAGGTACATAGTTTAAAAATGTAATATCATTTACCTCCACACACGTCTCAATCTCTGTATACTTATTCATGATAGGAAGGATTGTTTCCATGCTGCTGTGTTCTACCAAGTCTGATTTATTTCCCACCAAGATCAATGGCACTCTTGCATGTTAAAAAATGAAAAACACAATTAGGAAACACAAGATAAAGAATAATAAACTAACACACTTCAGCAATTTAGAGTCAGCATAAAGTAAATAGTCAACCCTTAAAATGTGAACATCAGCCAGTGGAATGCTTGCCAGAACATACAGAAAAGTAGGTCACCAACAGCGGCTACTTAGATCCATCAAAATTTTGACATCGGTCAGTGATTTAATTTTCAATATCTTGAAAAATAAGCTACTAATGGTCATTAATCACGTGGGGGGAAAAAAAGAGTAGTGGAAAAATGCTAGCAGAAAAGAATAATCACAAAGTTTATAATAAGGAAAACACTTCATCTTGACTTTCCTATTGTGTTTTTGTTTTCAATCAAATCAAATTAAATATCATTAAACCACTTAATAATGCAGACCATCATATCTGCTTGTAGAGCAAATCTGAAAGCCACAACAAAACCGCTCTCTGTACCTGCTATCCTTATCGGTACGATCACTAATTAGGGGAATCCATCGACTGGTCACCTTTAAAAAAAAAATATAAAATAAAAAAAAAAATAAAAATAAAAAAACTTTTATAATTTGGCTGCTGCTAAAGCTATAACTTTTGAAATATTTTCTAAATGGATATACCTTCTCTATTGAAGTTTTATTGTTCACAGCATACACAATGCAAATTACATTGGCCTGAAAGAAGAGCATAAAATGCAAAGTTGCAGCTAAAGGAAAAAAACAACAAAAACAAAAACAACAAATGGCAGCATCTGAAGAAAAGCACATACCTTGGAGATCTCCTGGGAAAGCTGCTCATCTGTCTGCTCAGCTTCTGGAGATGAAAAGCATAAGCACGGTTTACTATGCTTAATAAAGACTTTAAATCTGACAGAAACGATAGCTATGATAGTTAAAATTGACAGTAATGATAGTTTATTTGCACAATAGCGCAAGTAAAGTGAACTTCTGTTGTAAATTTAAAAATGGCTAAAAGCCTTAGGTTCTGTTATTGACATTGAGAAATGAAGCACCTTTTGGAAGCCAATCTGATAAACAGTTGAAATACAATATTTTGTGACATTTCAGTTGAGCTTTTCTTACCTGAATAATCTACAATGTGCGTTGGGACACGCTCTGGGGTGACATCAGCAGGAATGGTGATCTCCTCAGCTCGAAGTGGAACCTTAAACAACGCGTATCAGATTACAGTTACTAACAGGTTTCTGTAATTTCTCTTTGATGCATACTACCACCGGAATGACCCAGACTTAGCATTATAATTTTCTTCTGTACCACAATTGTTCCTTTTTCAGACCATTTCACGGTTATGTAAACTAGTAGGCATGAAAAGACAGGGTAGTCTGAAAATTACAAAGAAGGAAATAAAGGCAAAGCCAGAATCCATTTGGACATAATTTTTAATTTGTAACATTTCATATTTCACAGAGATCTTAATTAGTTTCAATTTCCATTATCAAGCACTTCTTTTTTTTCTATCTAAAAAATGGCTTGCAAAGAACACTATAATGTACAGGCAAGAGGAATGTATTTTTCAGGGTAATCAATACTGACAATGCCAAGATTTTTATTCTCATCGGCCTGTGCACCACTGTAGGCAAGGGTTTGAAAAATTCCAGGTGACAGATTCACAGGCTGCTGCCAAAGAATATCATCCTAGTACTCAAGATCAGACTAATTTAAAAAAAGGTCGTAATTTGGAAAACACAAAGAATCATTTTCAGAGTTGGAGGTCTCATCTTGTTCGTCTAAAACACAAGCAACACTCTCCTATCCCCTCCCTATATTTTTATGCAATAGCTACCCGACGGTTTATACCTGGCGCTAAGTGACTTTGTGTTTCTGATAATCAGGAGCAAAACGACCAGTGGCGCTGATGCAGGCTCTTCATATTACTTTTTGATAATTGTACTGGTCAGTGCAATTGGCTGTTAATAAGTTATACTCATTTTCTTTCCCCCTTTAGTGACCTAAAACAACAGTAGAATTTATTGCCATTTTGATCTAGTTATCCCTCTTGATATTGAAGCAGAGCTTTAGGGTGCATGTGTTGTCAGCAATGATGGAGTTTGTCTGACCTTCATAGTACTGTTTGAATCTTCAGCATTTTCCTGAACTGTGGTGGTGAACTACACGATGCTTATAACTGGGTTTAGTGGGTTAACTTATGTAGGACTTTGGGAATCTTTGACACTACAAATTCACTTTTTTTCTTCCTGGTAGTAATTGAATGATTCAAGTAGCATTAGAATTACTTGAGGTAAAGAGCCATAATGCCCCCAAACAGAACAATTTTCACACTTAAAATATAATGGTGGGGTAGAAAAACAAATGCTTGCAAAAGTAAACATTATATTAGTAATAACTGTCATTACAACGCTAAAACTCAGCTTTGACTTTCTAATGTTCTACTTGAATTGTTTAACCACTTACATCTCTCCTACCTCTTCCTTATATGACCGTTACAGCAAAGCCCTCCACTATCACAAACCACAGTAACACAACCAACAGCACAATGCTCAGAACTATTAAAGAGGACAAACTATTATTTATTAGTCAATTATTTAAACATGTAGATTCAAATTACTTGAAATTAATGCTGATAAATTACCTCAACTGTATTGCCAGTCACAGACAAAAAAAAAATATTCATGGCTTGCAGGCCGCACCAATCAACCAAGTGTCACACGTTTGCATACAGTGAGCAACGGTTAATCTGATGATGGATTAGGCAAGGGCTAATCTACATTAGCAAGCAGGTTTGAAACTTGTATCAGTGGTTCTCAAAAGTATAGCCAATGAACCTCCTGAGATGTATGAAGATATGTCAAGTGTGACACTCCTCATATCTGAACAAAGTGACTTTTAAATTGTTCAGAAATATCAGTCTGTTATACAAAAATGTATAAAATCCAGGCTACCATCCAACATCTGCACTAGGAAATTAATTTAGGTCTATGAGGAACGGATCTAAAACTTCCAACTTTGGAGCACACAATCTTACTTATTTGCTAAGTAACTTTAAAGCTTCAGTGGCTTTGCCATACATTGCCACAGGGAGTACCCAAAAGAATTAATGAACAAGAACAAGTGAAAACGTTATTAATGAACAAAAAGTTAACAGTATGAATGCCTTCTCTGCTTTTTGCCAATGCCATTAAACTGCTCAAAAAAGAATTAAATGCCACCATCGGCTGCTGTGAATCAGAAAACAAGCCTGAAGCCTGTGATGATTTTCTTATGTTTTATAAATGCCTTTAGCACTTTGTGTGATTTTAAGTAAATAACATTACATGAACCACCGATGATTTGCAGTATTATCACTGGCCGCTGCCTCACCCAATCACACTGCCTCAACAAATCCATAGAAAAGAGCTGGACTAAAACTAAACTGTCACTTTATTTATAGCTTTTTGTTGCCAGATTGTATGAATCACACTCTATCTAATGTGCAACTGAGCCCTGCAAAGGGCTGGCATACTAGTATGTGCATTTCTTGCCTTATACCCAGTGCTGCTGGGAAATTAAAATACAGGTATTTTTACTTTAATAAAACAAGTGTAGTATTAGGTTACTCGTTACTTTAAAAAAATAACAGGAATACATAATGTGTTACTTTAACGCATTACCCGCAGCACTGCTCTCAAGATTGTGTTGCTGAGCTTAGCACTGTACATTCAGCTCATCAGCATAAATTTAGCTATTTCCGAAATATTGAGACAGATTAATTCAACAAGGAGGAAGAATAATGCAATTTCCCCAAGATGTGCTTCAGGAATATCATTTTTGTGGATGTTACCACCTGTGGCTGCTGAAAGCTTGTGTGAAGCTAAACACACGCGCAGGTGAACCGAGTGCAACGGCCTACAAAATCCTCAATGGTAACCCAGTCAAGGGTTTACATGGCCAAGTAACCAGGTCACTCCAGGAGAAAAACCGGAATAAGGGTTTACATGGCCTTTAAAAAAAAAAAAAAAAAAAACAGGTTTCTGTGAATAACTGTAACAGCACATGCAAATGCACTCATTGCTTTATTATAGTTAAAAAGGCAAAAAAGGGGAACTAATGGGAAATAACAAAACAGGTTAAGCATTTAAAACTACGGACCACTTTTCTGAAAGCCAAGAAGGAGAAGAGAAAACACCTGATACCTGAAAGACAAGATCAATTACAGAAAAAAATAATCACAGATTGTGAAACTGGTCACAGTGGGCCACCCAGCACTAAACTAGAAAAAAACTGATCTAACTGTGTGTGTTCATCACAAAGCATCTGTATTTATAAAATATCATCAAAGAAATGATAGACAGAAAAAAATGAAGGAGTAAGAATTACTAATCTGCTCTTGATCAAAAACCGCTAAGATGATATTCTCATAACAAAGAAATCTACGGTATAATAATGATTTTACATGACTGAATGAAAGCACTAGCCAGCCATATTCATCAGGGATTGGCTCCTAATTAAGTTATTGGGTTGTTATAAAAACAAGCAGCCATCGCATTCCACCAGGATCAAACATGAGGACCTCGACAGCGACTTTTACTTGAGTGCTGTTTCCTTCTGCTCTGCTCTGGTTTATTTCCTGTGATCTTTTCCTAACTTTTGGCACTTGTGTAAATTCAGTTCCTTTGATGTCTAACTTTTATTAGTCACTATGCAGGTCTCTCTTTTAAATTCACTTTTACATCAGCCTAGATCAGGGGTGCCCAATAATTCGATTATGATTGACTGGTAGATCGGAAAGGTAGTGCAGGTAGACCACGTTGCATTCAAAAAAATTTTTTTTTTTAAATGTTAGTCTATCATACATCCTCCCTACGGCATTTGCCACTTGATTGACATACACGGTGGCCAGTCTGAGATCTCTCTTCTTCTAACACACTGTTCATCCCGTACACACGATCAAACGCGCGAGCTACTGCAAAACTCCGGCTATCTAAGGATCTAGTTAGCCTTCCAATTTATATCGACTAAAGAAGGGATTTAAAATAAAAAATAAAAAAATTTGTTGGTTACGGGTTGGAGGTGGAATTGGAAGAGGATTTTTTTTTTTCACGATGTCACAATCAAAATGCGTTTGTCTGATCTGTCAATCTATCATTGCTATTCCAAAAAAGGAAAATGTGGAAAGGCACTTTCAAACTGTTCATAAAAACTACGAAACTGACTTCCTTCCAAAAAGCGATATGAGAAAGAGAAAGAGGGAACTAAAAGCGCAGTTAATCGGACAGCCGTCATTTTTCACTCGGCTGAATTCAAAAGCAAAGGCAGAAACACCGAAGCATCGTTCCGGGTGAGTCACTTGATCATTAAGCATAAGAAGTGCTTCCAAGATGAAGAGATGATAAAAGATGCCTTTGTTGAGGAAGAAGGCTAGGGAGAAATTCCTGCTAAGATTCCAAGACCCCCGGCCGGAGAAAAAGGAGTTTCTTCTAGTCATTAAACATGCAGAATACAAGCAACTTAATAACGATCAATGGCCATGAGACTTGCCATTTTTTTTCCAATCTGACCAACATGTTGAATGAGCTTAATTTACAGCTGCAAGGAAAAGAGAAAACCATGGTCAGTATGATTAGGTCAGTTAATGCTTTCAAACGAAAAATGCAACATCTGTCCTCAAAGCTGCAGCTCCTTGATTTGGGGGAACATCCAAAACCTCGCGTCAGAGCTGGAGACGCAATGGAAGGCGTGTGTGCAACTTGACAGCATCCACTACACAGAGCAGATTGAAAATTGTCAGTCAGACTTTAACTAATGGAAAAAAAGTAACGATTCGAGTGTTGCCCAATGTAGCGGAGTAAGAGTAGCGTTTCTTCTTCTCAAATGTACTCAGGTAAAAGTAAAAAGTATGGTGCAGTAAAACTACTCTTAGAAGTACATTTTTTTTAAAAAGTTACTCAAGTAAATGTAACTCGTTACTATCCACCTCTGATACTCAGTATATGTGTGTATATATATATATATATATATATATATATATATATATATATATATATACATATATACTCAGCAAAAAAGAAACGTCCTCTGACTTTCAACTGTTTTACTTTCAGTAAACTTAATGTGTAAATATTTGTATGAACACTAAAAGAGTCAACACCATAAGACATAAACTAAAAATGTTTCACAATGTGTCCCTGAATGAAGGGAGGCTCAAAATCCAAAGTACCAGTCAGTATCCGGTGTGGCCACCAGCTGCTTGAAGTACTGCAGTGCATCTCCTCCTCATGGACTGGACCAGATTTGTCAGTTCTTGCTGTGAGATGTTACCCCACTCTTCCACCAAGGCACCTGCAAGTTCCTGGACATTTCTGGGGAATGGCCTAGCCCTCACTCTGCGATCCAACAGGTCCCAGACGTGCTCAATTCCTTCGACGATAAACACAAATCCGTCCATCACACTGGTGAGACAAAACCGTGACTCATCAGTGAAGAGCACTTTTTGCCACTCCTGTCTGGTCCAGCGAAGGTGGGTTTGTGCCCATAGGCGGTGTTGCTGGTGATGTCTGGTAAGGACCTGCCTTACAACAGGCCTACAAGCCCTCAGTCCTATTGCGGACTGTCTGAGCACTGATGGAGGGATTGTGTGTTCCTGGTGTGACTCGGGCAGTTGTTGTGGCCATCCTGTACCTGTCACACAGGTGTGATATTCGGATGTACCGATCCTGTGCAGGTGTTGTTACACGTGGTCTTCCACTGCGAGGATGATCAGCTGTCCTTCCTGTCTCCCTGTAGCGCTGTCTTAGGCGTCTCACAGTGCGGACATGGCAGTTTATTGGCCTAGCCACATCAGCAGTCCTCATGCCTCCCTGCAGCAGGCCTAATGCACGTTCACACAGATGAGCAGGGACCCTGGGCATCTTTCTTTGGGTGTTTTTCACAGTCGGTAGACAAGTCTCTTTAGTGTCCTGCGTTTTTAGAACTGTGACCTTAAATGCCTACTTTCTGTAAGCTGTTAAGGTCTTAACGACTATTCCACAGGTGCATGTTAATTAATTGATTATGGTTAATTGAACATGCATGGAAAACATTGTTTAAACCCTTTACAATGAAAATCTGTAAAGTTATTTGGATTTTAAAACATTATTGTTGAAATACACAGTCCTGAAAAGGATGTTTCTTTTTGCTGAGTATATATATATATATATATATATATATATATATATATATATATATATATATATATATACATACACACGCACAGTACAGGCCGAAAGTTTGGACACACCTCCTCATTTAATGTGTTTTCTTTATTTATATATAGTTTGTTCAAAATAGCCACCCTTTGCTGTAATTACTGCTTTGCACACTCTTGGCATTCTCTCGATGAGCTTCAACAGGTAGTCTCCTGAAATAAAACCATTGTGTGCAAAGCAGTAATTACAGCAAAGGGTGGCTATTTTGAACAAACTAGAATATGTTTTCGGTTATTTCACCTTTTTTTGTTAAGTACATAACTCCACATGTGTTCATTCATAGTTTTGATGCCTTCAGTGAGAATCTATCAATGTAAATGGTCATGAAGATAAAGAAAACACATTGAATGAGGAGGTGTGTCCAAACTTTTGGCCTGTACTGTATATATATATAGAATTTTTAATGTAGGTAGATAATTTTGACCTGGTCATTTTAAAAGTAGCTTGCAAGCCTAAAAAAGTGTGGGCACCCCTGGCCTAGAGAGACCAACTGTGGCCACTGAATACTTTAAATTTCACGCTTCTGCTGCATCACTGCCTACTGTTATACTATCTCCATGGCCGTGTGGTCCACGGCTGAAATTCAGAAATTTAAAACATAAACCCAGCAAGAATTAATTAGAATTTTGGCAGTTTTAACATACATATCTTTAGCAAAATAAATAAATACGCATATGTTTGACAACTTTATAAAACTGACCTCAGTCTAAAACACTTTTAAGTACCTCTGACCTATATGAAATATGTCTTCTTTTGACTGGATGAATATATTGGTTAGGAATGTTTTAAAAATTAAAAAAAAGAAAGAAAACTAAATGCATACAATATTTCATTTGTCATTTTTTTCTGCTATTGATGAGACTTAGTAATCCTTTTCACTACTCTGACAAAGCAAAATGTTTGTTTCATACATTTGGGAAAAACGCCTGCAATTGTATATAAAATCCCCCTGGAATTTAATCAGTGGGGGCAAAAACCTCCCATCTAAAAAATGATTTCTTACCTTTGTCACATTACACAACTTTTCCTACAACGTTAACTTGTTTTGTTCATTTAAAAAGTCTTTAGAAAATCACAGTGAGTTGCCGATAGTAATATTACACTCCTGTTGCTCAGTTATAGCAATTTTAGCAGCAGCTAGAAGTCTCTGCAACTTGTTGATATAAAATTGATAATAATATTAATAGTATTAAAATTAGTTTGATTTTTCTATCTATCCATCCATCCATTTTCCAACCCGCTGAATCCGAATACAGGGTCACGGGGGTCTGCTGGAGCCAATCCCAGCCAACACAGGGCCACAAGGCAGGAACCAATCCTGGGCAGGGTGCCAACCCACTGCAGGACACACACCCACGCACCAAGCACACACTAGGGCCAATTTAGAATCGCCAATCCACCTAACTGGCATGTCTTTGGACTGTGGGAGGAAACCGGAGCGCCCGGAGGAAACCCACGCAGACACAGGGAGAACATGCAAACTCCACGCAGGGAGGACCCGGGAAGCGAACCCGGGTCTCCTAACTGCGAGGCAGCAGCGCTACCACTGCGCCACCGTGCCACCCAGCTTGATTTGTTCTCCTACCGATTCACACCTTGTAGGGATGACCCCTTGTTTGTACGAGTTACAAGTTAATGAAAGCTCAGACAGTAGCACAATGAATGCAATAATCACACACACCCTAAAGAACAATAATGACTTCAAGGGAACAATTAAAACAAGCATTTCAGAAAGGCTTAGCAAACTAAGGAGTCTCCACAAAGGTCTGTTCAATGCTTCGTGTTTCCTTGGTGCAGGGCACTTTGTCATGTTCTAAGGTACTCCACATTGAGCGGTTGTGAAAATGAGTTGACCCAACCAGCTTCACCGTATTTTTGTAATAATTTAGATAAACCCCAGTCAGATGCCATGAGGGGACAGTCACTCATTGTCTAATATGACAAGATTCAGCAACTGCAGCTGTTAAAGCTGACATACTCGCCAACTCGAGGTCATGTCAAGTTATGTAATATGACCCGACCTTATAATTCAAAGCAAAAAAAAAAAAAAAGAAAGAAATCACCTTGCAATGGTCTTGTTAAACCAAAGTGTAATTTAACTCTTTCTTCACATCCATAAATCACAACTTGAATTAAAAACACTGAAAATACTGTACCCTTCTTTAGAATGTAAACATATTCACATTTTCTTCTTAGCAAAATTATAACCACCAAAGCTAATCCGTGATTACAGAATTGTTGTTTGGAATCTAATGGCAATGTATAAAATTATTTCCTCCATGCATTCACTTAAGACTGAATAAACAAACTCCAGATAATAGAATAAATATGTGTCCCAAATAAAGGAACACAAAACTCAAATAATAACCATAAATGAATAAAATGATAAGAATGTGCTGCTGACACACCTAATCCTAACATTTTCAGAATAGGAGATGTAACTTCTAAAACAAAGAACATGGTTATATTTCATCTCTTCACCCAGTAATACACATTAAAAGAGCAAGAAGAAGAACGAGGTTCAGCCTGTGATGAAGAATGATGAAATTAGTGAAAGCAGCTTAGAAAGGCTGGATTGAATCTGCATTTATGATCTTAAAGTACTTGCTTTGGCCAAGATAACGGTTAGAAAATTACAAACAGATTTCTGCACCAATTCTAATTGAAGTCAGGCCTGCTTTATACAATAGCTTACCTCATCTGGAAACTCTTCACTGACCAGCGACATAATTAAAGATGTTTTACCAACTCTTGCTGCAAAACAGAACAAAGAGTAGCGTGAAACCACAGTGGCAGCTGGCCGAGGGACATAAATAATTGAATTGTACACTAAAACATCGCTGTCCAGTCCTGAGGGAACATGAATATTATTTCAAATTTGTTGCATTTTTTGCAATGAAAGTATATCTTAAGACAGGTACAAAACAAAGAGCTTTAACAATAAAAAGATTACAGATTTCAGTAGCAACTTTCTCTTCTGTCATGCCACCACCACCTACTCAAAGCATCATGATGCACCAACATTGATGGACTGAAAGCCAGAAGTCTACGTGACCATCATCATCAGGTCCTTCCATGAAAACCCTAAATACAAAGAGGACTGTTTGACTTATGTTAGGTAGATTGCCCAGAGGGGACTGGGCGGTCTCTTGGTCTGGAACCCCTACAGATTTTATTTTTTTCTCCAGCCTTTGGAGTTTTTTGTTTGTTTTTTCTGTCCACCCTGGCCATCGGACCTTACTCTTATTCTATGTTAATTAATGTTGACTTATGTTTATTTTTTATTGTGTCTTCTATTTTTCTATTCATTTTGTAAAGCACTTTGAGCTACATTTTTTTTGTATGAATATGTGCTATATAAATAAATGTTGATTGATTGATTGATGTCTCAAATGATGCACGTAACACACATCAGGAATTAAACTAAACTATGAAAAGCTACAACTGTCATTTATAAAGTGGACTGGCTATCAGAAACAAAATCACGTTAATCATTGTAATTGACAAATTTAGCATTACTTGAAAAGACAATTCCAGGTACAGTAAGAACAAGCTTCACATTGTTTGGAGTCTAAAAATGAACTGATCTGCAAAAGGTTTTATAATAGAAGTGTAGAAGGCAGGCGCATTTTATATAATTTTGTGTAACTGTGGGTCTGTATCTGATGACAAGCATTCCTTAAGAATAATATAAATTTCAACATTGACGTTGACCCTGCATTTATAAGACAGACGCATATCACAGTATTTTTCAGTTCAAACAAACACTTGTTGCATTATGTTGTAATTATTTGTATTACTTATCATTTAGCTGACACCGATGTACCTGAGATACAACTGGACGCGCTTCTTGTGGTTTTCTGCTCAAGTCACAGAGTGTCAGTACAGGGATGGGAACTCACAACCTCAGGGTCTGAAGTCTACACTCCAAAGCCTTCACCAGTACGCCACACTGACTGCATATTTTAGAATTAGACACTGGAGTGTAAATATGTGTGTGTCAAGCAAGAAATGTACTCTACAAAATTCACATTACGAAGAGAAAACGTTGATCGGCCTCAAGAAAGATTAAGTTACAGTAAAACTCACAGCCCTGCTTGGATTTTTATTAGTCTAAATACTAATGAACATTTGTATATCTTGTACACAGGTCCAGTTTTAATTCAGTTGACTTTTTCATTTCAAGTAATCAGGTAAATGGGTCTTCCCTCAGTTTCAGTCCAGATGCAGGACTATAATGATGTCGCCCAGCCTGAACGGATGATTAATGTGGCCGATTAAATTACATCTCATTCTCAACCACACAACTAAATCATCAGCCTAATGGCGCCTAGTAGTGGCCTCTCCTCGCTGTCACTGTTAAAACATTCAAGTATAAAAGACTTCCTTTTCCCCCAAATTTCCTGCATAACGCCCAGATTCTTCATTTTATCCATCCAGTCATGCCCCTAATTTCTCACAAACAAAGGTGTCACTTTTTTTAATTTCCTAAACTCCATTATTTAACACACAATACATTACACTATTGGTCTCTTTTCAATTCGTTAAGTGTTACTCTTTACAAGGATCCGATGTTAGTTATGGTCTGATTTCCATAATATTCTTGGATTGACTGTAACAGACGGCAACAGCACACACCCCCTCACTGTGCGTCAGTCACCTTCTAGGATAACATTTAATTCACATGTCAAACTTTGCCCTCATGTAGAAGTTGTGTCTCTGTTCACCAACTCATCTGCAGGTTTTATTTGTTTTTTTTACGATTTTCATTCACTTTTATGACGGCTCTGGTTTCTTCTTCCTTTCTAGTCATGCATTCTTTACTCCTTCCACGCATTTCTGTATTCCTTTAATTGTTACTATCTTCTTATTCTTTTAAACTTTGTTTCTTGACCACCACAGTGCCTCTGCCCCTATTACTAATTTCACACACTGTTTACTTTGTAGCTGTTTGACTCTTTTGAACTTTTCCATGCCACACAACACCATGTCTCGCACTATATACTTCCTTAGAAGGCTGGCGTCCTTCAACATCTGCAATAACATACTGCAGATGTTCTATCAGACAGTTGTGGCGAGCGCCCTCTTCTACGTGGTGGTGTGCAACATAAAGGACGACGCCTCACGCCTGGACAAACTGGTGAGGAAGGCAGGCTCTATTGTAGGCACGGAGCTGGGCAGCTTGACATCCATGGCAGAGCGACGGGCACTGAGCAGGCTCCTGTCAATCATGGAGAATCCACTGCATCCACTGAACAGGATCATCGCCAGACAGAGGAGCAGCTTCAGCGACAGACTGCTGTCACCATCCTGCTCCACTGACAGACTGAGGAGATCATTCCTCCACCACACCATGCGACTCTTCAAGTCCACTAGGGGGGTAAACGTTAACATTATACAAAGTTATTGTCTGTTATACCTGCATTTTTAGCACTCTTTAATTTTATATATTTTTTTTTTCTTATCATCAGTATGCTGCTGCTGGAGTATGTAAATCTCTCCTTGGGATTAATAAAGTATCTATTTCTGTTCCTTTAAACAAATTACTCCATTTTGTTTCCATTGTGTACCATAGATCTTTTACGATTTCACACATTTGCAGCGTGTTACAGTTTCTTCTTCTCTGCAAGCTTCTCTTGGGCCGATTTTTCCTTTTTCTAAATTCGACATTAAGCCTGCCACCCTTATTGGTTACACTGTCCTTACGTACTACTATGCAATATCTTTATGTTTGTTTGTTAGGTATTTACGTGTTCTCTGTTTCCATACTAGGCTTTCCAGAATTATCAAAAAAATCAATGAGTATTGATTTTAACCTTTTTTTAAGTTGTTTCATTATTCATGGCATCGGCTTACACATACACTTCCAGTTCGGTACGGCCTTTGATAATCGAGCCTCATAGGCTACCAATGGACAAGGCTAGGGTTGCAGCACTGTTTCCAGCCATTCACTGGAGTTAATAAGATGACAACTCCAGCCATCGAGGCCTTTGCCAGGTTACTTAATTAAAAAAAAAAGACAGCCAGAACGGCTGGAAATAAATCAGCTTTGTACCAGATAGAGACAGAAAAAAAATCACAAGACACACGCAAGCCTGTCTGCAAGACTTGCTACTGCACAATACCAACTAAAGGGGCTAACACAACCAATTTAGTCAGACACTTGAAGAACAGACACGTGAGTCAACACAAAAACGTTTGAGAGGTAGGTATCTTATTTTTAAATTATGGTAACATGAATCTGTAGAAGCCTGTAAACTGTTGCGTTTGAAGCTGAGATGGAACGTTTGTTTGTTTGTTTTTCCCTACAGGATAAAACATTTTATGTAGTAAGTTTAAAGAATAATGACAGAGGGTATTGTAATTATTTTTAACTGCAGGCCAGTTTCATTCTGCACTGTTCATTCAGGACAACTGTAAACTGTAATTTGTAATATATATAACAATTTCAAAAATTCTTTTTTTTGTCTGTCAATATGGGGTGCTGTGTGTACATTAATGAGGAAAAAAATTAATTTAAATGATTTTAGCAAATGGCTGCAATATAACAAAGAGTGAAAAATTGAAGGGGGTCTGTACCCACTGTGTGTATATACACATAGTGTAAGGCGCTAAAGCTTTGCATTGCTCAATTGCATAAAGAGTGCCACTACTCCTCCACGTGCTCCCTTAAACTCTTGCTGCAAACTGTAATTTGTAGAGTTTCTTCCTTTTACTATGTGCAATTTTAAAATTATACATCACCACATTTTTTATATATATATATATATATATACACACACAGTGGTGTGAAAAACTATTTGCCCCCTTCCTGATTTCTTATTCTTTTGCATGTTTGTCACACAAAATGTTTCTGATCATCAAACACATTTAACCATTAGTCAAATATAACACAAGTAAACACAAAATGCAGTTTTTAAATTATGGTTTTTATTATTTAGGGAAAAAAAAATCCAAACCTACATGGCCCTGTGTGAAAAAGTAATTGCCCCCTGAACCTAATAACTGGTTGGGCCACCTTTAGCAGCAATAACTGCAATCAGTCTTTTACAGCGCTCTGGAGGAATTGTGGCCCACTCATCTTTGCAGAATTGTTGTAATTCAGCTTTATTTGAGGGTTTTCTAGCATGAACCGCCTTTTTAAGGTCATGCCATAGCATCTCAATTGGATTCAGGTCAGGACTTTGACTAGGCCACTCCAAAGTCTTCATTTTGTTTTTCTTCAGCCATTCAGAGGTGGATTGGCTGGTGTGTTTTGGGTCATTGTCCTGTTGCAGCACCCAAGATCGCTTCAGCTTGAGTTGACGAACAGATGGCCGGACATTCTCCTTCAGGATTTTTTGTTAGACAGTAGAATTCATGGTTCCATCTATCACAGCAAGCCTTCCAGGTCCTGAAGCAGCAAAACAACCCCAGACCATCACACTACCACCACCATATTTTACTGTTGGTATGATGTTCTTTTCTGAAATGCTGTGTTCCTTTTCGCCAGATGTAGCGGGACATTTGCCTTCCAAAGAGTTCAACTTTTGTCTCATCAGTCCACAAGGTATTTTCCCAAAAGTCTTGGCAATCATTGAGATGTTTCTTAGCAAAATTGAGACGAGCCCTAATGTTCTTTTTGCTTAACAGTGGTCTGCGTCTTGGAAATCTGCCATGCAGGCCGGTTTTGCCCAGTCTCGTTCTTATGGTGGAGTCGTGAACACTGACCTTAATTGAGGCAAGTGAGGCCTGCAGTTCTTTAGATGTTGTCCTGGGGTCTTTTGTGACCTGTCGGATGAGTCGTCTCTGCGCTCTTGGGGTAATTTTGGTCGGCCGGCCACTCCTGGGAAGGTTCACCACTGTTCCATGTTTTTGCCATTTGTGGATAATGGCTCTCACTGTGGTTCTCTGGAGTCCCAAAGCTTTAGAAATGGCTTTATAACCTTTACCAGACTGATAGATCTCAATTACTTCTGTTCTCATTTGTTCCTGAATTTCTTTGGATCTTGGCATGATGTCTAGCTTTTGAGGTGCTTTTGGTCTACTTCTCTGTGTCAGGCAGCTCCTATTTAAGTGATTTCTTGATTGAAACAAGTGTGGCAGTAATCAGGCCTGGGGGTGGCTACGGAAATTGAACTCAGGTGTGATACACCACAGTTAGGTTATTTTTAACAAGGGGGCAATTACTTTTCACACAGGGCCATGTAGGTTTGGATTTTTTCTCCCTAAATAATAAAACCATCATTTAAAAACTGCATTTTGTGTTTACTTGTGTTATATTTGACTAATGGTTAAATGTGTTTGATGATCAGAAACATTTTGTGTGACAAACATGCAAAAGAATAAGAAATCAGGAAGGGGGCAAATAGTTTTTCACACCACTGTATATATATATATATATATATATATATATATACACACAAACACACACACAGTGTAAGGCGCTATAACTTTGCAGTGCTCAATCGTATAAAGAGTGCAGCTATTCCGCCACATGCTCAAATACACAGATTTAAACTTGCTAACCTTTTGTTCAGAGAGCGTCTCTCTCACCATTTACAAAAAATCTGCACTACTTGAAGTGTTTGCATTTAATGACTTAAACTTTTTTTTCATCAATTTAAAGATCTGAATGCATACAGAATTGCTATTTATTTAAGTACATTTTTTTATTGAGATCCATTTCATACTGCATTGGGTATCAGAAATGGCATCAAATTTCAAAACTTATCTTTGTATTGCATCAAAATTTGAAATTTTGGTAGTGTCAACCCTATTCCATACTATTGCTGATTTATCATATGAAAAAAATACTCTTAATTCTTCAAAGTTCTTTGAAGATAAAGTTGGAAAATTGACCAAATGTCTCCAATTTCCCCATTTCTCTGGCCTTTCCTTCCCCCTCATTTGCACTTTTTAATAGCTTTACACTCTGTCACGATGTTCTGGTCCCATTAACACGGTTGGTTTATCGAACCCCGGTTGTACAATTTGATTTTTCTCGATACAGGTCCAAATAAATATCTAGTCATATCTGTTGATTTCCCGTGTACATTTATCGCAATTAAAGCTGTACTCCAAGTCTAGTCCTGTGCCACATTCTAACAATCTGCACCAAGCCCTCGCTCTCTCAGCATCATCTTCTCACTCCTGGGACGGCTTCTCTACATCGCCTTCTCCCTCCAGGGATGCTTGCTCGGCATTACGATTTCACTCCAGTGACGTGCTCTCAGCATCGACTTTTCATATCCCTGACATTTTCCCTTTTCCTGTCACTTCTTCTATGCCCTGCTTCCAGAGATGATCACTTTTTGTCACTCTGGTCACGCCCCCCAGCCCCATTTTCACTTCAACATCCTTTACTCGGCACACAGCTATCACCTCCACAGAAGGACATGTCTCTACATTTTGGATCCCTCCTCTTGTAATCGGCGACACCGGTAATTTAGACAGCCAACATCGATTCCTCAGTCCGTCGAAAGCATGCCCTATATTTAGTGGGAAATCCCAGCACATCGTCAGCATGAACTCCACATTTCAGATAAATCATCTTTTCTTGCTATCCCCCCCCCCCCCCCCCCAAGCCATTGGTGCTCCCGCTCTTAGCTCGGTATTCTCTATCCAGGTACTTATTTCCCAACCACTAAGCGTCGCAAGGTGAAGGGATGTCTAAAATCTTTGTACATGCATGCAACTTACGCTCTCCCACCAGAAGGATCCTCACGTCCTTCCTCATGTTGGCGGCCTCCTGCTCCTCCACTCCTCTCCTCTCCGGCTCTCAGGAGTGAGTGCTCCAGGCCTGCGATTCAGCGGCCTCGACACGGAGGACAAAGCGGACAGCGCGGTTTAACGTGTATGGCTTCAACAGAGACACTCGTGACAAGGTCCACCGTTGGGCATTGCGAGGTACAACAACTTCCACAGCTTCGGGCGCCAATTCACCTCACTCCTTTCCTTCACGATTTAGGTGACATTCTGCAACGAGCACAACTCTCAGTTCACACGCGCAAACTCCTCCCTCAGCGACAGAGGCCGCTACGGCGAACAAAGAGGGTCAAACCGCGCGAACCACGCTACTCGCTGGTGATGTTCGCTCAGTAAGCGCATAATGCCTTATCTATAAGTTCACAATACAAATGTACTGCATTTGAGGAGGGTTGAAGCTAAGGTGGAAACAAGATTTTGAAAAGAACAAGGACAGTCTGTATTGGTAGAAATGGAAAACATCATTTTAACAGAAAATGACATCTAATATAGATGAGGATTCTAAAGTGATTTGGTCAGCACTACGGTATGATTGCAAGTTGTGGATACAACTGTATAAGTTTCTTCTGCGGCAGGATGTGGATGTGAAATTACTGGTACATTACACATATCGTGGACAGGGAGAATAATTAATAAGAGGTTCTACCTAAACTGAACAAGACTCTGACATTGGAAAATACATTAAAAAGAAGAAAACTGAAATACTTTGGACACACAAAGGTCAGGTCAGGTTGGGGGTCATGCACTGATACAGAGCGTTGCTGCACCCACCACGTGACAAAACAGCTCGGGATCCTGGCTGGCAACCCCCCAAGGCAGACACTCAGTCCAGTCCCACTCTGCAGAAATGACCCTCTATCTGCTGCAGCCAGGAGTTACATGGGCGTCCCCTTGGCCTGGTCCAGCCAGTCAGGTCCTCAACAATGAAGATCCTGCAAGTTGGATCTCCCTAGGGGAACCACATAACTAATGCTCCCTCACAATGCAGGTAATGTGCCTCATCCAGGACAATGTGAGCTACCACTTGTTCGCAACAAGGTGAAACCATAAGTACCCAAGAATTCTCTGAAGAGACACAGTACCAAAGGAGTCCAAGCTTCATCTCAGATCACTGGATAGTATCCAGAATCCATGTCACCAAACCATACAGCAAACCAGGAAGCACCAGGGCTCGGCCCTTCGTCTTTTTGCTGAAATATTGGGAGCACCGCACACTCCTTTCCAGCGATGTCTACCGACTTCACAGGAAGAGTCAACAGAGACATGAATGTCGCTGCCAAGGTAAGTAAACCTCTCAATGAGTTCAACACTCTCTCCACAGACAGACACACAACTGATGGCTGTGCCCAAGAGGTCATTAAACTGCAAAAAACACACTACTTTAACATGGCTTTCTCATAACTTCATTTTAATTTAATTCTGATTTAATATGCTCTGCATATTCAATTAATTATCATTACTATTCCTGGTGGCTCCAAAATCTGTACTAACCCCTACTCTCTTGTCTGTTCGTTTTCTGGTTTTCTGTGGTGGTGACCTGCACCACCACCACCTTGATCAAAGCTCCATGATGTTCCTACATTGATGGATTAAAGGCCAGAAGTCCAAGTGACCGTCATCATCAAGTCCTTCCATGAGAACCATGAATACCATGAGGACTGATTGGGGTCGATTATGTGAGGTAGAATGCCTACAGGGGGCCGGGTGGTCTCATTCCCTGGAACCCCTGCAGATTTTATTTTTTTTTTTTTTCTCCAGCCGTTTGGAGTTTTTTTTTTATTTTTTCTGTCCTCCCTGGCCATTGGACCTTACTCTTATTCTATGTTAATTAGTGTTCTCTGATTTTAAATTCTTACTTTGTTTTTTTTGTCTTTCTTCATCATGTAAAGCACTTTGAGCTGCATCATTTGTATAAATTGTGCTATATAAATAAGGGTTGCTGTTGTTGTTGTTAAAGGCCCGGATCTTGGTTTTTATTCAGGACACTCACAAACCCAGACACTCAGACTCCTCACTTAGTCTCTCGAGAGCCCCAATCAGAGACTCCATTGACTCAGCGAAGATCACAACATCGTTGGCAAAGTCAAGATCAGTGAATCTTTCTTCACCAACAGATGCCCCACAACCCTGCCCAACACAACAACAACATTTATTTATATAGTCCATTTTCATACAAAAAGTAGGTCAAAGTGCTTTACATAATGAAGAAAAGAAAAATAAAAGAATATTTTTCACAATAAGAAATTCAAATAAGACAACATTAGTTGACATAGAAAAGGAGTAAGGTCCGATGGCCAGGGTGGACAGAAAAAACAGAAGAAAAAAAAGACGGCTGGAGAGAAAAAATAAAATCTGCAGGGGTTCCAGGGAATGAGACCACCCAGTCCCCTGTAGGCATTCTACATAACATAAATGAAATAGTCCTCTTTGTAGTTAGGGTTTTCACGGAGTCACTTGATGATGATGGTCATGCAGACTTCTGGCTTTTAATCCATCCATCATTGTTGCAACATCACGGTGCTTTGAGTAGATGGTGGTGGCGCAAGGACACCGGAAAAGGAAACAGAAGAGAGAGTGGGGGTTAGTATGGATTTTAGAGCCACCATGAATAGTTATTATAATGAGTTGGATATACAGATTATCAGGATTTTGATTACAGTGAAGTTATGAGAAGGTCATGTTAAAGTAATGTGTTTTCAGCAGTGTTTTAAAGTGCTCTACTGTATCAGCCTGGCGAATTCCTATTGGCAGGCTTAGGAAAAGAAAATCAGAACACATCACACCAGTCTTAGCGTCACTACACTGGTTACCTGTGTCATTCAGAATTGACTTTAAAATTCTGCTTATGGTTTATAAAGCCTTAAATAATCTCGCCCCATCTTATATATCGGAATGTCTGACACCTTATATTCCAAATTGTAACCTCAGATCCTCAAATGAGTGTCTCCTTAGAATTCCAAGAACAAAACTTAAAAGAAGTGGTGAGGCGGGCCTTCTGCTGCTATGCACCTAAAATCTGGAATAGCCTGCCAATAGGAATTCGCCAGGCTGATACAGTAGAGCACTTTAAAACACTGCTGAAAACACATTACTTTAATATGGCGTTTTTATAACTTCATTTTAATCTTAATTTAATTAAATCCTGATACTCTGTATGTTCAATTCATCATAATAACTATTCATGGTGGCTCTAAAATCGGTACTGACCCCTACTCTCTTTTCTGTTTCTTTTTCCGGTTTCTTTGTGGTGGTGGCCTGCGCCACCACCACCTACTCAAAGCATCATGATGCTCCAACAACGATGGATGGATTTAAAGGCAGAAGTCTACGTGACCATCATCATCATCAAGCCCTTCCGTGAGAACCCTAAATCCAAAGAGGACTGTTTCATTTATGTTAGGTAGAATGCCCAGAGGGGACTGGGCGGTATCATGGTCTGGAATCCCTACAGATTTTATTTTTCTCCAGCCGTCTGGAGTTTTTTTGTTTTTTCTGTCCCCCCTGGCCATTGAACCTTACTCTTATTCGATGTTACTTAATGTTGATTTATTTTGTTTTATAATTGTGTCTTTCATTTTTCTATTCTTTAATATGTAAAGCACTTTGAGCTACTGTTTGTATGAAAATGTGTTATATAAATAAATGTTGTTGTTGTTGTTGTTATTCCAGATTGTAGGTGCATAGCAACAGAAGGCCGCCTCACCACTTCTTTTAAGTTTTGTTCTTGGAATTCTAAGGAGACACTCATTTGAAGATCTAAGGTTACGATATGGAATATAAGGTGTCAGGCATTCTTATATATAAGATGGAGTGAGATTATTTAAGGCTTTATAAACCATAAGCAGAATTTTAAAGTCAATCCTGAATGACTCAGGTAACCAGTGTAGTGACATCAAAACTGGAGAAATGTGTTCGGATTTTCTTTTCACAGTTAGGATCCTAGCAGCTGCATTCTGCACTCGTTGCAAAAGATTTATGTCTTTTTTGGGTAGTCCAGAGAGGAGTGCGTTACAGTAATCTAGTCGACTGTCCCTACAACACCCAGTCCATACAAGCATTGAACAGAGTGGGAGAAGAACACACCCCATGGCCCACCCCAGAATCAATTGGGGAAAAACAGACATTCTGCCTCCACTGTGCACAGCATTGACAGTACCAGTGTACAGGTTGGCCAAGATATCCAGCAACTTCAGGCGGCCCCCACAAAGTCTCAGGATGTCCCACAGTAAAGCATGATCAACTGGGTCAAACACTTTACGAAAATCAACAAAGGGTGGTAAGAAACTCAGCCAATATTAGCGTTTGTGTCCAATGAGAACCTTCAGTGCCAGGTTACGATTGATGGAAGACTTCTTAGGAGTAAAATCAGACTGCTCCAGTCACTGGTAGGTGAGCACGTGATCGTGGATTTACTAACCTTCTTCTATTTGTTCTTTTTCTATTCTCAAACAAATTTGGGACAGTATAGAAAAGGCAAATAAAAACAGAAAGCAGTGATTACTAAATTATAGGAAATGATCTGACCTGAAATGACCTGAAAACAATATAACGCCCCATAATTTGATGTTACAACTAATACCTTTTTTTTTTTTTTGAAAACTAAACAATTATTTTGATTTTGATACTTGTAACAAATTCCAGTAAAAAGTTTGGCCAGTGAAGAATTCACCCCTTTGTAACACTGCCTTTCCTTCTCACAACACTAAGAAACATTTCATTACTGAAGACACCAATTTATGGAGGGTTTCAGGTGAAATTTAATCCCATTCCTCTTACAAGTCTTAAGGTGTACAACAGTATGGGGTCTTCATTGTCATAAAATGCACCACATGCATCTCGACTGGGGAGAGGTCAGCTCTGCAGGCGGGCCAGTCAAGCATTCCCACCCTCTTTCTATGTTTAGAGTTTAGGAGTCACCTTCAACATTCTGAAAAGGTAAGCAATTCCATCCCAAGCCACAAGAGGACATCATCATTGATACACTCTTCTTCTTTGTCCATCCATCCATCCATTCTCCAACCCGCTGAATCCAGACACAGTGGTCTGCTGGAGCCAATCCCAGCCAACACAGGGCGCAAGGCAGGAACCAATCCCAGGCAGGGCGCCAACCCACCTCAGGCATACGCACCCACACACTAGGGATAATTTAGAATTGCCAGTCCACCTAACCTGCATGTCTTTGGACTGTGGGAGGAAGCCCACGCAGACATGGGGAGAACATGCAAACTCCACTCAGGGAGGACCTGGGAACCGAACCCAGCAGCACTACCTGTGCCACCGTGCCGCCTCTTCTTCTTTGTCCACAGTTGAAAAGCTTAACTGATGGAGGAACCCAGAGGTCTCTACCATATTAGTCCACAACAGGTGCCACACAAGACGAGTCACGTTCTCAGGAAGAACATGCACCAAATAATCACAAACTACTTATCTTGACGGTCTTCTCCCAACACTGGTTTCACCTCAACACAGCCAATGTGACCGTTTGCCCCTGTCAGGGATGCCAGGGGCCATGACCCGGCCGGGACGCCATGAGGGACCGGATGTGGGTCTGCGCCCACCCTGGATCACGTGGGGGTCGCCTTCCTGGTTGCTCTGGGGGCCACGGGTACAGGGCATGGAAGCTCCACCTTGTAGGGGTCCATGGTCACCGGCAGGAGGCACCCCAAAGCCTTGGGGACCTGTCACCCCAGCACTTCCGCCACACCAGGAAGTGCTGGGGGGAAGATTTAGGATGGCGCCCAGAGAGCAGCCGGGAGGACAGCCGGCACTTCCGCCACGATGGGGCGTGGCCAGAGGAGGAATGCCGGGAACACCTGGTGCTCATCCGGGAACCATATAAAAGGGGCCGTCTCCATTCATTCAGGGCTGGAGTCGGGAGGCGGAAGGACAAAGCTCAGGAGATCTGTGGAGAGCTGTGGAGGTGGCCCGAAGAAAAGGCATTGAGTGGCCAGGACTTTGTATTTGGGGTTCGTTTGTGCACTGAACTGGGTCTGTGTGACCAATTAAATACTTGTAAATATTGTAAATAAACGTGTGGTGGTTGAGAAACAACATGTCCGCCTGTCTGTGTCCGGGTTGGCTCCACACCCCATATTTCAAAGGCTTGACAGCGTACCAGTTTTTCCAAGTCCAAGTGCCAATCTCAGCACTGCTGACCTTGGTCTGATGGTGTCAGTCCTTACCTTGCCAGTATTTCTTTCTTGAGGAGCATGTAATGTTACGCCGTCTTCTGCTCCATGTCAAAGCAGACACACTGTGCCTCACCGTCCAAAATGGCACAAAGATTTGTGCCCAGTCACCGGGTGGCCACTTGTGTCTCATTGCAGTTCTTTTGAAAATAAGCAAAAAGATTTCTATATCCTCACCAGGACACAATGGGGCAGTCCAAGAAGACATTCAGCTCTAAATACTTCACCACAGCAAAACCAGTCTGTTAGGTGGCCACCTGTAGTTGGAGTTGCCTCAGCTGTTCATCCACCCTTATTATATCTGCAGGTCTACGGTCTGACATGTTCCACAAAAGATCCTACCGACTACGCCACCGTAAAGAACAAGTTCAAAAACAAAGTGATGACAACTCCATGTAATACGATTGAAAGAATAAGCAAAATAACAGGAACACAAGGGTGGAAAACAAAGGGCTCTAACAAAGCTGGCACAATAGAAAACAAAACAGTATAGAGACTCGTTAACAGCCTGGTCTCCTGGTTCAGAGTGAACGTCTTTTTCTGGTTGACAAGAATATACAAGAGTATATTAATGCTGGTGCCCCTTTATGGCTTCTCGAGGTGGAATCGCTTACCTTTTCGATGTCTTGAAGCACTCGTGCCTGACAGCCGCCGTACCTCTGTAATGTGCGCAGAATGTGGTTTTGCATTGTCTTGCTGAAATTTCCACATGAGCCTCCATTGAAGAGATGTTGTCTTGAAGGTAGCATGAGAGCGTCTATCTGCAGCTTAATTCTATGTTGATCTTTTTTAAATTGAACAGTTATTTATTTACTTGACAACATGCAAGTAAGCATTTTTAATAATACTCTATACATGTCATAATCCTACTACTACTATTACAAGTTAGAGTTGTGTTTTAAGAATGATGGAAAGAAGGCATGGGAAGATTTACAGACAATTGCTAACTAAAAGCTATTGAAAGTGAACTGTTTTTGAAAATCATCTGAATAATTTTATGGCAGGTTTAATACCAATAATTTTGTTTTAGTGCAGACAGAGGTCGTTAACAAAGCAAGGCATTTTCCAGCTTCTGCAGGAATAACAGCGGCTGCAGTCAGATAACAAATTACATATGGAAACCAGAGAAAGCTCAAAGCCCAGGTAGAAAACAGATGATGGGGCCTGATGGAACGTGCAGATAGGTTAGGTCTCCATTTTCTGAAGCTGTTCTAATGGTAAATGATGGAGATGTCCCTGGTTAAAAAATATATATTTCATTGGCGGACTTACTTTTTCACCCAGTAAATGGAGGCTTCTGGAATGGCAAGTCAAAGCCAGGAATTAAGTCCCATCCAGATGCTGTGAGGATGCAAAACAAATGTCGCCGTCTTCTCTGCAATAGTCACCAGATGAACTGAACTGAGGGATGAATTCTGCACTAAGAATTTACTTTATTATCACCTATAACTACTGATTAGGCTAACATTCGACACGCATATGTTTTTGACGTTATTTATTGCACTGGGTGTGTTAGGCATAGTTTATGCTTGACGCGTTCGCAGTAGGCGCGGACAATTGGCGTTAGATTTGGAGCAATATCTAGTTTTTGCATCTTCGGCGCGCGTGCTTTTTTAACTACACTGCGCAGCTCGGCGCTAGCGGAGCAACCAGGGCCGTTTCTGGACATAGGCGGTCTAGGCAAAGCCTAGGGCGCCCTCTCGTGGTCATGGCATACTACTACAACACCCAGTAGAGATTTCTATTTTTATTTTGTTTAAAAAAATGTGTCCGGAACGGAACACAAAGAAATGTTTCTGTTGTTCGCCTCAGCAGTGGCTGCACTGCCTGTACGATGCACAGAACAATCTCTTCCTGGGAAAAGACGCGGCTATTTTTTAAACAATAAAGACATACACAAACTCGGACTCACAGCAAACTCCATTGTTTTATATTATTTTTGCATACTTTGTTCGGTCTTAACCTCTGTCAACCTACACAGTCCAACAATAACATGAATAACAACAACAATGATGATGCTAATAATAATAATTTTCAAACTGTAGCACAGAAGATACGGGCATGGCGAAATAAAATTCAACGATTAAAACGGCAACTGTAGCTCTTGAGTGAATTGTTAAAAGCTGATTTAATCCAAACTGTGATCGTCTCCCAAATGGACATACTTTAAAACGTGTGTTCAGACTTCTCAAATATCGACCTCTGTTGCTCATCACCATTTGTGTGATTCGCTCTGCGCAAGCTGAAGAAGTTATGCGTTTTTTGGAGAGGTGGATTACGTTATTTGCATACACGAGCACACAGTAGAAAGGAATTGTGGGTAAAGATTCCAATTTAAAGATAATCATTATATTCTCGGTTTTACTGAATGTTGTTATTATGCTAACTTTTCAATTTGTTGTATTCATTTATGCGACATGTATATGTTAAGATAATGCCTTAGTTAAATGAAACAAGTTATATTTTATAATGTAACTATCATACGTAGGAACACGTTTAGCTGGTGGTTTAAATAGGTAACTATAGAAACTGACTTGTAAAAATCCCCGTTTTCTTTAGAGAGACGTTAGAAGCAATAAATAAAAACTACTAATACAGTCCGATTCCTACTTATTCTCTGAATTGGCATCCCTCAAGTGCGTACTTTTCTGAGTCTTCTCCCCTGTCTAGCAGTGATGATTCCTCTCAAAGAATATCAACGTGCTCGTCTAATGGTCCGCAACAAGCAAGTGTCATTGTCGCTGACTCTGACACGCGCGCGCCTTGTGGTGGGGACTGTGCGCCGGTTTAACGCGTCAAGTATAAACCAGGCCTAAAGTATCGTGGTGTCCGTCCGACGGTACAGAGTCTATTAACTGCGCCGCTCTTCGCGCTACTCCCGACAAAAGCCCGTTATCGGGATAAAGGATAACTTACCGAGATGACGCCCAGCAGCAGTGTGACGTCTTGGACTATAGATGCGATGAGACTCTCGTGAGACTAACTATATTCGGTTTTAACTGGATTTAATTTACAGGATTCTGACTTTTTTCCTTCAAGAATAAAGCTTGGCTTTTTGAATTGTGTACGGCGGCAAAGTTCCACTAATATAATTCTGCAGCCGGGAGTCTCTATTTTGGAGGTCCAAGTAAGTGGAGATCACTAGTGATGGGAACTCCGGCTCTTTTCAAAGCTTCGGCTCTTTTGGATCGGCTCCCTTTAAAGAGCCGGCTCTTACGGCTCCCGAATGGCTCTTCGTTTAGTATCACTTGGATGCTTATATTTTAGCCTAATTAAGCAATTATGGTTTGTGTATAAGACATTTCTTATTTATTGTTTTCAGGCATTACGTATTTGTATGCATTTTTTCATTACAAAAAATACACAGTTACTATTGTTTAACATTTTAATAAAAGCTTTAAATTAACAACATAACACAAAACCACAGCAAACAAATTAAATAAAGGCCAAACTCAGCAACAATACAACACTATGACTCTTTGAATAAAAGTTTTTAGGCCAGGTTGGCATTCAGAAATGCCAGATGCCTCAGCTTAGATGGGCTGATGTAATTTCTCCTCTCCGTGATTATTTGTCCTGTTTTTGAGAAGACTCTTTCTGAGGGGAGCGATGTAGCGACAATGCAACGTCTTCCTACCAGCACTGCAGCAGGAGTACTTGGCTCTTTTCCAGGGTCAGTGGATGGCAGGAGAGAGGGCACGCTCTCCTCCAGTTGCACGGATGGGTGGGAGGTTCTTATATGTCTGTGCAGGTTTGTTGTTCACCCTGCTCTAACGGATATTTTCATATTACAAATTCTTTACTTAGCTTTGCAGTTCCCAGTATTACTTAGATGCAAACAGATGCTGCTTCTTTTTCGTCTTTCACTCATTTCTTCACTCTTCTTTTTTTCTTCACGATGCGCTTGCATTTAAATCTGGCTCCTCGTCTTTCGCAGCAACAGGTACACAGAGCGACACTGGCCTGTACCAACACTCGCTGTCTTCGGGGCGTCTGTCCCCCTTCCTTCCTTCACATAATGGTTCGATCCCATTCCGATGTGTAGTTCGTGAACAAGCCGGCATTATGAGCCAATGTTCTGTGTGCCCATATAAATATAGTCCCGCCCCTGCCGAATGGATTTTCAGCAGAGCTGAGCAGGAGCGGCTGAAGCTTCGGCTCTTCTCAATGGGCATCGGCTCCTCTCGTTCGCTTCAAAGCATCGATCACTCCAAAGGGCGCTCATTGATCCTAGCTGTACATCTCTAGGGCTCTGCTCACTTACTATTGCTAAGGTAAGAGTTGTGGCAGGGTACTGATCGAATTCAAATAATGACGACTGTCCATTAAGTCAACTCGTGGTACGGGCAGCTCATGTATGGAAGCTCCAGACTGCAGAGATGCCGCACTCGCAGTTAGCGGCTCATGCTTCGAGCAAGGGGAAGACCTGCAGCCTTACGACAAGTATCCATTTTGGGAGGAGCGTTCATTACGATCAATAAAGACTCATTTTTATTCACAGTTGGCGATTTGGCGACTGTCCCTTTTCCTTCCTTATAACTGATACTGGAGAAAGTTGGGTGAAACGACACATTTTATTGGCTAACTAAATAGATTACAAATGCAAGCTTTCGAGGCAGCTAAGGCCACTTCATCAGGTAAGGTGTAACAAAGAAACTGAAAAATACTCAAGCTTATATTGGGACAGGAAAGTGATTTTTTTTCTTTCATCTTAGCAACCTTTTTGTTCAAATGTTAGCAAAATGAATACACCTGAGATGCATTAACCCTGAAAGAAGAGAACAATGAACTAATAAAATGTAGAGATCAGATAACCGTCACTAGAGAAAGTCCTGTAAGGTTTTTTTTTGAAGTGCATTGTCTGTAAGATAGGCCACTGTTGTAGTCAGCTGGTCAATCAGTCTGTTAGTCCACATATCTGGTCATAAAACTCTTGTCTCTATTCAGACCATTTTGTAGAATGTTGAATTTAAGCATACGTTTGTATTCCCATACTCTCCGCTCCTGTTGGGTCTTGAAATTACCCATAAGCACAGTGACCCTCAGATCCTTAATGCCAGAGGCGCCCACACTTTTTCGGCTTGCGAGCTACTTTTAAGATGACCAGGTCAAAATGATCTACCTACATTAAAAATTATATATATATACTGAGCACTTTATTCATAAATGTATGTTGTCGTACCTTGCATAACTGAATAACCTTTATGGCACAATAACAATTCAATACATTTATGGTCACTACATTATTTGGAATTAATAATCTCCATGTGGGGGAAAAGGCTGACTCGCATAAATAAGTAGAGCCGAATAATGCAGTCAAGGAGCTTTTGAATTCAGCCGACTGAAAAATGAGGGCTGTCCGATTAACTATGATTTTAGTTCCCTCTCCTTTCTCTTTCTCATATCGCTTTTGGAAGGACGTCAGTTTCGTAGTTTTTATGAACAGTTCGAAAGTGCCATTCCACATTTTCCTTCTTTGGAATAGCAGTGATAGATTGACAGATCCGACAAACGGACTCCGATTGTGACACTGTGAAAGAAAAAAATCCTCTTCCAATTCCACATCCAGCCCATACCCTCCCCAAACATTTTTTTTTAAATCCCTTCTTTAGTCGATATAAATTGGAAGGCTAACTGGATCACAGCCGTAGTTTTGCAGTAGCTTGCGCGTTTGATCGTGCGTGCGGGATGACCAGTGTGTGAGAAGAAGAGAGATCTCAGACTGGCCTGTATGTCAATCAAGTGGCAAATGCCATAGGGAGGATATATGATAGACTAACGTTTAAAAAAAATCTTTTTTGAATGCAACGCAATCTACCTTCACTGTCTTTGCGGTCTACCGGTCGATCGACGCCTTGGCACCCTTGCTTTATGCTGAGGCCACTGCGAGAGTGACGTTAATCAGAAGGTATATGACCGTTGAAGTTATATGAATTACCAGCAGGGGGGGCTCCTCGACAAATGATGTTTAAAGCTGTCTTGTCAGCAGAGGGAGCTGTTGGAAACACATGTTCATTTTTTTTAAGCTATCGTGACCCCCGTGACCCTGTAGTTAGGGTATAGCGCAGGGGTCCTCAATCACAGTCCTGGAGGGCCGCAGTGGCTGCAGGTTTTTGTTCAAACTCGGTTGCCTAATTAGAAAGCAATTCTTGCCAATAACTTACGCTCATGGCTTGTTAGTGCTTTAACTCTGCTAAGTCAGGTAATTCCTTTCCTTTCCTTCCTAAGGACATCATCCAAATGATTTGAAGGCTAAAATGGACGAGTAATTCCCAGTCCTTCACGTTTTTCTCTTCACTATCCTTCCAGGTATTTAATTAAACCCAACAGTGCATGAGAAATACACACGGGTGTAAATGGTAACAAGCTAAACAGAGAAATGCTGGTCTCCTTTGTCATTTGCATGTTATTGCTAATTAGGAGCAATTAAAAACCAAGAATAAAGCCGCTTAAGACTAAAATAAGCAATAAGGGTTTAAAATCCTAACGAGCGAGACAACTAAAGTGAAGCAGAAGTGTTACTTGAGCAATAAGAGCTTCTTATTAAGCAATTGGGTTGGAGCAAAAACCTGCAGCCACTGCGGCCCTCCAGGACTGTACAGGATTGAGGACCCCTGGTATAGCGGGTTGGATAATGGATGGATGGATGGATGGATTTTGTTTCATTCTTGACGTTGGTTTGTGTGATGTCCAACACAATATTTTTTGTAGCTTTGTTACTGGTTTTTAGAGACATGAATCACTCTCATTAGTGTTAATTAAATTAAGTAAATGTGTGCCTTGTCAGTTAGTGGATGAATTTCCTGTGTTCTGGTGCAATGCAATCTCATTTCTCTGAGATGACTGTTTAGGAACACAGCCAGGAAACATTTGCTAGTCCAGGCACAATGATAGAAGAATTGTTGCCAAGGGGGCTTCAACAAAGTACTGACTTAAGGGTCTGAATACTTACATGAATGAGAGACTTCAGTATTTTGATTTTGAATATATTTGCAAAGGCGGAACGGCGGTGCAGTGGTAGTGCTGCTGCTTCACAGTTAGGAGACCCGGGTTTGTTTCCCGGGTCCTCCCTGCGTGGAGTTTGCATGTTCTCCCTGCGTCTGCGTGGGTTTCCTCCCACAGTCCAGAGACATGCAGGTTAGGTGGATTGGCGATTCTAAATTGTCCGTAGTGTGTGCCCTGCGGTGGGCTGGCGCCCTGCCCAGGGTTTGTTTCCTGCCTTGCGCCCTGTGTTGGCTGGGATTGGCTCCAGCAGACCCCCGTGACCCTGTAGTTAGCATATAGTGGGTTGGATAATGGATGGATGGATGGATGGGTATGTTTGCAAAGCTTTCTGAAAACATTTCACGTTGTCATTATGGTTTATTGAGTGTAGATTGATGGTCAGAAATGGGAAATGTATCGATTTTAAATTCCATCTACTACGCAATAAACTGTGCAGAAAGTGAAGGATTGTGAATATCTGAATCCACCGTAATAAATCAATGACATTCACAACATGTCTCGAAGGTTGGTTGCCTCCTTCAGACTTGCTGCACTGTCCCTCATGTTTCAAAATATATTCCTTGTCGCACTTCATGTGGACGTACACATCATTTTCATCCAGAGAGTCCCTTCCTCGTACCCCCGGCCCCTTCTGTTGTTGTGCCTGGACTATCAAATGTGTGACCAGGCCCAGTTCTGCCAGTCGTGCAAAGGGTGCATGCACGAAGGCGGCCAAACAAAACGCAGGCTCGGCGCAGGGCTCATCTTTTCCTGTCGAATGTCGGTAACTTGCTTCAAAGAAAAACAGGCAAGTCACGACACGTGAATTGTGGCAGCTCAAGTACGCAGCACATCAATCAAAAGTTTTTGTAGTGTTAACCGGAATTTTACGGATGAATTAATTAAACTGGCGGCACGGTGGCGTCCTCCCTGCGTGGAGTTTGCATGTTCTCCCCGTGTCTGCGTGGGTTTCCTCTGGGCGCTCCGGTTTTCTCCCACAATCCAAAGACATGCAGGTTAGGTGGATTGGCGATTCTAAATTGACCCTAGTGTGTGCTTGGTGTGTTTGTGTGTGTCCTGCGGTGGGTTGGCACCCTGCCCAGGATTGGTTCCTGCCTTGTGCCCTGTGTTGGCTGGGATTGGCTCCAGCAGACCCCCGTGACCCTGTATTCGGATTCAGCGGGTTAGAAAATGGATGGATGGATGGAATTAATTAAACTTGTCGCGATTGGTTAAATGCATAAGTCAAGTTTTCTTCTACCTACAAAGACATTTTCTTAAATTTTGTTTTGACATTAAGTAAATTGCGTAAATGTTTTAATTTTAAATACACTGCTTTAGAAAACGAGTGAAGGTATTATAGGGTGAGGGTGCGGCTGAAACGAAATGGCATGATGGCGGCTTCGCCTCTAGAACCGGGCCTGTGTGTGACCTTCCTGACCAAAAGCTCTACTCATTCAACCATAATAGCAAGTTCATTAAAACTAAGAAAAAAAGAATTGGCAGCAAAAACGGGTTACCAATTAAGGAAATGGTTAGAATGAAACCCTGCTGCCACTGCGGCCCTTCAGGATCAGAGTTGGAAACCCCTGATCTTGACAGTTTTGTCATGGGAACTCCAATGGAGGCTTCAGAAACAGTGAGTCAGCAGAACTAACCACTACGCCACCACACTGCACAGACCCCAAAATGTAACGCATTTCCCACCTCCCAGCATTTGTCGGGTTCAGTAGACGTCTGTTTATCTCCAATGAGACCTCGTTGAAATGTTCTAGTATTCTTTGTGACTAGCTGATTGTTTCAATAATGCTTAAACTTTATTTCTATTAACAAATCTTTATGGTTCCCTATTTGATATGTTTCCCTATTTCTTTGTTTTACATGTACTGTACGCTGTGCTCTTATCTCCCCAAACATAGCTGTTCCTACTTCATTTCCTGTGTGTGTGTCTAACAAATAAGGTTTATTTCAGCTTTCATTGCCTGATAAACAGGCTGTTCTTTTTTGCTTTTTGCTATTTGATTGTGTGTTTTATTTGAGATTGCGCTGCAAGTCACCAGAGAAACATGAACATGCTGTTCAATATCTAATCTGCACATTTTGTTTTTTTAGTTTTCTCCAAGCTGTGTAACCTTTAGTAACCAAATAGCTGACATGTTCAGTAATATCTTTTAATACAATCTGCTTCAAAAGGACAACTATTCCTATGTGTAGAAAAAGAAAAGTGAACGCACCCGCGATCAAGCCCTGTGACAGGTTGTGCTATGGCACATTAAACACACTTCAGTTTTTTTTTTCTTTTAAGACTGTTTGCCCATAGGAGATTTTGGAATTTCTCAAATTCGTACATTGCACTCTATTCAAGACATCTCAAAGAAAATTGAACTTTCCTGACTAATTTTCTTTTAAAGGAATGGTACAATACTGTACTCCAATACTGGTGATGCGGTGAAGGAGATCGATCGCATTCTCGTGGGCAGACGCTGGAGGCTCTTGCAAAACCGCAGGGTCTACAGAAGTGCCCAGACTGTCAATTCTGACCATAGTCTTGTTGTTGCTACTCTTAGGATCCAGTTGGACTTGGCCAGACTCTAAGACCAGGCTGTTTCTAATGAGTTTGCACGCAGTTTGTGTGAGGAACTTTCAGATTTGGGTACGACTGCCGATCCTAATGTGATGTGGGAGACCTTCCCTGACCTGACCCTGAAGGTTGCTGAGGGTTGTGTTGGTGTTACCGGTGTTCCCAGAAGGAGGTGTTTCATCTCACAGGGCACCCTGGATATCATCGAGGGGAGTCACAGTGCACGGCTCAATGGCAACTCTTGTCTGTACCGGGAATGGAGAAGGATGGCTGCGAGGGCAGATAAAGAGGCGTTTGTTAGAGGAATCTGTGAGCAAGTGACACATCATCTGTGGTCTAGCGACCCACGTCCTGTTTATAGAGGAATCAAAGCATTATGCACATCTGAATCTGTTCCTCAGAAAGTCACAGTCAGGGCGGCTGTCCTTACGGATGATACTGCAGTTGTGACCCGCTGGGCTGGCTACTTTGAGCAGTTGTTCAAAGCTGATCCTCCCGCTAGGATCTCCTCTGGAGATAAGTAGGTGGATGAGCCTATGGTGTCCCTGGTGAACAAATAGTCAATTATCCAGACCACAGTTTGTGAGGGTCAGTGACTGTGTTTCTGAAGTGGATGTGAGTAACACTGGAGCACCAAAAGACACAGTTCTGTCACCTTTTCTGTTGACTCTGCACACCTCAGACTATAAATAATACACCACGTCATGTCACTTGCATTAATTCTCTGGTGATTCTGCACTAATGGGGTTTACTGATAAGGGGGATGAGACCGAGGAGAGGAGTCAGGTGGAGAACTTTGAGCATTGTCTGCAATCCAACATCCAAGAAAATGGTTATTGACTTAACAACGCATCACGGAGTCTCTGCGCCCTATCATTATCTAGAGAATGAATCCGTAGGTGCAGATACCTGGGGGAACCGCATCAGTGACAAGATGGACTAGTCTAGTAACACAGAAGAGCTATATTAGAATGACTGTGCTCCTTTAATGTGGGGACAGGCAGCCACAGGTTCCATAATTCTGTGATGGCCAGTGTGATGTTCTACACTGTAGTGTGCTGAGCTGATAACATCACTTCAAGAAAGGCCCACTGAATCAACAAGCTGACTAAGAAGGCAGGCTCTGTTATGGGATGCATTCTCAACTCACTGGGGGTAGAAGAAAAGGAGAGAATAAAGACAAAATGATGACCGATATGAACAATGCTGCACATCCTCTCTGTGACACACTAGCACAGAGGACTTCCAGCCAAGAAATTATTCAGCAAAAATGTGTCAAGAGACGACTCTGGGGCTCCTTCATACCTACAGCAATACACATTCCTTAGTTTGTATTTCACAAACCACTCACTGCTCTGAGCCATAAGTAACAAGAAAAGTGCCTCATAAAAGTAAATTGTCTATTTCCAGAACCTGCTTTATCCTTAATGGGACAATGGTGAGAACATCACTCAACAGCACTGGGAACAAAGCAGGAAGCAGCTGTGGATATGGCACCACTCCGTCACAGAGCATAAGCACATCCATTTCACTTATATGGAGTCAATTTAGAATTGCCAGTTAAACTAACCTGTAAACGTTTAGGATGCAGGATGAAACTGGGGTATCTGGAGTAAGTTCTTGTGGATGTGGTGAGAACATGCAAACACTTTGCAGGCAGAATAAATGAACTAAAGATACAAATGGAAATGTAGAGAATGAAAATCAAATTACCCATTGTGGTGTATGGCAGGCCGTTCATCCCGGCCAATACCCCCAAGCCGCCAGGTCGAGCCCATCTCTGCAGTATGGAGGTTCCCCGAAGACCAGTAGGGCGTCATGGACATTGGAGTGTTTATACACAGCCCTGCTGGATACCATGGGGGCCTCTAGGAGACGCTGCAGGGAGGAACAGTGTTTATTTACCCTACGCCCCGGAAGTACGTCCGAGTCACATGGACAAGGGGAATGACATGCTTCCAGGGTGAAGAAAAGGACTTTTGATCTGACCCGGAAGTGACAGAAGATCACATGGACTGGGGATTGGAACACTTCCGGGTCAGGGACTATAAAAGGATTGTGGGGGCTCCCAGACGGCGAGCTGAGCTGGGTGGTAGGAGGGCAACGCGTCTGGGCGTAGGAGGATTGATTATTGTGATTGTTTTGAGTGAATTAATGAGTATTGTGGAGGAGAGGGTGCTTTGTGCACTGTGCTGTGTTAATAAAGTCAACATTTGGACTTTTATCCGGTGTCTGGCGATTTGGACAAGGGATCAAGGGAGCGATAGTGCCCCCTATCTGTCACACCATGAACATTAGAATAGCTTCTGCTCTTTATGATAAATCCTTCAACAAATTAGTCTGCACATACAGTACAGTATACACTCACCTAAAGGATTATTAGGAACACCTGTTCAATTTCTCATTAATGCAATTATCTAATCAACCAATCACATGGCAGTTGCTTCAATGCATTTAGGGGTGTGGTCCTGGTCAAGACAATCTCCTGAACTCCAAACTGAATGTCAGAATGGGAAAGAAAGGTGATTTAAGCAATTTTGAGCGTGGCATGGTTGTTGGAGTATTTTACAATCTGCTCAGTTACTGGGATTTTCACGCACAACCATTTCTAGGGTTTACAAAGAATGGTGTGAAAAGGGAAAAACATCCAGTATGCGGCAGTCCTGTGGGCGAAAATGCCTTGTTGATGCTAGAGGTCAGAGGAGAATGGGCCGACTGATTCAAACTGATAGAAGAGCAACTTTGACTGAAATAACCACTCGTTACAACCGAGGTATGCAGCAAAGCATTTGTGAAGCCACAACACGCACAACCTTGAGGCGGATGGGCTACAACAGCAGAAGACCCCACCGGGTACCACTCATCTCCACTACAAATAGGAAAAAGAGGCTACAATTTGCACGAGCTCACCAAAATTGGACAGTCTGGAAAAATGTTGCCTGGTCTGATGAGTCTCGATTTCTGTTGAGACATTCAAATGGTAGAGTCAGAATTTGGCGTAAACAGAATGAGAACATGGATCCATCATGCCTTGTTACCACTGTGCAGGCTGGTGGTGGTGGTATAATGGTGTGGGGGATGTTTTCTTGGCCCCTTAGTGCCAATTGGGCATCGTTTAAATGCCACGGGCTACCTGAGCATTGTTTCTGACCATGTCCATCCCTTCATGATCACCATGTACCCATCCTCTGATGGCTACTTCCAGCAGGATAATGCACCATGTCACAAAGCTCGAATCATTTCAAATTGGGTTCTTGAACATGACAATGAGTTCACTTTACTAAAATGGCCCCCACAGTCACCAGATCTCAACCCAATAGAGCATCTTTGGGATGTGGTGGAACGGGAGCTTCGTGCCCTGGATGTGCATCCCACAAATCTCCATCAACTGCAAGATGCTATCCTATCAATATGGGCCAACATTTCTAAAGAATGCTTTCAGCACCTTGTTGAATCAATGCCACGTAGAATTAAGGCAGTTCTGAAGGCGAAAGGGGGTCAAACACCGTATTAGTGTGGTGTTCCTAATAATCCTTTAGGTAAGTGTATAGCACACTGAATATCATAAAAAGATTTTAATTCCTAAACCGCATCTACAAGTAGGAATGTAATTTTTGAAGTCTAATCCAGAGTCAACCAATATTATAGAATATAATCTTCGAACCCTGCAATTAGGCTTTTAGATTATGCAGTACATCCAATTTAAGAGCTCAATACAAGATTAGGCCACATTAAAACCACAGGAAAAGAGTTAAGGAAAGCAAAAGAGCCTTTGTTTCAAACAGTTTGTTCACTTGGTCAAAATAAAGGACACAATAAAGTGAAAGCCCCTCTTATTTAACATTAAGACAGTAACGGAAAAAGGAATTTGGTTGCAGTCTATGAAAGTAATGATCTACGAGCGTTTATGTTTCCCCCCCATCATATTACAGTGAATTCAAAAAGTATTCTGACCCCTTTACGGTTTTCACATTTTGCTATATTGCTGCCTTGTGCTGAAGTCATTTACATTTTTCCCCCACATCAAGCAACAATCAATAACCCAGAATGACAAACCAGAAACAGAATTTTATAAATTTTTGCAAACTTATTAAAAATAAAAATCTGAAATATAACATTGACACAAGTATTCAGACCCTTTGCTGCAACAATTGAAATCTGGCTGAGGTGCATCCCATTCTGTTCATCGTTGAGCTGTTTCTACACCTTGATGAGAGTCCACCTCAGTTGCTTAGAGATGATTAGGAAAGGCACACATCTCTCTATAGAAGGCCACACAGTTGAAAATGTGCACCAGAGCAAAAACTAAGCCATGAGGTTGAAACAACTGCCTAAAGTGCTAACAGACAGGATTGTGTAGAGGCACAGATCTAGGGAAAGATACAAAAAAATATATTCTGTGGGACTGAAGGTTCTCGAGAGCACAGTGGCCATCGCCATTCTTAAATGGAAAACATCTGGAACGACTAGAACTCTTTCTAGTGCTGGTCATCCAGCCAAATGGAGCAAACATGGGAGAAGGGCTATGGTAAGTGAGGTGACCAAGAATTCAATGGCCACTCTGGTTGGGCTCCACAGAACCCGTGTGGAAATGGGAGAAATTTCCAGAAGGGCAACCATCACTGCAAAACACCACCGATCAGGTATTTATGACAGAGTAGCCAGAAAGAAGCCTTTCCTCAGTAAAAGACGGATGAAAGCCCTCTTAGTTTTTGGAAAAATGCACCAAAAGGGGTCTCAAACTGTGAGAAAGGAGATTCTCTGGTCTAACAAGACCAACATAAGTGTCATGCCTCGTGGAAATTAGGCACCTGTCATCACCTGCGTAAGATTATTTCACTGGAGAAGTATCGTGGTGGTGGTGGTGGTGGCAGCATCATGCTATGGGGTTGTTTTTGAGAACCAGAGACTGGAAGACAAGACAGGGTTGAGGGAAAGCTGAACAGAGACTGAGAGGACCTGAAGAGAAGAATGTTAGAAAATCCACAAATCCAGGAGTGTGAAGCTTGTCACGTCAGCCCCAAGAAGACTCCATGTTGGAGACAGTCAACTAAGTACTGAGCCTAGCGCCTGAATACTTGTGTCAATGTGATATTTCAGTGTTTATTTTTAACAAATTTTTAAAACAAATTCTAAAATTCTGTTTTTACTTTGTCATCCTGGGGTATTGAGTGAGCCTGAGGAGGGTAAAAACAAATTCTACATGAATTTAGCAGAAGACTGCAACATAACGGAAATGTGAAAAACGTGAAGGGGTCTGAATACTTTCTCAATTCTACTTATATTTGAATAACTGTCAACTTGTTACCTATATAATGATGCTCTTAGCCTTATATTTTGGCATGAAATAATCTTTTCTTATATGTACACCTTCTTCCAAATAGAAAAGAGTTATGGATTGAACATGAAATATACAGTATAATCATTCTTCTTCTTCTTTCAGCTGCTCCTGTTAGGAGCTGCCACAGCGGATCATCTTCTTCCATATCGTCCTGTCTTCTGCATCTTGCTCTAGTAATCATTACACTATACAATTCATAACCAACTTTGATTAGCTAGGGTTAATTACTTTCTGTTTTCTTTTGAGAACTGTGATTTGTTTCTGCAAAGTTTTGATTTGATTAACAGACATTTAAAAATTCTTTTTTTCACAGACAATAATTCCACTAAAACCTGCTTACATTAATTTGAGATTCATCCAGTAAGGATGTCACAAGATGGCAGCTTCTCCATGCCGCACACTGGACTGCCAATGAATGATGAGCCCAGTTTGTGTATAGACACTGTGTTTTAATGGTTGATGCTTTGGTCTTTGAACCTCAAGCCCTGAAGATGTGGATTCAAATCCCCCGACTGTCTGAGCAAGCCAGCTCACCTCGCTGTGCTACATATTCTATCTCAAATGTTGTAAGATGCCTTAGTTAAAGGCATCAGAGGAGTGATAATAATATCTTGTACCGGATTTTCCATGTTTCCTCTCATTATCCAAACATAATTAACTTAACTAACTGGCACTGCTTAAGTATGGCAGACACTGCTCTTCGGTCTCAACTTTTAAATCCTTGCTGAAGACTCACTACTTCAGTTTATCACACCCTGACTAGAGCTGCTGATTAACTGTACAGACTGCATCTCTGTTGTTAGTCATTAGCACTAAAACATAAGTGACATGATAGTTAGAATTGGATACTAACCCTCGCCTATTCTGTTTCTCTTCTCGGTACCCAAATGTGGCACTCGGTGCCACGGCCCACCTGCCAAGTTGTTTTGCCTGCCTAAGGTAAAGTCATCCCTGATGGAGGATTGCAGGAATCATGGGAAAGAGGGGTCTTTTCATCAGATTAGTGCTATTTTAGCTGTGGAATGGCTAATAGGTGGAGGCAGCTTGATGAATGAGGTCTCCGGGACTCTAAACAAATCCAAATCTTATTATGTGATATCATCTACTGTTAAATTCTACTCCGTACTTCTAAAATGTTTATTTTTATACTGTATTGAGGATTTGTTCTGATCTGTGTATTGTACTGTATTGTATTGACCCCTTTTTTTTGACACCCACTGCACGTCCAACCTACCTGGAAAGGGGTCTCTTTTTGAACTGCCACTCCCAAGGTTTCTTCCATTTTTTTCCCTACAAGGGTTTTTTTTTGGGGAGTTTTTTCTTGTCCTCTTAGAGAGTCAAGGTTGGGGGGCTGTCAAGAAGCAGGGCCTGTTAAAGCCCATTGCGGCACTTCTTGTGTGATTTTGGGCTACACAAAAATAAATTGTATTGTATTGTATTGTATGATAAGATGACATTCTTTTGACTGAATGGACTAGTTTTACGCACTGGTGTGCAGATGAGAGTCAGCATACTGTGAAATCAAAACAGAATAAACTCAGGTCAGATATGTCAGTAGGCAAAATATCTGTACAAAGATTATTAATAACTTATTTTAGGCAAAAAAAATACAATTTATTTACACTGAAGAATAGAAAATGTTTACACCATTATAAAAGCAAATGAGGGTCTCTGGTTCATACAAATCCTACAAACACAAACAAATAATTAAATTCTTAATAAGTAAGAGTTTCTTCTGGTTTTCATTCCAAATGAAGTTCATGACAGCTTACATATCAGATTAGTAGAAAATAAATTTACAGTAATTTTGAATTTCAGAGGAGTGTAGTCTAGTACTCCTATGAGTTAGTGTTAGTAAATTCATTTTCATAAACTGAGGCCCTTGTGAGCGTGTTTAAGAGACGGCCTTAAATGCATGTGGCTACCGCTTAATATTAACCATTGAGTCTACCGAGGCACTTGAAGTACCTACAGAGTTTAAAAAAAAAAAAAAAAATGAAAAGGCATTATTTTATTCTAATAGAAACTTCTTAGGGATCAAGGAGAAAAGGAAATGTCATTTAAAAATGCAATCCCTTTCTCTACTTCATAATCAAATGAGGAACTTCCTGAAATGTAACATTTTACCGTGAAGCACTTATACAATTACCTGTCTCAGAAGCAATGTAGCAATACCTTCATTCCTTAATGGAGGCAAGTCACTATTGTCCCTTCAGTCATTCATGATTCATTGGTAATTCTTGACCTGAGTGTACACGTGTACAAGTATATATGTCTTTTTCAACAATTTAAAATAATTTAGCCTCTAACTGTTTGTCTAACAATAAGCCCGCTGACCAACTGTAGTTATCACACAACCATGAACCCTTTTTTTTCATTTTCACCAACAACTGTACTTTCTCTGAAGTGATCTGGGAGGGGTGGAATGCAGCTTCACAATAACATATTCTTCATGACAGCAAAGCAAGTTCCTGTTTTACTGTAATCCTTTGTTCAAAATGATTCATAGTTTGGTGACGTTGCAGCCTATTTCAGGGTCTGCACGCCCCAACTAAATCAGATGTAAAGCACAAAGTACAGCGTCATGACCAAGATGTGGTGGCTCAGTTTTTGTTATCACAATGGCTTTGTGAGATCTACCGGTCAGGTCAAAGTGCTTCTGTGTTAAAGATATTCTAACAGGTTTCTTTTTTTATTTACTTTCATGGCCTTGAGTCTTCACTCTTTTTCCAAGTGTTCCATTGAATTCCCCGACAAATTCCTCAGATGTTTCTTTTCTCCAGTTCCAATGTTGTTTCGTAACGTATTTCCAGTCTCTTTTACAACAAAGAAATACCTGTTCTCTGCAGTCAAATGCAGCGTCTTACTGGAGCTCAGATGAGGTCAAGGGAGACATAAGTATAATTGTCACGCAGAACTGTAATTGAAAAAGCACCATTTGTTCAGCAGCCACACTGGAAGTTCTTGTCACCTTCGGCGTCTGACATTCGCTTCAGCTGCAAAACAATATTTAATGCAGCAGTTGTGCTCAGTTATTTCTGGTTCAAGTCTGCTTTGTACTTTTTATGTTTAAATTATCATTAAAGTGAATAAGAAAATGCAACTTCCCCATTGAATCTTTAAGCAAAGTTATGGCTATGGAGAAAAATCAATAAAGACAAGTTTTTTAAATCAATATACTGTAAAAATAGGATTGTTAACAGTGGCTTTCAACATAACAATAAAGAATCTGGTATTTATAGAGCTGACTGTAATATAAATATTAATGTACAATATGAAAAATCTGCTTTTGAGGCATCCAAATATATGAATCTCTGAAACAGTAATTGTATAATGTGCTTTTGTCCTATGTTCATTTTAGACAGACAATGACTTATTCTCTTAAAAAAGCTATTGTGAGTACTATGGCGGATCGATTGGCATCCCAACCAGGATGGAGACAGGTTCCTTGCCAGGGCAGGAAGCCGTAATGGAAGGACAAGGATGGTCTGGCATTCCAATCAGGATGGGTGCTAGTTCCCTGCCAGATGAGAGGCCTGCTAGGAAAGACAGAAGGTGGCTGCTCTCGGGAGTTATGTCTTCCTCTTTGTCCACACAATGGCAGTATCCCACTGGTGGAACTCACATATGGATACCAGCAGGGCAGGTTAAGATTTGTAGTCCCATGGAACAGCCCTGCCACCAGGGGGAGCTGAGGGTGATTGTTAGATCCTCTCTGAAGAGCTTCCGCCTGACTCGGACGTGCTTCCAGTGTGCAATGCTGTGGCAGGGACGGGAGTGGATGAGACTACATGGGAGGTACAGAAAGAGATAACATACTGTATTTTACTGTTGTGGAAAAGGATTTGGAGGTCTGGAAAGGTATTGTGAACATAAAATATTTCTGTTTCAGCCCAGGACAATGCATTGTAGTTGTGTCTCTGGGTTTAGAGGCACAGTGGTGCCCCCTGCTGGTCATAGCTGGTGTAGTCGGCAGGATTTCCTAGCTGTTCAAGTGGCAAGGAACCTGTCTCCATCCTGGTCAGGATGCCAGTGCATCCAATATAGCACTCAAACTGTACAGAATAAAGTAATAATAAAAAAAAAAACAAGAAATATTACTTGTATAATCCTGCGGTGACATTGGGCGAGTGATGACTGCATTTAGTACCTCTATCCACTCTCTGAGCTCTCGCTCATTTTCACACGTGAAAACAAACTTTCTGTCTGGTGTAACCACTGTGATTCCACACTTCCATTTGTTCCCTCTGGCTCCTTTAGGAAGGCTGTTTGTCACATCGTAGCCGTGCTCCTTTGAGCCAATGAACACAGAGCCCTTCTCTGTTGCATCCTGTAAAACAAGTAATGTGAAAATGCCATGGTCCCCACCAATACCAAATTATTTAGACTGAAAAAAAACTATTATCATTTCCTATCTTAAATGTTTATTTAATACAACAACTAAGGAATTAATTGGAAATACTTTTTAGTTTGGTCTCAAGCAATTCTTCTCCTATGATCCACCATGTCCTCTTATTGTATATTCTAATTTTGTTATTTAATTACTGAACAGCACGTGCGGCACAATTATTGCTTTGAGATGTACAACTGTAATAACAACTGGCTTATTCCCAAGATAACATGGTGGTTGACACAGTCAACCATCAGATCCACCTTGCCACCCTATATGATCTTGGCATCACTAGGACTGCTCTTTGGTGGATTGGGTCCTATCACTTGGTCAGATCCTGCCAGGCAAGGAGATATGTCAAGGGTGCACCAGATAAGCATGGGTGTCCTCCAAGGTTCGGTGCAGGGCCCTCTTCTATTCTCTCCATGCAACCTCCTCACAAGACCTATCATCCAATCCCATGCTTTCTCTTATCACTGTTATGCTGATCATACACAGCTGTACCTGTCATTCCTTCCAGAGGACCACTCTGTATCAGTTAGAATCTCTGCGTGTCTCACTGTGATATCAACCTGGATGAGGGAGCACCATCTTTAGTTCAATTTGGCAAAAACAGGCATTCTTGTTCTCCAAGCCTGTCCAGCTATTTAGTACACCATCTCTGCTTAGCTCAGCTCATTATTGCTAACACCTGCTACATTTGTACACAGCCTTGGGATGGTGATCGGTGATCATCTGTCCTTCATTGACCATGCTGCAACAGTCATGATCTCATGATCTTGTAGATTCACTGTACAGTATACATCATCCACAAGATCAGAGAGTATCTGATAGAGTATGCAGCACAACTCCTGATCCATGCTTTGGTGTTGGGATATCTGGACTACTGCAACTCTCTGCTGGCAGCAGTATTATCATACATCACCAAGCTAATACAGATACAAAATGCAGCAGCAAGTCTGGTGTTCAAAAAGCCAAGGTGAGCACATGTCACTCCTCTTTTCACATCACAACACTGGCTTCCTCTAGGTGCTCATATTAAGTTCTTTTCCTTGATGCTTCCCTGCAGAGTGGGCAATGGGTCAGCACCTATGTTATATCTATGGGCAATAATATTGTCATTATAAAAGGAAGAAGACGGGCACAGGTTCAAAGTAGTAACTAACAGTTCCTTTACTAAGATCGTTCCCAGAGTACACGTTACACAGCTTTATTATTAGTCTCTACTTCCTAATAGCTCTCTAATACCCATAATCCTTTATTACTACGGAATCCCCAAAAGTCCAGACTTACAATATACTACAACCTATATAGATGTAGCATCACACACGTGCACATGAGAGGCAATGGGCTTAACTAAGGGAAACCGCCGGGTCAGGGGTTGTAGTAGGGGGATAAGTAGTAACTGATCAAAGGAGTCATCTTCAATCAACGTTTCTTGATCCAGTGTGCCACAAGTGCTGTTCAGGGTAAAAGTACAGAAAAGAATATGCCAGTATTACTGCTTTCTAACTAACACCCTTGCAGTCCAAATTGGAAAAGTGGAAGCATTTTTGTTAGGTACAAGAAAATTGCCTAGTGGGAAACATTCTAAGGTCAAAGGATCATGGAAAAAGACAACAGAGCATTACACAAAAGAGTAAAACGGTAAAGCTTGATTGGAGTAGCATGTGTTCATTAAACGAAACAGATGGGCATCCAGTTAGAACAGCAATAAAATGCCGGCAAATCATACAAGTAAATTAGATTTTAACTCTTAATTACAAATACTTCAATATAAGCATCACTGGATAAGTCATCCTGAAATATTCAATACTACTGAACTGACAGCAAAGCATGTAAGTTACCAGGAGTTCCAGTCTGTAATGCTAAATTTCTTTAAAATTTCATGGCTGCTGGCTGAATATGGCTAGTCATTTAAAGATATTGTACTAATCAACATATGTTTCTTGACAGAGCTGTGTCTCTTTGAAGGTTTTAGAAATGAGAACAAGTAATTTCCCAAATTAGTAAATTGCAAATGACCAACTAAAGGAAAAATAACACCTGCCTTTGAATTCATTTTATCAACTAAAAATAAGCCAACATGGGGCATGGCACAGTTTTGAGTTTTGGGTAAGTTAAAAAAAAAATGACATTTACATAATAGGATTTGGATCTTTATTATCCTAAAATTGTGGGTTCAGAAAACTATCCATCCATCCATTTTCTAACCCGCTGAATCCAAACACAGGGTCACGGGGGTCTGCTGGAGCCAATCCCAGCCAACACAGGGCACAAGGCAGGAACCAATCCTGGGCAGGGTGCCAACCCACCGCAGGACACACACAAACACACCCACACACCAAGCACACACTAGGGCCAAGTTAGAATCGCCAATCCACCTAACCTGCATGTCTTTGGATTGTGGGAGGAAACCCACGCAGACATGGGGAGAACACGCAAACTCCACGCAGGGAAGCGAACCCGGGTCTCCTAACTGCGAGGCAGCAGCGCTACCACTGCGCCACCGTGCCGCCCTTCAGAAAACTAATAGGTGGATATATTCATGAGTGCCACAGTAGTTAGTGCTGCTGCCTCACAGCGCCTGAAGAATGGGTGCACACTCTGGCCCAGTCCCTATCCACAGAACTGCTACTCACTGGATGTTTTTTGCACCAATCTGATTAAACTCAATAAATTGTTTTTTGTGAAAATCCCAGGAGATCAGCAGTTACAGAAATACTCAAACCAGCCTGTCTGGCACCAACAATCATTTCACGGTTGAAATCAGTGGAATCACATTTCCTAACGTGGACATTAATTGAAGCTCTTGACCTGTATATGAATGAGTTTTTGCATTGCAGTGCTGTCACACGATTGGCTGATTAGATATTTTCATGAATAAGCAGATGCACAGATGTTCCTACTAATTTTCCCAGAGAGTGTATATTTACTCAGCCAATGCTTTTTAACCAAACTAACTTACAAATCATGAGTAACCATTACATTTTTTAATTTTATCTACAGCTGAAGCAGATTAACTGAAATGCCCATTCAATGAGTCAGTCCTAGAGAATGAACTGCAAGGCTCACTTTTTAAATCCAACACCTTATTCGTAGGGTCGCATTTCATAAACATCTAATCAGAATAATGGATGATACATTGAAAGCTGTTCATTTGATGTGTGTTACATTATTGCTGCTTTGTTTATCAATGGTTAAAGTGAATGCAGCTTATGGACACATCATCATCCACAGTGGCTGTGCTATTAAATATTCTTTGACAGATAGTCGACTTCATTAATAGATAAACAACATATTCTTAATATTACAATGGAATAGAAATAGGCAAAACTAGAAAATAGTGTAAATATGTGAAGTCGCACTAGTAATTGAAGCATGTAAAGAAATCAATTGATAAATTAATTTGCTTTGTCAAACCTATCATTTGATCGCAACACTGTACTGTATTTTGAATGAATTGAAGACTACAATCTCATTAATTTCAGATGCCGAACAAGGCATTCAATGGACAAGGATAAAGAATGTAGAGGTGATATTCAGTGAGAAACTATGTTAGGTAATACGTCCATTTGGAAAACCCTCAGAATTTTGGAGAATTCATTAGAAAACCGCTCACATTCCCAAGGGCAAAATTATGGGCTTGTGGCTACTTATAACTTGTTCTCAAGTGTACAAGGGAAAACTATCAGACATGCTCATAAGAAAAGCACAGGACATGCATTCCCAGATAGCACTTATGCCCTGAGTGCTCTGATACCTTTTTGGATGTGCATATTATATATGCAAGTATACTTTTTGCTTCTGTGTGCCTTATAAGGTTGAGCAGTGCTAACTGACAGTAATATTGAAGGCCACCTTCTGTGTGCTGTCACCTCCCTGATTCCAAAGAATGTAGAATGAATTACATCGTGATAACATTAGACCCCTCATTAATGTGAATAACATGAATATTTGATGGCAACTACAATTTATACTTTTATTGTAGGTCTCCTCTGGCATGTTTGTTAAAAAAAGTTACCAAGAGTAAACATCCATAAAACTGAATGTATTTTTGCAGAGATAATGGAGAATTATATCTAGCATATTGTTAATGATATTTTTTTATTATTAAAATCTATAGCTACACAATTTCTGCACTATTCATTCACTTTATGAGGATGCATATGTACACACTGTTTGGTTATTCTGTGTTAAATAGCTACACACAAAGGATTTATTTCTGTATTATTTTCTTCCACAGACCATTACTAACAGGCTCCACTGCATCCCTAATGTGCAAGAATTTTGCCTGAATGCTCCAATCAGTAATGGTGGCCATGAAGAGAGAAGCCATTACTAAAAATCGTTGATAAAATTATTAACTTCATCGTCTTCATTTAGTTGTCATAAACTTAATTCCAAAACAAACAGGATATGTTTTATTAAACCAGGAACTTGCCACTTAAAATTGGCTATTTATTTTTAATTCTTTAGCTTTAAATTCTACTTTTTTATATTTGTTCATTGTAGGCAACTTGGGTAAATGCAGTGTGATATAATATTACTAAATAAAGTAACAGAAAGTGAGTGAATGAAACAAATGGCAGCATGTTATTAGTGCAGAAAAATATCCTTAACTCCAAAAATTCAATTCAAAATCATTTAACACGTTATGTTGCAAAGAACACTACTCCAAATTACTCATGTTACAAAAGCCACTGAATGTAAATACCTCCCCTGGACCATGACAGGGCAACTGCCCTGGTCTGCATGTGGGGCACAGGATTAGAGCTTAAAAGCTCAACCCTGTTGGGGCACGTGGCCACCGCCAGGGGGCACCTCGAGGATTGTGGAGCCGTGGATTGCAGCACTTCCGCTACACTCGGAAGTGCTGTCGGCAGAAATTCCAGGCACACCCAGAGTGCTTCTGGGTGCTCATGTGGCACTTCCACCACACCAGGAAGTGCCGCCGGAAGATCGTCACGGAGCACCTGGAGCACATCCAGGGCATTATAAAAGGTGCAGCCTCACTCCATTAGACGAGCCAGAGCCGGAGTCGGGTGGAAGAGGACACAGCTTTAGTGTGGAGGAGTGAAGGTAGCAGAAGAATAAGAAGAATGGAGGAGAAAGAAACTAAGAAAGACGAGAATGAACCTAATAGGGGGTGATTTGTGCACTGTGCTCTGTGTAGGAGAAGAGAAAAATAAAGAGTGTGTGTTCTGGACATTGTGGGTCTGCATCTCTATCTGTAGATGGGCTGATCTATCCACTATATATATATATATATATATATATATATATATATATATATACACAGATTAATAGATAGATAGATAGATAGATAGATAGATAGATAGATAGATAGATAGATAGATAGATAGATAGATAGATAGATAGATAGATAGATAGATAGATAGATAGATAGATAGATAGATAGATAGATAGATAGATAGATAGATATACACACTCATACATACCCATAAACACCATAGAAGCATGGACAGTCTCTTACAGGGACTTATGAGTCCACTAGAGTTATAGTAGCTCATTTGTCTCCACCTTCTCCCATTTATAACTCTAAATTCATGCATACACTCACCCTTCTTAGTCTCTTAGTACACGTAAGTTGCTTAGTCCATAAGACTGGCCACCCTACTTGGTCATGCATATCTCTTTTCTTGTCTTCTCTCATTAGTTGTAATTATTTCTGTCTGTCAATTATTATCTTTATTACGGAAATTGACTCCCATCCACGCATAGCATTTCCCTGCTTTTTATTCTGTTGCTAAGATATTTATTATTATAAGATTAAATTAGATAAACTTTATTAATCTCATAGGGAAATTCAGAAATTTACAGCACATACTACATTTCTAAGTGGCATATTCTACCAGCTATGGCCAATAGCAAATGGTTTAAAAAGCTGAACCTGATAAAATAAAAACAGAATAATGAAACCCCATTAATTCATCACTAGCAACACTAGACACTTAAATACAAAACTTAAAACTATAAAAGCTCCATTCAGTTGCTGTCTTCATATCTTACCAGTGGGCACTTGAAGTACAGTAGTCTCCTTTCTTGAGAATCAAGGATAAACCACCGCTTTTTGAAAGGTTCTCTGTGCTAAAATATAAAGTATTATTCAGTTTTTCTTGAAGTATCTAACAAATTCATCATTTAAAAAACAAAATACACTGGAACACATAACATAAAACATAAACAGTACTGTATATCTTAAGGTGGTTCAGTTTATGCTGCTCCTGCAGGGATTTGGCAGAAACATTCCTCTTTAAAAGCAGGGGCTCTTGGCATTTTTAAAAAATAAAATGATTGCTATAGTGGAAGTAATGGATAAGTCAGTCAACAATCATAATTTGATTAATTAGGGAATTTCCAAGCTAAATACTGGCAGAAATCCTGTAGCTTTGTTATCAAAGAGACATGTGATTTAGCTTTGTGGATGACATGCCAAGAATTAGTCATTGAGAGAAAATGAAGATTATACAGTAAACGTTTAGACATACCATTGGCCCAGTTTTCTCCATGTAGCCTTGTTTTAAATAGTTCCTTGTTATCCATGGCAAAAGCTAACAGAGGAAAACAGAGACACATGTAGATAGCCTTAATAAAAAAATGCTGTTATAGATTAAAATGGTCCAACTAATTAAATGAAGCCAGCTTTCAGGAGCCATGTACTTTATCCAGAGACAGAGACCTCTCCTTATTTTGAAACTGCAGAAATCATGCTTGAAATATATATCTCCACAGAGTGAGAAAATTTCAGTCCTTGTGCATAGACTTCAGCAATGCAAACCATTTGTGAGAAAGAGCCTGATCCCCAAATTCATGTCCAGTTTAACTGCAAAATGCTTTTAATTCTCAGGTTCTATGTAAGAAACATCTTACATTTACAGTGTATAATAATAGTACATTTTATATTAGCAAATTGATTTTTTTCAACAAATCAGAATAGCTAGCAGGGAAGACTTCATGAATTTTATTTTAGACTTCACAGTTATTAACCTCCTGGGCTATATAAATAGTCTACAACGGAAACATAATGTTAAGGTGTAACATGATGAATATGACTGAAATAGCAGGACCACTAGAAGCAAAGAAAACAAAGAAGAGTAAAGATAAAAGTTTAGGATTCACAATTGTCACGATTCACATTGTCAGTCATGGAGAATCCACTGCATCCACTGAACAGGATCATCTCCAGACAGAGGAGCAGCTTCAGCGACAGACAGACTGATGTCACCGTCCTGCTCCACTGACAGACTGAGGAGACCCCACACTATGCAACACTTCAATTCCACCCGGGGGGGTAAACACTAACATTATTCAAAGTTATTGTCTTTTTTTACATGCATTTTTATTACTCTTTAATTTAATATTGTTTTTTGTATCAGTATACTGCTGCTGGATTATGTGAATTTCCCCTTGGGATTAATAAAGTATCTATCTATCTATCTATTATATAGTGCCTTTCACATCTATCTATCTATCTATTATATAGTGCCCTTCACATCTATCTATCTATCTATCATATAGTTCCCTTCATTATCTATCTATCTATTTAATTCAAGAACATCCAATAATATAAAGAGAAAACAGACAACTCTAGGTAAAATAAAGAGATTTCCAATGAGAATGTAATATGGGCCTTAGTGAGAAATCTCACTGTGCAGTATCCATGTCGTTTCGAGAGCAGGATTTCTTACTCTGTAAAGTTTTGAAGAGCTAAAGGTGCTTACCTTGTGAGGTCTGTTTTGGGGATGAGGGTACTATTATGTACTTTACACTACTTTGCATTGTGTAAAGTCTGAAGAAAGGTTACAAATACAGTACTGCTCTCCAAGCATCTTTACATAGCAGACTTAAATAATAAAGAGTGCTGAGTTTCTAAGGCAGATTTCTTTTTTTAAGCATGAGGTAACACTTTTTTTATATTTCTATATGCAGGTCCCGTTGGCCTCAGCACAGAATAACACAAGCACTTCCTGTTTTATGCAGCTCAACAGCAGCAGCTAAAATGTTTATGCAATTTCTAAAAATAGGTTGCTAAATTCAGACACAACTTTGAATTGACAGACAAGTATTTAAAAAGCTGTATTAAGTCTTTATTGGTTCAGAAACATCTTATGTACAGTAATAGCAGACAAATCACCTGCATTGGGAGATAACACAATAAAACTATGAGTTCATAGACGAGAATTGCCACTTAACATGGTGAATGTCCTTACTCCAGTGATCTTCAATGCCATGATACTTTCACAGTAAACACCATCACAGTACTTCACTAAATAAAGACAGAACTAAAGCTCTGTGATGGACTGGCACCCTGTTTGAGTGTATCCAGTGCTGGTGGAATAGGCCCTGGCCTCTCATTGCAATCCTGAATTTGATTAAGTAGGTAGCGCTGATGCCTCGCAGTTAGGAGATCCGGGTTCGCTTCCCGGGTCCTCCCTGCGTGGAGTTTGCGTGTTCTCCCCGTGTCTGCGTGGATTTCCTCCGGGCGCTCCGGTTTCCTCCCACAATCCAAAGACATGCAGGTTAGGTGGATTGGCGATTCTAAATTGGCCCTAGTGTGTGCTTGGTGTGTGGGTGTGTTTGTGTGTGTCCTGCGGTGGGTTGGCACCCTGCCCAGGGTTGGTTCCTGCCTTGTGCCCTGTGTTGGCTGGGATTGGCTCCAGCAGACCCCCGTGACCCTGTATTCAGATTCAGCGGGTTAGAAAATGGATGGATTGAGGATTTTTATGATGTTATGTTACAGTTCAATGAACTGTAGGTTCCTTTTTCTACTCTTCTTTAACTGGTCTCCTCGTTTGAATTGTGCCAGATTTAAGCTTGTGCTTTTTCTGATGATCATATTGAATTCATTATTTGAAGAAGAGTCTATCCCTCCCTTTTTCTTTGAAACAGAAAAGAGCTAAGGCACTGTCAACAATCTTGTTCACAATGCAAGGCATTTAAAATGTATTCCTTCCTCATAAGGTAAATGCTGAAATTCATATTGCTGACAAGCATTGATAACTAGATAAAATGTCGGCTTTCAGAAAAACTCACCTCTAAATCAGTGGCAGTGGGGAATGCAGTTTTCAGATAAGAAAAGCGAACTGCTCTGATTGCATTGTACCAGTGCACAATTTCCTAATAGAAAGAAACAGCAAAAAAAAAATGTCAATGTTTTTTTTAACAATGTATATATAAAAACACACGCACAAGTACAAACAGACAGTTATGTCATTGAGATTAATGGTTAATGGATATGAGCTCTTTGCCATTACAGAACTGTGACTGGCTCCTTATGAAAAAGACAACAAGCCCTAACAAAAACCTAAATCTTTTAATTGTCAGAGCTTAGGCACACATGAAAAACTGTTCTTTTCTTTTGTAATATTCTGTAAAAAACCTGAAAAACAAGTTCTATTAGTATTACAGACACAGTAACACAACTTCAATTCTTTTAGGATTAGCATCACCACAAGCAGACTATAAGTAGGTGTAGGATTTGAACCCATAATGCTGAATCTGTGAGGCAGCAACAAAAAACTACTGTGCTGTTATATGGAGTTTCCATGCTCTCCACATTGTATACTATTGGTAGTCAGTATCGCAGTATACCAGGAGTACTAAGAAAGTACCAAAAAACACAGTTTATTAAAATGGTACTATACCAGCACTACGATCATTTTGGTACCGGAAGTAAATTGTAGCATACAGACACCTTATGATTTGTCATATATCAACATGATCGGAACTCTGAGGGGGAACCCTGTGCTTTGACATAATCTGTGTATTTTATTGGGCTACAAGCTAGTGACATGCAATGGACAAACAAACTACTTCTTTCGTACTTGTCTTTGTCTCTGAATGAATGAATTGGTTCATTGACATTAAAGAGCAAATCTTTTCAATGCATGCACAGTCCGTGCTACATTTTATACCAGGGTGACACAGAAAAACGGAAACTTTTGAAAAACCCAATAAAAATAGAAGAAATCCAACAAAAAAAATTTATTGACAGCAATTGAACCACTACAACTTGCCTTTTAAGAGACAGTAATCCAAATTATCAATGTCTGAAAATGACGTCCTGTAGATGGCGTCCTCCTGTACGTATGCATTCTTCCAATCTGCTGTTGAGATTCCCCATTGATCGCTGCAACATCTCAGCTGGGATACCACGAATTTCGTCTTGAATTCTTTGTTTCAATTCATTCAGCGTCCTTGGCCGAGTCGTGCAGACCCGACTCTTAAGGTAGCCCCACAAGAAAAAATCACAAACGGACAAATCTGGTGATCTTAAGGGCTAGGGAACATCACCGAATCTTGAGATGACACGGTTACCGAACAATTCTCGCACAGCTGCCATTGATTGCCTTGCAGTGTGCGATGTCGCACCATCCTGCTGAAACCAGGTTTCGTGAAGTTGTGGAAAATTGTTCAATGCAGGTGCAACAAAAGATTGCAACATCTCGGCATTTCAAAAGTTCCCATTTTTCTGTGTCACCCTGCATAACATTCCACGACAGTCCGGAGCTATTGTCTTAACTTCACTTAAATGGCTGTGGCTGCTGTCTTCAGGAAATAAACTGTTTCAGCAAAACGTTCATGATGACAACTAGCCAATGAGTGACTTGGTAGATGACAACAAGCTCCTCCCATCGATCAGTTCAGTCTGACTGAGTGACAGTGACCATCTCAGTACACTCACTGACTGAATGAACCAGTATGCTCCATCTACTGATCTGGAGAACCACTGCAAGTTTGTTCACAAACTGCAGATAATCGACTCGCAGTACAATATACTGAACTAGTTCACTGAAAGAATCTGTTCATGTACTGAACTGATAAGAGACTCGCAGTACACTGAATCGCAGTTTAGTTCTCTGATGATATATGTATGGGAGACTGCATCAGAAAGGATGAGATATATAAGAAGCAAATAGTGGAAGATCAATCCAAAACTAAAAATAATTTTATGTAGTCATACTTCAACGTTCTCACAGTTTTATCATGATGTGTGCACTATTCTATGGTTCTATTTGTATCATTGTTTTTTTTTCCTAATTACTGATGAAATTTTACTTATTTTCCACAATTCAATAAAAAAGATTGTTGTTTATTATTATTATTATTAGTGAATTACTTATTGTGTTGCTTGCTTTTTAAATTGTTTGGTGGTTAAAGTTGTTACACTGTTATGATACTATTCTAGATTTTAAACTAGCATATAGCTGTTTTTGAAGTGAACAAATCAGTGATTCAAAGATTTGATTCATTTTGGTGAACTGAATGAAATAAATCAAATCTCTAAAAAGAATCGCTTTGCACATCACTACTAGAAACACCAAAGGAGACAAGTCCCGTGTCTTACCCAGTTTTTGAAACAATGATTTTATATTAGTATGTTGGAAACTTTAAAGGGGACATTTGTTGTTTTGACATGAAGAGTGCAGCAGAGCAAGGTGTCACTCTTGTGCGCAGCAGGGCAAGAAGGTGCACGTGTGTGCAGGCTGGGAGGAACAAAGCAGCTGAGAACCAGGTTTGGGGTTAGATTTTTTTTGCTTTGGTACCATTTTGGTACAGGTACTGAGGTGTGAAAGATGGTATGAATCCAACGCTTCCATATAGTTACTTTTTCTCTTGGAACTCTTACCGCATCCCCATAGAAGTGCATGTTAGGTTAAGTGGCAATTGTACACTGGGTCTGGGTGAGTGTAGTTGGTTGCAATGTTAGGCTCTGTTATATCCTGATGCCCACCAATGCTTTGCTGTTGCTTTTCACCTATTTTTTTCAAGACATGTTCTGGCACCTTAAGAAGCTGAATGGGATTAGTGTGAATGTACTGTATACCCATAAACCTGGCAAGGACTGGTAGGAAGAGAGGACATGAAAGAAATTATTTTGAAAATTAATTACATTTCGTATATTCAATAAATCATTTCTATTGTGAGTAGTACTGAATCACTAGAAAGACAGAAATGAGACTCCAGTCCAAACCAAAGATAAAACGGATCCCAGAAATATTCATTCTCTCTCTCTCTATATATATATACTATACTGTATATATATATATATATATCTATATCTATCTATCTATATCTATATCTATATCTATATCTATATCTATATCTATATCTATATCTATATCTATATATATATATATATACTGCTCAAAAGTATTAAAGGAACAATTTTTAATCAGAGTATAGCATCAAGTCAATGAAACTTATGGGATATTAATCTGGTCAGTTAGGTAGCAGAGGGGGTTGTTAATCAGTTTCAGCTGCTGTGGTGTTAATGAAATTAACAACAGATGCACTAGAGGGGCAACAATGAGATGACCCCCAAAACAGGAATGGTTTAACAGGTGGAGGCCACTGACATTTTCCCTCCTCATCTTTTCTGACTGTTTCTTCACTAGTTTTGCATTTGGCTACAGTCAGTGTCACTACTGGTAGCATGAGGCGATACCTGGACCCTACAGAGGTTGCACAGGTAGTCCAACTTCTCCAGGATGGCACATCAATACGTGTCATTGCCAGAAGGTTTGCTGTGTCTCCCTGCACAGTCTCAAGGGCATGGAGGAGATTCTAGGAGACAAGCAGTTACTCTAGGAGAGCTGGAGAGGGCCATAGAAGGTCCATAACCCATCAGCAGGACCAGTATCTGCTCCTTTGGGCAAGGAGGAACAGGATGAGCACTGCCAGAGCCCTACAAAATGACCTCCAGCAGGCCACTGGTGTGAATGTCTCTGACCAAACAACCAGAAAGACTTCATGAGGGTGACCCAAGGGCCCCATGTCTCTAATGGGCCCTGAGCTCACTGCCCAGCAGCATGCAGCTCGATTGGCATTCGCCATAGAATACCAGAATTGGCAGATGCACCACTGGTGCCCTGTACTTTTTACAGATGAGAGCAGGTTCACCCTGAGCACGTGACAGAAGTGAAAGGGTCTGGAGAAGCCATGGAGAACATTATGCTGCCTGTAACATCATTCAGCATGAGCAGTTTGGTGGTGGGTTAATGATTGTCTGGGGAGGCATATCCATGGAGGGTCACACAGACCGCTACAGGCTTGACAAAGGCACCTTGGCTGCCATTAGGTATCAGGATGAATTTCTTGGACCCATTGTCAGACCCTATGCTGGTACAGTGGCTCCTGGTGCACGACAATTCCTGGCCTCATGTGGTGAGAGTATGCAGGCAGTTCCTGGAGGATGAAGGAATTGATACCATTGACTGGCCACCACACTTTCCTGACCTAAATCCAATAGAACACCTCTGGGACATTATGTTTTGGTGCATCCAATGCCACCAGGTTGCACCTCAGACTGTCCAGGAGCTCAGTGATGCCCTGGTCCAGATCTGGGAGGAGATCCCCCACAACACCATCTGTCATCTCATTAGAAGCATGCACCGATGTTGTCAGGCATGTACACAAGAACACAGGGGCCATACAAAGTGCTGCGTACAATTTTGAGTTGCTGCAATTAAATTTTGGCAAAATGGACTAGCCTGCCACATAATTTTTTCACTGTGATTTTTGGGGAGTCTTTGTATTCAGCCCTCTGTAGGTTGATCATTTTCATTTCCATCAAACGATGTGGCGTCCTTTCGTTCCTAACACATTACCCAGTCTATATCAGTATAGATATCCAGGAGGATTTCTTTTTCCCATTGAGATCTGATGTGTTTTCAAAGTTTTCCTTTAATTTTTTTGAGCAGTTTATATATATATATATATATATATATATATATACTGTATATATATAAAATCCTAAACCTAAAAGTGCATCAATTTTGTGCAACAATTTTATGTGATGTTTTTATTTCACTTTTTTGTCACACTTTAAATTAAGCTTATTGTAAAACCTACATATATATGTTTGGTATCATTCTTTTCAGAATTTATCGAACTTTAATGTGATTTTGTTCGATTTTCAGATTCTTACTCCATTTTTAAATTCTAAACTAAAAAATATCAAAAACTCGCATCCCGCGAGATGAGACTTTGTGCCAAGCGATTTAACCACGCCCGGGGCCGGAAATACAAGAGTGGGACAGCTCCAGTACAGGCTTTTAAATGTTTAAAGCGCCGCACGAGATGCAGATCATCCGACACGGCAGCAGCAGTTATGCAGCAGCTGATCGAGCAAAGAGGAGGTGAAAAAAAAAACTATTTGTTTTCCATTGTATCACCGTCGAAGAGGGGGTTTTGGAGGAGCAACCGCATCTCCTTGGGGTGCATTCAGCCCTCCTCTTCACAACGCGAGCGGCAGAGACATGAAGTGGCTGGCGTAAGCGCAGGCCGGGGTTGGCAAGCAAAGCGAGCAGGGGGTAAACCCCCTAATATTAATGAATAATACATTACATCAGTTAAATTATTTTTCCATAAGAGTAGTATGGTAAATAATATTAGTCTCGACTGATTTTAAAAAGGAATCTGGTTATGGTATTGGGACAGTTTACCTGTTTTTATACTGTCTACGACAATTCAAACATGCAATGCAAAAAAAAAGAGGTAGCCGCAGTGAAAACAACATGAGAAGAAACTCATTTCTAGACTTGGTTTTCATACAATCAAACAAAAATTTTTTTAGTGGCCTCAGTTGATGCTGTGACAACAAGAGTATAAGACAGGGCATTGTGTTGTCCAAAAAAAGAAAAAATGGGAAATGATTACTGGGGTTTTATACAGTAGGGCAGCCTGCAAGAGCATGCTTTGCTCTTCAGATCCTATGTAAACAGATAACTGCCTTCCTGATCAATATCCTAAAGAATATTGAAAACACTACAGCTGTAAAACAAAGAAGAAACTGACAAATCAGAACACGGTAAAGAAAAAGGAGTTGAGCAAAAACATTTAACATTTTCTCAAAAAACTAGGAATAAACAACTAAAAAATAGGAAATAAAATTTGCAAAAAGACACATGGATAGTATCTATAACTTTAAAAAAAGTTTTAGAAAGGCCAACAGTTTATCTTAATCCTTGTCTTTTATTTGGAACGTGGCAAATGCAACATCTACACCATTGCATACACGCTGAATACAAGCATGCTCAATACATCTTTAGCCACATATCATAATGGTTCAGTCATTATGTAAAAATGGATGACAATAAAATAATGGTAGTTATTTAAAGTTAGTATGTAATATAAATACAAGTCAATATAATGCAGAAAGCACATTTAACTGACTAGGAAACCTGAAAGTGCCATAGCATCCAATTTAGAACATGGTCTCATAGGTAGTTTATATTTCACACATTCATGTATTAGCTTATTGCCCTTACCTTTGCTTCTTCATGGTAGACAAAAATATTTCTTGTGTGTTCATCTTTTAAAAATGTGAGCTGTAGACCATGATTGTGTCCAATCTTTTCAGGCTGAAATAATGCATTTAGATCTTTGACAAAGATCACTGCTTTGGGTCCTTTGGACTGTGAAAAATGAAAAGAGAGTAAGGTTCACTCTCTGTATGTATTTCTGCATTTCTTAGGAAATACTGGAGTACATTAGGCAAACATCCATCCATCCATTATCCAACCCGCTGTACAGTATCCTAACTACAGGGTCACGGGGATTTGCTGGAGCCAATCAAAGCCAACACAGGGGGCGCAAGGCAGGAACAAACCCCGGGCAGGACGCCAGCCCACCACAGGGCACACCCACACACCAAGCACACACTAGGGACAATTTAGGATCGCCAATGCACCTAACCTGCATGTCTTTGGACTGTGGGAGGAAACTGGAGTACCCAGAGGAAACCCAAGCAGACACGGGGAGAACATGCAAACTCCATGCAGGGAGGACCCGGGAAGTGAACATGGGTCTCCTAACTGCGAGGCAGCTGCGCTACCCACTGCACCACCATGCCGCCCCTCCTTAGCCAAACATCTATCTTTAATTTTTTTTTTAATCATAAAGTAATGTTTCTGTAGGGTGTGATTATTAGAAAGCAAACAGAAAATGAACAGCAAAACTTGTATTACTTAAGAATCGATTTAAAAACTAATAAAACTCAACTACAATGGAGTACTCAATTAAAGATGAGAAAAAACATTGCTGTTTACAAGAGGAGTCACTGATATTAACTGTTTTCACAAGCAACATAACTTCACAAATGACATATTTGTAGATGTGCTATTCATACATTTGAGTGGCTACTGCTTTATTTAACAATAATAAACTGTATGTAGATAGATAGATAGATAGATAGATAGATAGATAGATAGATAGATAGATAGATAGATAGATAGATAGATAGATAGATACTTTATTAATCCCAAGGGGAAATTCTGTATGTGTAATTTCTTTACAAAATTAATCTGGACCAAAAATAGCCAAGCGATTTCATAAAGTAAACTTTCGTTCAACAAGGAATTTTAGTGGAGGTGGGACCATAAAAAATTATTTTATCTTTCATATCAATTGAGATTCTTTATTTTAATTACAATTTATTAAATAAGAGAATTAGTATCTAATAATTGAAAATGGCTCAGACTGTATAGTGTTCCAGAGACTGTCAGAGGACACCATGTCTTGATATTTTTGTAACATTATTGGATATACCCTCACACAATTGGTGATCATGAAGTGAGAAGTCGTAGACCAGAGTGAATTAGGGCAAAGGGTCCGTTACAAGAGATAATGAAGAAGGATATTACATGAGGAAATGAATAAGGTACCCTGCTGGTTAGTTAAGGACCAAACTGCTGTAAAGCAAGGCCAAAAACTGTAAGAAGGTGTTACCATGCTTTTTGTTTGTTATTTTGTGTTTCTACCTGTATTCATTCTAATTAATCTTTTTAGACTTCATTTATTATACACTTTTGCAGACAAACAGAAGTTCCTTTACAATATTGTTTCCTTCATTTTCTAAACCCATTTTTCCTTTTACCCAGCAGATGCTGAACCAAATAGGATCTAAATTCTGAACCAGTTTATTGCAGGGCACACTCTTACACACAATCATTCAATCAGTAATCAGTTTTAAAGCTGCTAATTAACCTTATACGCAAATCTTTAATTCTGAAGAAGTATACCTCTATATTTTTAGTAATTAAAATTAACTGAATACAGAATTGTTTAATTTATGCATGGAACATGTAATATTGATGCTGATGATAACTTCAAAATAAGTTCTTCAATAAGAACATGAGTGCACAGATTAAAGTTTAATTTAGATTAAATTTCCCAACAAATATGAATATTTTTTACACTGGGACTATAGATCAAAAAAACTACCTGATAGTATAGTTGAAGTAATGATGTGGGAACCTTTAGATATTAACTCGCCATTGTCAGATGAGCAGGAGTTAAAATATGCTAACAAATATAAATATTTAATCTCCCAGGAATACTCCTTTCCTGACCAAGACCTTTCACTTACGTAGATGGATAAGAGTGTGAATGTCTACACATATACAAAAAGCAGATGGCTGTCTTTTCAGACTTTTCAAGTCAGTGGTTACTGTACAATTTGCACATGAGTGTTTCTATGTGGGAGGCACATATTGTGTCAAAATCAAAGTGGACTTGGCTGATTGACGTGGATGTGATACCCTGCCACCTCCGAGGTGTGAATGAGGCACGTGTCTGTCTCATTAGGTTTTCATATCATATTCTTTACAGTTATTTCTTAGAGTTTTGAAAACCAGAGATCCTTACCTCCTCCTTGTTGTAATACTTCAAAGTATAATCATCCATTGAAAGAATAAACTTCCGTCTTAAAAACTGGCTGTTTTCTTTCCCTCTTTTCCAAAGGAATCCCTGATGTGAACCTAGATAGTTAAAAAAGAGTTTGTATTTAAAAGATAGATAAATACAGTGGTGTGAAAAACTATTTGCCCCCTTCCTGATTTCTTATTCTTTTGCATTCTTTTGATCATCAAACACATTTAACCATTAGTCAAATATAACACAAGTAAACACAAAATGCAGTTTTTAAATTATGGTTTTTATTATTTAGGGAGAAAAAAAAATCCAAACCTACATGGCCCTGTGTGAAAAAGTAATTGCCCCCTGAACCTAATAACTGGTTGGGCCACCCTTAGCAGCAATAACTGCAATCAAGCGTTTGCGATAACTTGCAATGAGTCTTTTACAGCGCTCTGGAGGAATTTTGGCCCACTCATCTTTGCAGAATTGTTGTAATTCAGCTTTATTTGAGGGTTTTCCAGCATGAACCGCCTTTTTAAGGTCATGCCATAGCATCTCAATTGGATTCAGGTCAGGACTTTGACTAGGCCACTCCAAAGTCTTCATTTTGTTTTTCTTCAGCCATTCAGAGGTGGATTTGCTGGTGTGTTTTGGGTCATTGTCCTGTTGCAGCACCCAAGATCGCTTCAGCTTGAGTTGACGAACAGATGGCCAGACATTCTCCTTTAGGATTTTTTGGTAGACAGTAGAATTCATGGTTCCATCTATAACAGCAAGCCTTCCAGGTCCTGAAGCAGCAAAACAAGCCCAGACCATCACACTACCACCACCATATTTTACTGTTGGTATGATGTTCTTTTTCTGAAATGCTGTGTTCCTTTTACGCCAGATGTAACGGGACATTTGCCTTCCAAAAAGTTCAACTTTTGTCTCATCAGTCCACAAGGTATTTTCCCAAAAGTCTTGGCAATCATTGAGATGTTTCTTAGCAAAATTGAGACGAGCCCTAATGTTCTTTTTGCTTAACAGTGGTTTGCGTCTTGGAAATCTGCCATGCAGACAGTTTTTGCCCAGTCTCTTTCTTATGGTGGAGTCGTGAACACTGACCTTAATTGAGGCAAGCGAGGCCTGCAGTTCTTTAGATGTTGTCCTGGGGTCTTTTGTGACCTCTTGGATGAGTCATCTCTGCGCTCTTGGGGTAATTTTGGTCGGCAGGCCACTCCTGAGAAGGTTCACCACTGTTCCATGTTTTTGCCATTTGTGGATAATGGCTCTCACTGTGGTTCGCTGGAGTCCCAAAGCTTTAGAAATGGCTTTATAACCTTTACCAGACTGATAGATCTCAATTACTTCTGTTCTCATTTGTTCCTGAATTTCTTTGGATCTTGGCATGATGTCTAGCTTTTGAGGTGCTTTTGGTCTACTTCTCTGTGTCAGGCAGCTCCTATTGAAGTGATTTCTTGATTGAAACAGGTGTGGCAGTAATCAGGCCTGGGGGTGGCTACGGAAATTGAACTCAGGTGTGATACACCACAGTTAGGTTATTTTTTAACAAGGCGGCAATTACTTTTTCACACAGGGCCATGTAGGTTTGGATTTTTTCTCCCTAAATAATAAAAACCATCATTTAAAAACTGCATTTTGTGTTTACTTGTGTTATATTTGACTAATGGTTAAATGTGTTTGATGATCAGAAACATTTTGTGTGACAAACATGCAAAAGAATAAGAAATCAGGAAGGGGGCAAATAGTTTTTCACACCACTGTAGATAGATAGATAGATAGATAGATAGATAGATAGATAGATAGATAGATAGATAGATAGATAGATAGATAGACGGATGTCAGACTGTCCAGCTCCGTGCCTACAATAGAGCCTGCTTTCCTCATCAGTTTGTCCAGCTAAACAATGCTACTGAATGGAAATTAAACATTTTTTTGAAAAGTACACATATTCAAGACACAAAGTAAATGTGTCAATGGGCTTTGTTTTAATGTCATTTACATCATTTACCATCTCACTGGAAAGGTTTCAGCTCAGATAATAAGACTAAGATCCGTGTCAGTAGTCCTGATCACATACTGTATCGAAGGAGTGGAGTGTCTCTTTTTATAAAGTTTCTCCCTGCATCATTATGGTTGATTGTGAAAAGAACTTACCATAGTTGCTGATGCTCTGTGGCTGTGACTTGTCTCCAGTAAACTCCCGTCTCTCATATTTGGCTCTTATCCATTGTTCCTTTAAAACCCTATGGATGAAACCGCACAACCCTGTTATGAATATCCCTTATTTTGTAGCTCTAAAACCAACGGTCAGCCATATAACCAGACAATTAAACACATTAATCTAACAGTCACAAGCATAATATTTTGTTCTATCAGACATAATACACTACTATACTGTACTATATGGATTGAAGCTCTGCTATTCGGAGTTATCATTAGTACATCAAAACAAGACATTCCACAAAGTAGATAGATAGATAGATAGATAGATAGATAGATAGATAGATAGATAGATAGATAGATAGATAGATAGATAGATAGATAGATAGATAGATAGATAGATAGATAGATAGATAGATAGATAGATAGATAGATAGATAGATAGATAGATACTTTATTAATCCCAAGGGGAAATTCACATACTCCAGCAGCAGCATACTGATAAAAACAATATTAAATTAAAGAGTAATAAAAATGCAGGTAAAACAGACAATAACTTTGTATAATGTTAACTTGTTACTAGTCAGAAACTCCTCAAAATCAATCAGTTGCTTTCATATGTGAATAATTTCCTAAAGTGGAAATCCATACTGAACAAACAATCCTTGGAACTTACACACAGTCAGAACTCTTTGGTCGGTAGTAGAAGATCGGCACATCTTTCTCATATATGGCTTTTGCTGCATTGTTCCCTATGCATTTCATGTACTGAAGAGGGGAAGGAGAATAAAGCAATGAACACAAAAAATAATGCATATTTCAAATTTGTTTGAAATAAGAAGAAAGCATGAGGGTGCTACTAAAGTGCATTGCTTAATTCTGGCCCGTGTCCCCACCACCAATCCCAACTCCCTCCGACTCCCACTGCCATTACATGGCTTTCCGGGATATCATTGGTTGTTCCTGCTCCCTGAATGCTCAGTAGGAGCAACCCTCAGCCCCTTCATGAGCACCAGCCACATGTTCCATCCCCAGGGCTCACATTCCCATCCACCTGCTTCCTACCTGTCTTGTACCAGCTCTCTCTCACTCCTGTGATTATCTCCATCCTTTAACCTCATACTCACTTTTTGTTTTCTCTTCTTTGTCCTTTTTTTTTGTTCCTCTTCTTGTCCTATGCAGGCGTCTTTTAACTTGCCTGATAGACGCGAATGTGATACCCTGCCACCTCCGAGGTGTGAGTGAGGCACCTGACTGACGTTCGCTTTCACACATGTATGTGCAGTCAGCCAGGCAACCCAACCAACCCCAGAGTGAAGTGCTCTTGCACACACCCATGTCTGATTTAAGACTGCACGCTACTGGGACCTGATTATTTATTTAAAACCAGTCCTACACCATGGACAACTTATCGCATACATGAAAAGTAGATGGTTGTCTTTTCAAACTTTTCAAGTTAGTGGTTACTGTATAATATGCACATGAGTATTTCTATTGGGTAGTTACATAAAGTATGAAATTTAAAGGAAAATAATCCTGGCATACAAAAAATTGGAGATGCGGTCTATCTGCATTGATGCCATTTTGTTTGTGCACAGAAGTGCAGATTTGCATACACACAAAGCATAAATGGGCTTTAGATCGCAAATACGTTCCTATATTATCTCATCCTAATGTATTTTGCCTTGACCTTTTCCCTTCTACTGATGTGTGTACTGTATATTTCACAATGTCAGGATTAGGTAAGAAGTGGAACTTATAAACCAGAAACCAGAAATAAAACAATAGTGATCTCCACTTGTCCTATCACACAAGACCATATTACTTTAAGTAATATTCTCCTTCAACGATTCTTATACGATCTGCCAATACAAACACTCACACATACAGTGGCAGAGTGCAACATATTTTGCAGAAATATAAAGAGTTTGATAAAATCTTTTGATCTTACATTTCAGGAAATAACATTAGTGTTAATTTTGCTTTATAATTTAAGCTTGCACATACTAAAGCATTTAGTTCAAATTTGGTGACATTTGTGTACCACTGAGGAAAAATTCAATGTACATGACCATTCCCTGGTCGGGAAGTTAGTTAACCAAGTACAGAGTTTACATCATAACTAACTATATTCATAGTTCACACATTTTTCTTGACATGCGATCTTCTTGAGCATGATGAGCAAAAGATGTAGCTCTGGTCATACTGGATTTTGGCTGCTCGGTCATAAATAAAAAAAAAGGGTTCCTGTTGCCGGAAGAAAACGTATGGTGCAGATTTTATTTGCTCCAAAGTGTACCTCAACAAGATCATCATCCCAGAAGTCTAGTCGGATGGATTTCACCCTGCTGACTTCCGGCAAATTCCTATGGGTTCCTGAGCAGTTCAGACAAATGAAGATCCCCAGTCTGTATGAGGCCCAATCTGGATCTGAAAAAAAATAGCAATACAAACAGGCAGTGATAATAAAGCACATTCAAAAGACAACACATTCTAGATCTAAAAAGACTGCTTTAAATGTCTTAGGTCAATCCTCATCTTCTAAGTGGCACAGCAAAGATTTGACTCTTTCAGTTTGTACCGCAATAATTGAAAGGCAGTGTACTTCTACATTTATTTGCTTTGTAGATGCTTTTATCAAAAGTGACTTGCAAAAGAGGTAAACATAATTGAATAACATTAGGCTATGGCCAGTTTGTTCAGCTACTGTAGTAGGACAGGTTACAAAAAAATTTGATTGCCACAAATGAAAAAGATATAATAACTAATAAATACACAATCATGGATTACAATCAATAAAGCAATTAAAATTAGCCTAACAACAAATTAACCAACAATATTAAATATCACAGAGCAAAGTTTTATTTTTTTCCTATCAATTAGACTGATATTTGCCGAACAGATGGGTTTTAAATACAAGAGTCTTACTCTTATAAATTTTTACGCTTTCCTCACTTTAAGTTCCCAATAAAAGAAGATTTATTATTTCCAAATCTTATTGAAGAATTTCATCCCTAAGGGTTATCAACAGAAGAAATGAGTACAAGGGCAATCCCAGCACAGAGAAACGATGAAGTCAAAAGAATTAACACAAAAATTGTTGATCGGTTACACAGCAAATTGGTTAAATGTGTTATCAATAGACTATGCTGAAACAGTTGGTGGTGATCGTGCGGAAGATGAAAACATCAGCTTACAATATGCCAAAGAATATCTACAACCGTTAACACCGTCCAGTCTTCCACCGGCCGAATTACTGTTGAAAGAAGGACGTATCTGAGAAAGGTAATGTAGTACATTTCCCGCGGATAACATTCGACACCAAAGGAGATCTTGATATGCCATTCGTATTAAAACGTTTACAGTTTCCCATTAGAATAGCTTGTGCAAAGACAATTAACAAATCACAGAGACAAAAAAAGTCAGTTTATTTATTGGAGAGAAAGAAACAAAATTCACTCACGGGCAGTTATATGTTTCATTGTCACGATGTAAGTCCAAACACAAAATGAAAATTCAATACGATATTGACAAAAATTTAATTCAAAAAATTGTTTTTACTGAAGTTTTACAGCAAAACTGTATGTTTAAAAAGTATTTGTGTGTTAATTTCAAATTCAAACAGAACAGAATTGTATAACGCAACGAATAACTAACGCAACATGAATCATAATTTACTTTCAAATTATTATGTTTTACTATTTTTAAATAAAGTTAATTACTCGCTGTAATGTAAAATAGTTCATTCTATTATGCAAATGTAACAATTCCCAAGAAAACAACAATCTGTTTAAATTGTACGTCCACATCCCCATACGCAAGCAGCTGAACTGCAAAGTGGATAGAGCGTAGCAAGCAGGGGGCAAAGCCCCCTAGTTTATCAACGTATTTTCATCCATATAAAAATACATATGACAAAATCACCTGCACAGCATAGACATCTTAAACTGGGCACCCATTTTATGATTTTGGCATGATTTTTAGCCTAATTTCCAGTTGCCAATAAATTTTCAGAGTTGGTCCAAATTTCAGCCTTCGTTTTACATGCCGTACGAGTATGGTTGTAATGCCTGATTGCACAGTCAGAATTTCGGTCATGTCATAAATTTCACTCACTTGTCTTGTAGTGTGAGCAGTCTCATGAGCCGATTTTTTGATTCCCTTCAAATTTTCCAAACTTCACAGGGCTGCAACCACAATATGTGTGCACCATATGTGTATAGCTGAGTATCCATATGGTAGCATGTTAATCAGGCCAAATGTGCTTGTGCAGATTGAACATACAGTGCATCCGGAAAGTATTCACAGCGCCTCACTTTTTCCACATTTTGTTATTTTACACCCTTATTCCAAAATGGATTAAATTCATTTTTTTCCTTTACAATTCTACACAAAACATTCCATAATGACAATGTGAAAAAGTTTACTTGAGGTTTTTGCAAATTTATTAAAAATAAAAAAAACTGAGAAAGCACATGTACATAAGTATTCACAGTCTTTACCATGAAGCTCACAATTGAGCTCAGGTGCATCCTGTTTCCCCTGATCACCCTTGAGATGTTTCTGCAGCTTAATTGGAGTCCACCTGTGGTAAATTCAGTTGATTGGACATGACTTGGAAAGGCACACACCTGTCTATAGAAGGTCCCACAGTTGACAGTTCATGTCAGAGCACAAACCAAGCATGAAGTCAAAGGAATTGTCTGTAGACCTCCAAGACATCTGGGGAAGGTTACAGAAAAATTTCTGCTGCTTTGAAGGTCCCAATGAGCACAGTGGCCTCCATCATCCATAAGTGGAATGAAGTTCGAAACCACCAGGACTCTTCCTAGAGCTGGCCGGCCATCTAAACTGAGCGATCAGGGGAGAAGGGCGGTGACCAAGAACCCGATGGTCACTCTGTCAGAGCTCCAGAGGTCCTCTGTGGAGAGACGAGAACCTTCCAGAAGGACAACCATCTCTGCAGCAATCCACCAATCAGGCCTGTATGGTAGAGTGGCCAGACGGAAGCCACTCCTTAGTAAAAGGCACATGGCAGCCCGCCTGGAGTTTGCCAAAAGGCACCTGAAGGACTCTCAGACCATGAGAAACAAAATTCTCTGGTCTGATGAGACAAAGATTGAACTCTTTGGTGTGAATGCCAGGCGTCGCGTTTGGAGGAAACCAGGCACCGCTCATCACCAGGCCAATACCATCCCTACAGTGAAGCATGGTGGTGGCAGCATCATGCTGTGAGGATATTTTTCAGCAGCAGGAACTGGGAGACTAGTCAGGATAAAGGGAAAGATGACTGCAGCAATGGACAGAGACATCCTGGATGAAAACCTGCTCCAGAGCACTCTTGACCTCAGACTGGGGTGACGGTTCATCTTTCAGCAGGACAACGACCCTAAGCACACAGCCAAGATATCAAAGGAGTGGCTTCAGGACAACTCTGTGAATGTCCTTGAGTGGCCCAGCCAAAGCCCAGACTTGAATCTGATTGAACATCTCTGGAGAGATCTTAAAATGGCTGTGCACCGACGCTTCCCATCCAACCTGATGGAGCTTGAGAGGTGCTGCAAAGAGGAATGGGCGAAACTGGCCAAGGATAGGTGTGCCAAGTTTGTGGCATCATATTTAAAAAGACTTGAGGCTGTAATTGCTGCCAAAGGTGCATTGACAAAGTACTGAGCAAAGGCTGTGAATACTTATGTACATGGGATTTCTCAGTTTTTTTATTTTTAATAACTTTGCAAAAACCTCAAGTAAACTTTTTTCAAGTTGTCATTATGGGGTGTTGTGTGTAGAATTCTGAGGAAAAAATGAATTTAATCCATTTTGGAATAAGGCTGTAACATAACAAAATGTGGAAAAAGTAATGCGCTGTGAATATTTTCCGGATGCACTGTATATACTACTGGAAAGTCTATCGTGGAGCGTCCATTGATAAAAGTTACACAAATGCAATTTAGATGCATACAGGTAAGCAACACAATAAGCACCAAGGAAAGCAACTCTTCTGTGTCAGCTATGTTGGAATATGCTTTTCTTCCGTGAAAGATAATTAATTATGGAATCAGACATTGTAATAAGCAGAATACAATCAGGGAAGAGGCACATCTTCATGAATCAATAATAGTAATAATTACTAATAATAATTCTTTGCATTTATATAGCACTTTTCTCACTACTCAAAGTACTCAGCAACTGCAGGTTAAGGGCCTTGCTCAAGGGCCCAACAGAGCAGAGTCCCTTTTGGCATTTATGGGATTCGAATCAGCAACCTTCAGATTGCCAGTGCAGATCCCTAGCCTCAAGCCATGAATCTGTGCATATTCAGAAATGTTTGTTTTCATTCACCCGTCTACACTGAAAGTCTCCAGTTCTGTGGTGCATTTTCAAAAGGATTCATTTTCATTAGTTGAAAATTCAAGGGTGGTGTGGACGTAAGGTGAAAATGGAGATAAATGTCTGTTTTTTTTAAGCAAAAACATACTAGTGTGTACAAGATCATCAAGAGCGACATACTCTATAAGTTAACATGACATCAGTTGGCCAGCACTTAAAACTGTCTACATATCTCTGACAATTTGGTTTTGATGTACGTCAGTGACATCATACATGGTGGCCCAAAAGTCTTGCATTTCGTGAGAGACTCCTGTATATTAGTCTCATTTAGGAGTCCCAACTTATTCTTAAAAAAATCTCTGTTTCACCTTTTAGACATAACTTCGTTTTAATTCAAGTAACTTATTCAAATGTTGCCCTGTGCATATTTTTGCAAATAAGATACTTGTCAGCTATAAGTGAATGCTTAATCACTAACAGTGATCAGTTATAGTCAAAAAAGATAAAAGATCTAGCCATTCTGATGTGCTGCATTATGAAGCTCAAACCATAGTTAATGTGCACACTGGTGAGATAGATTACTTTAGCATGCACCCTGCAAAGCAGAAAAACGTACGGTCCAATGAACAATTGAGCTTGAATTGCAAACAGGAAAAAGGGCGTATCATCTCCACTAAAGAAATAACATTATTACATTTTGCTTTTTTAAAACATAGCGCAACTATAAGTAATATATTGTGACCCTCTCTAACTTGCTTAATGTAATTTAGGGTCACAGAGAACCAGAATCTATACTAGCAGATCTGGGTAAAGACAAGAAACAACCCTGGATTGAACACAGGGTCCATTCATGCAAACACCCATATAAGGGGGATTTGACATTGTTATTCAAAATTACAAGCATATCCTCGGGGATATGTGAGGAAAACTCACACCAGGTACAAGATTCAAAGCCAGGATGTGGGATCCATGAGGCAGGAACACTACCCATTGCACCAGTTGTGCTGGCCACAACTGTAAGTGAAACTGCTATTATTATTCATTTGTTAAGCAAACCACTTTGTCCAAGGTGACTTACAAAGCAAAACATAATACATACAACATGAGTGATTAGGAAGTCCAAAGTTTACAAGCAAAAGAGAACAAAACACAAGGTCTCTAGTGCTAATTTTTCCAGGAACAGATAAAAAAAATTACAACTCAAACAAAATCTGTGATGCTTGATTAGAGTGTAGTATAACAGAGCTGCAAATGGAGAGCGGAGAGAAAGGAAGTACTGTATAAGCAATCACGGCCTTTTTTAAGAGACGCTCAGCATCACTAAAGTTTGAGCAGCTTGGATGGTTATGAGAAGCTCAATACCCAGAATGGGACTGAAAACTGAGTCGCCTTTCCTGTTTTAGCACTTCTGGTAAGAGGAAGTGTGGAAATAAGAGGAGACCAGTGACAGGGAATATTGTGAAGTAGAGTCATGAACTAAATTCTTGCTGCAACTGAAGCTCTTGAAGAATGCAAAGCAGAGGAGTAGTGTGGGTGAAATGAGGAACAGAGAAGATCAGTCACGCAGATCCATTTTGGAGAAGCTGGTGACAGTTGCTAAGAGCATTGCCATGAGAGAGTTGCAGTAAACTAGTCAAGGAAAAAGACTCTGAAGGAAAAGCTGAGTGGCACAGGTGGTAGTAGTAGTGTTGTCACATGTGCAGAATATAAAGAAATTGTTACTTGAATTTTATGTTTTATCATGGTGCTTAAAAATAGCAATGTGGGAGGAAGGGTTAACTGGTGTAAATAACAGGACTGGGTCATGGAAGGAAATGTGTGGATTGAATGATTCTTGACCATAGGGCAGCAGTAGCTCAGTCGGTAGCGCGGGTGGTCCAGCAATCGGAGGGTCGCAGGTTCGATCCTGGCTCCCGGCATGAGAATGCAGCTGTTGCTTAACCTACCTTGCCTGCTGGTGGTGGTCGGAAGGATTGGTGGCGCCAGTGTTCGGCAGCCTCACTTCTGTCAGTGTGCCCCAGGACAGCTGTGGCTACATAGTAGCTTATCATCACCAGCGTGTGAATGGGTGAATGACTGTTGTGTTGTAAAATGCCTAGGGGGGTTCTTGAACTCTAGTTAGGCGCTATATCAAATACAGGCCATTTACCATTTTTACCATATCTAAGGGTGAGCTGGTGACATCATCAAGGGCAATGCCTATCTCAAATGCGTAATGTTCACCTAAGGGTAATCCAGATCTGTCCTCGAAACAAACCCCAAATTATATTTGGTTTGTGCTAAACTCTACACTTCAATGTTTTTGGGGAATTGTTATAAAGGGCATGAGGCTGACTGGAATGTGTTCAGAGGACTATATCATTACTCATATAGCTACTAGCAGTAATTTTAAGATTCCTTTCAAATGACTTGAAGGACCAGTATGACCAGCCCACCTTGCACGGTAGATATGCTCTGAACAATACAAGACTGGTAACTCTAGATAGATGTGTAGAACAAAGAACGCAGAAATTATTCAACTGTTTCTCTACATAAGTGGCAGGGAAATTTTGGCTTGACATGGGCACCGCATACATTTCAAAATCTTGCTAAAACTTGCTTATCAGAATAATGGAAGTCAAGACCTAAGGTGGAAAGCGGCATGGCTCTACCCAACTTTCAATTACATACAAACTATAAAAACATGGACATGGACACAAATAGATGAACATACACAGGCTTGGTTCCCAATAGAAATAAACTCCTGCAGTACTTCTTTATATTCCTTGCTTTGTGCCCCAGTACATGCAAGTTATCGGCAATATACTAATAACCCAATGGTGCTTCACTCAATCAGAATATGGAACCAATGTAGGAAGTATTTTAAGATGGAGAAGCTTTTATCTGTGGCCCTTCTGCACGAGAACCACCTTTTTCCACCCTCTCAAACATATGCAGTTTTTAATGCCTGGAAAACAATCGGGATTAAATCACTTAGAGATCTGTACATAGACAACGTCTTTGCATCCTACGAACAATTACACTCCAGATTTAACTTTATAGGAACACGTTTCTTTCACTACCTTCAAATTCAAAACTTTTTTAAACAAAACCTGCCCAATTTTCCTCACCTCTCACCTACCTCTATTCCTCGGTCTCGAAGACAGCATTTCCGTAACATATAAAACTATTTTATAGTCCCTCCCTTTCAAAGATCCAAGAGAACAGTGGGAAAAGGATCTCTTACTCAACATTTCAGAAAAGGAGTGGAAAGTAGCAATGTAGAGAATTCACTGAAGCTCCATATGTGCAAAGCATGGAATTATTCAACTCAAAAATTATATATTGAGCACATCTGTCTCGTTTAACATTGTCCAAAATGTTTCCGGGGCAAGATCCAACCTGTGAACGCTGCAATCAAGTCCCAGCCTCACTGGGTCACATGTTTTGGGCCTGCACCAAATTAACATCATTTTGGACCAAAACCTTTAAGTGCCTTTCAGAGCGCCTTGGTGTCACAATCCCTCCTAATCCACTAACAGCTGTGTTTGGTGGGCTCACAGAGGGGCTTAAAGTGGAGAAGGACAAACAAACTGTAATTGCCTTTACTTCACTACTGGCATGTAGACTTATCTTGCTCAATTGGAAGAATCCTAACTCACCTATTCTAAGTCAGTGGGTAACTAATGTTATATACCATTTGAAACTGGAAAAAAATCTAATTTGCACTTAGAGGCTCTGTACAAAACTTTTTCAAAACCTGGCAGGATCTAATCAATAACATTTTAGAATAAGCCTTTAAATTGAGGAAGCAGGTTCTCTCTCCTCTTTTACTCCATTTATCTTTATTAATTTATTATTTATCTATCCACTTGTCTTTACTAGCATAAACCTTTACACTACTGACCTAGCTCTCTTTCTCAGGGGTGGGGGTTGATTTGTTTCTAGCCATTTTTTTATTGTAAAACTGGAGTTGTGTGTATGGAATGTTATTTGATTCTAATAAAATCAATAAAATGAAAAACAAAAAGAATAATGGAAGTCACAGTGGTGAATTCAATACATAGTAAACAGTTAGTAAACATACTGTATTTGCTAAGAAGACCACCTCCACATCTTTCCCTTATAAAAGATGAGTCAAAGATTTTCTAGAGCAATTAACGAATCAATGAGTGTGCTATAGAAAGCTTGTTTCTTATTTACCATGGTGAGTTGTGCTAAATGTTAAAATGCTGACAGATGGTTATCTGTAATTCTCAGAACTTGGCAGAGAAGTTGATGGCAAAGGTCACCTTTCATTACCAGCTCTCCACTGTTACAGTGGTACCACATAACTATATGGTCACCTTTTCATTATCTGCGGATGGAGAGGAGTTTCTTTGGTGATGCTCACTGACCTCTGTGAGAAAGAAATACAACATTTACTACCAATAAAATTTCACACACAGCCTTCCTCCCAGCCAGCTTCTCTTAGACGGATGTTTGACTGTGCTTAACGTGAGACCAATGTACATACTGGGGCACTTCATTGGAAGTCAAAAATAACTGACCACAAGTAATCCTACAAGAGAAGCCCACAAAATGATAAACAATAGTGTTAATACTAGTTTATCTGTAGCATTGTTATAATTGTGCCTTTGTTATTTTTTTAGTGATTTACAAATTTAGTTTACTGTACACACATTTCCCTGTTTGTAATCTGTTTGTTTGTGGTAATGTTTGCAGATTTTCCGTGCTTGACTGCAATTAGGGCCTATAACAGGGGTGGGCAAAGTCAGTCCTGGAGGGCCGCAGGGGCTGCAGGTTTTTGCACCAACCCAGTTGCTTAATTAGGAAACAATCCTTGCTAATAATTTAATATCATGACTCATTAGTGCTTTAACTCTGCCGTATCAGGCCATTATCATTTCCTAGATGTTCTTCCCCTTTGTAAGGATATCATCAAAATGATTTGAAGGATAAAATGGATGAGTAATACTCAGTCTTTCAATCTTTCAATTTTTCCTTCCAAGTATTTAATTAAATATTAATTAAAAATAATAAACAATTTAATTAAATTGTGAATTTCCCCTTGGGATTAATAAAGTATCTATCTATCTATCTACCTACCTGTCTATCTATCTATCTACCTACCTGTCTATCTATCTATCTATCTATCTACCTACCTATCTACCTATCTATCTATTATGGTAAAGGCCCTATATAGGCGCCTCTTGAACCCTCCGTCGACACGTCAGACACCTGGTATAAATCCAATATCTTTTAACTTTTATTATAATACTGTGCACAAGCACCACTATTCCACACTACTCCAATAAACAATACAATAAACAATCAATCCTCCACTCCTCCCAGCAGCTCTGTCGCACTTCCTCCCAACTCCGGCTCGGGCTGCTGGGGTTACCCATAGTCCCTTTATACTTCTCGACCCGGAAGTGTTTCTGTCCCTCAGTCCATGTGACTCTTAACACTTCCGGGTCAGGTGAAAACTCCTTTTCTTTAACCTGGAAGTACAACATTGCTTCTGTCCCCTCGACTGGGAAGTACTTCCAGGTTATAAGGCAAATAGAAGTCCCTGTGCCTCCCTGCAGCGTCCCCTGGCGGTCCCCATGGTATCCAGCAGGGCTGTGAAGGGAAACGCCAAGATCCATGATGCTCTGCTGGAACCCGGGGCATCTCCACGTTACAGGGAGGACTCCACCTGGTGGCTTGGGGGTATTGGCCGGGATAAGCTGCCGGCCATAGTCCACACTATCTATCTATCTAAATACACACAGGAGTAAATGGGAACAAGCTAAATGTCATTTGAATCTTATTGCTAATAAAAAGCCATTAAAAACCCCCGTGACCCTGTGTTCGGATTCAGCGGGTTGGATAATGGCTGGATGGATAAAAACCAAGACTACAGCTGTTTAAGACTAAAACAAGCAATAAGGGTTCAGAATCATAACGAGTGAGACCACTAAAGTGAAGCACAAGTGTTACTTGAACAGTAAGAGCTTCTTATTAAGCAATTGGGTTGGAACAAAAACCTGCAGTCACTGCGGCCCTCCAGGACTGACTTTGCCCACCCCTGGCCTATAACTTAAAAGAGCCCTATACATTCCTGCAGTCTGCTCAGCCTCCCCTACGTTTGTTGTTTTGGCTCCCCTTTTATTCTTTCCTTCCTTCATGCTATGTGTGAATTTTTGGATTTGAAAAATTTCATTTTGATTTTCTGAAAATTGGCTTTTTATTTGTAAGCAATTTTTATTAGTTTTAAAGAGAAAAAAAGGGAGCAACCAGACAAAAAAGATCAACATCAAAAAGACAATAAAGTCCCCATCCCACCAAACTGTTAATAGTTACAGGATAAAACAGTTGTGAATTACGCAAGAGTGCCATTAGTGGCGTAGCCTCCTTAGCATTACGTTTTTTCTAGAAAAAAAATATGGAAAACGTTTTACATTTTTTGACTTGAAAAATTACATATTTATTAAACCTGATCTTTCTACTGTAAACCATGCCAAACACTAAAAATACAAAGTCAGAAGTGTAGAAAGTATAATAATGATACAAATAATAATAAAAGTATTGCTAATACAATATACACTGTCAAAATGTATCATTTGTGTGGTATATCTTGAAGCAGGGTGAAATACACAATCCATCGTCACAGTCAGGATAATAGTAGCGTGATTCCTTGCAGATTCTCTTTCCAGACTGATCAGCTTTACAACAGCACACTGCACATGTGCAATTGACATGAGAGTCACTTACGGCTTCATCAGAATCACTTTTGATTTCACTGTCCATTTCAGTTTCAGCTGGCGCCCTGCCCGTGGTTTGTTTCCTGCCTTGCGCCCTGTGTTGGCTGCGCTTGGCTCCACCAGACCTCGTGACCCTGTAGTTAGGATATAGCGGGTTGGATAATGGATGGATGGATTTCAGTTTCACTGCCTGAAAACAGATTCACTTCGTCATCACATCATATCATTGTCAAGTGAGTGCAACACCTGAGCTACTGAAAAATGTTTCTTACGAGACGCCATTATGAGGCCAAGAGAAGACATGTCTGCACCGTTGCCTGGGTAACACTCGGTCCTGCCACTTATGCAAGACACGCCCCTATCATTTCCTTAACCTCAGAAGTCAGTGTCATTCCTATGCACTGTTGGCACTTTTTACAGCCCGAGTAATCCTTGGGTCTAACGCTTACGCGAGACGTGTCTATTCAGTTACCCAAGTGACGCTTTTAGCACTGTTTTTACAGCCTGAGTGATGCCTGGGTCTAACACTAAGGAGTTAGTGAAAGAATGAACAGCAATAGTTAAGAGGGGGTAACCCTGACCATCTCCCCTGAAGATGGAAAAAGGGCGAGATAGCTGTGAATTGGAAAGAACTGATACATTGGGAATTGAGTGTAATGTCTCACTCATGTTAAAAGAACACCCCCCTGCCAAACAGAATCTAATAGAGCTACAATGACTAAGGAAAATATAGGTGGTGTGATGGAAACCAGGGCATCAGCAAGCCCCAAACAGCCAACACGAACACACATAAAGTCCCACGTTCAAATAACGGATGGTTTTTATTAATGTTGACTTATTTTTATTATTTATTGTGTCTTCTATTTTTCTATTCTTCATTTTGTAAAGCACTTTGAGCTACATTTTTTTTGTATGAAAATGTGCTATATAAATAAATGATGTTGTTGTTATTACAAATACCTCCAAAAGAGACAGAAGCACAGGTTTCTCTCTCTGCAATCCAATTCTTCTCCACAATTCCTCATACCACTGCCCTGCCCTCCTCCCAGCTCTGACTTGCCTGAGCAAGAGAGTGTGGTCCCTTTTATTGAGGACCTGGGAGTACTTCTGGTGCCAGGATGACTGCCCGATGGAATTACTTCTGGGTCATACGGAAGTCCTATTGTAGGGAGCGCATCTCCTTGCAGTGCCCCCTTGCAGTACCCAGTGACCCCAGCAGGGCTGTGTGAATGGTCTACACTCCCCCGCATGCCCTACTACTGGTTCCATACTGGGTACTGATATCCAGGGCCACTGCCATCTACCGTCCTGGTTGGCTATCACTTCCGGGTTTGGCTCCTTCCTTTCTGTTGGTTGGGAAGCCCATCTGTCTGTTCAGAGACTCCCGTCCAGGTAAGGAACCATCCTCTTCTCTGGCTGAAATGTGGCATTTGCAGTGGCGTATTAAGTGAACATACTAGTTTTGTTTGCAAGGGTAAACTTTGTCTTGGTAAATTATTAGATAACTAGACATTAAGCCCGTTACAATGTGCATAAACATTAGTAGGAACAGTCTATATTAAATGGCAAGGGACCTTGACCTCATTCTGTTTCTTGTCTTATTTTTTTTTTTGTCAAAAATATTTTTGCAAGAAGCCTAAAGTAAAATAATAATAAAAATAAAATAGAAACGTATATAACAATACAGTAAATATAATTAATATTGCCTTAGTGTAAAACTTTGTAACAATCTGTAATACACAATATCTGAAGAAGATATTTAGGAAACATTTTCAATTTTCTTACCCCATGAAATTTTTCTATAAAATTTCATTATAGACAAATTTCTTGTAAATATTCTATCTGGGTTTGGCAACAGTTTGCCTTGTTCAGGACCATCTACAACCTTGACAACAACATCTGGAAAACTTCTAACTCTTGATAATGCAACATATAACTGGCCGTGACTGAATACTGGTACTGGCAAGTAAATGCCAACTTTTTCTAAGGTTTGCTCTTTTAGTGTTTTTCTGACGCTCATTTTCTTTTTCTTCATTCGATCTATTTGCTCGTATTTTTCTTTGTCTTTCAGCCTTTCTTTTATTGATGTTTACTTGCTGAGCTGACCGTTCTTCCAGGAGATGTTGCTTATATACGATTTGATTGTCTGTGTCTTTTGTCCTACTTGACGTGTCCTTTTATTTTGGGTGGCATGTTGTTAGTAGATACGTCCATAATATTTTCTCTTACAGTAATACTGGCTTGTATGTGGCTGTAATATGCATCACTGTATTGTGTGTCTTTAATTTTCTCTCACAGTAATATTGGTTTGTATTTCCATAAAACGCCTGTCATTTTCTCTGACAATAATACTGGCTTTGATGTCCGTAATATGACTTTAATTTTCTGTCACAACAGTGGGCAGTCAGCAGAGTGTCCCCAGCAACTGATGTAATGTGTGGTGTGCAGCTGATAATCGTGCCTGTGGTGTCTCCCCAGCAAGTACTGTGCAGTTCCCCAGCAAGTATTTTAATCTGTGCTGGTGTGCAGCTGACTATTATATGTGTGGCGTCTCCCCAGCAATGGATTTTATGTGCGCGGCCGCGACTACCCATTTAGCACTCTCCCCAGGAATGATGTCCTTTATTTGCTTATCATGTGCGGCCGCGGCTAGGCCATTCACTGTGTGCCCAGCTTTCAGTGTGTGTGCGTCCATGGTGACGTGCACAGGGGCGGGGCACAGTGCGATGCGCGGAGCGGCGCCGCGCATGCGCACTTCACCAGAAGACACACACACGGACACCTGGACGCACACAGGGGTTTTATTAAAGAGGATTACTGCACATCTGTTATTCTGTCTTCCACTGAATTGTAAAGTGTATGACATATTTTCTCTGAGCTGTTCTTTTAATTAGTGCTTTACAATATTTAGGAGAAAGTATTCAAATAAAAAGAACTGACCCATGTCCAAAACATTCTTCAGTAGAACACTGACTCTCAGATTTGTAATTGCCATTTTATTATGTTGAATTAAAGTTGGTTTAATGTTTTTATATGTGGGAAAATGTTATTCTTTAATAATTTAAATTATCTAAAAAAGTGCATTAAAACAAAAAAATAAATATTATAAGACAACCAACTGGCGTACACCTGATTATGCTGGAGAGTTAATAAAAATGCCTTAATTTTATTTGTGGTATTTCTATAGTTTACATGAATCCTCAAACTGGTAATTTATAGATGAAACTGGTGACCAAATTAAGCAAAGGAAGCCACAGCTTTTTCAACAGAATTCCTGTTAAAGATAAACAACTATTCTGAAATTGTTGTATTACTATCTAATGCAGTAATTGTCCTTCTAAAATCCATCTTTACTTCAGTGAAATGAAATAAAACAAACCCAAACTGTGATAAGTTGAGTTGTACACTATTTTTGCAATTTATTATTCTTTTCTCTGGAGTAGGAGTGCCTCATCGATTGCTGCCGGGTATCCCAATAGGGGAGGCACAGTGTAAGTCATACCCACACTCACTAGTAGCACAATTCAGGACACCACTATGACACTGGCAGCAGTTATGTGCTAATCAAAGGCAGGATTGCATTTGCAATATTCATTACTCTGTAGTGCATTATTGTAGGAAAGAATATTCTGTGTTGTTTAACAATAAAATAAATGTATTGTGTTCTGTTGACAAAGCCTTGCACCTTCTCATTATTATAAAATATACTTTTACTTTTGGTATTTGACTACTTTTGAAAGTAGATAATTTTTTACCTTTACTCAAATATTTTTTTAACTTAAATACTTCTTACTTCAGTTAATGTCAAATTTTGACAAATTACTTTGGCTTTTACTCAAGTATAATTTCTAAGTACAGTACTTTATGCAACTCTGATCTTTGCTTGCAACATATAAAAAGTGGTGCAGATTACACACTGCACAGCGATCACAAATGAAGCCTGTCTCATCTTTACGAGCGAGCAAATGTATAATGGTTTGAAGACAAGTGACCACAACTTGGGACAGTAATTTAATGTTGAAGTTCATCAAGGAAAGTGTCATATAGCTGGAATAATCTGTCAGACCCTTGCTAGATTTAAGAAGCAATCAAATGATGGTAGAGTTTAAACTGGGATGAAGATGCATCTTCACTAGACCAGATGAAGACCAAAGGTGCAACAGCTGTGCGAGTTGTAACCAAAATGGTGAAACCACATTGAACTTTATCATGTCAGGCCCCAGAGCTTTACCTTTAACAAGAGAGAATAAAGTCTACCTAATTGCTGTAGTTATCTGAGAGTTTAAGATATCGTCGCCACTTTGAGATGGTTTCGGAAGTTTCACGGTGGTGAGGAATGACTCTATAGTTTCAAGACAGGTAGAGGGGGACTCATCTGTGTAGAGCTTGGAGTAAAATTCAGCAAGGTGTATATTAATTTCACACTGCTGCCTCGCAGTAAGGGGACCTGGGTTCGCTTCCCGGGTCCTCCCTGCGTGGAGTCTGCATGTTCTCCCTGTGTCTGCGTAGGTTTCCTCCGGTTTTCTCCTACAGTCCAAAGACAGTCAGGTTAGGTGCATTGGTGATCCTAAATTGTCCCTAGTGTGTGCTTGGTGTGTGGGTCTGTGTGTGTGCCCTGCCCGGGATTTGTTCCAGCCTTGCGCCCTGTGCTGGCTGGGATTGGCTCCAGCAGACCCCGTGACCCTGTGTTAAGATACAGCGGGTTGGACAATGACATGACATGTCTGACATATTATTATTTTTTTGCCTAGCCCTACTGGAGAATATGGATGCATAAGCATTGCACCTGTGTAGCCTTAAGGAAAGTAATGACTCGGCTCCGAGTCTGAAAAATAGTATATGGTGCAGGTATGTTGGATGTGAAATATAGCTTTCTTTAAATGACAATCATTGAGTTCTACCCTGACCTGAAGAGATACAAGATTCATACTATGAATCAGATATTACGAGGCAAACTGTCTCAAGTTTCTTTAAGCGTTATTCAATATCAGATATTACTTTACAAGCCTTATGTGAGTGGACGGCAGCGAAAGCAATAAAAAAAAGTCTCTTATAAAGCCTTTAATAGCCATCCACGTGAAAATGGGATTGCTTACCAAGTTTACATTTGACTCAGTAAATTTTCTCAATTTCATTGAGAGTTGTTTGATAAATTCATTGCATTGCAGTAGTAAGGTGCAGAAACTTTGCGGGCCTATAGGATAAAACATGGAAGGTGAAGATTTAATACAAAACACCTGTGATCACATGGACGGGTGGAAGGTAGGGATGTGTTAAGTTCGTAAAATGCTAGTGTTCTGGAGGAAGATTTGTGATGCATAGAAAAGAAGGAGAATTCTTTAGCAGATGGGCTAAGGAGTCGAAACGAATCGACGGATGTCAGCTCAGACACAAACATGGAAGAGGCGGGTGAAACATGCGGACTGATTTGTGGAGGAGCTTTATCTGAAAGTGGGTCAATGAAAGAGCTTGCATTGATACCCATTATAAGTTTAAAAATAAACAAATTACAATGTTTTTAGTGATATCAGAAAAGAAAGTACTTCTATACGGTGTTGATGCGTAAATCGAACTGCAGCCAAGTTTTCTGCCACCCACCTCAGCTCGAAACTGTAACAGAAATTTGCCTCTTCATCACTCCCGAAGAGTATCATTTCTTGCTATTTCAAGGTAGGTGATCATGATTATGATCATATTTTTGATATATGATTCTTTACCAGTGCTCCTAACCCTCTAACAGCCACTCAAAGAAGGTAAAAAAAAAGATATATTTCAAACATAAACATGTGAGGTATGATTTTAGACTATTTTAAGGTCAGTGAATGTGAATATGATGTTATTTTTAATTTTTAAACCTTTACTAGGGCTCTATGGATCTCTATTAGAGGGTGAAAATTGACAAATTTCTCTTACTGAAGAATATTTAGACTTTAAACATTTAAACTGAAGCAGACAATTTAATATTTGAATCATCTGACGCAGTTATTCTTGTTTATTATGTACTTCTACCTCATGAAGTAAATCATCACATTTCTCATTAACACCTAGAATTAGAACAGCTTATGGGAATTCAACCTTTTTCAAGTTTTTCTTAGACTTACAGTTGTGCTTGAAAGTTTGTGAACCCTTTAGAATTTTCTATATTTCTGCATAAATATGACCTAAAACATCATCAGATTTTCACTCAAGTCCTAAAAGTAGATAAAGAGAAATCAGTTCAATAAATGGGACTAAAATATTATACTTGGTCATTTATTTATTAAGGAAAATTATTGAATGTTACATATTTGTGAGTGGCAAAAGTATGCGAACCTTTGCTTTCAGTATCTGGTGTGACCCCCCTTACTTAACGTTTCCGGTAAATTCTGATCATTCCTGCACACCGGCTTGGAAGAATTTTATCCCATTCCTCGTACAGAACAGCTTCAATTCTGGGAAGTTGGTGGGTTTCCACACATGAACTGCTCGCTTCAGGTCCTTCCACAACATTTCAATTGGATTAAGGTCAGGACTTTGACTTAGCCATTCCAAAACATTCACTTTATTCTTCTTTAACCATTCTTTGGTAGAACGACTTGTGTGCTTAGGGTCGTTGTCTTGCTGCATGACCCTCCTTCTCTTGAGATTCAGTTCATGGACAGATGTCCTGACATTTTCCTTTAGAATTCTCTCATATCATTCAGAATTCATTGTTCCATCAATGAAGGCAAGCCGTCCTGGCCCAGATGCAGCAAAACAGGCCCAAACCATGATACTACCACCACCATGTTTCACAGATGGGATAAGGTTCTTATGCTGGAATGCAGTGTTTTCCTTTCTCCAAACATAACGCTTTTCATTTAAACCAAAATGTTCTATTTTGGTCTCATCCGTCCATAAAACATTCTTCAATAGCCTTCTGGTTTGTCCACGTGATCTTTAGCAAACTGCAGATGAGCAGCAATTTTTTTTGGAGAGCAGTGGCTTTCTCCTTGCAACCCTGCCATGCACACCATTGTTGTTCAGTGTTCTCCTGATGGTGGACTCATGAACATGAACATTAGCCAATGTGAGAGAGGCCTTCAGTTGCTTAGAAGTTACCCTGGGGTCCTTTGTGACCTCGCCGACTATTACGCCTTGCTCTTGGAGTGATCTTTGTTGGTCGACCACTCCTGGGGAGGGTAACAATGGTCTTGAATTTCCTCCATTTGTACACAATCTGTCTGACTGTGGATTGGTGGAGTCCAAACTCTTTAGAGATGGTGTTGTAACCTTTTCCAGACTGATGAGCATCAACAACTCTTTTTGTGAGGTCCTCAGAAATCTCCTTTGTTCGTGCCATGATACACTTCCACAAACTTGTGTTGTGAAGAGCAGACTTTGATAGATCCTGTTCTTTAAATAACACAGGGTGCCCACTCACCCCTGATTGGCATCCCATTGATTGAAAACACCAGACTTGAATTTCACCTTCAAACTAACTGATCATCCGTGAGGTTCACATACTTTTGCCACTCACAAATATGTAATGTTCGATCATTTTCCTTAATAAATAAATGACCAAGTATAATATTTTTGTCTCATTTGTTTAACTGGTTTCTCTTTATCTACTTTTCAGACTTGAGTGAAAATCTGATGATGTTTTAGGAAAAGGTATAGAAAATTCTAAACGGTTCACAAACTTTCAAGCACCACTGTAAATTCTAAGTATTTTTACACTTTCCGATGATCTCTATACAATGTATAAATGCAACTTTAATAAAGATGTTTACATTAAATGAGCTTTGTAGCACCATTTGACTGATTTTCTTTTAACTGTAAATTAGGGTTACTCGTGACCCTGGTCCTGCAGATAAAGATTTGCTTATACAGTTAACAATAACCATGCCTTATTAATGGGTCAAATTCCAGAGGAAAAAAAAATACATATCTAACTAAGCTTCATGCTTGTAACGTCTGCCATGAAAATATGAAACACCTTTACAATTTAGAAAAACCCTAGAATCTATTTAAAATAAGCTACTGCACAAAGAACAGGCTAAGAACAATTGAAAAGGGAGCTGGCAAAATCTAACCAGTGAGCTATTCTAGGATTACATTGTGTGAAGAGCTAGCTATTAAAAATTGGTGGAAGCTCATCTGTAGCTTTTGGATTTCCTTTGCCATTACAAAACTTCTATATGATTTATGGGGTTTGGGAAACCAGCAGAGTGAAGTTGCCAGAAAAACACTGTCGTTTAAAGGAACAGAAACATTGTTTCAGTACAACTGGTTTTCACAAACCACACCTTCATGCTAATCTTGACAGGGACTCAACCCACAGTAAGGGAATTAATGTGTCAATACCACAGCAGTGGCCAAGTTAATGAAGTACAGTAAATTACAAACTATTTTCTTGGGGGGAAAAAGCAGGACACATCCCCAGTCAAGTGCGGCACCATATTGGCAAGAAATTGATCGGCTAAAGTGCACTTGTTTTTATGGTGTAATTAAAAAGCAAAGGCTCCAAGTCCAAATACTTAACTACTATCTGTAAACTGCTGCTAAGACAAGTTATAAAAAGAAAATGAAGGAAAAAAAAAAATACCGTATACTGTAACAAAGTCAAGAGAGGAGGTTAGGAGCCTGAGCTCATACAGCGCATTGCTGCACCCGCCACACGACAAACCAACTCAGGATCCAGATTAGGACCCGAGTGCAGCCTTGCAACAGGTGACACCTCAGCACCACACTAGTGAGGTTTTTTATGGTGACTGGAGTGCCAATTCTGCCTCCAACCCCCAAGTTTTTCCCTGCAGGCTGGAGGGCCTACATGCAGGGATGGATGCAGATTAATATCACACCCAGGACGGAGCAACTGCAGGTTAAGGGCCTTCCGAAAGGGCCCAACAGAGCAGAGTCCCTTTTGGCATTTACGGGATTAGAACTGGCAACCTTCCGATTGGCAGTGCAGCCACCACTCTGAAGTCAAGGAAAGATCAAAAATATTGTTAAATTAGTAGATTATGGGGCAGCACGGTGGCGCAGTGGTAGCACTGCTGCCTCGCAGTTAGGAGAGCCGGGTTCGCTTCCCGGGTCCTCCCTGCGTGAAATTTCCATGGGTCTGCGTGGGTTTCCTCCGGGTACTCCGGTTTCCTCCCACAGTCCAAAGTCATGCAGGTTAGGTGGACTGGCAATTCTAAATTGTGCTTGGTGTGTGTGCTCTGCGGTGGGCTGGCGCCCTGCCCGGGGTTTGTTTCCTGCCTTGCGCCCTGTGTTGGCTGGGTTTGGCTCCAGCAGACCCCCATGACCCTGTAGTTAGGATATAGCAGGTTGGATAATAGATGGATGGATGGATAGCAGATTGAGGATTTCTCCTGCAGTCTGTTAGACATAAAGACTATAAAGAAGCCAGTCATTTTTTATTACGTTCGCAGTACTGGTGTTCTAAGATTTGATTAGCAAGTAGCTCTAAACATGGCATCTTTGCAATACAAATTGATATCTTTGTTTAAGAAATGTTTCACTTTTGAAGGCTCTCCCATGACTACCCTGAAACAGCAGCAATCTGGGCGATATCATGGATGAAAAGGGCTGCATATAAATCTAAAGTAACCACACTTCGTAAACTGGACTTTCACATTGAATTCACCTTCTTCAGTTTCAGGACCTAAATGACACAATCCGCTCAGTCTGAAAAGAACCCTTCACTCGCTACAATTTACTTTTAAGATGTTATCTTTCTGAAAAGGCTGGCACTTTTTATTAACAAAAAAAGAATACCAAACATGCAAAACAAACATCAATGTGCAGTTTTCAGTGCTCGTGCACTTCCCCTTGGTTTAACGGAGTCTCTAGATTAGCATCCCTAAACCTCACCTGCAAACCCACAGGACAAGGCATAAAGCCAGCAGACTATACCACATCAACGATTACTGAGAATTTCACCAAACCTGGCTGCAGAAGTCAAGACTAACAATAAGATTTATAACATGCAAAGAAGAAAAATAAAGAGAATGAGGGACTACCTTAACAGATTCATTTTTAACTGATAAAAAAATTCTGTAGCTGAGACTTTATTTTTTGATGATATCCAAAACACATCTTGTGTACCGCAGGCAGTGGAAGTGAAAACTGTTACAGTTTGAGGTTCGAGAGGACTGTTTGCTGTCCAAAAAGTATTTAAAGCAATGCATCTATAGCTTCCAATTCAGTTGCTCCAATACTACGCAAAACTGATTTTTATTTTATTTTATGAATGCAAAAATCTTGCTTTTGCTAAACAACATGTTGAGCAGGCAAGCAGATCCATAGTCAGTAGTACAATACAATTTATTTTTGCATAGTCCAAAAATCACACAAGGAGTGACGCAATGGGCTTTAGCAGGCTCTGTCTTTTGACAGCCCCCCACCTTGACTTGACTCTACTCCAAAAAAAATCCTTGTAGGGGAAAAATGGAAGAAATCTCAGGAAAGGCAATTTGAAGAAAGACCCCTTTTTCCAGGTAGGTTTGGCGTGCAGTGGGTGTAAAGAAAAAAGGGGTAAATACAATACAATATCTAGAACAGAACACAAGTAATCCTCAATACAATAGTAAGAGCCAACATGTCCTATTCAATGTGACCTCACACTCTGGGGCAAAAACTATGCATTTTAAAATGGAAAAGAGGTTAATAGAGCACAAAACAAATGAACAGTACGGCACTCATGATGTAGTACCTCAAAAGGCAAATACAGACCCTCCATTATAATGAGCTTCACAAGTAAGTAAAAACTCAAGGATGTCCCTGGTTAGCTCTGCTAATAAAACAGCTGAGGTAAGAGACATATTACTGGCATAATGTTGGTAAAAAACTCATACTGTGAAATCAAAACCCAACCCGTGCCGTTTCTTTTTCCTCTAAGCCACTACAGTAATCCTGTTACATGTTCCTTAAAGTTGAGGAAAGAGGAACACAATGTGCATTGTCACCAGAAAAACAAAAATATTAACACAATGAAATCTAAACTTAGAATATAAAATGAAAAAAATGTTCCTGAAAGGTAGATGGGGTGAAGCAGATTCTGACACCTGATTAAAAGAAACAGTGTCTACACAAACAATAGCATATTCTACAGCAGCGTTTCTCAACCTTTAAGTATTTGCGACCCGAGTTTTCATAACAGTTTTAATCGTGCCCCCCTAACATTTTTTGAAAGGGGCCCACTAAAACCAATTTGTTCTTTTTTAATTAATGATATACAGTTAGGTTCATAAATATTTGGACAGAGACAACTTTTTTCTAATTTTGGTTCTGTACATTACCACAATGAATTTGAAATGAAACAACTCAGATGCAGTTGAAGTGCAGACTTTCAGCTTTGATTCAGTGCGGTGAACAAAACGATTGCATAAAAATGTGAGGCAACTAAAGTATTTCTTTAACACAATCCCTTCATTTCATGAGCTCAAAAGTAATTGGACAAATTAAATAACTGGAAATAAAATGTTCATTTCTAATACTTGGTTGAAAACCCTTTGCTGGCAATGACAGCCTGAAGTCTTGAACTCATGGACATCACCAGATGCTGGGTTTCCTCCTTTTTAATGCTCTGCCAGGCCTTTACTGCAGCGGCTTTCAGTTGCGGCCTTTCTGTGTGAAGTTTAGTCTTCAACAAGTGAAATGCACGCTCAATTGGGTTAAGATCAGGTGACCGACTTGGCCATTCAAGAATTTTCCACTTCTTTGCTTTAATAAACTCCTGGGTTGCTTTGGCTGTATGTTTTGGGTCCTTGTCCATCTGTATCATGAAACGCCGCCCAATCATTTAGCTGGATTTGAGCAGACAGCATGTCTCTGAACACCTCAGAATTCATTCATCTGCTTCTGTCCTGTGTCACATCATCAATAAACACTAGTGTCCCAGTGCCACTGGCAGCCATGCACGCCCAAGCCATCACACTGCCTGACTCCACCGTGTTTTACAGATGATGTGCTATGCTTTGGATAATGAGCTGTTCCACGCCTTCTCCATACTTTTTTCTTGCCATCATTCTGGTAGAGGTTGATCTTGGTTTCATCTGTCCAAAGAATGTTTTTCCAGAACTGTGCTGGCTTTTTAGATGTTCTTTAGCAAAGTCCAATCTAGCCTTTCTATTCTTGAGGCTTATGAGTGGCTTGCACCTTGCAGTGCACCCTCTGTATTTACTTTCATGCAGTCTTCTCTTTATGGTAGACTTGGATATCAATACGCCGACCAAGCCCTGGAGAGTGTTGTTCACTTGGTTGGCTGTTGTGAAGGGTTTCTCTTCACCATGGAAATGATTCTGCGATCATCCACCACTGTTGTCTTCCGTGGACGTCCAGGTCTTTTTGCGTTGCTGAGTTCACCAGTGCTTGCTTTCTTTCTCAGGATGTACCAAACTGTAGATTTTGCCACTCGTAATATTGTAGCAATTTCTTGAATGGGTTTTTCTGTTTTCGCAGCTTAAGGATGGCTTCTTTCACCTGCATGGAGAGCTCCTGTGACCGCATGTTGTCTGTTCACAGCAAAATCTTCCACATGCAAGCACCACACCTCAGATCAACTCCAGGCCTTTTATCTGCTTAATTGATAAGACATAACGACGGACTTGAACACACCTGCCCATGAAATAGCCTTTGAGTCAATTGTCCAATTACTTTTGAGCCCCTGAAATGAAGGGATTGTGTTAAAAAATGCTTTAGTTGCCTCACATTTTTATGCAATCTTTTGTTCAACCCACTGAATTAAAGCTGAAAGTCTGCACTTCAACTGCATCTGAGTTGTTTAATTTAAAATTCATTGTGGTAATGTACAGAACCAAAATGAGAAAAAAGTTGTCTCTGTCCAAATATTTATGGACCTAACTGTATCATAGATGTGTATTTTATTATACCTACTTAACTTTTATTGACATTTATCTAACTCTATATTTATTTTTCTAGTATCAGAATGTAGTTTAAGTTAATTTGTTTTGGTTTCAATAGATGTATTTTCATATTTTTTTCACATCTTCGCACCCCACCCCACAGTTTGAGAACCACTGCTCTACAGGGTGATTTTTAGCAAATGAGACGTAAATAAATAAGGATAGGGCTGTTGGACATATGAGATCCTCAACTTTATTCAGAGAAACTTGTTTCCAATACAATGCATCTTATTGTTAAACTTCTAAACATGGATTTTCATTAAAAATAAAAAATACTTTATTTTATAAGGTAGAAAACAAGAAAAATAAAATAATTGTTATTCACGCTCTTCAAGTTGAAATGGAATGTTAAATACCGTATGTGAAATTCTTGGTTAGAGGCTTTTCGATTAAAATAGTGACTCAATTCTAATACATTTTAAATTCTAACATTTTTATTAACACATTTTTGAAAACTATCACAATAAAACAAAGGGCAGCACGGTGGCGCAGTGGGTAGCACTGCTACTTTGCAGTAAGTAGGCCAGGGTTTGTGTACCAGGTCCTCCCTGCATGGAGTTTGCATCATCTCCCCATGTCTGTGTGGGTTTTCTCCCACAGTCCAAAGACATGCAGATCATAGCCCTAGTGTGTGGTTGGTGTGAGTTTGTGTGTTTGCGCTGCGATTGACTGGTGCCCTCTCAAGGGGTTGTTCCTGCCTTGTGCCCTGTGCTAGCTGGTCCCTGTTCAGAACTAAGAGGGTTAGAAAATGGCTGACTGACAATAAAATGGAGCATTTATTATTCGGACCTATTTCTGTGATATCTTGAGCTCCTTGTTTAATTAAACAGTTTTTATTTGCTTTCAGTTATCACAGTTTGCTAGGTAGCAGCAAAAGTATATTTTCCCTTCATAGGGAGGAATTTGCTAGTATTCTTGAACTTTCAAATTAATATTTTCATCTCATAATTTTTAAGGAGTTTACAAAACACAATAATTAATGATCAAAAAGAAAACAGTTGCAAGATGACAACTGAGGGCTGACATATTCTGTGGGCAGTTTGCAATGATCTACTTCTGTGCCGGGTAGCCAAACGGCTCCTTTGACCAGAGTTTAAACTCTCACTTGGACAGCGTCTGGATGGACTTTTCACATTCTTCCGGTGTCTTCCAGGGTTTTCCCCAGGGACTCTGCTTTCGTCGAATATTTCAAAAATTTGAGTGTGGGTGAGTGCACCCTGCAATAAACCTGTGTCCTCTTAGGGTTGGTTACTCTCTTGCATACTATGCTGTCAACATAAGCTACTGCTCTGCACAGCCCTATAATAGAATAAATGGACTCACAAATTACAAGAAAGGACATTTCAAATGCTTTCACCATGAGGTCTTGTGGCCGCTTATCAAGGTTTATATCAGAGCAATAAAAAGATATATAGATGTTGAGATTTCATTGCCAGTTCCCACTAAAAGTAATTACGGAATGTATTTTTTTCTAAATCTCGTAAAAAGCATAACACAAAGTTGGATATTATGTTTTTCTTTCATATGTTCTAAGCATATACCCTGTTTATGAGCGTAATTAATCTTTTGGAAGCCAAATAAAATAAAATTCTAATTACGATATTTGATGCTAATGGAATGGGCTTCAGCTCTCTGGAACATTGTGCTGGGAATGCAGGTTTTAGAAAATGGAGAGGTGAATGGATTCATCTAATAGTCTTCCTCTCTCTCTACTTTTTTTCGTATATGAAGTATAGGGGAAAGTATTGTGATCCTCCAAAGATTTGATGTCGAGATTTTGATGAATCTCGACGTTTTAAACCTTCCTGACTTTCTCGTATAGGGAGAGTATTGGAATCCTCTAAAAATTCTGTTTCGAGAATTTGATGACTCTCAATGTTTTAGACCTCCCAGAGTCCAAAAATACCATTTTTGGAATTATGTCTGTGTATCTGTCTGTGTGTGCGTTTGTATTGTCACAGGTGGCTGGGGGTGGTACCCAGCCGGGACACCCTGTAGGACCGGAGGAGGGCTTACGCCTCCCCCAGACAAGATGGGGGCGATTGCCCTGGTGGCTTAGGGGAACACGGGAACTGAGCTTGGAAGCTCAACACTATAGGGGCCCGTGGTCACCGCCAGGGGGCATCCCAATGCCTATGGAGCCCTTCCGGGTGTGGTGGAAGTGCTGAGGGGAAGAAGATCAGGGCACCCGAAGTGCTTCCAGGTGCGCAGCTGGTACTTCTGCCACACTGAGGAGTGCCGGTGGAAACTAATCAGGAGGCACCTTGAGCACATCCGGGTGGGGATAAAAGGGGCCGCCTCCCTCCATTCGAGGGCTGGAGTCGGGTGAGAAGAAGGACAGAGCTCGGGTGGAGAGAAGAGGCGGCCTGAAGAGAGTGAGGCATTGTGTGAGGGCCTGGACTTTTGGGGGGTTTGGGAGTTGTGTGCACTTTTGTCAATAATAGTCATGCAAATAAACGTGTTTAAGGTTTCTTAATTTAGTCATGTTTACACAAGAAAACATCAGTTGCATCTAATAACAGACAGAATGAAATAAAACAGACAAATAGAAACATGAAAGGTTAAGGTAAGGCAGTTTGATAAAACATATTTACACAAAAAAAGGTTACAGGATATATATCAAAACCTTCATCATTATCTTCGATATTTCTTATTGAAAAGTCGTATGGCATTAGGAAGAAAGGAGTTTCTGGGCGATTTGTGTGGGTTTTCAAAGCGACTATCCTTCCTGATTTACTGAACTTTAGTTCTACATGTAATGGAATGAATGTTTGTCATCAGCTGAGATGATTTCCAGTTTCTTGAACATTGCCCTCTGACACACACTAGTCAAATCATCTACGTCAGCCCCAATGACTTTAGCCGCATACTTCTTAATCTGCTGGAGCTTTTTTGAGTTTTGGTTTGTCAGACTATTAAACCAGGCAATGAAACTGAAAGTGATCACAGACTGGATCAGACTGCGATAAAAGGACAACATGAGCTCCTTGTCTACTTTAAATAGTTTGAGTTTATGGTGGAGAAATAAGCGCAGGTTGCATTTAGAGAATGATTTTTTTTGTATTTGTATTCCAGTTAAGATTGTTACCTAGGTAAGTTCCTAAGTATTTGTATTCAGTCACTATTTCTACCTCCTCTCCCAGAACTACAATAGGTGAACATACAGATTTCTGTCTCTTAAAATCAAATAGCATTTCTTTGGTCTTATTTACATTCAGAGTGAGAGAGTTTTTATTGCACCAATTTATCATCCAGTTCACTTGATTTAGATAGTGGCTTTCATCGTCCCCAGATATGAGCCTGGTGTCATCCGCATACTTGATAATGGAGCAGTGCTCATTGTTCTGTCTCAAAGTCACTTGTGTACAGAGTAAACAGTAATGGTGATAAGACACACCCCTGCGGACTTCCTGTGTTATGAATGAATGGCAATTGAAAAAGTGTCCTGGACTTTAACTTTCTGTGAACGGTTTAAAAGAAAGTTCTGAATCCATAGTGTAATAAATGGGTTTACATTCATACTGTTCAGTTTCCCAATCAGTATATGAGGCTGTATAGTATTGAATGCTGAAGAAAAATCCAAAAATAGTGCTCTGACATATGAATCAGGCTGATCAAGAAAGGTGTAGTGTCTCTGTCATTAAAATGTTTAACAATGTGGGTGATTACAGTAATTCCTCGCTATATCGCACTTGGACTTTCGCGGCTTCACTCTATCGTGGATTTTATATGTAAGCATATCTAAATATATAACGCGGATTTTTCGCTTCTTCGCGGGTTCTGCGGACAATGTGTCTTTTTACTTCCTGTACATGCTTCCTCAGTTGGTTTTCCCACTTGATTTCATACAAGGGACGCTATTGGCAGATGACTGGGAAGCTAACCAATCAGAGCACGCAGTTAAGTTCCTGTGTGCTGATTGACTCAGCGACGGAGCGCCGAATTCAATTCCGCGGCGTTAACCAGGAAGTCTCATCTCGCTCATTCAGCATCAACGTGTTTCGCTGTGTAAAGAGTTAATTTTTGTGCTCTTTTGTGTTAATCTTTGTGCGTAGTCAAGCCCTTCATTGTGGCTCCAAAACGATCTGCTACTGCTTCAGGGGCCGTGCCCAAGCGCCAATGGAAGATGTTAACGATTGCCGAAAAGGTAAACGTTTTGGATTTGTTGAAGGAAGGGAAAAGCTACACTGCCATAGGACGCCATTATGGCATCAATGAGGCTACGATTCTTTTTATTTAAAAAGGAGGAAAAGAATATAAGATCTACAGCTGCAGTGTCCTTTAACCAGGGTGCAAAATGAGTTGTGAGAGGATGTAATAAGGCGATAGTCCGGATGGAATCTGCTTTAGGGATTTGGATTGAAGAAGAACAATGGAGGTGCTACACAATCGCCTGAAGAGGCTCCTTTAGAAGGACTGTAACACTCTCCTTTGTTGTGCAATAAAATTAAACTCATTGTTATCGGACAAGTCGTCGTGTCATTGTTGGTGAGTAAACATAATTAATTTTCCACGTACAGTACTTAGTACATGTACGTACGTTTAGTGTCACTGTACACACATTTACTGTATAGACTCTTTCTTGCATTGTGCGTATTTATTGCTGGTGGCCTGTCTATCGTAATTTCTGCAACATATGTGATATCAGAGACGCTCGATATCTTTAAAGTAATATTTAGGTTTTACTGTATATAAACAGTGTGTTGACATACATAATTTCAATGAATCTTACCTAATATCTAAGAGAATACAAAGGGTTTATGCTGTATAACTGTGCGGGGAATATTTATAAACAGTGTGGGAGAGTTTAAAAGGGCTTAAAATATATAAAAATAACCATACAAACATATGGTTTCTACTTTGGATTTTCACCTATCGTGGGGTCTGGAGCATAATCCCCGATCGAGGAGGGATTACTGTATAACGATGTCTGCCTGTCTGTGTCCGGGCCACGTTCCACATTATGTAAACACAATAGCTTAAATCCGCTTTCACTTACGTCAACCAAATTTTGCATATAAGTATTAGGTACAAAACGTAGATTTCCATCAACTTTTGGACTATTTCCGTTAACCGGATGTGGTACTTTACTTTTTATTTATGCAGCTGCAGAGTCCGATTTATTCAACTTTACTTTTATAATAATTGTTCAATATATTATTAATTTGATTTGTTGTTGATGGTCCTTTAATGTACATAATATAAAAATATAATCATTGTCTTGCAATTTACTCCTCAAATATCCATCCACATATCTGAGTATACGAGAAAGTCTAGGGGAGACCATTACCGATTTTTTAAAGCAACAACTGACAATACTTTTTGTTTCATGTCTATTGTTTTAAGGGTTAACGTATTCGCAGAGTATAGTTTCAATGAACTGGCCCTGGGGGACAAGTTTATCCCAGCTGCTTTTATTCTAATCAGCCTGTTATCAAAGGCCAATTTACACCTTTAAATGCTCTCATTGTTTAGGAGTGTTTGTTCTTTCTCTACTAAATCAGTAGTTTTATAACTGTTTCCTCAAGCCTTAGCTTATAACTGGTATCAACCTGTTCTTGCTAACTACGTTTTGTTATTTAATTCATGGGCTTGTTAAAGTGTATTCATTTATTTTTTCTAAAACATCCATCTACCCACTGATTTGCTTAGGACAATACATACATGTAAATAGTAAACACTGATATTATCTAATAGAGATTATGGGTATTTTTATATATGATTTCCTTAAAAAGAAAAATTGGTTATAAGCTGGATATTAAAGAAGCATAGCCTGGGTCCCAATGTGACTCATGATAGGACGAGTGGGATTACAAATTTGTAGATAAATGGATATTTTCAGGGGGGAAAAAAAATCAATATACAACTTTTCACAAGCCATTTAATAAAAAAAGAAAAAAGAAAACACACCTGTAATAAGCTATGAGTACAATAAAAAGTTGAATAATAAATGCAAGTATTGGCTGATCTGAATCTACTGATTTAGAAATGAGAAAACATAATCATATTCTCAAACCCATTGGTACATTTTTAAATACACCTCGTCTAGTCATAGCTGGTGAACACTAAGTCTTGTTCTATGGGCCCAGTAAGTCAGGATGAAGTTTCTCAGAGATCTAAGGGAATGGTGGGAGTGAGACTGGGGCGAGGCTCATTGATGATGCATGACAACAAAGAGGGCCCGAGGTACCGGTCCTGGACCACAGAACGTTCCTCTGCCAGGAGGAGGGACATGGCAATTGGGAGATGAAAAGGACTGAGGTGATAGCCTGGAAAGACTCCTACATACACACCACCTAGGAGGTTTCCATTAGTGCTTCTGCCCTGAGTTCTCTGGGCAAGATACACTCAACATGGCTAGGGAGTGACAGCCATCAGACCCTTGGGCCCTCCTGCAGAAGGTTACTATCTGTAGTGTTACTTTATTAACCCCAGCTGCTGCTTGAATACCTGTGTGTGCATGTGTTGGCAATTTAGCAGACTCACTGTTAATGCACATCTGTTCTTGTGGGTGGTGAGAACTTTGAGTCCGCTGCTTGTCAGAACACTAGTCTGAAAACCCTGAAGTCTGGCTGTACCATCCTCAGTGTTACCGGGCAAGACTCAAACAGTACTGCAGGATGGAGTTTAACGACATTGGGAGATAACTTTTAGAATGCACATCAGAAGGCTCACTCTTTTGAGGCTGGAGTTGACTTAATACAATTCAAAGTTGGGGTTGGAGGTTGGGCTATATGGCACAAAGCTGGACCCAACCCTAGACCAGGTGCCAGTCCATCACAATGCCCACTCTTGACCATAAACAAGCACACTCATATTCACATGGGGCCAACCTGTAGCCTTCAATTAATCTAACATACGTCCATCTTTAATATCTAAGAGTACTCAAATGTATAAAATTGCCTTTGGTTTGAATTTGGCTGGAATAAAAAGCAGCAGCTACAAATCAGTCCTCCAGGAGTGATTTTGAGAAGCCAAACTGCATGAATAAATTAATAGTTAAAACAAGAACAGCAAAAGGCAAAAAAGATCATTGACATATCCACTAAACCAATTTTCTGATCTTGTTTTTTTATTACAAGGTGGTGAGCAGCTAGAGCCAATCCTTTAGCATCAGCTGCAAAAATTTGAAATTGTTTTTATTCAGTGTGCAAAAGAGAGAATATTTTCACTTTTAACCATGCCATACCTGAGCGAAAAAATAATGCCTAACTGTGAATTGGAAAAGGCATGCTTCTCTCACTTACCTTTAGTGACAAACATCAGCGAATTAGCCACATTTCTCAACTCCGTCATTTCAACCTTAGAAAACAGATCACCTGGCGTTGTGGCTAAGGCAGCAACAAGGCTGCTGTTTTATTCCTTGCCTCTGGCTCACTCAGTGTCACTTATTACAGTAAGTGACTTTACTTGTCTGAGCCGAAGTTGCAAAACTGTACTGAAACAGTTGTTCTGTAGAGCTGTGTACCTGTAAAGCCCCTTGCTATAGTTTCCTACATATAAAGGTGCTATATAATGTTAAGGTGGGGGCGGCACGGTGGCGCAGTGGTAGCGCTGCTGCCTCGCAGCTAGGAGACCCAGGTTCGCTTCCCGGGTCCTCCCTGCATGGAGCTTGCATGTTCTCCCCGTGTCTGCGTGGGTTTCCTCCGTGCGCTCCGGTTTCCTCCCACAATCCAAAGACATGTGGGTTAGGTGGATTGGCGATTCTAAATTGGCCCTAGTGTGTGCTTGGTGTGTGTTTGTGTGTGCCATGCGGTGGGTTGGCACCCTGCCCAGGATTGGTTCCTGCCTTGTGCCCTGTGTTGGCTGGGATTGGCTCCAGCAGACCCCCATGACCCTGTGTTCGGATTCAGCGGGTTAGAAAATGGATGGATGGATGGATAATGTTAAGGCTGTTTATAAGATTATGTGCACCTGTTTTTTTTGGGCGGGTATAAGGTGGGCTATCAATTTCTAAATGACATGTAAGGCTGCAAGTAATAACTTAACACCATTAATAAAAAATATTGAGAAATAACAGTGTTTGATCTGTAAAATAACAATAACACATAAGCATGTTAAACCAGATGTCTTTTAATACTTAATTGACTACATCTGTAATAATTTTATACAGTTTCATTGAAAGGGGTAGTGTTGTGGTATGGTAGCTAATGCTGCTTCCTCATAGCTAAAGGAACTAAAATCCAATGGAATTTGTAAATATTGCCTGTGTCCACTGTCGGAGATGACTGGGGTGGCGACCCGGCCGGGACACCCAGGAAGACCGAAAGAGGGCTTACGTCCACCTCAGACCACGAGGAGGCGACCACCCTGGTTCCTTTGGGGGCCACGGGTACAGAGCTTTGAAGCTCTACCCTGTAGGGGCACGTGGTCACTGCCAGGGGGCGACCCTGTGCCTTGGGAGCCCTGGACTTCGGCACTTCCGCCACACCCAGAAGTGCCAAAGGGAAGACAAGCAGGGACACCCGGAGTGCTTCCGGGTACGCAGCCGACACTTCTGCCACACTGGGGAGTGCCAGTGGAAGATTGCCGGAAAGCACCTGGAGCACATCCGGGTGCATATAAAAGGAGCCGCCTCCCTTCATACAATGGCTGGAGTCGGGAGGAGAACGACAAGGTCTTGGAGGAGAGGCAAGGAGGCGGCCTGAAGAAAGAGAAGGCATTGTATTGTTGGCCAGGACTTTGCGGATTTAAGGGTTGTGTGCACTATTGTAAATATGGATTATGTAAATAAACGTGTGTTGGGTGACATTAACATGTCTGCCTGTCTGTGTCCGGGCCGGCTTCCACACCACATGGGTTTTTTTCTCCAAGTTACAGTGATCCCCTGCTATATCGCGCCCCTGCTATATCGCGGATTTTTCTGTGGAACATATCTAATTTTATACGTACATTGTACACTGCGGTAGACAAAGAGTTTCGTGTTACAGTACCCAGATGATTTCTTACAAGGCCTATTATTGGCTGAAAGGATAGGCTCAACCAATCACTGCGGGATTTTCATTCTCTTGGGATCTGATTGGCTGTTGTTAACGTGGTGTAATCTCGCAAGAACAGCGAGCGTGGGTCTCAGTTCTCTGCGTATCGCGTACCTTGCTTGTGGTCCGATTGTTGTGAGCAAACTTTTTGTGTACTTTTCATTTTGTTTTAAGCCCTACGATGGCTCCCAAGCGTCCTGCATCTTCTAAGCCTTCTGGTAGTAGAGAGCCTAAGCACCAGTGGAAGACATTGACCATTCAGGAGAAGGTAAAACTCCTAGATATGTTTCGGGAAGAAAAGCGTTACACGGACGTCGCTCGCCATTATAAGTTTACATGTGTTTAAAGCATGTGGGAGGGTATTTTAAGGCTTAAACTATAAAAAAAAAAATTTATTTATATGGTCTTTCTGTATCGCGGATGGGTTTGGAACATAACTTCCGCGATAGGTGGGGGATCACTGTACTCCAGTTTCCTCACATATTCAACAAGTTGCTAATTAATTAAATTAATCAGAAACTCTAAATGGTCTTTTATGAGAATGTGTGCGTTTGTGCTCGAGTGTGTCCTTTGGTGGACTGATATGCCATCCAGAGCCTTTGTATGATATAGGAAAGATACATTCCCAGTAATGGATGAAGAGAGTTCAGAAAATGGATAGACAGGATGTATCAATAACATGAAACATCACAAGAAGTAGATACGATTAAGTACAGTATGAAGCTGACAAGCATATGTATAATAAAATTAAAGCTGCAGTATAAGTAGAAAAAAAATCGTGAGTGGTCTCGCTCTAGATTTTTTCGTATACTCATGGGGATGGAAATTGGAGGAGTAAACCGCAAGACAATGATTAGATTTTTATATTATGTACATTAAAGAACCATCAAATCAAATCAAATTAATAATATACTGAACAATTATTACAAAAGTCAAGTCAAGTCAAGGAGCATGCACTGGTACAGCACGTTGCCGCACCCACTACACAACGAAAAACAACTCGGGATCCCGGTTTGCAACCCCCCCAGGCAGATGCACGGTCCAGTCCCACCCTCCAGAAATGACCCTCTATCTGCCACAGCCAGGTGTCACGTGGGCGAATCCTTGGCCTGCTCCAGCCACTCGGGTCCCCAACAATGAGGATCTTATGAGCCGGATCACCCTCAGGGAAACACACCACATGGCCGTAGTGCCGTAACTGACGCTCCCTCACAATGCAGGTCATGTGCCTCATTCGGGACTCCATGAGCAACTGCTCATTCGACACAAAGTCAAACCAATGGTACCCAAGGATTTTCTGCAGAGACACAGTACCAAAGGAGTCCAGTCTTCGTCTCAGGTCACTGGATAGCGTCCATGTCTCACAACCATAAAGCAAGACAGGAAGCACCAGGACTCTAAAGACTTCGTCCTTTTGCTTAGATATTGGGAGCGCCACACTCCTTTTTCAGCGACCTCATGACCCCCCATGCTCTCCCAATCCGTCTACTAACTTCATAGGAAGAGTCACCAGAGACTTGAATGTCACTGCCAAGGTAAGTAAACCTCTCGACAAGGTCTACACTCTCTCCGCAGACAGACACACTGCTGATGGCCATGCCCAAGAGGTCATTAAAGGCCTGGATCTTGGTTTTTATCAGTACACTCGCAAGCCCAGACACTCAGGATGCGGTCGATGGTAGACTTCTTAGACGTAAAACCAGACTGTTCCAGTCGCTGGTAAGTGAGCAAGTAATCACAGATCCTATTCAGGACGGCCCTAGCTAGGACCTTACCCGGTTATCCCCCTGTAGCTGCTGCAATCCAGGCGATCACCCTTTTCAGATAGTACATCTGGAAAGGGAAGGGTGATTACAAAAGTAAAACTGAATAAATCAGACTCTGCAGCTGCATGAATAAAAGGTAAAGTACCACTTCTGGTTAAAGGAAATAGCCCAAAAGTTGATAGAAATCAACGTTTTGTACCTAATACTTGTATGCAAAATTTGGAAAGCGTACTCAAGTTATCGTGTTTACATACATACACACACACAGACATAATTCCAAAAAAGGTATTTTCAAACTCAGGGAGGTCTAAAACGTCAAGATTCATTAAAATTTCAAAGTGGAATTTTTGAACGATTCTAATACTTTCCCTATACTTCATATACGAGAAAGTCAGGGAGGTCTAAAACATTGAGATTCATCAAAATCTCAACATCAAATCTTTGGACGATTACAATACTTTCCCTATACTTTATATACAAGAAAAAAATGACATTAGAAAAGAGCAGATAAGAAACAGCCAAGACAAGAGAATCTTGTGCAGGCCTATTCAGAAAGTTACAAAAAGTTCAAGAATGCAAAACTCAAGATATTATACTTCCACCATTTAAATGTTGCAGTTGATGGAGCTCTTTGAACAGAGCCAAATAATATGTGAAACAAAATTAAATGAATGTTAACCAAGAATTTCAAGATGTGAGCTTTGGGACAACAAGAGGTTTAATGGTTCTACAGAGTAAGCCATCTAGTACAGATTGAGAGAAGGGGACACAGTCCAAAGAAAACTGGAGGCCAGTCAAAGGTAGTAATTGGCAGATCTGGGTTGAATGAAAATTATCTTCTACTTGTAGGTGTCATGAAATCACGCTTGTACATAAATGTCCTGTCTTCAGTAAAATTTTCATCAGGAGGGTACAGTCAGCTTGTTATGATGTGCAATATACATCACACAAAAATTCCAGTACAGCGATTCAAATCTGTATTTGGCTGTTTGGCTTTGATGGCTAGGTGGCAAACATAGCATCACAAATCAGGTCTCCATATATGGATGGGCACTGACATATAAAACAAGCCTCTACACAATGGTTATCATCATTTATTAAATTACAATTGTGGGCAACTTCATCTAGTCTAACTTGAACATAACACTACATTACTGAATTTCTCAAATCGGAGATGTGCATATCTGGTAAACTGGCAGCTCTAAACGAATGTGTGTGCTACACTGGCACCTCGTCCAAGGCTTGTCCCTGTCTAGGTCCCAGTGCAGCTCAAAACAGTAAAAACAATTTTCATGACGATAAATTCTACAGGTGATTTAGAAAATGAATAGAAGGAATAAGTTTTGTCACACAGTCATTCAGGTTTGGGCCTTGAGCCAACAACCCTCCTGCCATTTCCTCACAAGCTTTATTTCTTATACCACCTTTCTAAAGCCTTACCTTGCATCTGGTGCTTCTGGATTAGCACTGCCACCCTATGGCCCCAAACTATATGTGAAAGTTGGAAAAAATGAATGGAATGGTGTGATCTTTCTATAGTGAATATCCCGAAGTGTCTTACAAATAATAATACAGAACAATTATTTCCTTATTTCTATGGATACATCCCATGGCATTGTGGACTTTGTAATGATGAATGAAACAAGACACTGTATATTAACATCTTTTACAGCAAGACCTGAAAACATTTTACATGATATGAAAGATTTTAGATACATAATCATGCCATAATTTGATTTTGCACTGTTCAATATTTGGCAGATTAAATGTACTTGGCAAAAAATATAATTCCACGGGTGGAATGTGAAATAGGCTGTTTGGCTTTAATGGCTAGGATGCGTCACAGCATCACAAATAAGGTCTCCATATATTAATAAACCTCGGCATATAAATCAAGGCTCTGCACATTTTCGCAACGTACTACGGTCGTCACAATTTTGTAATGCGGAGAGGGAAGTATCTTCTGAAGCCAAGGACTTATAATCGAGGGGGGCTCGCGCGTCGATCAGACAGACTCCCTCGTAGGTGAATTTAGGCCACCAGGGTGGACGTATTTCTATGGGCTTCTCTACCTGTTAGTCCACATTTCTACTTCACCAGTCAATCCGCCTCCGTCTGTTTGAATGTCGGCTCTCAGTCCGTCACTGCTCATTATAAAGCCTGGCGACTGTCGCCAATTAGGATTTCGTACTCACCTGCCGTCTGGCAGTCCGCGCAACGCCCATTTCCTGGCATTTTCAGCAGTTCCAACAAAACCTTCTTATTACGGTCCCGATCTGCCATGCCTCTATAGCGCCTTTCCGCCGTGCAGGCGCTCACTGAATATGCGAGACAGGCAGGGAAAGTCAAGCAAGACACGGGAAGCGAAACTGGGAGGAGCGCATTGACACGGGGGCCAATGAAACGTAGCAGATGACGGACACGCTCTCGAGCTGTGAGCGCGGCTTTTACGATAAGACGCCTTGCAGTCGTTGACATGGCGACAAAAACTAACGGGGCTTGGGTTAGCGCTAAATATAAATGCCAAGAAGACAAATGCACGACAACCGCAAGATTAGTTGCATGAAATGATCTTTCATGTTGGTACATCAGTTGGCAGTTTCATCTAGTGTAACTTAAGCATAAAGAGTACATTACTGAATTTCTAAAATCGGAGCCATGCATATTCGGATAGCTGGCAACTCTAAAATTTCAAAGTTTGAAAGAGTGTGTCCTGCAATGGACTGGCGACCGCTGCCCAGGTCCCACTGCGGCTCGAAATAGGAAAATGCTTTCCGTGACAAAGAACTCTACAGGTGGTTAAAAAAAAAGGGTCGATGAAGTTTCGTCACAGTTTATCAGTGGTCGAATTTGAACCATCTCAACCATTTTTGTCACAAGCTTTACTTCTAACAACATCCTTCTGCAGCCTTGAGAGGAACATACTTACTACCAAGGGCTCGGTTCAAGTCTTGCACCCAGTGTTGCTGGGTAAGCACTTGTTCCCCATCACCTTGAATTAGATTTGAAGTTTGGAAAATGAATCTAATTTTGCAACTTTAAGAGTTCAAGTCGATTGCCTTAGCCACGCACCACACAGACTGAAAGTGAATTACTTTCTTTGAGTCATTGGGTTAGTTCAGTGATAAGATGATATTTGATATATTGTGCTTCAATGCCTAACAACTTAGCCTTTCATTTTGGTTACAGCATCTGTAAGATATTCTACTTTGAGCTTCTAATATTTCTGAAGCCATGGATTCTTACTCCTGTGGGCAAGGGAATCTATGTAAAGATTTCAAAATGTAATCCGCTCATTGTTTCTTTATCATTTACTGTTTTAATGCATGTCACTTGTTTATAGAATTTTTATTCTGTAAACTGTGCTGGATCATTGTATCATCTCCTTAGGATCTTTAGAAATAGTTGTGTTGCCTTTGAAATCAATGTTTATATTTTATAATGAAAAAAGAAAAATGAATGTGCTTATAATGTAGGGTTGCAAGAGCCTAAGACAATCTCATAAAGTAGCCCAGAGGGGACTGGGCGGTCTCTTGGTCTGGAACCCCTACAGATTTTATTTTTTCTCCAGCCTTTGGAGTTTTTTTTGTTTTTCTGTCCACCCTGGCCATCGGACCTTACTCTTATTCTATGTTAATTAATGTTGACTTATGTTTATCTTTTATTGTGTCTTCTATTTCTCTATTCATTTTGTAAAGCACTTTGAGCTACATTTTTTGTATGAATATGTGCTATATAAATAAATGTTGATTGATTGATTGATTGATTGATTGATTGATTGACAAAGCAGGATTCAGCCTTAGACGGAGCACTAGTCCATCACGGGGCACACTCATGCACACTTAATCTACCATTGTTAGTTAATCTAGGGGCACTGTACAATGGCTGACCCCCCAAAGACAATTTCCCATCAGGGATTAACAAAGTATATAAAGTGAAATATGTTTGGGATGTGGGAGAGAAATAAAAGAATAAGAAAAAAACAACATATACTGTACAAAAGGAAAACAAACAAGCGCAAAACAAGGAGTGGACTGGCCATTTGGGCAATGCCCGGTGGGGCTCGGACTCTGATCTGGTCATGGGCCGGCCGTTTCACGAAATAAATTTTATGTACTGGTTACTGTTTGACATTAAAATTAAATTTCTAAACTACTAAATATTATCTGTCTTGTACTGTGCTTTATATAGTTCTATATAGTAAACCGTATTACATCATCAAGTTGTTTCAGTTGTCAGTACACTACGTTCCTGCGAAAAATTTGGTCAAAATTGCTTTTTGCCGATTTCTGTTTCGATTTCAGTTAGCATATACATTATTACAATTTATTGTATCTCATATCTAGTATTTAAATTCTTTGGTACTAATAATTAGTTTCGATTATATATTATACATTTTATTGTTCTCTGGTCGTCAGCATGAGCGATAATTAGTAGGCCTAGTTTTCAGCTGCAATTAGTATGATGAAATAAAGTTATAAAGCACGGGATAGGAATTTTTCATATTTGGACGGAACATTCATAGTTTATCGTTAAGTTAATGGCAAGTAGTGAGCCGCGTACTCATCACAAATTTTAAGAAAATTACAATGAATAATGGGCCGAGTGGGCCGACCTCGTTACCTCACTCGTTGAAGGATGCCCGGGCCGGTTTTGAGACCCAGTCCGCTCCTGCTCAAAACAGACAGTGATCATCAGCCTCTGAGAGCTAACCGTAGAGCAACAGCATAATAATTGTTAACATCTAGTGCCTTCGGAAAATACTCAAATCACTTCACTTTTTTTAACATTTTGTTATGTTGCAGCATTGTTCTAAAATCATTTAAATTCATTTTTCCTTCATCAATCAACACCCAATACCCAGGAATGTTAAAGCAGAAAAGGGAATTCTGAAAATGTATTAAAAATTTTAAAAATGAAATGTCAAACTGACACAACTATTCAGATCCCATAGGATGACACTTGACATTTTGCTCAGGCGCATCCCATTCTATTGACTGATTGAACGTTATTATGAAAGGCATACACCTGTCTTTAGAAGGTCACACAATCGAGTCAAATCCAAGCCACGAGGTTGAAGAAATTGCCTGTAGAGTTTAGGAACAGGATTGTGTGGAGGCAAAGATCTGGGGAAGGGTATAAAACATTTTGAAGCATTAAAGGTTCTCAAGTGTACACTGGCCTTATTTTGACTTAATTTTATTTATATAAGTGACAAAATATTCTAACTGTGAGAAAAAGTAATTGCTTCCTAGTTAAATCAGCCAAGGTAATGGGATATTTAGAGTCAGCTGATTGAACCCAGACAGTACAGCCAGTTCTACACAATGTAAACCTCACTTATGTTGACCCTTTACCATAAGAGTACAGTTGCCAGCTCTAAGGTTCAACAAACACAGAAAGCCACAACCAAAGGGAATTTTGGGAAGAGAGCAGGAAACAACATTGTTGATACACAGCACAGGGTGTCCTCGGGTTACAATGTCTCGACATACAACGTTTCGAGTTTACAACGCTCACTCCCATAAAAACTTAACAAAATTGAGACGTGAGAAGGAATAAAGGTAAGGATTTTTTTTTACACTAATTTTTTCTGTCACTACAGTACAGTATATTTAAGTCCTTTTCCTTTTTCTGTGGCTTAGTTGTGTTTTTATGTTCTAGATTATGATTTTGCAAATGTGTTAGGATAGGTAAGTGACTTAGGCTAGAGTGTGTTTCGACTTGCACCAAAATTCAGGTTACATCACTGTTGTAGGAACGGAACTGTGTCGTAACCCGAGGACCACCAGAATATCAGTCTTAAAAGTGCTACAAAGCCATTTCTAAAGCTTTGGGACTCCAAACCGCAAATGGAAAACACTTTCTCACAGCAATGAATCTTCCTAGGAGTGGCCAGCCTGCCAAAGCATAATGTCATCCAGCAAGTCGCAAAGACTCTAATAAACATCCAAACAACAGTAGGCTCGCTTACCTCTGCAAAGACTTGTGTTGATGACTCCAAAGTTGCAAAAACTGAACAAGCATGCGCTCCATTGGAAAGTAGCAGAGTAGAAACTTCTTCTAAATGCTGACATCTAAATGCTTGTCTGCCATTTGCCATGAAGCACCTGGACGATCCCTGAGCCTTTTGGGAGGATTCTCTATAGACAGACAGAATAAAAGTGAAAGCTTTTTGATGATGTAGATCCCTTTATACCTGCCATACAGCAAACACAACATAAACAGCTGGAAGGTTACACCAACAGTCAAAAGATGGAGATGGTACTGTGATGGCATGGGGATACTCTGTTCACTCAGCTTCTCGATGACTTAATCTAACTGAATGAAGACTTTTGCTTTGTATGAGGAAACTATTTAGGAGAATATTCAGTCATCTATATGTGAACTAAACCTGAAGTGTGGTTCAGTCATGCAATAAGGCAAAAATACAAAACACAAAAGCAAGGCCACATCCTAATGGGGAAAAAGATGTAAAATTAAAATTTTGCACTGGCCTAGTCCAAGTCCAGATGTATAACCAGTAGCAAGAGATGAAAAGAGCTGTTGTTGAAAAACAAACTACAAATGACACAGAGTTAGCTATGCAAGGAAGAATGAGCTACAAGTACTATAAAGAGATCTGAAAGTGTAGGACAGATGCAGCCAGTCAGGTAGGTTAGTTAGTTAGTTAGTTAGACACTATATAATCAATAGATAGATAGATAGATAGATATGAACAGCACTATATAATTAATAGATAGATAGATAGATAGATAGATAGATAGATAGATAGATAGATAGATAGATAGATAGATAGATAGATACTCTACTTTATTAATCCCCAAGGGGAAATTTACATACTCCAGCAGCAGCAACAGTCTATAATCTTGTGTAGTGTTAATGTTTACCTCCCGGGTGGAATTGAAGAGTCGCATAGTGTGGGGTCTCCTCAGTCTGTCAGTGGAGCAGGACGGTGACATCAGTCTGTCTGTCTCTGAAGCTGCTCCTCTGTCTGGAGATGATCCTGTCCAGTGGATGCAGTGGATTCTCCATGATTGACAGGAGCCTGCTCAGCGCCCGCCGCTCTGCCATGGATGTCAAACTGTCCAGCTCCGTGCCTAGAATAGAGCCTGCATTCCTCACAAGTTTGTCCAGGCGTGAGGCGTCCTTCTTCTTTATGCTGCCTCTCCAGCACACCGCCATATAGAAGAGGGCACTCACAACAACTGTCTGATAGAACATCTGCAGCATCTTATTGCAGATGTTGATGGACACCAGCCTTCTAAGGAAGTAGAGTTGGCTCTGTCCTTTTACACAGAGCATCAGTATTGGCAGTCCAGTCCAATTTATCATCCAGCTGCACTCCCAGGTATTTATAGGTCTGCACCCTCTGCACACAGTCGCCTCTAATGATCACAGGGTCTGGTAGGGGCCTGGGCCTTCTAAAACCCACCACCAGCTCCTTGGTTTTGCTGGTGTTCAGGTGTAGGTGGTTTGAGTCGCACCATTTAACAAAGTCCTTGATTAGGTTCATATATTCCTCCTCCTGCCCACTCCTGATGCAGCCCACGATAGCAGTGTCATCAGCGAACTTTTGCACATGGCAGGACTCCGAGTTGTATTGGAAGTCTGATGTATGTTGGCTGAACAGAACCGGAGAAAGCACATTCCCTTCTAGCGCTCCTGTGCTGCTGACCACAATGTCAGACCTGCAGTTCCTGAGACGCACATACTGAGGTCTGTCTGTAAGATAGTCCACGATCCATGCCACCAGGTATGAATCTACTCCCATCTCTGTCAGCTTGTCCCTAAGGAGCAGAGGTTGGACGGTGTTGAAGGCGCTAGAGAAGTCCAGAAACATAATTCTTCCAGCACCACTACCTCTGTCCAAGTGGGAGGGGGATCGGTGTAGCTTATAGATGATGGCATCCTCTGCTCTTACCTTCTCCTGGTATGTGAACTGTAGAGGGTCGAGGGCGTGGCAGACCTGTGGCCCCAGGTGGTGAAGCAGCAGCCGTTCCATGGTCTTCATCACATGTGATGTCAGAGCGACAGGCCGGACGTCATTCAGCTCACCAGGATGTGATACCTTTGGGACTGAGGTGATGCAGTCACCAAAGCCCCGGGACTCTCCCTTATTCTAGACTCAGGTTGAAATTGTGCTATAGAGGACTCCCCAGCTCCAACGCACAGGCCTTCAGCAGTCGTGGCGATACACCATCTGGACCCACTGCTTTGCTGGCACGAAGTCTCCTCAGCTCTCTGCTCACCTGTGCTGCTGTAATTGTGGGTGGGGATGTCTCACCTATGCTGGTATCAACAGAAAGATGGTTGGAGGATGCAGTACTCCGAGGTGAGAGTGGGTTAGGGTGGTCAAACCTGTTAAAGAAGTTGTTTATCAGGTTTGCTCTCTCCACACCTCTCTCAATGGTGGCAACCCGATTCGAGCTGCAGCCAGTGATGATCTTCATCCCATCCCACACTTCCTTCATGCTGTTATTCTGCAACTTCTGCTCCAGCATTCTCCTGTACTGCTCCTTCGTCGCCCTGAGCTGGACTTGAAGTTCCTTCTGCACGCACTTGAGCTCATGCTGATCACCACCTTTAAAAGCCCTTTTCTTCTGGTTCAAAAGGCCCTTGATGTCACTTGTAATCCATGGCTTGTTGTTAGCATAGCAGTGTACTGTTCTTACTGGAACTACAATGTCCATACAGAAGTTGATGTAATCAGTAGTGCAGTCAACAACCTCCTCAATGTTCTCACTATGTGACCCCAGCAGGATATCCCAGTCTGTAGTTCCAAAGCAGTCGCTCAGAGCCTGCTCTGCCTCAGGGGACCACTTCCTGAATGAGCGTGTGGTTGTAGGTAGCACCCTCACTCTTGGTTTGTAGTGAGGCTGAAGCAGAACCAAGTTATGATCTGCTTTCCCAAGCGCAGGCAGAGGGGTGGCACTGTATGCGTCTTTTACATTTGCATACAGTAGGTCAATAGTCCTATTTCCCCGGGTATTACAATCCACATACTGGGAGAAGGCAGGTAATGTTATATCCAGCATTAAATGGTTAAAGTCTCCAGAGATTAGTACAAGTGCCTCAGGGTACTGTGTTTGTAGTTTAGCAACAGCAGCGTGGATGATGTCACCCGCTATCACCCGCCCAAGGAGGGATGTAAACAATAACAACAATGACGTGTCCAAACTCTCTGGGCAAGTAATAGGGGCGCAGACTTACAGCCAACAGTTTGATGTCCCTAATCGAAATCAATTCTGCAAAGCATGGAACACCTTGTGTTTTACTGTACACAGCAATTTTCAAAGCTGCAAACGTCTTCTGTGTCCATTTGAATACTAGCAGTTAATTCAAAAGCTGGATGAGCTCTGGTTCCCCTCTGGAACTTCCAGGTCACTTTCACCTTTGTTTCCACCTATTGCAGGCTCAGTAATCTGTGCAGGACTTCTTTTTTGGAGCTATTAAGGTCTATAGAAAATCTGCTTACTTCTCACCATGGTCTCTTTTGGATTCCACCATTAACACCAAATGTTGGACGGAACCAACCAGACAGATTACTGTAGCAATTCAGTCACACAGAGCAGGTAGATATCAGACCAGTTCTGTGAAGCGTGGAACAGCCTGGGTTTTATTGTACACAGCAATTATCAAAAATAAGCAGTGGGATGCCATAATAATAATTATACTGTGCCTCAAAGAAATAAAGTGCGCAAAATCACATTACTCTTTTAAAAGTCCCACTTACATATAAATCTTAAAATGGAATTACAGGTGAACATAAAAACAGAAAACAAAAATGTTGCCCAAACTAACAGCCTTATATACAGTACTGTGTGTAAGTTAGATGCCTGTTCCTATGAGATCCCATTTAACAAAGTATATCCTGACCATTTTTGTTTTATAAAAAAAAAAAGAACAAACTTAGACATATACAAATAAAAAGAGAAAAAGGAAGGGAAATGTTTTCTAAACCTACTACTACTGTAGATTAAAGATGATAGTCTTAAATTACCAACATGATTGATTCACTTTCCACCTCTTGTAAATGTGTGTGGTGCCCTTCAGGCTTTATCACTTCATGTCTTCTGGTCCCTTAACCCAGGGGTTCCCAAACTTTTGGACGTCAAGTACCACCTGAGGTTAAGTGAGTTGCATTGCGTGCCACCCGCACCTTGTTGAAAGGGAGGGAGAGCTGTAAGGGGGGGAGTTCAGGTCTAAACCGCCCCGAAATCTGAATAAAAGTTGAATTGGAAGAAATTATGCATAAAATTAAGAAAAAAATTTGTGCATGTACATAAGTTGATAAATTCCCCGAAACTAAATCCTGCCTTCGGCCTGTATGTGACGCAGTTACCGAAGACGAAATGGTATCGGCTTTGTGCTTAGATCTAGTGACTATGATGCGATACAGCGGCAGTGCACGTAAAACAACAAACGCGAGTGGTTTCTGTGAAGACTAAATAGTGTCGGCGTTGTGCTTTTATCTAGTGACCAAAAGCTCAAACAGTGAAGAAGTAGAAGTTGACTTCCGTGAAATGGAATTATGGTAGCGTTAAATGAACTAAATACTGATTCAAATAATAGGTTTTATTTATTCGGCTGACGAAATTTCACACCACACTAAATTTGGGAATCCACGTATTATTGTATTTAAACAGTTTCATTGGTTTTTGCTCACAACAGGCTTGTCATAAAGGGCTTTGCACAGATAAATTAAATTTCAGGGACTGCGATGCATACCACCTGAAAAGGCTCCGCGTACCACAGTTTGGGAACCACTGCCTTAACACAAGAACAACAACATTAATTTATATAGCACATTTTCATACAAACAGTAGCTCAAAGTGCTTTACATAATAAAGAATAGAAAAATAAAAGACACAATAAGAAAAAAAAATAAATCAACATTAATTAACATCGAATAAGAGTAAGGTTCAATGGCCAGGGGGGACAGAAAAAACAAAAAAACTGCAGACGGCTGGAGAAAAAAATAAAATCTGTAGGGATTCCAGACCATGAGACCACCCAGTCCCCTCTGGGCATTCTACCTAACATAAGTGAAACAGTCCTCTTTGGATTTAGGATTCTCACGGAAGGGCTTGATGATGATGATGGTCACGTAGACTTCTGCCTTTTAATCCGTCCATCATTGTTGGAGCATCATGATGCTTTGAGTAGGTGGAGGTGGCGCAGGCCACCACCACAAAGACACCGGAAAAAGAAACAGAAGAGAGAGTAGGGGTCAGTACCGATTTTAGAGCCACCATGAGTAATTATTATGAGGAAATTGAACATACAGAGTATCAGGATTAAGTTAAATTAAGTTAAATTGAAGTTATGAGAAGGCCATGTTAAAGTAATGTGTTTTCAGCAGTGTTTTAAAGTGCTCTACTGTATCAGCCTGGCAAATTCCAATTGGCAGGCTATTCCAGATTTTAGGTGCATAGCAGCAGAAGGCCGCCTCACCACTTTTTTTAAGTTTTGTTCTTGGAATTCTAAGGAGACACTCATTTGAGGATCTGAGGTTACAATTTAGAATATAAGGTGTCAGATATTCCGATATATAAGATGGAGCGAGATTATTTAAGGCTTTATAAACCATAAGCAGAATTTTAAAGTCAATTCTGAATGACACAGGTAACCAGTGTAGTGACATCAAAACTGGAGAAATGTGTTCGGATTTTCTTTTCCTAGTTAGGATTCTAGCAGCTCCATTCTGCACTCGTTGCAAACGATTTATGTCTTTTTTGGGTAGTCCTGAGAGGAGTGCGTTACAGTAATCTAGTTGACTGAAAACAAACGCGTGAACTAATTTCTCAGCATCTTTCAGTGATATAAGCAGTCTAACTTTACTTATGTTTCTTAAGTGAAAAAATGCTGTCCTAATGATCTGATTAATATGCGATTTAAAATTCAGATTACAGTCAACAATTACCCCTAAACTTTTTACCTCCGTCTTGACTTTTAATCCTAATGTATCCAGTTTATTTCTAATAGCCTCATTGTATCCGTTATTGTCAATCACTAAGATTTCAGTTTTCTCTTTATTTAACTTGAGAAAGTTACTATTCATCCATTCTGAGATACAAGTCAGACATTGTGTTAGTGAATCAAGAGAATCGGGGTCATCAGGTGCTATTGATAAGTATAGCTGTGTGTCGTCAGCATAGCTGTGGTAGCTCACGTTGTGCCCTGAGATAATCTGACCTAACGGAAGCATGTAGATTGAGAATAACAGCGGACCCAGGATAGAGCCTTGTGGAACACCATATTGGATATCATGTGTCTTCGAGTTGTAATTCCCACAACTAACAAAAATTTTTCTCCCTGTCAGGTAGGATTCAAACCACCCACTCACACATGCACTGTAGCTCTCCATGCCAGTAAATGCAACATCCCATTTCTAGTTTACAATCTGTTTTCTTTCACTCAGTAGTACAATGACCTTTGCTCTTAAACCATAAAATAAAGATTATCTTTGACACAAAGAACCATAAAACAATTAATTCAAATGGAAAAATTAGCAGTAATAAGAACTTAAACTTAACATATGCAGATAATATAAAGGCTCACAGGTTTCACTGGAAGCACTTAGGAGGCATTCCTTTGAGCTACCTGGGTTTAGTAGGCGATCAATTGTTGAAAATAAGACTCTGGGACCTAACGGAAGCATGTAGATTGAGAATACAAATTTCATACATCTAAAATATTAAGTAACAGTAATGATAGGCATCATTGCTTTCGTCACACCTCTAAATGTCCTAGTTTGTGGACTCCATTTTTTTTTAAAAGGACAAAAGCAAAGCAATTCATTCCTAACTTGATATTTCACCACATAATGATAAGGCCATAGAGCTACATTCCACAAGATATTCTTGAATTAGTATATCACTTTCTTTTCATCCACACTAGTGCCTGATGGCTCTTTACCAAAGAAAACATTCTCTGCCCAGTAAGTGGTACTTAAAGGACTTGAAAGCCCATTTCAAAACTAAGCATTAGTTTTCCACAGTTTAATAGTTGGCTTTCAACTAATAATGTAAGCTACTAGTCTTAACTCCTTTAGGATTTCCTTGTAACAAAACAGCTCCATTTCAAAAGAGGAAAGCATCTGTTTGAAGCGTAAAACTCTTATCAAGATCTGGACTCATCAAAATGGGTTCCGAGTTAGTTTTTTTTTTTTAATTCTTTAAAAGCATTTTCAAATGCTTTAGTCCACAGAATTTTATTATGGGCAGTTTTGTTGGTGAAATCAGTCAAAACAGTGCTAAGAAGGTTCTAACCTGCATGCAAAACCTTTGAAAATTCTATACCACCTCAACTTTATCCACCTGACGTTGTATAATACCTTGTCCCTAAAGGTACCCCAGATATCACACCTTTGGCTTTGCCAGTGAAACTTTGGATGGATTTAATTTACAGCAGCTTTTTTCAGTATATCCAATACTATAGACAGGTGCTACAAATGTCTCTCTATTATAAAAAAAAAAAAATGATACATAATTTTCTCTGAGACACTTTAACGTCCCATGAGACAAGGCAGTGAGACAAAAGGATGGCTGCTGTAGAGGCTTTTAAATGATCGACGCACAGAGTGACAAACAGAACACACAGCTTGGCAGCACCAGCACCAAGCCAGCAGCTGATCCGACCGCATCTCCTTAGCGTACATTCAAACCCTCCCTTCACAATGCGAGCATAAGAGATGTGAAGAGGCTGGCATGTAGCGCACCCTTAGGGGTCAATGAAGCGAGCAGGGGGCAAAGACCCCTAGTACTGTATATTATAATGTCATCAAGGGAAGCCACCTCAAAATCAATACTTGGTCCATGAAGCATTGAAAAGTGGAGGGAGCTCAACAATATCCAAACAGCATAATGAAAAACCAGTAGAATTCAAATTGATCGATTTGTTTCAAACCTAGTTTTGTTAAACTTGACTTGCTTGTATGGATTGTTGTTTGATTCTAATAAAATTTAGAAAATGTTAAAAAAAAAAAAAAGAATTCAAAAATTGGGTCTGAAAAGCTGTGCACTTTCAACAATTAGCTGCATTGGGCACTTGCCAGTACCCATGGCACAAATCTAACACGCTGATAGTCTGGGTCTGTTCAAACCTTTCCACCAGTTCATCTATACGTGACATATGACAGGTTTTAAATTTTGATACAGAGTTTAACCTTCAAAAATCTATACAAATTCTAATGCTCCCAGTCTTCTAATATAACGAGGCTGCTCAGTTCATTAAGAGTATTCAAAAACACCAAACTCCAAAGTTACTTGTATTTCCTCCTTAAGAGATAAACTCATTTTCTGTGGAATTTGATAAGTTCATCACTGAATTAGCCCTGAACCTTTCATTATGAACTTGATGTCCCACTACGCTAGTCCTTCCTGGTGTTCCTTGAAACATCTCTTCTGGGAAAATAGTTTATAGCTGACATTCTTGGTCTTTGTCAGATGACTAACATTTCCTCCCGAAATGTCTGCATAAAGAAAGTTTTTTCGACTCAACTTTGGGGGCATGCCACTTCTTAAGTAAGTTAACATGGTAGACCTGTTTTGTTTTTGTTTTAATCTGGTGTGTCTATTTCTTAAGTTAACAGGATGCACCTTTTGGAGTACATTTAGTGACCTTGCCCTTTGCCTAACAGCTTACTCTAATGGGGAGGCATTTGCAATAGGACCTGTTCTCCTGGTTGCAGGGTACATTCCCCAAGTGTTTCTCATTATACCAAGTCTTTTGATCTTGTTGGGCATCAGTCATGCGCTGATGGACTCTTGTAGACATCCCTCATCTGCAAAATGTAACCGACCACACTATTTGGATCCATATGTTCCATTTCCTATGACTTTCTAAGGACATTCAGAGGAGCTTTAATTTCCTTTTGCATGCAATAATTCAAAGGGAGAAAATCCTGTGGTTACCTGTGATACTTCTTTATAGGTAAACAATCAGGAAGCTACTTATACCCATCATTTCCCATTCCAGCTACATATTTCTTGACCATTTCCTTCAAAGTTCAATTAAATCTTTCACCTAATGCCCCACCTCTTGGAAACTGAACCCACAAAGCACAAAGAAAGAGAGAACACATAAAACATACATAGTGAATAAAAAGATTAATAGTGATAAAACATATAGAAAGATGATAAACATTAGAAAAATAATACTTTACAATAAACAAAGAAGACACATGAAAATAAATAAAAGCCAGAGAACACAACATGGCTGAAACATGACATTCCTAAACCTACTAAGATAGTCATAAATTACCAACAGGAATAATTCATTCTCTGCCTTTTGTAAAGTTCTGTAGTGTCCTCCTGACGTATGTCATTAAGTGTCTTGTGCTGTGTGCTCCCTTAACCCAGAAGACCGCTTCACACACACACTGCAGCTCCCCATGCCAGTCAGTTAAACATCCTCTTCATAGTTTATAATCTGTTTCCAACTTCTACTCCGTATTATACTGACCTTTGCTCTTAAACCATAAAATATTGATTAACTTTCAAACAAAGTGCTGCACAACAGTTAATATTAAGGATAAAATTAATATCAATTACTTTCAATGTAACTTCAGCTTAACACTATACAGATAACATAAACACATACACGTTTAGCATTTTAAAATATTAATTAACAGTAATGATAGGCATCACTGCCTTCATCACAGAAACTGATATGAATTACAGGAGGTGTCTGTCTGCAGTCATTGCAACTAAAGGTTGTGCAGCCAGATGTTACCTATAAAGAGGCATTTACTTTTCACATTAAACCAGCTAGTTTTGTACAACTTTGTTCATTCAGCAACTGACAGAAATACAGTCATATGAAAAAGTTTGGGAACCCCTCTCAATTCTTTGAATTTTTGTTTATCATTGGCTGAGCTTTCAAAGTAGCAACTTCCTTTTAATATCTGACATGCCTTATGGAGACAGTAGTATTTCAGCAGTGACATTAAGTTTATTGGATTAACAGAAAATATGCATCATAATAAAATTAGACAGGTGAATAAATCTGGGCACCCCAACAGAGATATGACATCAATACTTAGTTGAGCATCCTTTTGCTCCTTTGAGCCTCTAGACGCTGTCCTCCTATAGCCTTTGATGAGTGTCTGGATTCTGGATGGAGGTATTTTTGACCCCATTCTTCCATACAAAATCTCTCCAATTCAGTTAAATATGATGGCTCCCGAGCATGGAGAGCCTGCTTCAAATTATCCCATAGATTTTCAATGATATTCAAGTCAAGGGACTGTGACGGCCATTCCAGAACATTGTACTTCTCCTTCTGCATGAATGCCTTTGTAGATTTCGAACTGTGTTTTGGGTCATTGTCTTGTTGGAATATCCAACCCCTGCGTAACTTCAACTTTGTGACTGATGCTTGAACATTATCCTGAAGAATTTGTTGATATTGGGTAGATAGATAGATAGATAGATAGATAGATAGATAGATAGATAGATAGATAGATGATAGATAGATAGATAGATAGATAGATAGATAGATAGATAGATAGATAGATAGATAGATAGATAGATAGATAGATAGATAGATAGATAGATAGATAGATAGATAGATACTTTATTAATCCCAAGGGGAAATTCACATAATCCAGCAGCAGTATACTGATACAAAAAAAAAAACAATAGTAAATTCAAGAGTAATAAAAATGCATGTAAAAACAGACAATAACTTTGAATAATGTTAGCATTTACTCCCCCGGGTGGAATTGAAGAGTCGCATAGTGTGGGGGAGGAACTGTCAGTCTGTCAGTGGAGCAAGACGGTGATAAAAGTCTGCCTGGAGATGATCCTGTTCCTGATTGACAGGAGTTTGCTTAGTGTCCGTCGCTCTGCTACAGATGTTAAACTGTCCAGCTTTATTCCTACAATAGAGCCTGCCTTACTAACAAGTTTGTCCAGGCGTGAGACGTCCTTCTTCTTTATGCTGCCTCCCCAGTAGACCACCGCATAGAAGTGGGCACTCGCCACAACCGTCTGGTACAAAATCTGCAGCATCTTATTGCAGAAGTTGAAGGATGCCAGCCTTCTAAGGAAGTATAGTTGGCTCTGTCCTTTCTTACACAGAGCATCAATATTGGCAGTACAGCACAATTTGTCATCCAGCTGCACTCCCAGGTATTTATAGGTCTGTACCCTCTGCACACAGTCACCTCCTGGGGTCCAGGAAGGGCCAGGGTCTCCTAAAATCCACCACCAGCTCCTTGGTTTTGCTGGTGTTCAGGTGTAAGTGGTTTGAGTCGCACCATTTAACAAAGTCTTTGATTAGCTTCCTGTACTCCTCCTCCTGCCCACTCCTGATGCAGCCCACAATAGCAGTGTCATCAGCGAACTTTTGCACGTGGCAGGACTCTGAGTCGTATTGGAAGTCTGATGTATGTTGGCTGAACAGGACCGGAGAAAGTGCAGTCCCCTGCGGCGCTCTTGTGTTGCTGACCACAATGTCAGACCTGCAGTTTCCCAAGACGCACATACTGAGGTCTGTCTGTAAGATAGTCCACGATCCATGCCACCAGGTGTGAATCTACTCCCATCTCAGTCAGCTTGTCCCTAAGAAGCAGAGGTTGGATGGTGTTGAAGGCGCTAGAGAAGTCCAAAAACATAATTCTTACAGCACCACTGCCTCTGTCCAAGTGGGAGAGGGATCGGTGTAGCATATAGATGATGGCATCCTCCGCTCCCACCTTCTCCTGGTATGCGAACTGCAGAGGGTCGAGGGCGTGGCGGACCTGTGGCCTCAGGTGGTGAAGCAGCAGCTGCTCCATGGTCTTCATCACATGTGACGTCAGAGCAACAGGCCAGAAGTCATTCAGCTCACTAGGACGTGATACCTTTGGGACTGGGGTGATACAAGATGTTTTCCAAAGCCTTGGGACTCTCCCTTGTTCCAGGCTCAGGTTGCAGATGCTCTGTAAAGGAGTCCCCAGTTCCAACGCACAGGCCTACAGCAGTCGTGGCGATACACCATCTGGACCCGCTGCTTTGCTGGCACGAAGTCTCCTCAGCTCTCTGCTCACCTGTGCTGCTGTAATTGTGGGTGGGGATGTCTCACCTATGCTGGTATCAGCAGAAGGATGGTTGGAGGATGCAGTACTCTAAGGTGAGAGTGGGTTAGGGTGGTCAAACCTGTTAAAGAAGTTGTTCATTTGGTTTGCTCTCTCCACGTCTCTCGATGGTGGCACCCGCTCGAGCTGCAGCCAGTGATGATCTTCATCCCATCCCACACTTCCTTCATGCTGTTATTCTGCAACTTCTGCTCCAGCTTTCTCCTGTACTGCTCCTTTGCCGCCCTGAGCTGGACTCGAAGTTCCTTGTGCACGCTTGAGCTCATGCTGATCACCACCTTTAAAAGCCCTTTTCTTCTGGTTCAAAAGGCCCTTGATGTCACTTGTAATCCATGGCTTGTTGTTAGCATAGCAGCGTACTGTTCTTACTGGAACTACAATGTCCATACAGAAGTTGATGTAATCAGTTGTGCAGTCAACAGCCTCTTCAATGTTCTCACTATGTGACCCCAGCAGGATATCCCAGTCTGTAGTTCCAAAGCAGTCTCTCAGAGCCTGCTCTGCCTCAGGGACCACTTCCTGAATGAGCGTGTGGTTGTAGGTAGCGCCCTCACTCTTGGTTTGTAGTGAGGCTGAAGCAGAACCAAGTTATGATCTGCTTTCCCAAGTGCAGGCAGCGGGGTGGCACTGTATGCATCTTTAACATTTGCATACAGTAGGTCAATAGTCCTATTTCCCCGGGTGATACAGTCCACATACTGGGAGAAGGCAGGTAATGTTTTATCCAGCATTAAATGGTTAAAGTCTCCAGCGATTAGCACAAGCGCCTCAGGGTGCTGCGTTTGTAACTTAGCAACTGCGGAATGGATGATGTCACTCGCCATCTCCGTGTTCGCTTGAGGGGGGATGTAAACAATAACAGCAATCACCTGTCCAAACTCTCTTGGCAAGTAATAGGGATGCAGACTTAAGGCCAACAGTTCGATGTCCCTGCAGCAATTGGAGATTTTAACGTTTATATGTCCAGAGTTGCACCACCTTGTATTCACATAGAGAGCGAGTCCTCCTTTCTTCTTCCCACAAGTATTTGCGTCTCTGTCCGCTCTAACTGTGCTAAACCCGGGTAGCTCCACGTTAGCATCTGGGATGGTAGTTGTTAGCCATGTTTCACTAAAACACAGCAAGCTGCATTCTCTGTAGGTTCTGACATTTTTCACCAGCACAGCCAGTTTGTCGATCTTATTTGGTAGTGAGTTCACATTTCCAAGGATCACAGAAGGCACCGACAGTTTATAACGCCATTTTCTTGCAAGCTGCTTGGCTTTCATCTTATCTTTTATCTTTGCGCCGGCTCGGCTGCCCCCATATCGTCTTCTTACCTCGTCAGGTAAATAGGGAACCACACCATCGTGGACATTTCTTCTCAGTGCTTTAAGTTGACTACTTGAATAGGCGAGTCTCGGAGGGTAAAAATCCATGTCAAATAGTAAAATAGTAAAAAGTGTCCAGGGAGCAATTCCACATAAAAGAAAGTGGTAGAAGTGATCAGTGAAATAAAGAAAAATAGAAAAAAAAATTAAAAAAAAATAAAAAGATAAAGTCATACACGGAGCTGCTGGAATGGCTGCCACTCGCGGTGGCGCCAGAAATAAAGGATGATCCGACCCTCGACTTTAACAAGGGCCCCAGTCCCTGAACTAACCACACAGCCAAATCTGACAGTAGGTCGCAGGTGTTTTTCTTGGAATGCGATGTTCTTCTTCCGCCATGCAAAGCGCTTTTTGTTATGACCAAATAACTCAATTTTTGTCTCATCAGTCCAAAGCACTTTGTTCCAAAATGAATCTGGCTTGTCTAAATGAGCATCTGCATACAACAAGTGACTCTGTTTGTGACGTGAGTGCAGAAAGGGCTTCTTTCTCATCACCCTGCCATACAGATGTTGTTTGTGCAAATTACGCTGAATTGTAGAACGATGTACAGATACACCATCTGCAGTGAGATGTTCTTGCAGGTCTTTGGAGGTGATCTGTGGGTTGCCTGTATCCATTCTCACAATCCTGTGCATATGTCGCTCTTGTATTTTTCTTGGCCTGCCAGACCTGCAGGGTTTAACGGCAACTGTGCCTGTGGCCTTCCATTTCCTGATTATATTCCTTACAGTTGAAACTGACAGTTTAAACCTCTGAGGTAGCTTTTTGTAGCCTTCCCCTAAACCATGAGACTGAACAATCTTTGTTTTCAGATCTTTATAGAGTTGCTTTGAGGATCCCATGCTGTCTGTCACTCTTCAGCGGAGAGTCAAAGGGGAGCACAACTTGCAATTAACCACCTTAAATATCTTCTCATGATTGGACACCCCTGTCTATGAAGTTCAAGGCTTAACAAGATAATCCAACCAATTTGGTGTTGCAAGTAATCAGCATTGAGCAGTGACAGGCATTCAAGTCAGCAAAATGACAAGGTGACCCACATTTGTGCACAGTTAGTTTTTCTCATTTGATTCACTTTCATACAACTAAATACTACTTCACTAAAAATCTTTATTCGGAAAACACCCCAGTACTCAGATGTTCCTAGGAAATGGAAGACATACCACTGTTATCTTTTTTGATGAAAGTAGAGTCAATTATTATGCAGGCTGAGAGGGGTTCCCAAACTTTTCATATGAATATAAACAAAAAAAAGTTTTGTTTTTTTTACTCAGATACCACAAGCATCCTGCATCTCTAGCACAAATTTGCTTTACAACAGCATAAATGCATTGATCTCAGAGACCAAGTTATAAAAGTGTTTCAAAACTTGCCCTGCCAACTCAACTAGCACATGTCAAGTTCAAATTCAAGTTCAAGTTTATTGTTATGTGAACGGTAAGGAAATAAGTTTCCCTGTACAATTAAATTCTTTCTTTGCTGTCCACACCAAATGACAAAACCAATGTATAAAGATAAACATAAATAAGAAGTAGCAGATAAATAATAAGTAACAGAGGCAGCATAAAGTATAAAAACAGAATTGAAGTATAAAGTGTAATTGTGCAGGTAGGTGTGTGATGGACAAGTCAAATACAGTTGTGTGAGGTCGATAGAATGAGGTGGACCAGGGTTATAAACTCCAGCCAGTTATTTAGGAGTCTAATGGCCTTGGGAAAAAAAGAGTTCATTAGCCTGGAAGTCCTGCCTGAGGGTAGAAGTGTGAACAGTTCATATTGGAGGTGAGTCGAGGCAGTTCTCCTGCGGACTCTGCAGTTGTAGATGCTCTGCAGAGAGGGCTGTGGGCTCCTGGTGATCTTCTCAGCAGTCTTTACCACTCTCTGCAGGCATTTACAGTCCATAGCAGTAGTGCTGCCATACCACACAGTGATGCAGCTGGCCAAGATGCTCTGAACAATGCAGCTGTAAAAGTTGCCGAGGATCTTAGTCGACACACCAAACTTCCTCAACCTCCTCAGAAAGTACAGCCGCTGTTGAGCCCTCTTGACCAGTTGTGTGGTGTTAAGAGTCCAAGTGTGGTCCTCATTGACGTAGACGCCTAGGTATTTAATACTGCTCATCCTTTCCACTTCAAGCCCTCGGATGAACAGTGGCCAGTGAGGTCTCCTTTCCTTCCTCATGTCCACTATCATCACCTTTGTCTTGTCTGTGTTGAGGGGGAGGTTGTTGTCCTCACACCATGACGCCAGACTGTCCACCTCCCTCCTGTAGGCCACCTCATCCCCACCAGTGATGGGTCCAATCACGGCGGTGTCATCTGCGAACTTCAGGATGATGTTATCTTTGTGGGAGGTGGCACAGTCGTGGGTGAACAGGGTGTAGAGGATAGGGAAGAGGACGCACCCCTGTTGTGGTACCTGTGTTTGTGATAATGGTGACTGAAATCTTATTACCAATCCTGACAGACTGGGGCCTGCCAGTCAGAAAGTCTAGGAGCCAGTCACAGAGGGTGGGGTGCAGGCCAAGTGCAGACAGTTTATGGGTGATAACCGTGTTATAGGTAGAGCTGTAGACAACAAAGAGCATCCTGATGTAGGAGTCTTTGTTCTCCAGATGGGAGAGGGAATAATGTAGTGTGGCAGCGATGGCATCTGAGGTGGCCTGTTGAGCCGGTAGGCATACTGCGGGGGGTCCAGAGTGTCCGGTATGCTGCTCTGAATCTGGGCCGGCACCATTCTGTCAAAACAGTTCATGATGACTGGAGTAAGTGCTACCGGCCTGTAATCATTCAGGCAGGTGGGTGGGCTTTTTTTTTAGCAAGGGGGACGATGATCGTAGTCTTAAAGCAGGACGGGTAGTCTTAAAGCAGGACGGAATGATGCACTGACTGAGGGAAAGGTTGAAGATGAAGCAGAGAACATCAGCCAGCCCGTTGGCACATACTTTGAGAGCCCGCCCAGGGATGTTGTCTGGTCCTGCTGCTTTACAGGAGTTAATCTTCCTTAGTGCTTTGTGTACATGACCTGAACAGACCGTTGGGGGAGGGGAGGGGGATTGTGTGGTCCAGGTGGTCCAGAGTGCCACCACTCTGTGCTGTTGTTGGAAGTCTCAAAGCTGGTGTAGAAAATGTTGAGATCATCCGTCAGACTGTCTGTGGAGATGACTGTGCTGGTGGTGGTCCTGTAGTCTGTGATGTGCTGTAGGCCCTGAGTCAGCAGTAGAATAGAAGCCCTCCAGCTTCTCTCTGTACTGTCTCTTGGCTGTTGTGATCATAGACATAGAATTACAGACGCCGCATGACCAGCGGCATCGTATGTCAATGTTGCTGCCACATTGCGAGTGGCACTGCTGTGCAGTTAAGTAATGAATAATGTGCTGCTTGGGATTGTACAAACCGCTATACACTCCAAACCAGATCCCGGGGGATTACATTTCATAGGTAAGGCTGAACAATTGTTTTGGTGACCCTGTAGTTAGGATATAGCGGGTTGGATAATGGATGGATGGATATTTGGCCATTAGAAAATCCCGTTTTATAATCTTAGCACTCAAGGTAACCTTAGAATAAAATTAATTAATATTAGTAAAATTAAAACAAGAGAATGATAAATCAAAATGCAATAATTAGGAAACAAACAAATATAACTGGCAGTAACAGTGCAAAATTCACAATTGGTATGCCAGTTTGAAAAGATAAGTTTTGAGGGCAGTTTTAAAATGTGTTATTGAATCGAGCTGACGAATATGAGAGGGAAGAGAATTCCCGAGTTGAGGAGCACAATGAGAGACGCTCGAGCTCCCATAGCACTGAGTCTGATGTGCGGTACAGAAAGTCGAGCTGCAGATGAGGATCTGAGTGAGCGAGAGGAGTGCCAGTCTGGAGGAGCTCAGTGAGGTTGTGGAGAGCTTAAAATGTTCAGAGTAGTATTGTGTATTGTATTCTGTAGTTAACAGGGAGCCAGTGAAGCTGAGAGAGAGTAGGTGTGATATGTTCAGTGGATTTAGAACAGCAGGTTATCATCCTGGCAGCAGAATTTTGAAGAAGTTGTAAGCGATGGATACATTTTTGTGGGATGCCAGATAAAATAGCATTACAGTAATCTATACTTGAGGTGACTCGGGCATTAACCAATACTTCAGTACTGTGTTGCGTAAGAACAAGACGTCTAGAAATGTTTCAAAGATGGAAGAAGGCAGTCCGAGAAATGTTACTTATATGGGAGGAATTATTTAATAATAATAATAATTTAATAATTGCCATTATTAGTGTATAAATGGATATAAATAATTGCATGTTAACGATACTGTTTTAAACGTAATTGTTTTTTCATCAGAAAACCCGGTTTCCACGTCTACCTGTATTAGTTTAAATGGCACTTTTGCCACTCGCAATATGGCGGACGCGCTGACGTATCGTGTCGACTTGGCAACACAGTGAATGCGGTGTCTATCTATATAATATATGTCTATGGGTGTGAAGGCTTTTCTTAGTCCGATCTTCGCAGCTTTGTACTCCGTCTCAGTGCCTGATCTAAATGCATGAGAGCGGGCATGCAGCATGTGGCGTACCTCACTGTTTATCCAGGGCTTCTGGTTGGGGAACTTCCTGACTGGTATTGTGGGCACGATGTTGTCAATAAAGGTGCTAATGTTCCCAGTCACGACGTACTCAGCATAGTTCTGTATGCTGATCGAAGAGTCCTCTAGAGTGACTGCAACCCTAAACACATCCCAGTCTGTCTGAGCAAAACAGTCCTGCAGGGTGCTCTCAGTCTCTGGGGTCCAAAGTTTAACTTACTTAATGATAGGGTTTGTTTGTTTCAGCCTTTGTCTGTAGGCTGGGTACAAGAAGAGAGTGACATGGTCCGATTTTCCGAAGTGGGAGCGTGGTGCTGCCATGTATGCACCACGTATGTTGCTGTAAACATGATCCAGTGTGTTCTTCTCACGGCACGGGTGGGAATGTTCACGTGTTGGTGGCATTTGGGAAGTATAATCCGTAAATTGCACTGATTAAAGTCGCCAGCTGCAATAAAAACAGCATCGGGATGAGCCGTCTCTAAGGCGCTGATGACGTCATGGGGTTTGCCGAGCGCTGCTGTGCAGTTAGCTCACAGTGGTATGTAAATAGCGGCCAGAAACACAGCAATGAATTCCTTCGGTATATAATAGGGTAGGCATTTCAGCAGTAAAAACTCCCCATCTTGTGAGCAGTATTTATAAATAGTCCGTACAGCTCCGCACCACATGTTGTTAATAAACAAACACACACCCTTTAGCCTTACCGGAGGTTGCGGTACGGTCTCCACGGTGCATGGAGTGAGTCTGTAGCTGTACAGCGCAGTGTGGGACTTTGTCCGAAAGCCAGGTCTCGGTGAAAATCAGAGCACAGCACTCTCATATTTCCCGTTGCGCTGTAATCCTGGCTCTTAGCTCATCCAGTTTGTTTTCCAGAGACCGCACGTTGGGTAGCAAGAGGCTGGGTAGCGGTGGTCGGCTACCGTAGAACCCTCCCCTCTTGCCTCGCTTGCGTCGCCGTCTCTGGAACACTCTCCTGGGGTCAGCCCAATCACTTGAGCTCGGTGCTACGGGGTCTTCTTGGGTGTGGTTGTGGTGTTGGCTGCGGGAGCGAACAATGAATTGTCAGTATAGCAGACCACACTTCTAGGAGCAGAATTGGGCTCAAACAAAAATCCCTGAAACTGTCTGTGATGAAGAACGGCAGCTCTGATGAAATTAACACAGGACACCACATCTGTCGTGGAAGGCTTCCACTTACTTGCTTTGCAGTACAATATTGGCTTGCAGGTTCCGTTAGTATTGGACACATTCACCTGTGACCAACCACTTCTCTCACAGTAAACACCATGCTTGGAGCTACATCAGATGACATGCTGGCTAGCTTGGCCCTCTAAAGATGCTGAGAAATTAGAAAATTGAAAGATGCTGAGAAATTAGTTCACGCTTTTGTTTTCAGTCGACTAGATTACTGTAACGCACTCCTCTCAGGACTACCCAAAACAGACATAAATCGACTGCAACGAGTGCAGAAGGCAGCTGCTAGAATCCTAACTAGGAAAAGAAAATCCGAACACATTTCTCCAGTTTTGATGTCACTACACTGTTTACCTGAGTCATTCAGAATTGACTTTAAAATTCCACTTATGGTTTACACAGCCTTAAATAATCTCGCTCCATCTTATATATCGGAGTGACTGACATCTTATATTCCAAATCGGAACCTTAGATCCTCAAATGAATGTCTCCTTAGAATTCCAAGAACTAAACTTAAAAGAAGTGGTGAGGCGGCCTTCTGCTGCTATGCACCTAAAATCTGAAATAGCCTGCCAATAGGAATTCGCCAGGCTAGTACAGTAGAGCACTTTAAAACACTGCTGAAAACACATTACTTTAACATGGCTTTCTCATAACCTCATCTTAGTTTAATCCTGATGTTCTGCATATTCAATTAATTATCATTACTATTCATGGTGGCTCCAAAATCCGTACTGACCCCTACTCTCTCTTCTGTTCTTTTTCCAGTTTTCTGTGGTGGCGATCTGCGCCATTACCACCTAATCAAAGCACCATGATGTCCCTACATTGATGGATTAAAGGCCACATGATCGTCATCATCAAGTCCTTCCATGAGAACCCTGAATACAAAGAGGAATGATCATTTATGTAAGGTAGAATGCTCAGAGGGGACTTGGCGATCTCGTGGCCTCTGAACCCCTGCAGATTTTATTTTTTTCTCCAACCGTCTGGAGTTTTTTTTGTTTTTTCTGTCCTCCCTGGCCATCGGACCTTACTTTTATTCTATGTTAATTAGTGTTCTCTTATTTTATTTCTTACTTTTTTCTCTTTCTTCATCATGTAAAGCACTTTGAGCTACATCATTTGTATGAATTGTGCTATATAAATAAAGGTTGCTGTTGTTGTTTGTGGAACTGGACCCGGACACAGACAGGCGGACAACGGTTTTGCACCCAATGCACTCATTTATTATATACACTATTTACAAATATTTCAGTGCACACCCAGTCCCTCCAGCACCGATCCCCCAAAGTCCAGGCCTCACAGTCTTCTGTGCCTTCCTTTTTGGCCGCCTCCACTCCTCTCTCGAGCTCCGTCCTCTTCTACCCGACTCTTGCCACTGACGGAAGGGAGGCGGCCCATTAAATAGCAACCCGGATAGGCTCCAGCTGTTTCCCGGCAATCCTCCGTGTGGCGGAAGTGCCGGCTGCGCACCCGGAAGCCCTCCTGGTGTCCCCAGTCTTTTTCCAAGGGTTCTTCAGGCACCGGGGCGCTGGCCACGGGCCCCTACAGGGTTGGGCTTCCATACCCTCTGCCCATGGCCCCCAACACAACCAGGGTGGTCGCCCTCTCGTGGTCTGGAGGAGGCACAAGCCCTCCTCCGGTCCTCCTGGGCATCCCGGCTGGACTCCATCCCCAGCCGCATGCGACATGTTGTTGTTAAACCCCAAATAAACCACAGTTTGATGATCTTTTTTGTAGATGTTCTCTTCCATTTTGGTTCTGTTGTTGCTCTGTAGTTTAGCACGCTTCTCTGTTGATACTGAACTGATTATTAATTCTATAGATGAAATCAGATATTGTGCCATATTTTGCACAATGCTGCTTTTCTCAAGTACCAGCAAAGAAAAATCAGAATCTTTTGACTTATTTTCCAAATGTAGGTATACATTGAACTAATTTCTCTAATTCTTGTAACTGTGCATTACACATCACATTTGCAAAAGGTTTATAAAGTCCTCCTCTGTGGATGATCTGCTGCCGCCAGCTACTAACCTGGCTACTTCAAACTTGGCTCAAACTGACGCCATATTTAGCTGTACCTGATATATATATATAAATTATATATATATATATATATATATATATATATATGAAATATTTTCCTGAGTTGTCTCATGTTTTTCAAATTTTGAAATTATTGCTTATCCTTAAGGGCATCTGGACATAAAATTCTACTCTAATGCTTTCTTTAAATTTAGGAAATGAGTGTGAAACCAGCAGAGTCAGCTTGTCAAACAGTTATATTTGTCTTTATGGCGAGATGTGTAATGCTAGTGCCGATTATGACAACACTGCAGAATGGGCAGAGCGGACACTTTTCTCTTTAGAGACTGAACTCCTTTAATGTGGGTAGTGACATCATTTACATCTTCTACAACTCGGTGATTGCCAGTGCGATCTTCTACACTGTAATGTACTGGGCCCGTAGCATCACTTCAAGAGAGGCCTGCCAAATCAACAAGCTGATTAAGGAGGCAGGTTCAGTTTTGAGATGCAGACCCACCAGGGGTAGTAGTGGAGGACAGAATGAAGGCAAAAGTGATAGCTATTATGAATAATGCAGCACATCCTTTCTCTGGCACACTAGCATTGAGGACTTTAAACCACAGATGTATTCAACAAAGGGTGGCACGGTGGCGCAGTGGTAGCGCTGCTGCCTCGCAGTTCGGAGACCCAGGTTCGCTTCCCGGGTCCTCCCTGCGTGGAGTTTGCATGTTCTCCCGTGTCTGCGTGGGTTTCCTCCGGGCGCTCCGGTTTCCTCCCACAATCCAAAGACATGCAGGTTAGGTGGATTGGTGATTCTAAATTGGCCCGTGGGTGTGTTTGTGTGTGTCCTGCCCAGCATTGGTTCCTGCCTTGTGCCCTGTGTTGGCTGGAATTGGCTCCAGCAGACCCCTGTGACCCTGTATTTGGATTCAGCGGGTTAGAAACTGGATGGATGGATGGATGGATGTATTCAACAAAAAGTGTTACTGAGGCTCCTTTATACCTATGGCAATACACCTTTAAATGCCAGACTGTGACTACTCTTTAATCTTTAGCCCAGTCAGAAGTTCTTTTTATTTTTCTTCTTTTTTGTAACTCTGGTGTGCATCTTACTGCAATCGTTGCTGTGTGTTATATTTCTTGATCTTCTGTAAGAAGACAAATAATGTACTATCTATACGATAAAAACACTGTACAACAAAAATAACGTTTATTTATATAGCACATTTTCATACATGGTCCGATGGCCATGGAGGACAGAAAATACAAAAAAAACTCCAGACGACTGGAGAAAAAAATAAAATCTGCAGGGGCTCCAAGGCCACAAGACCACCCAGCCCCCTCTAGGCACTCTACCTAATATAAATGACCTCAATCAGTCCTCGTGGTATTCAGGGTTCTCATGGAAGAACTTGATGACGATGGTCATGTGGACTTCTGGCCTTTAATCCATCAATGTACAAAGAACTAATGAGTGATCCACTGCTAGCTGAATATTCTGCATTCTGGGTGAGCATTTCATTTTTTTTTTTTTTTTGACATGAGTTTACTTAGCTTGTGGCATGAAATAGTAAACCACTTTAGTCTTCAAAAGAGATGGTTATGAGGAGACCTAATCCAGATTTTTTTTTTCCCAAAGGCATTCATAAAATTTGATCCGGTGGGATCCTTTCATATGTGACGGACAGCCGGGTCCCATGCCCGGCTGGGACGCCCCTGCTGTGTATATTCCGGGGGAGCCACTACGGACAGCTCAGTACCTCCCCCGGGGCGCTTGGTGGCAGCCCACATGGCGGACAGTGATTCCCCAACCACCCGCAGGGCTCCATGGGAGATGGAGTCCTCCACAGCCTGGTTGGGGGCTCGGGTGGCCGGCAGGGGGGAGCTGTATGGACTCCGCAGCCCAGCTGCTTGAATTCTCAGCCCCACCCGGAGGGGCAATTAGGACCAGGTGGTCAGCCACCTGGAACTCTTCCGGGTGGGGTATAAAATGGGCCAGCCACCTCCACTCGAGGCCAGAATCGGGAGGAAGAGGACGAGGTTGGCTGGGAGGAGTGGTGGTGCCAGGAAGCGGTTGGTTTGTGTGAGTTTTGGTGCTTGAACTCTGTTGGGCCTGTGGGACACGGGGAAGACGTGTGCCCACGGCTGAAGAAACAAAAATAAAGCCCTTTGAGTGTGAACACGTGCCTCTGCGTAGTCTGTGCCGGGTCGGGCGCTATATAGCGCTTGTTTACACATATAAATAATGAATATGCACTTGAAGACACTGGTGGAAACTAAAAGGCCTGTATTCACAATGAAGGCCAAGAAGGACTTCTTAACACAAACCAACTCTCACAGTTGCAGCAGAAACCTTGACAGCCCTTACAAAATATTTAAATGAGACATTGTGGCAGTTAGCTAATAAAAGATTAACAGTCTCCTCTTCTTTGCCCCACTTACTATGATTGACTTACCAATTAGACCATAATACTATGTAAAAACATTCATATTTTTGGACCTTCTGCTCTTATTGCTTATTTGCATGATGTCAAGTTATGGCTGACCACCAATTGTTTTTAACAGTGAAAAAAAAAAACAATAGAAATAAAATCCTGCAGTACTTCTTTATATTCCCTGCTCTGTGCCCCAATAAATGCAAGTTATTGGCAATATACTGATAACCCAATTGTGCTTCACTCGCTCAGAATATGGAACCAATGTAGAAAGCATTTTAAGATGGAGAATCTTTTATCAGTGGCACCTCTGCAAGAGAACCACCTCTTTCAACCTTTACAAACATATGCAGTTTTTAATATCTGAAAAAAATTTGGGATTAACTTACTTAGAGATCTATATATAGACAATGTCTTTGCGTCCTATGAACAATTACATTCCAAATTTAACATTCCAGCTGCACATTTCTTTCACTATCTTCAAATCAGGAACTTTGTTAAACAGAACCTTCCCGATTTTCCTCATCTTGCACCCTCATCCCTGCTGGAAAAAATATTGCTCAATTTTAAGGACTCAGACACCATCTCTGCAATATATAAAATCAGTCCCAGATCCAAGAGGACACTGGGAAAAAGATCTCTCAATTAATATATCAGAAAAGGAGTGGAAAGTAGCAATGCAGAGAATTCACTCGAGCTCCATATGCGCAAAGCATACAATTATACAACTTAAAATTATATATCGAGCACATCTGTCTCGACTAAAACTCTCCAAAATGTTTCCAGGGCAAAATCCAACCTGCGAACACTGCAATCAAGTCCCAGCCTCACTGGGTCAGCACCATATTAACATCATTCTGGGCCAAAATTTTTAATTACCTTTCAGACAGCCTTGGACTCACAATCCCTCCTAACCCATTAACAGCTGTGTTTGGTGTTCTTCCAGAGGGGCTTAAAGTGGAGAAGGACAAACAAACAGTGATTGCCTTCACTACACTTTTGGCACGCAGACTTATTCTGCTAAACTAGAAGAATCCTAACTCTCCTCTTTTAAGTCAGTAGGAAACCAATGTTTCATACTATTTGAAATTGGAAAAAATCAAATTCTCAGTTAGAGGATCTGTACAGATTTTTTTCAAAACATGACAGGATTTAATCTGTAATATTTTACAACTAGCAAAATACCCGTGCTTCACAGCAGAGAAGAAGTGTGTTAAAGATGTTATGAAAAAGAAAAGGAAACATTTTAAAAATAACGTAACATTTGCTTTCTATCCCTTTGCATAAGCACAGTCCTTCACCAGCAATTATTTAATGGTAGCTCAGACCCGGCACTTAAAAGTTTCTGTCGCACTTTTGCTGAGTTTGTGCCAAACACTATTCTATCTCTGACCATCTCATCTCCGTTTGCATAAGCACAGTCCTTCACCAGCAATTTTAACTCCATTACAAAGTGATCAAAAGTCTTGTTTATACCCTGGATCCTCTCAGTAAACTTGTATCTTGTGAATATCGTATTCGTCGTAGGCATGACAAACGCCAGCAGTAGCGTGTCTATGAACTTAATTTAAACGTACGCTTTACACTGTGCTTTGTTTCTGCAGTAGCTACACTTATGAATATTCTTGTATGCGTCACTCATTTCATATTCTTTTGCTGTCTTCTCAATTATGTACTGTGTTTTTTGTTCAGCGCTCTTCCTTGTTCTCTGCGTATGGCGTTCACAGTCAGTTCACGTGAGCCGCTCGGAGTACATGCATCAAAGGTTCTCAGCTGTGTTTGTGCTATCTCGTGCGATCTTGCAATGTCTACGGCTTTATTTAATGTTAGCTAAGACCCGGCACTTAAAAGTTTTTCTCGCACTTTCGCTGAGTTTGTGCCAAACACTAGTCTATCCATGACCATCTCATCTTCGTTTGCATAAGCACAGTCCTTCATCTGCAAATATTTAGCGGCAGCGTGTCTATTGGATTGCTGCCGACGGACGGCCTTATATGGGCAGGCACTCAATTACGTAGGAGGCGTGATGATGGGGGACGCAACTCCACGTCACACGGTGACCGAGCTGCAAGCTATGGCCGTATATATGTACGAAAGAAGGTTCCAGTTATGACCGTTACACGTAGAATTTCGAAATGAAACCTGCCTAACTTTTGCAAGTAGGCTGTAAGGAATGAGCCTGCCAAATTTCAGCCTTCCACCAACAGGGGAAGTTGGAGAATTAGTGATGAGTCAGTCAGTCAGTCAGTCAGTCAGTGAGTGAGGACTTTGCCTTTTATTAGTATAGATAAGCTCTTAAAGCACAGAGGAAGCAAATATTTCTGTATTTCTTTTTCTTTTCCATTCATCTCTATTGGCTTATCAAACTCATCAATTTAGGTATGTTTACAAGCCTTCAGTTTTACTCCGTTGGCCTTGCTCTCTCTCTCAGGGGTGGGTGTCGATTTGCTCTCAATCCTACTTTCTGTAAAAATTGATTGATTTGTATGGAATGATTGCAATAAAATAAATCCATCCATCCAGCCATTTCCTAACCCGCTGAATCTGAATAGGGTCACGGGGGTCTGCCGGAGCCAATCCCAGCCAACGCAGGGCACAAGGCAGGAACCAATCCTGGGCAGGGTGCCAACCTACCGCAGGACACACACAAACACACCCACACACCAATCACACACTAGGGCCAATTCAGAATCGCCAATCCACCTAACCTGCATGTCTTTGGATTGTGGGAGGAAACCGGAGTGCCCGGAGGAAACCCACGCAGACACGGGGAGAACATGCAAACTCCACGCAGGGAGGACCCGGGAAGAGAACCCGGGTCCCCTAACTGCGAGGCAGCAATGCTACCACTGCGCCACCGTGCCGCCCCAATAAAATAAAAAAAAAAAACTGAAATACTTTTGACTGCAAATAAGTCTAAGATGGCTAGAATGGATTATTTTACATTAGTAGTTGATGATATTCATGTTCAGGCTTCAGCTGTAGTTAGAAGTCTGGAAGTTTCAATTGATTATTTCTGTCACTTGTAAATAAGTTAACAGAAACTTCCTTTTATCATTTAATGACTTCTGACTGACTTCAACTATCTTTGACCTTGGCAGATGCGGAGTGTTTAGCCCATGCATTTATTACATCTAGGCTAGACTACTTTAAAGTCTGACTCTACGGCCTTCCAAAGTTCATTCTAAATAAACTGCAGTATGTTCTGGACTCTGCTGCTAGGACTCTCACTTACACCAATGCCCTGGGAACATATTACGCCCAGTTTTCAGGGAACTATATTGGCTCCCTAATGAATCTTGTATTTATTACAAAATACTTCCATTAATTTAAAATGACCAAGCTATATTTTATTTCTGTGACCTTTTACACCTGTAAGTCCCCAACCGGCAATTCCATCAGCAGAAATCAGTCTACTACTTAGCTTACCTAAGACTAGGAAGAGTACAATGAGTGACAGAGGATTCTGTGTCTCAGTTCCATCATTGTGAAATGTGCTCCTCAGAAGCTCAGAGAAGTCAAGTCAATGCCAGTTTTTAAAAGTAGACTTAAAACTAATTTGTTTAATAAATCTTTGGTATAATCTGTTTTGTTATTCTTTTCTGGTTTCTTTTATGCAAAGAGAAGTCAATCAAAATGACACCTTTTACTGGCTAACTAAAAAGATAACAATATGCAAGCTTTCGAGGCAGCTCAGGTCCCTTCTTTAGGTCAGAGCTGCTTTGAAAGCTTGCATATTGTAATCTTTTTAGTTAGCTAGTGTTTTATCTTGGTAGAGTAATATATATATATTGCTCTACTGTCCCATATTGTATTATTAATATGTAGCCTTAGAATTACTAATCTCACAGACTTACCACTGTATATAACTTATCCCCACCTTCCCTTCTATATCTATAACAGCAGGCAATTAGATGTAATAAAAAGACAGGCAGGAGTTAAGTTACACATAAAATAATGTATTACTGATAATATTCATAAATAATAACAAAATGCAAAGTACATTTGAATATTGGCAACCATACAACCTGATCAAATGGTGATGTGTAATTCAGGTGGCATACAGACTTGCAGTTACTTAAAATGTCTCTAGTTAAGGCATCGTTGGTGCTCAGCTTTCAGCTGCATGTCTGTTCAATATGGCTGCTGAGCTGTGTGTGCTCTTCATTGTGTTGTCTTCATCATCACAGGTTAGCAAGAGAGGTGCTTCTTCATCATATGTTGGTTAGAGAGAGAGAATGCGGTTGAGCAAGTACATTTATAGGTTCTCTCCAATTCCTAGAACCAATAGGACATCATGGTACTTAAAGGCCTCTGAGACAAGCCAATTCCAAACAGCCATATCTCAGACCAATGGGAGAAATGGTATATTTTAATACCTGCAACCCCCCCAAGACCATATGTTAAGCTAATCTGGCTTTGTGTGGGAGATGAGACAAAGCCTTTAGCAAAGAAACATTCAAACTGGTTTAAGACATTCCCCTAAATCCTGTCATAAAATTACAAAGAGACAGTCGTAAAAAGGGGGGGCTAACACGAATACCTCTCACCACTTGGTTTGCCTAAATTATAAATAAAGACATACAAAACATTTATCAAGTTATATGCAAAATCCCACATCACAACAGCTAGTAAGAGTGTAATTTTGATTGACTTTTCATTGCATCCGTAATGGGTAGCAACACCCTACTACCCTACTACTACAGACATACATGGTCTCATTTTAATTATTTTGACTATTTTTGTTATGTTTTGTCCTTTATTCCTGGCCTTTGAAAGGCACGTTATAAACATATTATTATGTCACCCAATATTTTCTTTCATTTTGCAGTCCTAGTGAATCCAATACCAACTGCTGTGGAGAAGAGCATATCCCAGCAGCTCTGGCTGGCCACAAAGTTAAAATCAACCGTGGATATTGTACCAAACCACAAGGCATACTCATAATAATAAAGCCAAAGACAGATTTCTTTATCTTTTACGTCAGCTTTTCAAGCAATCAATTCAATAATTCCATTACCTCTGATTTGGGTCAACTATGCAATGCAGGCATTCTGTCCGATACTTATTTATTATCAAATAAATAAGTCTTCTCTTGACTCAGAAAGTCAGTAATACTCCAAAAGCTCAGTAAACATGTTGTGTTCCCTATATACATACAAGAAACAATGACGATTTTCTGAATTTTAGACTCCACACTGTCTGAAAGTCAATCTCTAAAACCTTTGTTAAACATACATTTCATTTTATATCTCTCACACTCTATAAAAACCTCTGTTGATGAGGCCTAATTAATTGTATTATTTATAACAGAAAATGTTTGGAGTATAACTAATACAATATGTATAAACCAATACTTACACTCCTCTGGTCCTTTTCTCTTCTCAATATCTCTCTACTCTCTACTGACAAACTGTTCTCCTGCCCATGGAAATGTCATCTCATGTACTTCTTTCATAAGATTGGATGGCCCTGCAGAGATTTCACTAAAGAATGATCAGTCAGAGGTGGTAGCTAGTTGACCAAGGTCTCAAGGACTGTGACCGTGTGTTACTATGTCTGTTATAACCAATCGTGAAACCCCAGGGGTTTATTTTCTTCAGGGATGGCACCAATTGCACTTTTCCTTTCCTCTCCTCTGTTGGCAATTGGCCATAGTCAAACAATGAATTAATGCCAGATATTCTTGGTTAATCAATTTCTACTTTCTTTTCTGTGTGTTTTAATAAATCTGTGTCTTCATATGTAGTAATTCTGCAATTAGCAATTTGTGAATTCTAAACGTATATTTTACCTGACAACTTGTCACAGCGCTCTGCGCTTGCACCCAGTAAAGAACGCAATACAAAAATAAATTGAATTGAAGACGGAAACCTGCATTTTACTCACGTACTCTCTAACTGCTATTACTACAAATAGATCTTAATGTGCTTTAGAACATCTTTCACTGTCTATCGTTGATCATTCTTTTCTTTTTTGCTGTACTTTTAAAATTCCCCAGGGTGCAGAACATTCTGACATTCTCCAGTCTTATTACTATAGTTGTTTTAAAATGTTAATTTGTGCGCGACGTTCAGATTTATACCGTAATCCTATAAAAAGACATGTACGCACCCATACGGGTGCCTCGAATGACACAATTTAAAAAGCCGCACGACTGCACGGACGGAGATTCGTTGTGGCGCCACCCGGATACCGGAAGTGGCGGACTAGTGGGCCACGTGATGCCATGGCGGCACTAAAGAGGTTTTGCTTGCCGCTGTTTCGAGGTGAGTGAGAGGCGGCTTGGGAAATGTCGAGATCAAAGAAACAGAAAAACAGTTTATGTAATGCTTCTAATGAGATGATGCTATTTATCTGTTCATATTTATCATCTGCGCTATTTTCTGTAAACTCTTGTGAGCGCCTCGGGATGCATTTCATTTAGAACTCTTGGAGTTCTGATTAGTCGACAAGGGGGTCTTGTTGAACGTGTGTGGTACACCCTCAGTAAACAGAGTCCTAGTAGCGGATACCTTGTGGAAAGCCTAAGCTGACATAGAGAGAATGTTAAAATTCCACACGGTTGTGACCGCATGAATAGATAAAAGATAAAAATGCAAACAGGTGTTAAGATAGAGTCGAACTACTATAGATATCCCTTCGCGTATGGCCGAAGTTAACCAACCTTTCGATCTGTAAAGTATAGTTTTGCAGCAGTGCCAAAGCGACTCAAGTTGAAAGACCATTTCAGGTTGCTGCTGTAGTAAGAATTTGGCTTATAAACAGCACCGAGGTGTGAAAAAGATGATGTCAACACTAAAAGATGGACGCCAAACTCGGATCCTGGAGGATCCTGCTGCAGCATTTCATCCCAGCCACTTTTTCCATTATTAACCAATTAATAATGATAATGGAACATTGTGTTGCCATTTTAATTGTTTCTTCTTTAACAAAGCAGCCAAACAATGACAGACGCAAAGCGTGTCACAAGATGACTGCGCTGAGATCTCATTTGCAACTGGGTCTTTCATACAGTCAGTCATTCGCTATATCAATATCTGTTTAAATGAAATATCTGAAAAGAGAAAAATGAAGGTCTGAGCAATACTGATCTGCTTTGGTCCATAATCAGATTAGGATCAGTTTTGTAAATTACTAGTGTGGCAGAATGAGAATGGTAACAAGCCATCAAATTAAAAAAATGTGTTTCATCAATTGCTAAATAGGAGATTAACTGTAGCGAAAATGGTGGCCCCCAAGGACTGTTTGAGACACCTGAGTTTGTCTTCTGCTGGCTTACTTTGTATCTCTTTATTATTTGACTTCCAGTTAAGGAAAAAAGCAATTAAGCAAGCCAATCATAATTAGAGAAGATGTATTAACTGAAATTAGGAACAGTAACTGGACACTAATTAAGAAATCCCTTTAACAAAAACCTGCCGCCACAGTAACTCTCTTGGACTAAAGGCACTGTAGCACTTTAGGAGGAGAAGCGCTGCAGAATATAGGAAAACGCTGTCACACGCATAGAGTACAGTGAAATTCTCATTTGCATGTCCAACCAATGTGCATTATATAGAATTACACAATGTATGACATTTGAGCTCCTATCTATTGTTAAAGAAAATGAGACTAATCATACAGGCCAAGTATATTTTCACAGACCGATCACGCAGTACACAATAGCTGCATATTTTTATACAACCCAGTTGGCTTAATTTAAGATCCATCCTTGACGATAATATATTTAACCTCATAGCTTGTATTTTCATTCTGCCACGTCAAGTCGCCCTTAGATTTTTCCTTTCCAAGGATATCATCCAAATGATTTGTGACCCAGAGCTTACTAATTCTTAACCATTCTCTTTTTTTGCAATTCATTTCTTTCCAAATATGTTACTAAAACAGGTATTTCATGATGAACATAGACTTTTTGCAAATAAGACTACGGTATGTGGTTCCTTTTGTCATTTGCACTTCATTGTTAATTGGCAGCTGGTTAAGAAAACGAGGCAATTCAAAAAGTGAATGCTTCTTCTTATAATCTTCAGAAGTGCAAAAATGTTGTTTGGAACAACAGCTGCTTCTGCAATAATTGGTTTGGCACCAAACAACTGCAGCCACTGTGCACCTCCATTACTGAACCTGCACCATGTCATGACCAAATCTACAACTGTTATGTGTTAAGTTATATAACAGAAATGTGAAGCCACTTATGGAATAATGGATGGATTTTTTTTACTCTTGTATTAGCAGGGCTAGACAAAGTAAATAAACGAACTACTGCTACGTATATGAAATAGGTAATACTCGTTTTAAAGGAATGTAAGTAAGCATAGTGACCTTAAAAACTCTCCAACTGATGCTTTCTTAGAAGCATTTGGCAGAATGGCTTGTCGCAATACCCATGTCAGAGCTATCATGTTTAGAAAGCAGTGGACCATCCATGCTTTTTCAAAATCTCCAGTGCATGGTGTATTGGGAGAGTTGCCCATTTCAGCTGCAGTGGGCACACAAGGCTAACCCTGGGCAGGGCATGCTTGCTCATACAGGGCCATACTGGACTCCTCATTAAGTGTAAGCTGTCTTTGGGAAGTTCTATATGGACATGGGGAGAACATGGAAACTGTGCAGGAGTTTGATTTGAGTCCAGGAGTCTGAACTTGTCAGGCAGGACCACCAAACGTACTACTCCTTGCTACACCATGCCACTGCAGTACACTTGTAATTTTACAATTTAAACGTTTAATGCCAGTGATAATCTTTTCCCTTTAATTATATAAAAGTGAACAAAATGTTAATTGGCATATGATATAGTAGTAAAAACAAAGATGTACAACTTTATCTTTTAAAATATAGTAGGTTAAAAAGGACCGGTACTTTTGATCTGTAGAAGTTCGAAATATTTTCCCTCATCTTTCCAGTAGGTGGTAGTAAAACATCATCGTATGTGAAGGATGATGAGGTTAGGAGCACACACTGATACAGTGCATTGCCGCACCCACCACACGACAAACCAACTCGGGATCCAGATTCGGACCCGAGTGCAGCTATACAACGGGTGATACCTCCGCACCACACTAGTTCAGACTGCCAGTAAAAGGGTTACGAGATTTAAATAGACAAAAAAAAGTTTTTACCAATTTGCTGAAGGCCACGTGTCCTGGGATTTTTGTTCTTTAAAAGAACTGCAGTAGTATCTGTGGTATGTCAAGAAATTACTCTACATGACCAAAGATAAGAGAAGTGAATTACAATTAGTTACAGTATAGTATACTGTATTAATAACATTTACCCCAATATAAATGTGTAGGTTATGATCTACTGTGTATACTTGTTGTGTATGCAGCTTTTTGTCTATTTTGGTTGATTTGTGTTTCTGCCTGGCATTTCTTCCGAGGTCAGAGCTAGCAGGGTAGAAGGTAGGTTGAGCCTCTGGTGCCAGTCCATTATAGGGCCCACTCACGCAAATGTCTTTTGCTATATAATACAGTTTTTAGCAAAACTATTTGCTACGAAGAGAAACATTTTGAAGGTTCTACAGCAGTGTTGTATTATGCATGTAGACCACTTTCTCTAGTACCTGGAAATATTTCTTACAGGGTGGTAGCATATATAGTGCCAGGAGACTTGGTGTAAATATGGTCTATTTAGAGTATTCAGATTGGTTTTTTTTTTTTTTGGATACTTCATTTTCTTCCTACATCCCCAAAGTATGCATGTCTAGCTAATTACCATCCCTCATCTGGCCTAGAATGAGTAGTGTGAGTGTGTGCTTTATTCAGGGTTGATTTGTGCAAACCCCTGCCCCGATCCTGAATTAGAATACAGGTATTTGGAAACAGATGAAATATTTCATAAATAAATGTAAGATGACAGAAAAATTACCCATCTTTCTGTCCTTTTTTTTTGGATAGACAATATTAGTGTCCTGGAAGTGTTGTCTTAAGGTGGAAACAAACCCTGGGTGAGGTGCCAGTCGCAGCCAAGCAAATGTTCATACTCACTTATACTGGGAATGTTCAGAGTTGACATTTAACCAGAACTACACGTCTTATGGATGAGGGTGGAAAACCTCACCAAAAAAAAACACCACCCAGACAAGGGGACAACTTAACAGGTTCCACAAAGGCCATGCCAGTGCTGAGATTTAATACCAGCACTCTGGGGTGCCAGACAGCAGTGCTAAACTACTGCACCATGATGCCACACTGTTGACAAAATATCAACCTGAAATGGGTTATTTTATAAATGATTACAAACTTTGCTTCTGGTCTTTAAAATTCCTAAAACAAAAGCTAAATTGTTGCAATTTCTTAGAATATATAGGTTTTACTACTAATACAAAGAATGCAGATGAAATTTTATTATACATTTTTATTTATATTGACATTTTTATTTATATTGCGCCTTTCCCATGCTCAAGGCACTTGCAGAATATAAGAAAGAACGGCAGGGTATACAGTATATAGCATTATACTAAACCAGATAAATAAATAAAGGAGATTACGACAGTAAATTCAGAGAAAGCCTAACAGACAACAGAATTGATTATAAAGCCCAACTTGCCTTGAACAAGCTATATCTTTCTAAGCCTGTTCATGGAGGTCATTTTTAATTTATATGTATTAACATTTTTTTTGTTCAATTTTATATGAATTGTTATGGCTTGAACTTTAGAATTGCCTACTAAAACATAAAAAGGAATACTGGAGATTGTGCAGAATGGATGGGATGAGAATCCATTATTTGGACTCTATAATCATAAGAAACAACACAGAAGTGAGGACCTTCTATGTTGCTCCTTTTATGCATCTCCTCACTCAGAAACAACAATACTAGAAGTTTACTTCAAGGAATGCAACTCCTTACAATAACATGTTAAGTTTTGAAGTACTTTTCTCTGCCAGAGCACCCAGTTATTACTGGACATGTTTTTTATTTTTTACAAGTATATGGCATGACAATGATATTCAGTATTACAGAAATCCTAAAATGCATATTTTACAAATGAAAGATTTAAATTCAATTTTCCTTCTTGTTTATTTAGGTCCTGGCTTGTTTCTCTGCCCCCAAGTCTTCTACTCCTTTAGACCGTGTCGTCAGTGTACGCTATGTCGACAGAACTGTATTTCATCTACCACCCTTGAGCATCGACCCTCTTCACAGACATGCTTTGACAACAATGAAGACCAGAACCAGGCTCCGCTTGATTCTCTCTACACGCCTGAGCAGCGTGCGATGATTCTGCATGTCCTGAACACCGCATCCGAGAGTGAGCTGGCAGCTGTGAAGCTGCTGCGGGGCCGCAAGGCAACCAACATTGTTGAATACCGAGGCAAACATGGCCCCTTCCTTGACCTGAACAGTGTCCTTAGTGTTCCCCTGCTGAAGCACAAAACGACAGCTATTGTGTTCAGCTCTATCCTGAGCCCTTCTTCAGTACCAGCAAGGAAAGTGTCCAAAGGAATAGCTGTGAAGTTCATCAAGCCCGAGGTGGACAGAGAAATACTAAAGGCAAGTAAGTCATTGCAAATGTGTGTGATGAACAAGAGCAAATATTCTTGCAGGGGTAAAATGAAGCACTTTCACGACACATACCACTGCTTGAGACTTTGCTTTGAAAACCAGGTGACTTGAGATCAGCATGTATGCATTAAACCTCTTTATATAAGAAGAAAACTTTTTTTTTTGGGTAATCTGTTTTTGTCTTATTTTAAATGTCTTCAGAGTGCAGAGAGCATAGTGTCGATAGTGTATGGCACGAATAGGATTGCATGGGCTCACATGGATCACAAGTGTGTAGTCCAGGATTGGCAAGAAGCAGAGTGCCCAGCATTCATGAGGGGTACCTACCTGGCTGCAGTGTATTTGGAGGATGTAAGTTGCATCTATCGTATTGTTTAAACTTTTTCAATGTCTTGGCTTAACAGTTTAATAAATTCCTTGTTGAAAAATAACGTTAACAGATATGATCTAAACCTCAATTTACTTCATTTTTGTGTGCTTTCTATCTACACAAAGTGTTATAAGCAGTAACGGGACAAGACTTGAATGAAATGAACTTCATTGGAAGAAGAGTGAGAGGGTAGATCTCAGTTAACACAAGATTATAGTTCTGTTCTTAACAACAGAACAATTTTCTTTACATGAGTGAGACTTTTTACATTCACTGATGCCTGGGAAGTAATTTGTTAATATACACTGCTGAAAAACAAAAAAGGGAACACTTAATCATCACCGTCTAACATCAAGTCAGTGAAGCTTCAGGGATATCGGACTGTCCACTTAGGAAGCATAAGTGATTGTGAATCAACATTACCTTCTTTGGTGCAAATGAAAGTGACAAGAGGTGCACTGCAGAGGCAACAGCAAGACAACCCCCCCCCCAAAATGAAATAGTTTTGTAGGTGGTGGCAACATACCATTGCTCTCTCTTTATCCTTCCTGACTGATTCTTTTCTAGTTTTGCATTTTGCCAGCGTCCTGGTAGCATGATGTGGTACCTACTGCTGATTCAGATTGTAAAGGTAATTCGGCTTCTCCAGGGTGGCACATCCATAAATGACATCACAAAGTTTGCTGTGTCTCCCAGCACAGTCTCAAGAGCATAAAGAAGATAGCAGGATACGGGTCTTTACACGAGGAGAGCTAGACCGGGCCATAAAAGGGTATCAACCAAGCAGCAGGACCTGTATCTGCTCCTCTGAGTGAGGATGAACAAGGAGTACAGCCTTACAAAGTTACCTCTTGCTAGCTACAGGTGTGTGTTTTTCTGACCAAATTGTCACAAACAGACTTCATGAGGATGGGTGGCAGGAGGGCCCAATGTTCTCTAGTGGGCCCTGTGCTCACAGCCCATTACTGTGCAGCTTGATGGGCATTTGTCAGAGCATATCCTTTAGAGGGTTACTGCACATGCTAGGCTACAGTATCCTGACTGCTGTTAGGTACCAGGATGAAATCCTTAGAGCCATTATCAGACCTTGCGCTGCTGTAGTGGGTCCTGGGTTCCTCCTGGTGAAGGACAAAGCCCGGCCTGATATGGCCAGAGTGTAAATAGGCATCGGTGCCTTCATCATCCAGAACCTGCCTAGACTGCCCTGCACGTTTCCCCAGACATGAATCCAATTGAGAACCGCTGGCACATTACATACCGGTGCATTCGATGGCGTCAAGTAGCACCACAGACTGTCCAGAAGCTCACTGGTGCCCTGATTCAGGTCTGGGAGGAGATACCCCAAAGGCACCATCCACCATCTCATCAGGAGCATGCCCAGACATTGGCGGGAGTTCATATAGGCACGTGAAGGCCATACACACTACTGACTCGTATTATGAGTTGCCATGATGAAACTGACGTAAGTTGGGTCAGCCTGTGATTTCAGTTTTTGACTTGGATTTTCAGTGTGATCTTGAATCCAGCCCTCAATGGGTTGATGATTTTTGTCTCCACTGACCATTGTTACATCATTTTGTTCTCATTACATTACATCATATTAATCAGTAAAAAAATTTCACTTTTATATTTCATTTGAAATTCAATGTATGATTTAAGTCTTCCCTTCATTTTGTGAGTAGTGTAAATTCTAAAATAAAGCTTCCTCTTTCGCAGGTCAGTACAGAGATAAAGTCAACAGTGTTTGTAACGTGAGTGTGTAGGGCAATCTTTAACCCCCTTTACGTGTTACATTACATGATTAAGTATACAGTACTGACATCAACTTTAATGTTCTAAGACATGTAATGGATGTGGTCTTTAATTGGTGTGCATCACATTCATGAGAGGTGATTACTAAACAGCAGTTAGTCTCAGTGTAGTCTGACATCTGATGATCATGTATATCATCACTTTTTCTGCATAATATATAATATTTTGGTTTTCTGCAGTTTTTGTCGATTCAAAGCTAAAAATTGCCAATATGGTGCATTTATAAATGACATGCAATGTGACACCATTTTTGCCTAATACCCAATTCACGTTACAGGTACAGCATTTAAAAGCCTGTTTTAATTTGCTTGTCTTTATTTTAATTTTTTTTTTGGTAGATTTCTGCTGTCGCATCCAGGATTCCACAAGCAGATTTGTATATTCTGGAGAAAAGTGCACTTTCTCTTCAAAACACCAACTTGTTTCCCATTATGCTACACCTGCGTACAGTTGAAGCAATGCTCTTAACTCTGTTGGCTGCTAGGTTCAAAGAGGAGAACTACCCAAGGGTACTGAACATGCAGCGTACTAGTGTTGGCAAGCATTTTGGTCTCATGGTGGGGGAATCGAGAACAAGTGGAATCACACTATTGCAGCAGATGTTGTGCGACTCTGTAATACAGAAACACTCAAGGGTATATTTTCTTAAGGATATGGTGGTGCGCTATAAGAATATGTTTCAGCCAGGTGCAAGAAAGCGAAGGGAGGAGATGTGTGATGCTTTACTACAGGCTATAGCATTTTATGAATTACTGTCCAGCACCTAATATTTAAGGTGTGAATTATGTGAAAGGATGTACAAGACGTGTGCTATTCGTGTGGGTGATCACAGTATGTGGATAGATAAAACACCAGTTAGAATTCTTCATGCACAGTATTTTCAAACCCCTTTTTTCTTATTACAGCTCACTATTTGAGATATGAAACCATTTTCTGGACTTTGGCTTTTTTTTTTTTTGAGGGATTAAATACTTCTCAAAACATTCTACAAGGTTACATGAAAACCATTATGCAATAATTAAAAAGGATTTTTGATCTAAGCATTTGCATGGAAAATTTTTATGGTCCTAACATTGTGGTTGGAAACATACAAAATGCATTTATAGATCTTAAATTATAGGTTAGTATGGTAGAATAAACATGCATATGGAGACAGTACCTACCACACTCAAATTTTGGATATTGTTGAGCAAAAAAATTAAATATGGTTGTAATTAAAAATACAAAAGAAGAATTCTAACAACCATACATGCATATGTTCTTAATCCTGTTTAATGTAATTCAGGGTTGCGGCCTATCCTCACAGCACTGGATAGAGTACAGGGGAAAAAAAAAAATAAAAAACCTAGATATGGAACTAGTATGTTTCATGGCAGCACAGATGTGTACCTTCCCACACTCTCCTCTTCAGTGGGGCAAATTTAGAGACCACAGCTAACCTAACCTGTCCATGTTTGAGGATATGGGAGGAAAACCTACAATCAGTGGAGGAGAAAATGTACAAATTCCATAGTGGCAACTTGACACAAAATTCATTTGGGGGAAGTCGTACTAACCACTATGCCACCTAAATCCAATGTTAAAAACCTAAAGAGAAAACACAAAATTTAAATTAGAAAATACTAATTTAACCTCTTTGGCATTAACATCAAACATGACTCCTGTTCAGAATTCTGTGTGAAAATATGGTCTGAATCAGGTTAAACTGGAATAACTTGAGATGGTATTCTGACACTATCTAATGCAGTGGTTATCAACGTCGGTCCTGGGGACCCCTTTGGCTATAAGTTTTTGTTTCAGCCAGCTATTGTTTTTAATTGTAATCTTGGGCTAATTAAGTGAACTGTTATTGTCCAGATTCTGTGGGAACAATGTAGAAATTAGAAAACAAGGCTTGGTATATATAAATAAATTAAAAATGTACTAAGCAGTTATATGGAATTTTTTTTGTCTTTTTAACAATATTTTTCATCTTGATGTTCTATTTTTCCAGGTGTTGTAATTGTTTAATTAATCCATTGTTTAATTAGTGGGTCTGACACTAAAGTAGTTGCAGCCTTTCATGATTCAGTGTTTGCTCGTTTTTAATTGTCATATTAAGATACAATGAAGGGACCAAACTGCACAGAGGGGGTAAAATATAATGAAATCAACAAAAGTGAGTTAAGCATTTAAATCTATAGCAAATGCAGAAATATTTCTAAATGTCTTATGAATGTAAAAAATAATGCTGCTGTGCTTTCTTAATGTAGAATAAGAGGAAAAAAATATCAGCTAATTAATTGAGATCAGTGTTACCAGTTGTCACGGATTATGAATGTGCTTGAAGCAAAAAACAGAAGCCACAGTAGGCCCATCCCTGATCTAATGGATAAAATATGCTTTGAAAAATTAATATTTCAATATGTTATGCTTTATGATAACTGGAGCCTTCTGCCAAAAACACAATACCAAACAAAAAGCCGCAAAGCCAGATTTAGAACAAACTGAACCACTGCTTGACTCGCGCAATAGTGATGCTGATGTGAATTGATCATTCAAGAATCCAGCACCTCCTTTTTGCTCATTAACATGTAACCCTGGTATAAAGATGTCTGTTGATCATGATTATCTGGACTATTTACAGTTTTTTTAGCAATTATCTGGTGGAGAAAATAGTTGTTGGAATGAACCTCTATGATGAGCAGTGTCGGAAAAGTCACAGTAAACCATTATCTTGTCACAGTTGCTGTAGACAATGTGGGTGTTTTTCATTCTCCTGATACTGCTGTGCATAGTAGATAAAGCAGTCCAGAGATGGTACTGGAACACAAACCGGTTGTAGCAGGCACCCATTTTCGTTGAAGTTAGGAGTGAATGTCATTTTTCACTTATCATGAGATACCTGCATTTAACTAAGAACGATGGCTATGATGAAGCCAATCACTCAGGGTCGAAGTTGTAGGATGTTTATCAGACGACCATCAAAAATATGCAGACGGTGTATGTTTCCAAGTGGAGTAGCATGTATAGTCAATACATCATCTGTGCTATCATTGGTGGAACCTTTACTGGACCAAGGTTACTATATAACAGTTGACAGTTTCCATACCTCACTTGAACTGCTTGAGATATTACTTCAAAGGAAAACTGATGCATACGACCAAACCACTGTGAAATGCCTCGTGAATGGGTCAAGCTTTAATGTGTTGCAGTAGCTGGTGTGACAAAAAGGCAAAGTGATTGTGATCAAGTGTTAGAACAAAAAAAAAAAAAAATGTCTGCCTTCTAACCACTGTTCACAATGCAGCACTTGCCAATGTTCGTGTCAAAGAAAATGAAGTCACTAGGCCTTGTGGTGTGGTAGGCTACAGCACGCTGGGCAAAGTCGACCTTGCAGGTCAGGAACTGATATTCTACCCTGCCAAGTGCAAGCAACAGAAACAAATATTACAAAAAAAAAATATTTAACATCTGGTTGAATACTGTCGATGTGCATTGGTGACTGTTTAACATAATGCCACATACAGAAATCAGTATGCATGCTTCATTAGTATAGCAGTGGACAATAGATCGGTCCTGCTGCATTGATGTTGACATTTTGGTATTCAACAGAAACATGTAAACTTTTTTTTTGGTTCAAAAAAATGTAATGCTTACAGTAAATTAATTGCCTACATGCTTTATTACTTCATCATTTAGGATACGTCTGCTGCTGTGATGACCTGCTGGATGAATGGCCAGGTCTCCACATAAGTCTCATACAGCCATCCTAACTACACAATTTCTAGGACGACCAACATAGATATCTATCTATAATAAATATCTATATATAAAAAACGTCAAAGTCTTAACACTGCAGATGTGAAGAGATTATGTGCACATATTTATTAGTACGTGACCAGGTTCATTCATAACTACCTTTATTGATTATGCAGCACTTTGTGAAAATGTAAAAGTTCGTCCGGTAGATAACTTTTTAAAACTAAGGTAAGCTGAACAAGTCATTCTTACAATAGAACTTGCACCAGATTATGATTCTACTGGAGAATATTTTTGTTATTTGAGGTGATTTATTGTAATGATCTCATAACAAGAAAAAAAAAGTAAGACTCTGTATGGCTATAATTGGCACATGCTGTAAGAATCAGAAGTCTAAACACACAATCCAAACAAACTAAACTCCCAAAGATCCCTGACAATATGTGAATGCCTTGACCGAGTTTACCTGGAGGCAGTCTATTTTGACATCCTTTGTCTACTGGTAGAAGCAGAAACTTTGCTCTTGTTTGGATGCTAGTAATTTAAACTTCACAGCTTGTAGTTCCACACTTCTTACCGTCAATAGAGAAATGCCATTTACACTTCTTTCTAGGAATACTACATTCAATAAATAACTTTCCTTTTAACCAAACACAGATACAAAACAAATGTAATGGATTTATTTAATGTGTACACTCTTTATAGAAAATATTGGCTGTTATACAGCAAAAGGATGCTTATGTACAAATGATTTCCAAAAGTAAAAACATGATTAATAATTAGAAAACGTCTAATCACGTTTAAAGACTGCACTATATACAACGTCATTTATACCAGCATTTAAGTACTGAAATTCAAAATTAAAATTCATAAATAGTTATTTTTTCCTTATAAATGTTGCGTCATTGAGTTTGACAGGCCTAAGGATTTAGCATCTAACATCGTCTTTGAACAGATCAAGGAAAACCAGCTGCCATAGCATCGAGAATGGGTCTTGGAAAATTAAAGTGAATTCCTTCCAAGTAGTGCATGAATCTGTTTGGGAGAATAAGCCATTAGAGTATGATTACTGATAAGCAGCTTTATTTCAAGCCAAATAATTTGGCGTTTTTCTCCTTTGTGAAAAGAGTAGCTCTTACCTTCGTTTGAGTTTGCACTGCTCTCTAAGCTTTTCAGCTTTACAGATCAAACGAAGTACTGGAAGACAGTCCACGGCAATCACCTGTCTACTTCCTGAATTTGCAAAGAGCCTGCTGGAGGTGATGGCTTCCATAACCTCTGATCTCTTCCGCAGAAGGCTAGTTTAATAAAGCAAAAAAAAAAAAGTTCAAACACTTTAGTTCAAAATCTGATAAGAAGCACATATGCTATACTATTAGTAGTTGTACATAAGCCTAGTACAACACCCAAGAAAAGTGAAAAACAGTTTTGTCCTAAAAATCATAACCCATATGGTACCCTGAAAGTGTTAAAAATTTAAGACTGTGAGAGTTTACTTTTATTTTGTCTGATCTTTTATAACATCACCACCCCCAGAAACTAAAAATGTTGCCAAGCCAGCAACACAACAGATGCATCCCAATTTTTCATCCATTGTTTCCAAATCTCTAGAAAAAATAAAATTGAAGCTCCCACACCCAACCCACAGGGTGCTAACTTCAAGTACATTTCTGCTGAACCATTTGCATGTAACTGATTTTAAAAAAGTCTGTGCGAAAAAGCATACGTCATACATTACAATCAAACGTTTTTAGTTAACCTGATTTTTAAATGTTCGTAAATATTTTAAAATACATTAAAATGATCCAGAGGAATGAATCTCCTTTGAGTTACCTGGGCTTACACATCGCTTGCTGAACAAGGCTCACTCCCAATCGGTGATCAGCAAGTGGGAGAGTGATTTCTTCAGTTGAATCACTCCCTAGTTCTATACACTGAATTAGTGTGCCATTTAGTGCTTTATCAATCTGCATATGGCATCTCTGAAAACTCAGAGCCTCCACAGTAGCCTTCATTTTAGTGGCACTGTAGCTATGCCACCACACGTTGTTTTCTATTCTGGCCTCATCTGAAAGACCATTTTTTATTTCAGCAGCTGACCAACAGCAAACCCCATTATTGTAAGGTCCTTCTTTTTCATTTTTTTCTGTATACAAGGAGGAGTCCAGAAAAGATACATTCTCGAGGAAATCAGCAAGTGAATCAAGAGTTTTGGACACTAGCACGCAGCTCTGTTTTTCTGATGAAGTTTTTGGTTTTCTTTCATGTCTCTCTTTCTGTTGCTTGACAAGGTCGAGATCAATTGTTGCATTCTTTTCAATACAGGAGGTAGAATGTGTTGCTGATAAAGTGACAAAGTTGTCCTCAGAATCGGACTGAAATAAATCCTCATCATCCCTTAGACAAAGCATTCGTTTTCTTTTCATCCTAGATGACAATTTCAAAGGGCTGGGGTCTGGGGACTGGTTATTATCCTCTTGTTTGGAAATCTCCATTGGACTATGTACTGTATCCTCCATCTCCCTTGCGTTGTCTGTTTGTGGTATGTCGCCACATGCAGGAATAATTTTTACTGGCAAAGGGAGCAGGAACTCTAAATTATTGTAGGTAAAATACAGTTTCATATCCTGACATTCAGCCAGCATTCTGATGTGATCGTTCAGCTGCTCTTCGCTTGTAATCTTACTCTGAAAGACACAATTTCAGTTCAGTTTAAGACGCAGTGCATCTCAGACTATAAGCACAGAAAGGTATACAAATTTTAAACTGCAAGGAGTACACTTGGAAATGCATTTCAATTTTCATTAGCTTAAAACTAGACAAACAATTCTAGCATACACAGGACTGATCCTCTCCCCACGCTGTGTTTCAATAAATATATTAAAATACATACTTCACCGACTGCTGGGAGAAATTACTGTGTGAAATACAGAAGCCTAAAACTAAAAACTTTCTGTACATTTATTTACATGCCTTTACTTAACTATTTAATTATATGATGACAGGACACTATTATGTCTTTTAATACTTAAGATTTAATGTAATTTAATTGGAATATTTATTTCATGGATAGCCTGAAATGAAGAAATGCTCAGTTGCAGTGAACCACAAAAAAAAAAAAATTCTATTGCTGGGAAAGGCAACTGTAAATTGGCCCCACTTGAATTTGGGTGTATGCATGATTGGGTCTTACGATGGATTGCTGCTCTTATCAGGGCTTGCTCCTTCTTTGTGCCTTGTATAGCCACATAGGTTCAGACCCTCTATAACCCTGAATTCAACGGCTTTGAGGAGGTTATGTAAACATTGCTGTGTTTGGTAGATACGTATCTAACAATGTAACATTTTTGCTCAATTGTTTTGAAAGCTGCTAACTATATTTACTGAACATTAGGTTTAACTTTATATTGAACTTCATTCATATTGAATTTCATTCAAGGAACACAGGGTGACATATTAGAGTGGAGGAAGATTCACACAGGTAGAGTATATCCTATACAGGAGGAAGGAGACTGGACACAGCCAAGTGGTGGCAGGAGAAAGTGTAGTTAGGCTACATAGGTTGGTGGTCTGCAGGATGATGCTGGATATCAAGAGGAGAAAGAGTGAGGGTAGAGTCAAGGATCAAATGGTGGAAGTTAAAAAAGGAAGACTGTAAGGCTGAGTTTAGGGAGAAGGTAACACAGGCACTGGGTGGCAGTGAAGAGTTACCAGATACCTGGGCAACTACAGCAGAAGTAGTAAGGGTGATAGCTAGAAGGGGTGCTTGGCGTGACCTCTGGGACCTCAGGACAGTGGAAGGAGGATAAGGAAATCTGGTGGTGGAATGGGGAAGTACAGGAGAGTATACAGAGGAAGAGGTTGTTGAAGGAGGAGCAGGATAGTCGGATAGATACAGACAGTAGACAGGAGTACAAGGAGATAAGGAATAAGGTGAAAAGAAGGGTGGCGAAGGCTAAAGAAAAGGAGGTCAGAGGAATGGTGAGGATGCAGGGAATAGAGTTGGCAGAGGTGGAGGAGTTTAAATACTTGGTATCAACAGTACAAAGTAACAGGGAATGTGGAAGAGAGTGTAGGCAGGGTGTAGAAGAGTGCCAGAAGTGATTTGTGACAGGTGTGTACCAGCAAGAGTGAAAAGGGAAGGTCTACAAACAGCAGTGAGACCAGCTGATGGGTTGAAGACGGTGGCACTAACCAAAACACAGGAGACAGAGCAGGAGGTGGCAGAGTTAAAGGTGTTAAGATTTGCACTGGGTGTGACAAGGATGGATAGGATTAGAAATGAGGACATTAGAGGGTCAGCTCAGGTTGGACAGTTAGGAGACAAAGTCAGAGAGGCGAGATTGCTTTTTTATGGACATGTGCAGAGGAGAGATGCTGGGTATATTGAGAGAACGATGTTAAGGATGGAGCTGCCAGGTAAAAGGAAAACAGGAAGGCCAAAGAGGTGGTTTATGGATGTGGTGAGAGAGGACATGAAGGTGGTGGGTATAACGGAGCTAGATGCAGAAGACAGAATGATATGAAAAGAGATGACCCGCTGTGGTGACCCCTAACTGGAGCAGCCAAAAGGAGAAGGTTTAACTTCATATATTTACAATTGATCTATACATCTTGTTTGACCTTTCACATAATCATAATTCAATAAATATATATCTGATTGACTTTGCAAAGAAAATGACTATTCAGAAATTGACCCCATGTATAGTAGATTTGATTCTATAGTGTTCCATTTTACTGTTTACTTTCATGTTTACTATATTTCTGAAAATGTACATCAATTTTAAATGTTTGCAGTAAAAGAATAAACTATTAAAAAAAAAAATCAATGAATTCCATTTATTGTTCTCAAGCTTCCGGTTAGCAACATATTGTCATTTACATTCCTAAAAAATGCACATGAACATGTAACCAGTCTCCTCTAATTCCATTATCCTGTAATCATGAGCAGCATGATAATTACCTTTAGAAAAGAGAGAAGATCTGGTGAAGTCTTATTATTATGTAAACCTAGCAGGCTTTCTGTGCTTCCTTGGTCACAAAATGGTACATGATGCAACTTTTCATTACTTGGTGGGGCTATAAGAGGAAAGAAAAAAAATAAGTTTGTTACCTTCGATTGATGCAGTTTCCATAGAAATTTATAACAATTCAACATTTGGCTACAAAATTGGACTTTAGCCACAAACTACCTCACAAAAGTTTTGAAAAAAATGACAATACAGCACAATAGCAGAAAGCCGAAGTCTGAGAAATGAAATGTTACCTTGACCACAAGTCTGCTGAACCAAAGCATTACTGCCACCACTTCTTATCCAGAACTGCAGGTGCAGCAAACTCTGACGTATATCACAGTTATTCCACGCAAGTAGAGTTGCACAGTCTTTTACATTGGTTTTCAGATTTTCAGCCAAACACACAAGTTGTAGGTAAGTAGTAACTGTGCTCTTAAAACAGAGAGGAAAAAAAAAAAAAAAGAAAGAGTTTCACATGCTCAGTATAGTCAATTCAGTTAGTGATACGAAAAGTAGCAATTTCATATTGGCTCAGTAAGTTAAATACATTTTTTTCTGAAGTTTTCCTATTCTACACTTGGAAAATTCTTTAATATGAGGGCTCATGTGATAAGTCAGACTTAAGCCTGTTAGTTTATAAGTTAAAGAACTTTTGTGCTGTCACTTACCACATCAGGCATTTTGAAAATTACTTCTTCAAAGCAACCATCAAATTTCAGACTGAAATATGGATCTAGGAGTGTAACAGAGAAGGACAGCATCACAGACAAATATCCAGAAAGTGCATACAATTAACAGAAGAAAGCAAAAGCTCACCATTTGTTGTTAGAATTACAGGCCTTTTTGTTGTTGCCATGAAAGTCTTAATAGCTGCCCAAAAACCAGAGTCGTCATCAAAGATGATGTCCACCTCAATAGAAATAACACAAGTGTTAATTGCTCAACAGTACAGCATGCTCTTACATACAATCAGTTACTTCCACAAACAGAAAGCACAGAGGTAGGCAGATGAGGAGAGCGTATTCAATTTTAAAAATCTAAGTAATGCCAAATCAAAAATAAGTATTGTTAAACGGAAATGCAGCAGTCCTGTTCTGTACAATTTATTATGGTACTGCATTCATTTAAATGCAAAAATTGTATATTTAATTTACCAGTGACAAATAAGTCATCACCCTAAAGTACATGTCTTTTGTGCTGCATTAAATGAATTCACGTACTTCATTCTTGATTATAATGTCACCTGAGAGTGGTGTTATGTTGCATGTCGGTGGATTATGCAATTATGAATTTCATTGTACTCGATGCACAAGACAACACTACAACAGCTAATGCTACTACTGCCGCCACCACCACTGCCAGAATGAGGTTCTATAACAAGGTTTCCAGGCTCATTCTTGGTGACAACAGAAATTCTCCAAAGAGAGCTACAGCTCTTACAGACAGAGGAAAAACCAGTTGAGTTAAACTGATCATTTAGTGAGGATGCCCCCAGATGTCTCACAAGGGAGATGCATCAGTCTAAGCTTGCTGGGAGGAGGCCAGAGTCTTGCTTAAGAATTGTAACTCTCAGTTGCTTTGGGAGCACCTGATTTCCCAACTGAAGCTGGAAACCCTTGCTGTGGAAAATCATTTATGATGGAAATATTGAGTAGGAAAGACTAATTTTCAACAAAAGTGATATTTAAAAAAAAAAAAGGGAGAATAAATCTGAGATTCATTTAATATACTTAACTGTTCCTTACCTGACTGCTATAATTGTGTTTATAATATAAACCACCATATTTCACTTTTACACAATGGTTTGTAATTAAGATGCATTTTTAATACATCCGATTGTTTTTCCTGCACATAATACGCTCTCTGGGTCAAGGAAGCAGTCAAGTAAGAAAAGTTAAGGTGCCCAAGTCCTATACCAGTCATGGAAAGTGGAATACACCTTTAAATTTGAAGTTATTATTTGTTTGAAATTTAAATTTGTACACCCCTTTTCTTTTGACATGATAAACTTTGAAAACAATAAATAACTGCAATTTCCTCAAGAACTATGCTCAAAGCTACCAAAACTGTGAGGGGGAAAATTGGCCTTTAAAAATATACTGATGGCTAGGAATATTTTCAGTCCAAAAATTGCTAAGCTGTATTTTTTGTTCTTTTTAGGAAGTATAAATATTCACCGTTTCTGTAAGTTGAGCAATGACACTTTATGAGAAGTGATTTGCTCAGTAATGGGAGGTGTAATTTACATTCAACGACAGATCACACTACTTCATTTATTTAAATGAATACATTTTCAAGATTAAAATGAATTTTGGTCTTTGTCTTCATTTTATATTTCCCTTTAAAATTTTGTAAAGATATTAGGTGTCACATACAATATACAGGTTGGCAAAACACTTCAAAGTTAAAATGCAAAAACCTACCTCCTCGAAGAGGATGAGAGATGTAGCACCTTTCTTGTTTGGCTCCTCGAAAACAGAACTTTTAATTTCAGATAAACCCGTCTTTAATGCCTCAACTTTTTCAAAGCTACTTTCTTTTTCTTTAGGATGGTTTTGCTTTTTATCTGTGTATAAACATATATTTTTGCTTCAACAAGCAAATTCGTCTGTATACATCATTTAACATGTTTCCAGAAATTAAGTATTTAAGCAAATAACAGTGATAGTCACCCAGTCCCACCTTTAAATTCCCTCTCTGACTTTATCTTTTCGTTTTTACCAGCAGGCCTTGAACCTAGTTTGAAGAACTTTTCCAGGGCTGTGGGTGCCAATCCTCCTTTACTTATTCCTGTTCTACGATTTGACTGAGGAGAATTTCGAGGAGATGAAACCACCTTTTTTGGAGAATTAACTTTTCCTACATTTGATAGAAATAACAAACAGACTATAATGCAAACTCCAGCTAGTTTAAAATTTAGAAACATTTGGAGGGGAAAAAAAAAAAACAAAAAACCTCATATTACCCAAATGTAAGAAAACATTTCAAAAGCTTACGTGGGGAAGTGCTGCTGCCACTGAATGACCTACTAGGATTACTGAAGTAAGCTGGTTTGTGTGTGTTCACTCCTTGAATGTCTACCTGATGAGACTGGGTTGCTTCCTTAAGCTGTGACAGAACCTGTCGGCCACTTCGCTGTGAGGAAGCATTCACCTCAAACACCTGGTAAAACAAGTAAACCATACTTATCATACACAAAATTACAATTGCCCAAAAAAACTGACATGTTAATTTGGATAAAGAACGTGCCAGCAAACTGAGCAACCTTAATCACTCTGCAGGGGTCACACCTTAAAACCTAGCTCATGTGCGCAGGCATACACAGCTGCTGTCTTTCCAACTCCAGAAGGACCAGTAACTAGCATAGTGTTACACAGAAAGTCATCATTTTCTTCTTCCGAGTCGTCTTCCTTAAAATCCCCAATGTCCCAAGTATCTGAAAACAGAGAATAAAACATATGAAATGGTTGTGCATGCCCATTTCATGACCAACCATAAGTAAAATTAACTAAATATTAGGCACAATGAATCAAGAGCAAACCTATAAATTAAGGCAGAATGGTGGCACAGTGGTTATCACTGTTGCTATACAGCTAGAGAACAGAGTTCAAACCGGCCCTGTTATAATATATGTGGATTTACAGATACTCTTTGTCTGCAATGAATTTCTCACATCACAAAAATGTATATGTTAGGTTCTTTGGCTGACGTAATGGGCCGATATTCAATTCAGAGCTGGTTCCAATTACCCACAGCTGCTGCAACTAGAAGAAAACTGATGACTCTCTTAAATGTGGAAAATCAGCTGATATTAATAGGTCATTAATTAATCCAAAACAAACAAGTAAAATACTCTTAATAGTGCTGAAGTACCAGTGGTATCCAGTGAAAATTCACCAAACAGTAGACAGCATAAATCACTTGATATTTTACAACGTAACTACTGACTCGGTTCAGTAGGCAATCTGGACAAACCTGTTTTAAAAAGCCAAATATTTTTTAATAATATTGTGCAAATGCAAGAGCATGGCGAACCACAAAGTCAACAGGTCAGAGCAATCAAAAGTCAAAAGGACTCCTATTAGCCTATATTCACTAGTTATCTTTTACCAGCGAACCTGACAAGACCACAGGCTGTTTAGCAGATGAATGTCCAGAAGAAAAGTATGTAATTTAGTTTGAAAATTTCCAAAGAAATGACTGTTTACTTCCTTTCCACAGAATAATCCCAAACAGAGGGCAAGAAAAGCTATATATGACCACAACGTCAAGGTGTTTGCATTTCTTAAGGTGGGCAATACAAAGTCTACTTCTGTCACAACCCAGATAAATAGAAAACTAGAAATTATCACATCTTCAGATTTACAAAAATGTTAAGCTCATATTTTTAAAGTTTTGTCTGAATAGACAATAAACATGGTGCATTTGCCTGGAAGGTATATCATTTAGTATACTGTAGGGATGGGAATTCTGTGTTATTTGCTTTTTCTCATTTTAGCAATGTCAATTAGCTAGCCTATTTCTGATACTGAAAGCATGTTTTTCAAACAGTCCCTTTTTCTCTCTTTGCTATTATTAAGTCAAAAGTTTATAAACTCAGCACAAGCTGAAATCAATTTAGTTATGGATCGACAAGGAAGAAAATATTCCATTTTTTCTACTTGATAAAAAAAAAGTAACTGGCATAAGTGCCATAAACCAGTGAAAATTAGTAAACATTTTCAAGATACACACACACATAAAATTAAAAGACTCTTTCCAGATTAGTTAAAAACATGAAATTTGGCAGGATGGTACCTCTAGGCCATCAAAGAACTGCTAAGAAAGAACATTTCAATATATTAATATTTAGGGTTATACCCCTAACCACAATTTAAAAACTAAGTATTTTTGATTTTGATATGCTTTTGCCACTCTGTGATATACACAAAAATCTCAGAAATGCTTTCACTGATTTGACTGAAATTTGGTGATGTTGCACAAAAAATAAAATTAGATATTTTTTTAATCGATATTTGTCAGTAATAATGTTGTAGCAAGTGGGATATTTTTAGATGGCAGCATGTCCTTTTTTCGCTTCAGTTATGATTACACAGAGAAATATACATGCACATGAACACCAAAAGCAGAAGTGTGCCACTGACCAAGCAGCAGCAATAATTGTGCACAGAAACGAGACTGCCAGCGAGTGAAGGACTGTTGCCCTTGAAGTGAACAAAGTTATTCAAAACTCAAAGAAAACAAGGTTATCTAGAGTCCTCTGGAGGTTCATGCAGTACTCGCTATTCTGTTGGCTTCTTCTTACTCCTCCTGTTTTATGCACATGGACTCTGCTGCCAGAAGTGGAAGGAAATCAAGCAAAGCTTTTTGAAGACATGCTTAGCAAGTTGCATTATTGGGTGCACATTGTACTCCCTATCGTTGAATTAATCTTGCAACCCCTGTGGTTGGGTATAAAATACATACAAATTCAAGCTAGACTGGTTTGCCGGACACGCTTAAATACATAGCCTTCAAAAAATAAGGTGGAGAGACAACGGGCCTTGGAAGTGAAATATAAGCTGTGAAGAACTAAGGTGTTCTCCTTGGAGGTCAGACTATGATGTGGCACTATGCTTCGGTTCACAAAGCTGAAACAGTGAAGTGTCAGTAACTTACCCAATCAATTCCAAGCCCATGGTACAGCACAACCCCAGAGCGATAGCATGCCTTGGTCACTTCGCACAGCTCAGTAAATGGGTCCCCACAGAAGAGGTGGACATTGTACATAATTTACAATATTATTTCATGTCATCTGCTCTTTTCTGGACAATGCTTGGAACATTCAATTCATTGCACAGCCCATGTAAATGAGCAGACTATAAATGTCAAAGCTGTATGTAATTAAAGTAAACCCAATTCATATTGATCTAAACACTCAAAAACTTTGTATATATAGAAGAGTACTCAATTAGTTAAATAGTATTTCTGATATATTCAATTAACCCTCAGCACTATAACTGAGGTCAATCGTCTAAGGAAATTTCATAACACAGCTAGTTATTTATAAACTAGCCACGTGCGCCCAACTACGTTGCACGTGTTAAAGTTGTCTGTGAAGGACTCCCTGTTTCAACGCGGCTGCCAGTCGTGAACTGGGCCCTTCGTCGCACAGCATTATGATTTTTTATAAGGGAAACAAAATTACAAAAGAAAACCCTTGGACATTGATTCAATAGGAACGGCCTAATCGGAATCACTGTCCGAATCGTAATTATGTGGTGGTGTAGGAGCATTTCTGCTTCTGTCCGTTCACAGTCCATCTCGTTTTCACGATGCTATCGTTTTCTCTCACAATGTCTTCTCAACCTTTCTCCAATCTCGCAGGTTGCTTTGTGGCAATCCAAAGAGTAAGGTAATATACATGGAGCAATGATTTTAAAAGTGGGACACATAGGTATCCAGGCTCTTTAAAGCATAAACAGGGATCACTTCACGGACATGTGAGCAAGCCACGGTACAACTGTGAGACACGCAGCACTCGCCGGCTACAACGTAACAATAATAATTTCTGGAACATGGCGTTACTTTGTCATTCATTTTACCCACTGTCTCTCTTTCATTCATATGTTACGTAGGCACGTACCTTTTATCTTCGACAATCTCATTCTCTAACCAGGTCTCAGGAGCTAACCAGCGTAACACTGTCCACCACCCCTTCCGTTATTCCGGCACATTGTTGACATCCGTGAGTAACAACAACGTACTAAACTGGAAGGTGGTCTACGCATGCGTGGAATTCACGGACAAAGATCAAGATCTAAATGAAGATCTCTTTAGTTAATTTAAAGCACAACAATTTGTTTAGTTTGAATGTCTGTGTTTTGAGGTGTGACTGGAGTACTACAGTCTTCAGTAGTATAAGCCTGGAGAAGATTCTTAATGCAATGCCTATGTTTTAGCTGTCTCTCTACTGCCATCTAGTGCTTCTTCTAATTCATTCACGGACAAAGATCAAGATCCAAATAAATGAATATATATATAGAGATTAGGATTGACAAATCATTGGTGTTTTTACATGGTTTTTAGGATTTGTCATGTTATAATAATGTGCTATTTATTACACAGTATAAGTAACCATGTGGAGACAATTCACTCCAATATTCCTGGTCTAAGGATATCTAATAAGAGTCACTGTCATAAACCTATCTGCATTATAATAAAATCTAATTAATTTAGTCATTTCTCAAATTTTCCTCATGCCTGCCACAAGGAGAAACCAATTAGTGGCAAGATAGCAACTTTAATATTTACCATTTTTGTCTTTTAGCTTGGATTCAGTCTGATTCTTGCTTTCTTCACGGTCCGTTCTCAGCTTCCATTCCTTTAACCAACTATTTAAAATAATTATAAATGAACACTGAAATATCAAAACACAAGAATTTAAGCATAAAATTTCTGAGCACTATAACTTCTCAATTTTACAGAATACCAGATTTTAGACTGCCAAGTATGCGGCTTGGGACTGTCCATCTCAGTCCATGGATATAGAGAATACAAGGTGACTACTAGAATTGCAAACAATCCCCTAGATTCAGGACAACTGCCACCCATACAAGCAAGGAAACAACACCTTTTTGTTATTGTATTGTTCACCCACTCATGTAACTGTCTTGTATACATATTAACTACATATAGTTTTAATTATGTTTTATTTTGTAATTGCATGTAATGTGAACCAGAAAAGCTCATGTACACATAGCAATTAATGAATTGTACAGGACTCGTTACTTTGTAATTAGTATTTTATTGGAGTGGAAGCCTTTCACTTTAGTACTTTCTAAACAATTCTCAAAGCCCGTGTAAAGACAGCAGAATTTTTTTTTCATGAACTAGAATTCTTTAGCAGAAATCAAGCTTCATAAATTCTATTTAAACACAAGGCCAAACATTAACATTATACAGAATCCAAAGAAAATAGAGAAAAAATATATAACTAAAAAAGTTTATATAAAAAAAAAAACACAACAACACACACACACACACACACACACACAAATTAACCCTCGATTATTTGGTTGTTTGCTATGAAAACCTGTAGCTATACAAAGTTTAAGTGGTTTAATCAAGTACAGATTGACCACAGACACAGTGACTGCAGCACAAAAAAAATAACCAAGACTAACAGCAGCTGTCTGCTAACCTGAAAACCAAGAGACAGACTTACCTGTGCAATTTCTTTACGGCTCCACAATTGCCAACTATTTCACTGGATTGCTGTGGCTGGTATTTTTCAGTCCACAATACGTCCTCTTTAGCTGATATAAATACATACAAGATTTATTTAAAAACAGATAACATATGCGACTAGCTTAATTTACTCAACTCTGGTGGAGAATCACAGTATGATGGCTAGGGGAGGAAGGAGAGAGAAATATTAAAGATATCAGAAGCTGCATGAAGACAAAACCCAAGAAATAATCCATAAAACTATCAAATGGAGTTTAACAAATAAAACCATGAAATGAATGCATAATATAAATATATTTCAGAGATACTTTAAGCAAGCATTCAAAACAAGCAAGTTCCTAACTGCTCTGTTTATTTAAAAAAAGTCTTCAGAGAAAACTAGATCTAATAATTCACCACACTTTCCTAAAGGTATTTAAACAGTAAATTATTCTGTTTTATTTGCATTACATAATTAACTACAGTAAATCTTTACAGTAATGATAAATATGTTTACAATTAATCCTGACAGTTTTAGTCTGCCTCTCACATCTTGCTAAATCAGCATAGGCAGCAGGGGAGCACAAACATTTAAATTTGAGCAAACACTTTGACATCAGCCCCTATCTATTCTGTGTACATTTAAAATAAAGTAGGACCAATAAGAGAATTGGAACTTTAAAACACTGTGACAATGCATCAACTAATTTAACCTAAACCTCAAAAAAGGTGCTAAATACATAATATTCAATACTATTCTAGTCTTTAAGAAAAATTCATAATATCAAAACAAACATACAAAAGAAATTCAATTCATCTGTACTAAAAACAGTTGATGGCCTTAACTGTCCCACAATACGCTCCGTACTATTTAGCTTTGATAAATGTGAATAAAAACGGTTCCATCATATGAAGCTCACATAAACAGATATTTTTGGCAATTTTCAATTTTTCTTTGATATATTACATATATTTGATATAGGTTTAACATGTTATGCATGTGGTGAAAGACAAGAAAAATAAACTGAGCACCAGAACAAAATGTCTCTTTATTGGTAATGCCAATAGGAAAGCCAATGATCGATTGAACCAATCTAATCATCATACCCACGTCTTTTTCTGATATCTCTCCCTAACCGTAGTTTTGCTTTAAGCTGCATATAGATTTGATTAGAATATCTTCTTACAATGATAAGATCATGGATTACCTGTCTCTTCAAGTTTCGCCTCCAGAATTTTGTCAGTTTCAGTCTGAATTACTTTCACTGCAATCTCCTCATTCTCACATTGCACTGATGCCTGTTCCTTTTGCCTGGTGCTGCGACTTAGTCGAGATTTTCCAGACACCTGGACTGCAACTTCATCCTTAGCTCCCCGGCTCCTCCTCGTCACTCTTACTGGTACACATTCTGCAGTGTCACTTTCAATCACGATTACATCAGAGTCCTGCATGTTTGGCTTGCTTCGTTTTGACTCCTTTTCAACACTGCTTTTTCTTTTTCTCTTTCCAGCATTCTGTGGCAGGTTATTGGGTGCATTTGCCTCTTTACCTAGTTCTGTATGAAATAAACAATATATCAGTTCAGGTCTAACTTCTACACATTTCCTCAAAATCATAAAAATAGCAGTTGCCATATTCAGCTTATTCACTTTGTTCATCTCTCACAAAAACTGGTACAAGTGTAGCATTCCAACCACTAAACTGCCATGGCTTGGCATTGTGAAAATGCGCACCAATACTCAGATGAAGAACACATAGAAATAATTTAAATAAATTAAAATACTGTAGAAAATATTACAGATTACATTTAGTCCATCAAACCTGTCTGCTTACAAACCTGTCTAGTTGTGCTATTATCTTATTCAAACTTTTTTTTTTTTTTTAATAAAAAGGTATCCGGGTTTTACATTAACTGCATGGCTTAATTTATAGATGAAGTGCTTCTTGGTTTCCTCCTAATTTCTACTAGTACCTTTGAGCACATGACTCACTATTTAAAGCACAAAATTTTAGGATTTTTAGATCTCCTGCTTACTAATGTCAAATGCATAAAAGTCCACACTGTACTTAGTGAATTACAATGCTGCACTGCAAAAAAGCCTATTTGAGCTAAACAGGCATGAGGCTGGAATAAGAAAGTGCTGTATCTATGCTTTAATATTTTTATATCTACACTGTTGCACATTTACAGCAATATTTTGCAACTAAGAACTGATATAGTTAAAGAAAAGTTTAATCTACACTAGCCTGTCTTAATGTTTACCTTATATATTAGGAGCTCCTATCAAATAAATAACAAAACAAGATCAACAGATAGATCGATAGATATTATAGCATGCTTACCAGCGTGTAATTTCACCCCAATCAAACAAGCACAATGTCAAAATGAACCGCAATTAACCTTAGCTGCAAGTGCATAATACTGTACTTTCACAACTTTTTCAGCAATTTTCACTTGAAAACAAACATGATATAGTTTCTTCTGACATTTAGAAAACAAAGAAGTCTTCAAAAAAAGTTCAACACAATGCTAAAAAGTGAAAAATGGTTAGTCTTAAGAAAAATCTATATGTTTTTAAAGTTAAAAATCTGTAATGAAATGAAACTTAAAAGTGTCAACTTACAACCTGTTTAAACATTATTGGATCAATGGTGGCCAATCCTCTCTAGCACAGTAAATTCCATGCAGAGAGGTCTAAGGATGGCACGTCCTGCCACGTACTTTATGCCACTTTTACAGTACTAAGCTAAGCCTTTCCGCTCTATTCAACCAGGATTTGTAGACTGGTCTTCAGATTTTTGTTAGATAAATTTGTTTTAACATGCCTTGTGTGTGGTGTCAATATGAAGGTTAAAAAAAAAAGTGGACTGAAAGTGAGCCTATAGTACCAATGACTGACTACATACAGAGCAATATACTGCTGTTTTTGCATATAGGTACAGCATGTCCAAAGAGATGCCATTTGCTTTGGCAAACATCATCAAACAATCTGAACTATACATGACAAACTGTCTCAGAGAGTGCTTTAAAGAAACACTCACATTTATATGCAATGACCCCACCCTTTTTTTAACCAATGCTATCAATATTTAGTTAAACTACGTTATGTATCTGAAAGGAGCTGAACCTTATTGGCTTGTTTGTTCACATATTGCACATTCTAATATATTATAAATGGCATTTACAGTAAAGCTACTTAGCCAGAGCACCGCATCAGCTTTCAAAAATAGCCAGAATGATCTTGTCTTCTCTAGACCCCTACAGTGGCTTACCAGATACTGAAGGAAGTAAAACATGTTCAGTACGTCTCTTTAAAAACCAGTTGAAAAATTTCTGCACAGGGAAGGATGGGTTGGCAAGCCTAATATCTTCAAGCAGCTGCTGCCTCATTTCCTCAGAGAGGTCTACTCTCCAGCCAGACACCTTCAGTGCAAAAGAAATAAAACACACACAAGACGTCATTCCAATACAGCATAACTATTATTAGGACAGTCCCCATGAGATTTTTGTGTTTCAGGTAAGCTCTTTTCAGTTGAGCTAGTGGACTTTTTCCAATAGTGCCCACAAAGAAATACAGCAACAGTTTAGAAGAATGTAACATGCAATCTGAAGTATATTCATCTCACCTCAACCACTGGGGTCTTAGGAGTCCAAGAAGATTTTGCATATGTAAATTCCCCCAAAGTCATGACATGGCGGTTCATTTCTTTCATCTCAGGATCGTCTTTCAGAGATCTCAAGAAAGGAGACTCTGGCCAAGTTAGCTGCCAAAACTTGCTCCCTGATGGGAATGAAAGAAAAAAAAAAATAAAAATCTGAAAAAGCCTAACCGCTTTATTAACCAAACTAAACACACTTTCAAAATAAATTCTTTCTCCTCTTTGAGGCAAAAACCTTTAAATTATTAAACGGAGTATATAACAGGTTTTCTTCTGAAATACATTTATTGAAGTGTGTGTAATTGCACGGTATGCACTGAACTGAACACAAGTGCACAACAGTGGTGCATTGGTTAGGACTACAACTCAATAGTTCCAGGAGAATGGGCTTGAGTAACAATTCACTGCTTGCATTTTCTCCTCATATCCCTAAGAAATGTGTGTTAATTGGCGACTTTCAACTGGTCCTATAAAAGCAAGTATGAACGAGCGAGCGAGTGAGTGTGCCCTGTGATGGTCTAACACTAGGCAAGGTTCCACCTACGTGCTTAGCAACTTTGGAATTGACGCCTTAATCCCCAAAACATTCCAAGTTAGATTAAGTGGATAGATACAGAGAGATATAATTTAAGTCCACCACCACTGGACAAGCAATGTATTTACTATTGTTGAATCTGCAGCAGACCTGAAACCATGACCATAGAGGTCACATTCATGTTGTTGTGCGGTAAATTTCTGTACTGTACAATCAAATATTTGTCTTTCCAAAAACAAAAAAAAATGGGGGGCGGGGGAGTGACACTGAGTGGTTTACCATGCTATTTACAGGTAAACTATTTTAAAAAGACACAGGCATCTTCCAAAACAGATATTCATTCTAGCTGTATTTTATTAATGTAGGGGTAATAATGTGTTCACTTATTACGCACCCTCAGTATGGAAATTTCTGCCAGAGCAATTAAGAAACCGTACGACTCTTAGCAGTTTACTTCTATGTCTGTAGAGCCTTTACTGGTCAGTAAATATATTCTGTTCCAATTTCTGTTTTCTAAAGTGACATTATATGAATTTGATTAAGAAACCCAAATCTACAGGAAAAAACATTAACTGTTTTAATACTTCAGTACAACACAGTGGTTGGCAATTATCTGACTTAACCTTATTTTTTCTTTTCTTTGTATTTAATCACACAAGGACTTGCTTAGAAGCACCAAGCATTTACGAAAGACATCTAGGAGCGAAAATTAAGGAATTTTAACATTACTATAGGGGTTGGTATAGTGATACATAAAGAAGTATAAAGCTGAACATACCCTCCTGCTTTTGCAAAATATGGACAACAGCTCTGAAGGAAACAGCTGCCTGGGAAAATGCCAACTCAGAAGCAGCCTTCTTAGCAATGTGCTTCTTAAAGGAGTCTGGCAATCCACTTTTTAAAAATTCCCTCTTTGCTCTAAACTGCTCATCATCCTGTGAATTTTCAGATTCATCCCGGCTTCAGTCAGAACAGAGAAAAACAGGCAATACAGAAGATTAAATGTTATGGGGAAAGTAAGTATAAACACCTAAGCAAATACACTAAAGTCACTTCTCCTAATTAAAGACTGCTTGCCTTTATGTTTAAATTTACATGTAAAACATTTTTTTGTCAATAAAATTAACACAATTGACATTTTCAGATCCTACATACACATATATGCTGCAATTTTAAAAATATGGCTACAGAGTTTAAAAACCGAGAATGAGATTTCAAATATATATATATATATATATATATATATATATATATATATATATATATATATATATATATATATATATATATATATATATAAATACAGTAGATTGTCTATATATAAACATATAGACAGTAGATTGCTTCTAAGACAGAAAGTCAAGTCTCCAAAACATAAAACATATAATACCAAACCAGACTGATATACTATCTTCAAAAAAGTGACAACATTGAGCAGTTTCTACAGAGCAGCACCAAAGTATTTATTTTATTTTTTGATGTATCTGCAGCAGTTCTATTTCTGAAATTTATTTACCAATTTCAAAGCTAGCTCCTTACTTACCTGCTGTCATCAAAAATGGAGATAACAGAGGGTTTAGTGGACTTTTTTCCCAGAAAGATTGGAGCAACCTTGGAGTCTGCAAGAAGATGGGGGTAAAAAAAAACAAAAACAAAGGAAAAACTTCCAAATAATGTAACATCCAAATCACAATGATCTGCCTTTTTTGCATTAGGAATACTCATTCAAATGTAGGCCAAAAACTCATTACTTTAATCTATGATAATGCAGGAGGGAGTAGAGTGCCAGCCAGTCTAAGTCATTCATCCTAGAAATTACCATTATATAATAATGTTGAAAGATACTACATTAACATTCTGGGTTCATTAATCATTTCCAAATATTACACTGTTATTTTGGGGCAAGAATTCAAATGAAATGTATGTACATCTATGAGAATATCTGTTTTAGTAAAAACAAACAAAAAAAAAAAATCACATTAATGCATCTTCCATTGACTCTTCTTTAAATCCAATAGAAACTTCCATATGCACACATATCTTGAATCGGCAAGCAAGATTGATGTGAATTTACTTTCGTTTCTCCTGTATTCTATTTTATGTGTGAGGGCTCTCTAAAACTCCATTTTGATCAAACTCAAACAATTTTCAGTCAATTTTCCAAAGGGTATGCAGCATGTATCAAAGAAGAAGAAATAAATTGCCCCATACATATCTTTGTTTTAATCAGTGATTTTCACCCTGTGTGATGCAGCCCCATGAAGACTGGTAGCTGGAAAGTGTCCAAGCCTACTGAGATTTTGGGAGCTAACTTAAATAACAGAGCAGGAATAAAACTTTTGAATTAGGTGGTATGGGAGGCAAATAAAATAAATACGTTTAAGTACCCTATCATGTAGTACAATTTACTATATACCAAATGTCCCCTCAAAAAGAAATTACTGTTGTGATATTAAAAAAGAAGGCTCACAACCAACTAAATCTTCTATCACTTTGAGAAAAAGCTTTTGAATGAAGAGTTAAAAGTATGACACATGAAGCAAATTAGCAGCTGTTACTGAGTGAGGGAGACTCACTTTTGTGTGCTGCAATTTCACCAAGCTAACTAAACTGAAAATCTTTGGAAGTGAGGTAAAAACATGATAAATTTCAGAAAACCTTTCTATATAAGCCATTACCAACATGTTCTACCATTGAAGACATTTGTTGTGTCTTAAATGAGTTTATGATGTCAAATTGAATAAAAAGGTCAAAATGTTTGTGATTGATCAACGATGAAGCTTAAAAAAATGATAGGGCAACACAGGAAGCTCATCATGTGTGAGTGAGCTGTGGACCTACTTGTGAGATCTGTTTACTAGAATTTAATTAGGTAAGCATTAGCTGCCAACAATTTGTCAGAAGATCGTAAGAGTGTGTCAACTTCATAAAAAGCCAGTCATATTTATTTAAGTTGCATCTGAAGAAATGGGCGGTGATCATGTACAACTTCTTTTGCATATTGAAGTACAATGTCTTTGTGGAGATAAGGTGCTTACTCAGTTTTTTATATGACTCAAAATCTGAAGTCTCAAACAGTTTTGGCGATACTGAATGCCGTGTTAAATCTTTCAGACACTTTCAGTCATAAAAATTGGACTTTACAGTAGCCTTTAAGGAAAAAACAGTGACAGCTTTCCAAGACCAAAGTAAAAATTAAGGCAGCAATAATTAAAACCACACTAATAATGTGGACCAAATGTATAGGCTAGTGACTTGTGGATTCATTTCAGAATGTTATATTTTTGATAGAAGAAAAAAAATGCAGCTGCTAAATTCTGTTCCAAAGATGAATTAAAAAAGTGTCTGCAAAGATTCAAAACCCACCTGAAGGACTAATTACTGGCTCCATATGCCCAACTCAGCTGGACTGTAAATCATTTCATAAACCTAAGTGAAGAGATCCTTTCAATTTTAAGCACAGAAGGGCAAAAGAGACGTGCAGGCGTATCTTGAGAAAGCGCCTTAAAATTGTTTTTTTTTTTTTTTTTGAAAACAAATTTTAAAATTTTAGCTTCATGTTATGTCAAAATACAATACCTTATTTTTTCAGACAATGCTAAGAAAGTTTCAATTCCATTTCTTAGAATATAAAAAAATAAACTTATTATTGAATCAGTCCTCATTTGTCAGCTTTTTTCCCCTGGAGTACGACAGCCAGAAATTAAGAATTGGCCAAACACTAGCCCTATCATTAAGTGAGTCAGAAAGATTTAGGATTCTGTGGTTTACTAGTTATGTTGAAAAATTATGCACTCATGCCTCCACTGTATGGAAAATTTGAGAGCCAAATGTCAGGTTTAGTTTTCTTTTTTTCATGAGATTCTGATTAGATAGCTATTTCCCTAATCACTTAAAGGTGTTTGTCAAGAAGCGTGTGTAATCTAATTTTCTGCGATTACCTGACTTAATTGCATGTTTAAACCTGAACAATAATGATGTTTTCATCAAGATAGTGAAGTTCTGTTAAATGCCACAGACGTTTTTGTGACCTAAACTGCATTGAGTTGTAAAAAGTTATAAAACTCATTTACATAAAATTATTTGCAGAAAACTTTTAAAATGTTTAGAGGTCTTATTGACTAACTGCACAGTTAGTTTTTGTACCATCTTATCAACAAAACACTTTCATTATGTTTCTGAAGTCTTTCCAATATCCACTTTTAATCAAATAGTTCTCTACTGCACATAAAACCAACATTACATGTGCTCCATCTTAATACACAAGTAGTAAAAATATAATTTTAGATGTGGTTGGAAAAACAAGATATTTTATTATTATACTGGAAGTGTATATATTTCACTGTTATATATACTCAATACTGGGCATATTCCTTATATTTACCCTAATATTTACAAAACTGAAAAATTCAACTCAAGGCTGCTAATCAGGAAATAGACCTGGACATGATGTCAAGTACAGTGAAAGAGCAACTCAAACACACATCCTCCATACAGGGGTCAATTTGGAATCACAACGTAATCTAATCTGCAAGTCTTTGGGGATGTGACACAAAAACCGGAGTATCCAACAGAAAATCTATGCATTTTAGAAGTGCAAACTCCATATAGACAGATACTGCCCAGATGTTGGATTTGAAATGCGGATACTGAATCTACGAGTAAGCAATGTCACCCACTAGTTGAAGTGTTTATAAAGTTTCTATTTTTAAATAAATTAATAATGAATTATTAATATAAATTATATACATATATAACATAAATTTATATTATATATTTTATTCATATACAAATACACAATTATATTGAGCTTTAAAAATAAAACAAAAAAAAAAAAAAAACACCTGCACTTACCTGTGCAGTCCTTGGAGCATTTGCTTTTGCTTTTACCCAATACTTCATTCAGGTTTCGCAGTTTTTTCCCATTTCGTTGTTCCTTGGAGAAATCACCATCTTCTATCAAGACAAGGGAGTTCTATGGAAAGCGACCAAAAAACACGCACCTTCAACATTATACTAGCTTCTACAGATTTCTCCACTAACATAGTCCTCAATTTACAGCTAATAAGAACCAACAGTTTTACTTGGCTTTTTTACATGTATAATATTTTTTTATTTATTTATTTTAAGTCAGAGCACAGGCAGGTTAAGTGATGTGCCCAGGGTCAAACTATACATCTAAGTTGAGGAGTGAACTAGCAGCCTTAGGGTCTGATGTCCAGTGTTTTAAGCACACCAAAACACTTCCTGCCTACAGTCAGATGACTTGAAACAGGGCAGTGCAGGCATAAACTTTAAATTGTTGGGAAACTAGTAGATACTGTACAGTATTTAATGAGATTTTATATTGGTTGCAAAGTGTTTGATACCCTCTTTAATAAACAATATTATGCCAGTACTTTATGCCGCTTAGGGGTTAGTAAGATGCAAGTGAATTTATAAATGCAGATTAAGTTGCAAAGCCATATCCACAGATATTAAGCTGCTCCTACAGAATTCCATTTTGGTAAAACAGACCTGAAAGCATATATCTTGTGTATTTTGATGTACCTCATCAGGAGTAACCTTGCTTTGCTGACGAGCCCTAGAAGATCTTCTCAAACACACATCTTTATCCTGCGTTGTTTTACACTTGCTCTGTTGCACGGCTTTTGCCTTCTCCACCAGCTGTTTGGCTTTCAGTGTATTTTTCTTTGCGTCAGCTTTCTACAAGGCAAATATATATATATATATATATTTTTAAATACATGACAATTTCAAATCCTGTATATATGCTGCAGTTATAAGACACCCACACAATTGCCTTGCCTACCTTTAGTAATGTTTCTGTGTCTTCTCCCCCAGAGTTCAGCAATCTTCGTGGAAATACACGAGTAAATCGCATCCTAAAGCCAAATGATAAAAACAAAAACAAATGAACAGCATTAAAGGAATGCCACACAATGCACTTCTTTTTTTTTTTGCTTTGAAATTCAGAACTGCTGTATTATTTTGACAACATATGGTCTTTTTTTCTTTCCAATCCCCTTCAATAATCTAACTATTTATGTATGTACATAGGTATCATGCTGAAATTTCAAACAGAAATTTGTAAGACCCTGGGGAGACACCATGGAAACATTTTGTAAACCACAGGTCTCAATTTTCTAAAAGCAGCCTAAATAAAAATGGAAAATTAAATATAAATATTGTAATACCTGATTGGAGACTGGGCTTCATCCGGTGCAGTTACCATCTCGGATCTATAAATTCCTTTCTTCGTCGTTTTAGGGGTTGACATCTGTACTGGGGAATCTCCTGCAAGGCTTGAACAGACATCTGAATTCTCTTCGTTACGTTTGTTCAGACTTGTTAGGTTCTTTGCATCACTCTTAGCTTGACCTCTCGTCAGCCTTCTCGAAGACACTGTACAAACAAGATTTGCTTCTTGCAGAACCTCTTTTTCTTCACTTTTGCGGCCTTCTGGTTTTTGTGTCTTCTCCAGCACTTCTGGAGTCACATCATCTACTGAAGATACTTTCCCTACATTTCTCTTGCCCTTCCTCTTTAATGATTTTCCTTTTTGAGCAGATGTGGTCTCTTTTACACATTGCACACCTTTGCTCCAATTACCTCTGCTACCAGAAACTTCTGAATCAAGAACATTTCTGACAGCAGTCTCTTCTGTGGTATTTTCTGTTACCTCAAGCTCTTTTGGGACCTTTTCCATAGGTACTTTTGGATTTCTTTGCACCTTCTTTTGTTTATTCTTAGCTACATCCAGTGGTGGCTGTTTAAACACATTCATGAACTGTTTCTTCTCAGCTGGGGTGCATTTGGGTTTGGACAGACAGCTTGTTGAAGTCTCAATAACAGACAATTCTAGTGCCTCCTCATCTACAACTACATTTGATTTTCTTTTTGAAACTTGCTCAGCTGTTTTGGTTATTGGAGGGTCCACTTGCAGAACTTCGACTGGATCAGCCTCCACATACCTCTTTTTCATGAAAATAGATGCAATTTTCTTCTGAGCTTTTGAACCAGAAGATTTTGCAGCAAGAGAATGAACTTGGGCCTGAATGGTAAGAGTCCTTGGAGAAACTTGACTGGGAGAGCTTTTTTGCCCATCTTTATCATCAGATGACTTAATCAAAGACCTGTCTGGTGAGGAGAGGTTGTCAACTTCCTTTTGGCTTTCCAAAAAATCCTCAAAGGAGATGGTAACAATGCTGTCATTTAGACAGGAGGTCTCATTAACACTGACATCCAGGCTGGTATTGCACACTGATTTCCCACACTCATTATGAGGTGGAAGCAATGTCACTCTGGGGCTTTCATTACTGTCTTTATTTTCTAACGGCTCTTTAATTAAAACCTTGGAAGAGGTCTCTAACTGTTGTGGCTTTCTCTGCATTTTCTTTGTTTTTTTCATTGTCTTACTTTTCAATGCAGTCTTTGGCTGTTCATTTAAGTTTGTGTCTTCTTGTAAGTCATAACTGTTTGCACAGATCTCAGCCAGCAAGGCAGCTGTCTCACTACCCAAGATGCGAGACCCCACAGTCAAGCCGTTATCACGGGAATCATTGTTCACATCAGAGACCTCATCAGAGTTCTCCTCAACGCTGTCAAGTTGTTTGCTGGAGTTCTCTTTTTTAATCACATTTCTTCCTCTCCGTAGGCTTCTCACCCCTTTTACTGGTATCTTGTCATCCTTAACTGTCACATCATGCTTCTCTTGGTTTTCTTTAACTTTTTCCTGTACAACATGTTTGTTGTTTGCAGGAGATGTTTTTTTGAAATAGTCCATAATATTATTGGACTTGGGTGGCGAGAATGCCTTCTCGACTTTAGCCATTGGCATGAAATAATTTGTGATGGTTTTAACAGGTGCATGATCACCTTCTTTTTTTCGCTTCTTACAGTCCTAAAACATGAAGGGGTGGGGAGGACATGCATTGTGAAGGTGAAAATGTCAGATTTTCTCACAAAAAAAAAAAAAGTATCAAGAAGGTAAATGAAAGTCATTTAAAAAGAAGCATTTAATGACAAGCATGTCAGAAGTATGCGAGATGACTCCACTTACTTGCATTTGAAATTTTCATAACAGATCAATGCAAAATACCTGAGTATCAAAGTCTTCCACAAGTGTTGCCATCCCCACTATGCTCACCATATCTGGCTGCTCTTTAAACCTTTGCAAATAAATAAATAAAGCAAAATTACACACACCGGGAAAATTACATTTCCACATGAAGGTATTTTAAATAAAAATACGGAGGAGGAGCTGCAAGGTTTCTGCAAGCTGATTTTACAAAAGTTTGACCTTGTGCCAAAAACTAGACATTTTTACGTACCAAAAACTGACCAAGTTTGATTCTCATTTAGTAGTCTTACAATCACGAAGTCATCAGAAGATTTTAAGACGAACCTGCTTTCAATTTACTGCAACAACCACTTGTGTAGAGGATTTACAAAGAGGTGAAAGAACACAACCCTGTGGTTACACTATAGACGAGGACAGCATGTCAAACTGACATTTTAACAGTGGTTCTTTGTCACTCACTATACCGAACTGAAGTCTAAATTACAAGTGTTATTTAGACTTCACTTATTTAGTGAAGAAGTCTACAGATATGAGCCTTTGTGAGTCTTGGTGCTCTCCAAGTGGTCATAAAACCAATGAAGCAAAGTGACATTTGTATCCTCTGTACCTCTTGGTGCTGTTGTATCAAAATATCAATAAGTATCAATTGTAGCATTTTTAAAATCGCTTCAATACTTTTTTTTCCCCATGGTATCAATTCCACAATCTACAATACGAATGCACTTCTAGTTCTCGCTGACATTTGAAAGTTGAACTTCGTAGGCTAACAAATGGCACTGCTAGAGATGCAGCCCTCTTTCCACACTCTCACTGGTGTTAATAAGACGGCAACTTCAGCATGGTTGGAGCCTTCACCTCACACTTGGTGACAATTATTGACAATAAGGGAATCTGGAGTAACATTTTGAAATACTTATTTGGCACAAAGCCGAAGCACGGAGAATCATAAAAGACATGCAAGTCTGCATACAAGATTTGTTTCCACGCAATACTAATTAAAAGGGCTAATACAACCAATTTAGCAAAAAACTTGGAAGGACCGACACACGAGTCAATACAAAGACCATCTTATTTCTGAATTACGGAAACAATCAGTATAAGCCTTTAAACTGGTGTGTTTGAAGTAGAGATATGACATTTGTATTTTTCTACTGGTTAAAAAGTTTTTGTTTTATTTTTTCAGAGTCACTTAAATGTTGACTACATTGAGACAAACGTCTACAATTACTCTTAACTGTGGGTGAGTTTAAAACTGTGCCATTCATTGAGGGGCAACACTCTTTTACACCAGGGCTCCAACAATTCCTTGATTTTTTTAAGACTTCACAGTTCTGCCATTGCACCTTTCTTTTATTGTGTACGTTTTTTAAATTATATTTCAACACATTTGCTACATAATGTAAGGCGCTGTCATTTTTTTAGTGCCTCAGTGAACACTTCACATAAAGATACGTTGACAAGCTAGCCTTCCTTGCAAAAAATTTGGAAGTTACAAAGACATTGTAGTCAGTTTAGAGAAAAATTCAGTGTGCATTTATTGATTGGCCTTTATGTGTGTTACATTTCTGAATAGTTTTTAATGTATGCCTTATTTATTGCATACAAAAGACCACATTAATGTTCTTTTTATTTGAATGTTTATTTAATCTTTAATACTTTTATGTATACTTTTGCTCTGCTTATTCGAATATTTACCGGTGTTTATAACCTTTCATTGTACTACCTCAGCAACAGTATTTACTTTCAATTAAAAACAAAATGAGCAGCTTTGAAAATTTTTGCAAAACTTTACTCATACCTTTTATATATAACTGCACTACTTAAAATAAATTTTACTAATGCATATTCTTTTTGTTTTCATCAATGTAAAGAGTTAAAAGCATACAAAATTAAAATTTATTTAAATGGTACCCAATTTCAAAATGTTCTTAGTAAAAGCTTGAAATGTTGATATCGTGACAACCTAAGCATCTTTATTAGAAAGGCAGGCGATTTGAAGCGTATCTAATAAACCCTGTGTTTTCTGTTATCTTCCTCTTTATAGTTTTTTTTTCTAATTATTTCAAAACCAGAGACTGGGGTCTGAAGTTTTTCATGGTTTTAGGGGGTTTTCTTTTCAGATACTGGAAATATAGTAGTCTGTTTCCACCGTTTAGTAAACGTTTGCGGTTTCTAATGACAACCTAAAAATAAAGTAAAAAATTAAGCTGCTCTACACAAGGCTTTAGGAGCCTTTTTCTAAGATAATCTGTTACGTGACTTTTCGTTTTTATTTTAAATGCTCTCGACATCTAAACCACTGATGCGGATGAGGGGAAGGGAGGGGAGAGGAGAAATTTTATGACGGGGGCACGAGGAAAAGGGGGCGAGATTCATGGCACGTATGGGAGACAAGGCTTCAATGTGAGAACTGTTGACATATGAAGCGATGGCACCTTGAACCGGGGTTACGACGCGGGGCGTGCAAGGGAATTCGACTTTCCGCAGAAACCGTATGTCAATATGAAACATTAGCCATATATTCAATTCCGACGCTGTGTTATAGAAGACAAAAAAACTGTTGTTTCGGTTAGTCTATTACTAATGTACACCTACCAAAACTGTTGTCGCTTCTCTTCCCTTTGTGCCGATACTCAAATTCTGGGGTGGCCTGGCGTCAGCAGCCCTCTGCAGCTTCATAGCCGCTCAGCTCCCGCGGAAGGCTCAACGAGCCACTGCAATAAATAGCTCTTCACAAAATTCCAACGATAAAAACATTAACCATTCCTGCAATTCTTAAGGCAGACAAAAGCGGTAATAATTTTTTAAAAAGCAGAATTCATCAAATCGCCATAGTTACTAGTCAGATTTAAAATTGCGCCTAACGAGAACAACACAGCCTGGAAATGGCGCCAATCTTCGTTGCCCTTCGCCAGTCATTCAGCTGCCCAATCAGAAGGCTTCTCTGCCGGTAAACGTCACACTGCTTTGCATATACGGAAGAATGCAAAAAAAAGCCGCGTTAGCGGACATCCTCTGACGTCATGAAGTTGTAACCTCGCCGTTTAAATAACTTTATTTATATTAATTGATTGTATAAACATTATATGACAAAATAGGTATGCATTAATCTTTAAATACAGTCTACATCCATCTTAATTAAAGTATCAATTATCTTGTTTTTAAAGATTTAGGTAGAGATATAATTTAACGTTAAAATTGGTGTCGTGGAAAGATAATTTACATTTATCACTAACACATTTTGCTTCCATCACTATATCTTCAACTTTCTATTTTTTAATACGCAATCACAAGCGGATCGAAACAATCAATAAAATAATTGAAACTCTGATAGCATTTTTACATAATTTAGAGCACAATAGCTGAACATCCTTAAATTTGATCCACTCAAACAACAGTGTCTGAATTCAAACGTTAATTCTCTGAACTTTACGTCTTTTTCTCAGCGATCTTTCCTAAAAAGACAAAAACTCTTTGAGATGGAAACCAAAATACTGGTAAACATTCTACCATTACACTTATTCAAGTAGGCCTATCATAATCGGATTTATCATGGTGTGACTTGGTAACTTGACTTAAGGATCGCAAGTTCCTCCAAAGCTCTCTCTGCACTGCTCCTAAAATCGCTGGAACTGACCTTCCATAGCTTCATACCATTTACTCGAAGGCTGAATCCATCATCTTTGATACCATCCATCCAGCTCATCCCATTTTCCCATCTCACCATATGATCCATCTGCTTCAGGGACAGCTTCTTAGAAGATAAGAAAACAGACAAACGAGAGGTGACCATTCAGTCCTTCAGACTAATTTGTTAAGATAATAGCTAAGTGTCCCACTGTCTTACTCAGATATTTCTTAAAGGGTGTCAAGGTTTTTGTCTGAACTGCATTTTTGTAGTTTGTTCCCACAACTCTTTGCCTAAAAATGTGCTTCCTGGCTTCAGACTTTAAAGCGCTTTCCCTTAATGTCTACAAATGAGCATTAAGGGGGTTCTGAGGTGGCAAAGATAGATTGGCCATCTAGGTCTGTGAAGAGGACCAATTGTGTTCTGTTTAGTGTACTGTATTTATCCAATTTTTTGACACCCATTGCACATAAACCTTCCTGGAAGGGGGTTTATCTGGATTTTTTGGGATTTTTTTTTAAATTTTCTTAGGGAGTCATTGCTGGGGAGCTGACAAACAACAAGGTCCATTAAAGCCCATTGGGACACTCTTTGTGTGGTTATGGGCTATACAAGAAATACATTGTTGCTGTTGGTGGTGTACTCAAGTACATAATTCACCCTTAAACTGGTCATTCCAACAGGTCATAAGATCACTAAACTCTCGGTAACCTGATGTTACCTGCCATGTACTATACCCACATGCTGGTTTATGTCTAATTCTACTGTATATTACATGTATACTGCCATCTGTACTTTATTCTCTACTGTTGTTTAAGACAATCTATACATCTGTACAGTTCTGTTTTGCTCTGTGCAAATTAGGCCATTCTTCAGCTACTGTTATTTATTGCATTTTCTTGTTTATTTATCATCTTTATGTCTTATTGCCTGTATATATTTCCCTGGCCCCCCAACTCCTTCAACAACTGTGGCACAAGAATTTTACTATGCTCTCGCAGCCTAAAGAATGTGACAAAAATGAACTAATCTAATCTGAGTTTCAGAGGGCTAATGAAAGTATATTAGCAACAGTTATAAACCTGAAGGGACCATTTAGGATACATAGTCATGCACTGTCAAAAATAACAGTTTCCAGTTTTACACCATTATATTCAGGCATTCATTTTATCATTACCTAATTTATATAGTATAAAAGCTATTTACTTATGGAAAAAATACATTTGGTATAAATGAAGAAGAACATGATTCTCATTTATTGATTAGTACACCTATCCTTATAGATTAAAAGATTTAAACAAACTTCATTTCTTTTATTAAGTTGGACAAAGAGTTGGGCATTAAAAATACTGTTTTTGAAAGGCAAACCAGCCATTAGATAGATAGATAGATAGATAGATAGAATGTGAAAGGCACTATAAGATAGATAGATAGATAGATAGATATGCTTATCACACATAAGCTAAAAAGTGGTGAAGGGTGAGAGAGATAGTCAGCCACTTAGATGATTAGGAAGCCAGAATGGATGAAGCAGTGATAGCAAGAACATTGGGGTACACTCTACATTTTCGAGACAGTCAGGACTGCAGTTTTACATCTCATCTGAAGGACAACACCAGTGTTTACAGCACAGTATCTCATTCATTGCACTGGGGCATTGGGATCCACACACAGACCACTGAGTAAATACCCCTAGCTGGCTACACCAACAACTCTTCCAGAAGCAACTCTGCAACCCAAGCCATTCTTAGTTGGTCTCCCATCCAAGTACTTTTAAGGCCCAAATATGCCTTAAAAAGTTCAATATTTGTTTTCTATATCAATTGTCCATTCACATATCCATTTTTGAATGAGTTCACAAAAGCTGGCATTTATCCTGGTGACACTGAGTAAAACGCAGATACCAACCACAAATTGTACAACATTCAGTCACAGGGCACATTCAAAGACATATGTTCAAAAGAGTTTAAATGTATTTGACACATACATTTTTGGAACAAGAACCAGAGCACCTAGAGAAAATCTCAAAAGGCAAACATGTAAACTACTAAAGAAGTAACTTGTATGGGGTTCAAATGCATTCTTCTGGAACTGTGAATCAGCAGAGCTAACAAATGTACCGCCCAGTAAATCTATTATGACCCCTATACTCTTTACACTTTTTTTTAGTTTGTACATGCTATTTCACTGTATTATTGCATATGTCCAATCAATCATTAATGTTTATTTTACATTATGCACTTCACAGAGTACACCATCTCAAACTGTTTTACAAAACAAAGAGCAGAATTCAAACAAAATTAGAAGATCATTCAAGAAATATATAATCAAAAACTCACCATTTGTCTGTCCAAGCAGTTATTCTTTTACTGATGCTTCAGAATCCATCTGTGATCCTGCTGTATATTTTTAAGATTCAGAAAATTAATTAATGGTTAAAGAGACAGTAGTCTGTTTTTATTTGAATGAGGCCAGGCTTTTAAGGCAACTGATTGTCATCTAGAAGGCTGCTGGTTCAAATCCCATTACTGCCAGAACGAATCCTACTCCATTGGGCCCTTGAACAAGGCCCTTAACCTTAAAATTGTTCCAGAGGCCCTGTACAATAGATGACCCTGCACTCTGACCCCTAAAGGTCATGTGAAAAGACAATATTCCCTTTGGGATTATCAAAGCGTATTGAATCAAAATCAAATCTGGACAGAAAGTTCAAGGCAAATGTTTCTTATGTTAAATGTGCACGTGTTGCAGTATACTTTCTGTATTTTTCCCCTTCATAGCCTTATCTGATTATACAATACTAGCCATGTGCGCCCAACTACATTGCATGTGTTAAAGTTGTCTGTGAAGGGCTCCCTGTTTAAACGCGGCTGCCAGTCGTGAACTGGGCCCTTCGTCACCCAGCATTATGATTTTTTATAAGGGAAACAAAATTACAAAAGAAAACCCTTGGATATAGATTCGATAGGAACGGCCTAGTCGGAATCACTGTCCGAATAGTAATTATGTGGTGGTGTAGGAGCATTTCTGTTTCTGTCCGTTCACAGTCGTCTCGTTTTCATGACGCTGTTGTTTCCTCTCACGATCCCTTCTCAACCTTTCTCCAATCTCGCAGGTTGCTTTGTGGCAATCCAAAGAGTAAGGCAATATACACGGAGCAATGGTTATAAAAGGGGGACACATAGGTATCCAGGCTCTTTAAAGCACTTCACTGACATGTGAGCAAGCCACGGTACAATTGTGAGACGTGCAGCAATCACCGGCTACAACGTAACAATAAGAATTTCCAGAACGTGCTGTTATGTTGTCATTCATTTTACCCACTGTCTTTCTTTCATTCATTTGTTACGTAGGCACATACTTTTATCTTCGGCAATCTCATTCTCTAACCAGGCCTCAGCAGTTAACCAGCGTAACACTGTCCACCACCCCTTTCGTTATTCCGGCACATTGTTGACATCCGTGAGTAACACCAACGTACTAAACTGGAAGGTGGTCTACACGTGCGTGGAATTCGCAGACAAACAAAGATCAAGATCTAAATGAAGATCTCTTTAGTTAATTTTAAGCACAACAATTTGTTTAGTTTGAATGTCTGTGTTTTGAGGTATGACTGGAGTACTACAGTCTTCAGTAGTATAAGCCTGGAGGAGATTCTTAATGCAATGCCTATGTTTTAGCTGTCTCTCTACTGCCATCTAGTGTTTTTTCTTCTAATTCATTCGCGGACAAACAAAGATCAAGATCCAAATGAAGATCATATATACAGATGATTTTAGAAAGAACAAATACCAATCAACCTGAGGATGGGACAGAAATTACAAGGAACATCAAAAGCCCATACACCTTTGCTAAAATTTTAGCTTTTGTCAATGTAATGGGTGAAAACAAGACAAAACATGTTAGGCATTTTTATCATTATTACAATTTTAAAAACAATAATATTTCAGTGAAAAACAAGTATATAATTTCTGTGAATACTAATTAAAAACAAAACAATTACAATGCCTTGCTTGTGTAAGTGTTCACTCTCTTTCTAATAACGTTTCAAATCATATACCAAAGTAATCCATCTTCACCTGATATTAATGCAGGTGATTCTGACTGCACTAAATGATATCAGTTATTATTAAAAGACATCACTGTGTTCTTCTTGTTGCATAATGCAAAACTAATCATGATTCAAAAGAAGCTAACAAAATATCTATAGGATTTTATTGGTAGAAGATATACTACAACAACAACATTTATTTCTATAACACATTTTCATACAAATCAAGACAAAAATGTAAAACGACTTTTCAGGATTTACAAAAATAATGGAACACATTGAAGATTGTAATTAATACAAAGAGCAAATAAAGCACCACTAGAATATTGGAATGATAAGGATGTCCCTGTAAGGATGATAACTAGCCAAGGAGAAAGATCTTCAAGGAGGCTACAAGAAGACAAGGCCAGACCTAAAGAAGACACAGGAATTTATGGCAGTAATCCGCAACTTAATACCCACATATTACAATTGGAACATTTATCAATGGCTAAGGTTAGAGTGGCTAGGTGAAAGCTTTTACTCACAGAAACGAACATACAGATATTTTGGTATAAAATCTTTCAGCCAGAATATTTAAAAACAAATTTCTCCTTTCAAGTTTATAATTCCCCAAAGTACACTGCCAACTCAAACAAGGACCAACTTAAAACAGTAATGGTTAATGTCATGGAATGGCAAGTCTGAAACTAGATTTCAATCTTGCAGAAAAACTGTGGACTTGCCTAAGAGGGTTATACACAATAGACAGTCTAGAAATGCTAAAAAAAAGGTGTACAAAGTTGGTTGAGTGCTATCTAAAAAGTGTTACTGTTGAAAGTAAATCCATATGTTTCCACAAAGTGTGGCGTGGGCTCGAGTATGCAACAAAAGGTTTACACGAGTGATTTCTGCTTATTTGCTCAAAAATTGTTGGTTACGAGAATTTATTAAAGACGAATAATCGTCTGACAAGATTTAACTAGGATCAACAAAAGTCTAAATTGCAGTAAGTTTACGTAGACTTAACACCACACACACAGTACATTTACAAACACACAGCCTTTGAGCAATATTTGCTATTTGTTAAAATGAATATCCAGTTATTAGTAATCTACCGTATAAATGTCATTAGAAGCTTGACAAAAAATGAGTGAAGCCTCATACGCGTTGTTTTTACATAATTTGGCAACGATTCCTCGAACAATAAAAATAAACAAAACTAAAGTTTACTGTTCGTTAGAATTAAATGAGTTGAACACTTAAACTTGAACAAAAACACTGCCCTTGGGTAACAGGTCGAGTTCGTTTTTATTCCGATGAAGCAGGTCATATGTGAAACACGAAATAAACTGCATCAGCCGTTATCTTTTCTCAGACAACTGCCGAGCTCTCAAACCAACACAATGCTAGACACAGCTATATGGAAATCGCCCCGCCTCTTCGGTTTTGCGGTCCAAGTATGTCACGCTGCTCGCTTTCTGATTGGATAACGTAAACCTCCTGTGTTTTTTTTCTGCCGCCCCGCCTCTTCCAGGGTTGACTGACGCTTACCGCGAAGCTGCCTCTGTGTTAAAGTGAGTGAAGAAGAGCACGTCTAGTAGAACTTCTCTTAGTCCTTGAGTTAGTCATTTTAACATCTTATTCTGGATTCAGAATTAATGTTGACTCACAGGTACGTGGCTTTCTTTATTAAACAAATTAGATGGTGTTTTGTGAGCCTAGTTCTGCTTTTATGTGTTAGACACATCGGTTATCACCAACTTTGGGTGTTTCCTTTAAAGTCCCAGTAACAAGTAGCGGCGTGCCATTCAGCCGCGTGACGCCCCCCAAAGGTACGGGGCTTTTGTAAGGCAGGTTTTTATTGATGAAGAAGTTAAGGTTTAAAAACTTTTTCTCATCTTTTGCGTGTTTGCTTGTCAGTGTTGTTTTGTGTAATCTATGGAGCGGAGCGTCTTGAAGGCGCGAGGCGTTTATCGAAACTTGTGTAATGATTTACGGAAGTGCGGAGTGCACGTTGGCAGCGCGACACCCCTCGTTTTTTATCTGTTTGTATATCTCACCATACACACACATCAATTCTTAAAACGCTTTTTAATCCAGTTTAGGTCAGCGGTAGTTTGAAACAATTCAGGATGCATCCAAAGCAAGAACAAGTCTTGGACGGGGCGCCAGTCTAGTACCAGACACATTCGCGCCCCAGGTGGCCCAAGGCGCACTTAAACCTGGGGGCTTAGCAAGCCGGGAAAGAATATACACATACGGTCCACATACTGTACACTGACTGGTCCGGACTCCTTCTACTGTCTGCTCATCCCAATAGTTCTATGTTTCTCTTAATTGCTCATCCTCCTTTGATCTGCAACTTGTATTCCTCCCTGCCTCTTTCACATTTGATTTCATTTACTGTTTTATATAAAATTTTAATCACGCTGCAGTTAACAATACCAGCATAAACCCCAATCACTAGAGTGGCCAGTATTAACCTCCGCATCATTTAGCATCTCTCACAATCTGATCGTTGAAACAAAGCAGACTTCAAAAATAATTAGGATGCGGTGTCATGCATTTATTATCCGCTATACAGACAAGCTTGGCAACCTTTATTAATCGATCCTTTATCAGACCTGCTTCATCCGTTTGGGCTAGAGCCTATCCTGGGCACTTCATCTGCCTGGAGAAAGTAACTCTAGATGGGGCACCAGATGGAATACATGCATACACACCCGTTTGTTAATAAAAGTCAATTAAGAGTCCACATTAATCTGGCATGCACAATTTTGGGGCGTGGAAGAAAAGAAAAATCACAGACAAAGGGGGAACATGCAAGATCCATGCAAACCTTGTCAAAGCCAAGGCTCACAATCTAGAATACTTGAGCTCTGAAGCAGCACCACTAACAACTTTGCCACTGTGCCATACTTGATTGATTTGTAAAACTGGTGTTATGTTGTGGTTCTGTTAGTTTCCAACATATGCATCTCCTATAATGGGACTATGAAGTAATTACTTGTAAAATTTGGTGTGCCCTGACTGTGGTAGTTTCTCACACATGCAAAACATTCCCCTTGGGACAGTTGTCTGTCTGTCTGTCTGTCATGGAGTTATTGAACAAATGGAGAAAAAATAAGGAGACCCTCTGTAGTTGTTTTAGGAGTAGATATTAAAAAAAAATTATGGACCAGTGTAATTGTATTTAAATATTGCTTGTGTTGACTTTTCATAAGCTGATTTATTCATGCAACATTGCCAAAAATATTGGAAGTTGATTCTTTTCTAACTTTTTACTTGTGCTCATGAGATTTAATTTATATATTGTTTTAACCTCTTTTTTTGAATGAGGTTTTGAAATCCTGTCATATTTTATCATTAGCCAGGAAGTTGAGGGTAAAGGAATAGGTTGAACTGATTTAATGGCTGAATTTATTTTTGAACACTGCATTACATATCTGCTCACTTTCATCCTTTATAAACTAGCATTTTCCTAGCAACTGATTGTGGGGAGATATATTCTGTCACCAAAATAATGTTTTTTTTTAATTTTATATATTTTTTTTATTTATATTTTATTGGCTCAACACTCAAAGGAATAACCCCCACGCCTATTGGGCCAGTTTACAGTTGGTCATCAAGTGAATTGGATTTAAACCTATTCCAGTCTAATGTGAACATTCTCAGTTTTCACTGAAGCTATTAAAACTGGAAATAACACCAGATTAAAAATAAAAAAGGTGGGCAGCAAATATACCTGCTATGCCACTCTCTCCCTCTTCATTAACTATTATAAAATTATAATGTTTAACTATTTATACCGATGAGTAAAATGTTTGACTTCTAGAAGCTATTAATTGTTTCATTTTTTCTAATGACCACAACAAAACTTGCACAGGCAATAAATATTGTAACAAGAAGCATTTTAAATGCAATGTTAACATTTACAAAGGTTCTCTAATAAAATGAATTGTTGCAGCTCAGGATAACAAAGTGGAGACACTAGTACCCTAAAGACGATTTGTCAAGCACACCAAAATCAAAATGCCCCAAATAATACAGGATTCCAACAAATCTGAAATTCTTTCATGGTTCAAACCACACCATCATTATAACTATTAACGTGTAACTTCAATGTTATTAAGGTATACTGACATATGTCTGCATTCCAGTTTCTCTTTAACATTGTCAGATTATCACAGAAGTAAAGTTCTTGGGTCACGTTTGTGCAGCTTTGGTGGGGTGAAACAGGCTCATTGGTGTTTTGGAAATGCCTGTTTTTCTTTTGTTCTTTTCAGTATCGTCTCTTGTGTTTTCTTTAAACCGTCCCACCTCCTGCACAGTTTTAAGTTGACAGTATTTGGTTAAGTAATTTCCCCAACATATTAATCCATGGGGGAATCTTTCCTTGAGGTGTGTAGTGTCACTTCCTGAATTACAGCTTATGACCTGTGAGTTAAAGCACGCTGGCATTTAGCAGTAAATCCACGAAAGACTGAACAGGATGTGGTAGACAATGGAACTGTTCTGTGGTGATATTTATAGTATTAACAAAAAATTACAGAGATTTATAAGTTGTTTTCTTTGGTGTCCTTCTTTTTTCTGATGTAATTAGTAAAGAATGCTTTTGTTCAATTGAGGTTTACATTTTGTTACCAAGCATCTGATTGCCTTTGAGACAAAGTCACCTTGCTTCACTTGTGTTCATCTTTGTGTGATGCAGGGTAAGAGTTGTAACCTGTTTGAATTCTTTTAGTTTTGCTGCCGATTCCATGTGCATGTGAGTCATGTTGTCTTACTAACCTTTATGTGAGGCTGGCTGCCAGGATTTACTTTACCTCTTTTCTGCAACCCAATACATACTTTTATGCCTGAATTCAAGGAGACATAATACTCAATTATCAGATGATGTTTAGTATAGATACAGTGTAGATTCATTTTTCTCTTATCAGCCAGATTTGAGATTTGCTTACTTTATGACAGTATCACTCATTGGTTTAGGACTTGACATGCCCACTTTTAGTGAAAGTCTCTGGACTGGGATTTTCCAAGCCCTGGACAAACTGGTGGGCCAAATGTTGATATTTTTTTGACGCTTTGAGCATCGTAACTGAGTTCTTGCCTCCAGCGAAACATTTTGTATCCAATCTGAATTAAACCACCTTCTTCCTTTGATACATGTTGGTGACAGAGTTACAGTAGTAAGAAGCACTGCATAATCTGTCAGTTTATACCATGACAGAAAAGAGTTACAGTATCAGTACACATTTACTACTCTCCATTTGCCACCCACCTGCTTAATTGTTTAGATATTCATGCTTTCCTTTGTACTGGATATTTACATCCTGAATAATATGTGTTTTTAAGCGCTCAACAAATAAAAATGGTATGGTATGGTATCCTCCAAAATGGCTATGAGATAAGCATGTAAACAAGAGTAGAAGAGTGTCACTGGGTGAAGAATACATCTCTCTACATTATGGGTAAGGTCTTTTATAGCATAGAACCACAATTTTCACTTTTCTGTAAGGGGGATCTTGAATCATGTTTAGGCCATGGCTATTAATAGTGTGATTTGTTGACAACGCTCTGTATTAGTCATAATTATTATTTTAGCTTTCCTTTATCCTATACATTGCCACGTGAATAGTTATGTGTCATTGCTTTATTGTTGCCACTACATTGAATGACTGGTTTGTTCATCATTTTGTAATTCTTTGATATTTTATTCATCTCAGAAAAGTCTCTCTGGATTGACTGGGGCAGCTGCAATTGTCTTGTCTTGTATGTGGACTTTTTTATGACCCCACAGCATTCCACGGCAGCCCATTGCTCTAATTGTTTTTTTTTTTGCCAGGTGGTGTACCTAGTCACATGATGCTACTTGCATCCAGAAACATTATGAGGGTGGGTGGGGTGTATAGCTAGTCTGCTGTTAGAGAAACTAAAAAGGAGGCAAAAGATTTGGTAAGAGCTACTTTGCCAGGAAGTGGTTTTTGATGGGGGAGGTGACAGCAGTGGCAGTGGTATCGAAAAGACCTTTTAAGGATCTTTGAGAACTGAGGAAGCATAATCATATCACACTGTCACTCTGCTGATTTCGCTTTTGAGCTTGACTAGTAGAACCATGCGTGATACGAACATCAGAACTTGGGATGCTGCAAACCCAATGGGTAGACCATTTGACACCAGACTGCATAAAATAGTCCACTTCAAATATGCACTCATTACTGTCTCTAAAAAGGATTAACTGAACACAAATCCAGTAAACTGGTACTGAAATACATTAATTTAATTTTTTAAATTGTTTTTCCATGTTTTTAAAAATGTATGTTTTATGTTCAGCAGATATCTTGGGCACCTTTGCCAAATCATTCCTCTGTAGGGGCTTTTTTCTGTTCCTACTGCTTTGTTCCAGTAAATTATTTATTACACTGACCACTGTAATAACTTCCAGTACTTACACAGATGCCTTTGTGTCTTCATATTTCTCAAATGGCTTTTAAAGTCTACTACTAGGAATATAAAGCTAATCAGAGCAAGAGCAGAGTGCAGATATCATGGTTTAGGAGGATTTGGTTCTGAACTGATGGTAGATATGCCCTAAAATCTCCAAGGTACAAATGTCTGGGCTCAACACATTTTTCTCTTTAATTTTAAAGTACTTTTTGATATATCCCCCCTTTCTACTATTTGGAGTTATTATCCTTAAAACTATATGGTTCATATTCAAATACAGTTGAGCCATTTGTCTCAATTTGTTGTTGCTTGGAAGAAGTGCCTTGAGCATCGGGAAAGGCTCTATATATGTAAATACAATGTATTATTATTGTGGAGAATACCAGCATTTCCCTGACATGCTTATGTTTGCCTGTCTGACAGGGCAGGGTTGAGCTGGAGCCATGTCGATCGAAGCTGATATCTTGCTCCAGGAGGCAAAAGAGAGCATTGAGGCAGCCCAAAACTACAAGACTGAGCTACAGCAACGCCTTCAAGATCTGAACCAAGCGCGTAAACAGGTAGGTTAATTCCTGTAAGCCATACTTCTGAGGGTGTTTTTCCTTTGAAACATTCTGCTCAAAAGTAAAAAAAATACTTTTGAAGGGAAGCATAAAAATGCTTTTTGTAAGGTTATTTTTTTATGACCTGACATCTTACATTTGGATTATTATATTTCCAATGTTTTACAGAACATTTTGTATGCTCGTGAGAAAACATGTTTACCTTGTCATAACACTGTTTGTACAGAATTTAATATTTAAAACTATTGTCTTATAAACTAAAGTTTCTTTATCAATACATTGGTTTTCTAACTACTTATCAAATTCAGGATTGTGGGATACCATTGCCTATCTCCAATTGGTTATTTATTTATTTATTTTTCATAATCATGCCACTGTATTACTACTTTGGTTAAAGATTCCAATATGAATATTAAGCAGTCTCCTGCCTTCATTGAATTTTTGTCTTTTGTCAGTAAAGATCACAATCTTTTGTTAATTTGCTTAATGTTTCTTTATTGTTATGTTATAGTTTTCCAGCTTAATGTGATAGGATTGCATGAGTTTTCAATCCATATGTGCTGCTGTCCTAATTGGAATTTTTAAAAGTTTATCATTGCATATATTATATTTTCATTTAAGTGAAAGAGGATATATTTTAGCTTATAGTTTGCTAATTAAATTAGATGTTTGTGTACTGCAGTACATAGACGATGATGTTTGTGGATGACATTGCTATCTGTAGCTAGAGTAGGGAGCAGGTCACTGAGACGTTGAAGAGGTGGAGATATGCTCTAGAGAGGAGAAGAGTGAAGGTCAGTAGGAACAAGACAAAATACGTGTGTGTGTGTGTGTGTGTGTGTGTGTGTGTGTGTGTGTGAATTAGAGGGAGGTCAGTGGAATGATGAGGATGCAGGGAGTAGAGTTGGTGAAGATGGGTATGTTTAAATATTTGGGATCAACAGTACTAAGTAATGGTTAGTGTTGAAGAGGGGTGAAGTAAAGAGCACAGGCAGGGTGGAATGGGTAGAGAAGATTGTCAGGAGTGATTTGTGACAGGAGTGTGCCAGCAAGAGTGAAAGGGAAGGTCTACAAACGGTAGTGACACCAGCTATGTTATATGGGCTGGAGGCGGTGGCACTGACCAGAAAGCAGGAGACAGAGCTGGAGGTGGCAGAGTTAATGGGAGCAGCCAAAAGAAAAAGGGTACTACAATATTATTAACAACAGTGTTACCTATTATTAACAAGAAAATAATCTACTAGATAAACTAGTATGTGTGAATGTAGAATGTTTTTTCATTTTTTTTTTTAAAGTTGCCACATTGATAAAATGTTTACTCAAAAACATTTTATTTAATTTAGACACTCACACTCTACATATAATAACCAGTTTATTATTATAATGGCGAATCCTTGTAATTGCATTAAAAAAAAAAGAATTGCAGTACTGACCTGTTAACTAAAAAAAATAGGCTAACATTTAAGTCTTGTAATTTAAAACCTTAGGTATTCTGGCACCATTTTATCAGTCATGCTGTATTTCATATAAACAAAGACTCTGTGTGCGCCTCCTTATCAGACTCAAGCGGAGGTTGCCCATTGATTGGGTTTTTCCACTATCAGACGGTAACAAACTTGACTGAGTATTGGCCCCATTTGTTACAGTGTCTGGATGGTACATTATTAGGTTTGCAGTAGCCAAATAAACATCTTAACCTCTCATCCTAATGCCTAATCTCAGGCGTTCTGGTGATAAACTAAAGAAAAAAATATTTTTGTCCATTTAAAATGGTTGTAGTTGGTAGAAGTGTACAACCTTTTATATTTCATGTCTTGTATTCTTTGGGTTATGATCCATTAAGGCAGCTTATACATAAATATTCCGATAGCCTTGTAGGCAAATGCCTATGTACAGTTATTGTACAGAGTGTTCAGAAGCTATTGAAAATGATCCAGAAATGATGTTCATCTGTCACTATTCCACTAATTTCAAGTTCTCCCAACAACTTTCACACATTTCTGTTTGGCCAGTATATACTAAAATATCTATAAGAATGCCAAACTAGAGATGTGTGCAATGCAAGCTTTCTATCGATTTAGTTAACTGAGGTCACATATGATTAATTAATTTTCTGTCTGACTCTGAATCCAAAATATATTTACATTACTGTTTTTGTGTAAGTAAAAATTTTGCTTTATATAGTTCTTGCTGTGCTACCCAAATAAGATGGGTTGGCATCTAAGTAATCAATGTAGATGTCAGCATTAACATTTTCAGTGCATCATGCAATACATATATCTCTGTTTTATGCCATTTATTATGTGATTCGTAAAAGCAGTGTTCATGTTTGTGATGCAAAATCTTTTGGAATGACCGAGAAATAGCAATTGACAGCAGACCAAGACACTTACTCTTTTATTAAGGTAGATAGTATATGTTGGTTATGGTGGCCTCACATTTTAAAATTTCTGGCTTTGAATCCCAGCCTGAGCACTGTCTTGTGTGGTGTTTGCGCATTCTTCCTGTTTCTATGTGGAGTTTCCTCCAGTGTACTAAAGATGTGTGGGCAGGTTGATTGGCGTCTTGAGAGTTTGACTGTGTGCATGAATATGTCATGACACAAAGTGATGGTTACATCATACTTAAAGAAAATCTTTAGACATGTATTCTGCACTAGAATTAATAAATCAATGTAATATACAGTAGTACCATCATTTTAAATACAAATTTGCATAGGACATAAATACATTTTGAGCTACACTTAAAAAAAAAAAAAAAACTATTCATTAGACAGTAATATTTAAATATTTTCTACATTCTTCTATATTTTCTGTGCAGAATTCTGCCTGAAATGTGTCCTAATTAACTGATCTACCTCAGTTTTATTGCCTTCTGTAAATTTGCTACATGTGTGTTTATGCTGTTATGAGCCTCCTTCAACATACTTGCATCATTACCCGTTTCATATTCTATTTAAATTAATTCCACTTGCACACACATACAGCACCCTGAATTCCTTAAGCTAGCAGCATAGCAAGACAATCTAGATGTACCTTATCAAAATCTTCAGCTGCTGACCTCTGGGAGAATTAATTCTTGTTTCCTCTTCCTCACTGTAAACAGTTTCTTACTCATTTCCTCAAGGTTTAGTCAAGACAGGCAAATTCCTTGGGAGATCTGTTTATTGCAAATAGTGACACATAACAGAAGGTCTGCTGTCAGACCAGAAAACCTCTCCCTGTCCCCTTTTATATGTTCACTGTATAATAGTTTGTGTAGACAGTATACTGTACTAATTTTACAACATATTATGCATCATTGGTATCAGTTTAGTTGTAAAAGTAATTCGTGCACAATTAAATGATATAAAGTGAGGCCCTTTTGATAGTCCCAAGCAAATGTAGATTTTTTTTTTTTTCTGGGTTAACATGACTACATGTTAGAACTAAAAGAACTCAAGTCAGTTATTCTACAATTATTGCATATTTTCTAAAGTATTTGTGTGCTATTATAAAAAGTTGTCCAGTACATACATACCATAAATAACTTCAACAATGGGCCCCAGTTTTGAAATGTAAAAATCAACGATAAATGTTGATACTGAACATTTTTTCTTTGTTGGTTAACACTGAATACATAACTTTATAAGACACAGAATGAGATAATGCTATTAATGTTAAAATGAGCATATCCATTATACATTTATACTGTATGAAATCCCTTCTCACTGTGCTATTTTTTCTGACGTAAGAAAAATAAGAACTAAATTTAGTAAGTTGTTATTATTGGACACAGTTTAAACCAGCAGGTAGCAACATACGTCCTCATTCCCTAAATAACTTTTAAATACTTCTGTTACAGTAGGTCTCCTCTTAGACTCCCAGTTGCTCAGGCAAAATGTTCCAAGTCCTTCAGCCTGTCATTATAGGTCATACTGCATAGTTCTGGAGTACGTGTAGTATCCCTTATCTGGAGTGTCTCTAACACTTAAGTTCTGCCTGTAATGGAGAGGCTAAAAGTTACAGAGTCCTCGCAAATGATTTTATTTGTTAAGCATAACCTCTTGATTTGTATCTCATTCAAAGAGATGCACAGTACAAACTAGTATCAAATTTGCCTTAAACTCCAACCACACAGAAAAGCTAAAGAAATGTATTTTTAATAATTAGGCTGTAGCTGTACATTAAATACGCTGGGGTGGGTAAGGTTATTTATATCATCGGTTGAGCAGCTTGTAAAGAATGTGTTTTCTGGTGATGAAAAAAAGTAAGCCTTCTGAAGAAAAGTGTTCAGAGTCAAATAAAATCTAAATGAAAGAAACGGCAATATGTTACCTCGAACTGTAATTCATTAATAAACTGAATATTCAATTCATTTCAATATATTAATGTATTCTTCCTGAGAGAACTCTTATAGTATACATCATCACATTTATATCATAACTAGCAAAATACCCACACTTCCCAGCGGAGAAGTAGTGTGTTAAAGAAGTTATGAAAAAGAAAAGGAAACATTTAAAAAAAAAAAAAAAGTAACACGATTGTCAATGTAAGTGTTTTGTCACTGTTATGAGTGTCGCTGTGATATATATATATATATATATATATATATCAAAATACCTGCGCTTCGCAGCGATGTCGTGTGTTAAAGAAGTTATGAAAAAGAAAAGGAAACGTTTTAAAAATAACGTAACATGATTGTCAAAGTAATTGTTTTGTGTATTTGGCGGCAGCGTCACAAAGTTGTTTTCGGTAGCTGCATCAGAAAATATACCACGACGTTTGACACGCCTCCTTTTTACTGTTTTCTCACAGCTTGGATTGCTGCTGTCATAATGGGTTTGAGTCTACATATATACACACATACATATCTTCATATCTATATACATATATACATATCTACATATATACACATATATATATACATACCTATCTACATCATATATTCACACATACATGCATGCATACATACATACACACACACACAAATTATATGTGTGTGTGTATATATGTATGTATATATATATATATATATATATATATATATATATATATATATATATATATATATATATATATATATATATATATATATATATACTGTACAATGTAGATAGGGGTATGTATATGTGTATATATATATATATATATAATATACATACATATACAAACATACACACAGGTATATATATATATATGTGTCTATATGTGTGTGTGTATAGCTTTGGTCACTGAGTGCAAGGGAAAAATAATAAAATGTAGTCTAAGTTATTAAACAGTAAAACATTAACGTTTTAAGAAGTACAGGTACATTGAGCACTACCGGAGTGTTTGCGGGTAAACTACATTTTAAAGATGGTGTAACAGAACAGGTAAGTAGTACTAACGGCACCTAAAATGTATATGGATCATCTCTCGGTAGTAGATCCCTTTTGAAAGGCGCTACACGACGGCTGTGGTATAGAAATTACATTTTCTATGTGAACGTCCAAATTTCTGCCTCTGGTAATGTGCCTTACCGCCATTTAAAGAAAATTAGTTTTGTGTCCTCTGCAGTGTTAAGAGGCTTTGGTTTGGGGTAAAAGGAAAAAAGGTGTAAAGAAAGGAAACTTGCCTTTTTCTTTTATATAGTATAGAGAGATGTGTTCGCTGACGATATGAGTGCCTTTTGGGGACAGTCGCGGTGGGTCTTGTGTAGACTGGTGAGACGTCCCTGCCATTAATCGGCTGTGATGGTACTGTCAGTCCTCCACTCCTGTGCATGTCTTCATAATCCGAGCTGATGACCTCATAATCGTATACGTGCAAAAGAAAGTGCGAATCGCCTTAATATTAGTTTGCCACAATGTAGAAAAGGGGTCACGTGTTTGCACTTGTCTGGGCTATAGCTCAGGGGGAGGATGAAAAAATGAAAAGTGCTCACTTTGACTTAAGGCAGAAGCGCAGTCAGCGTCTCAAAGGCCGGCACAGCTATGCGCGCGCGCCGGCTGCTCGACTTTCGCTGGGCAGGAGACCCCATTTTTTGCAGACTCGTTCACGTGATCAAAAGTCTCAGCGCTCTTTGGAGGTCATTCATACATATATATATATATAGCAAAATACCCGTGCCTCGCAGCGGAGAAGTAGTGTGTTAAAGAAGTAATGAAAAAGAAAAGGAAACATTTTAATAATAACATAACATGATTGACATTGTCATGAGTGTTGCTGTCATATATATGCCTGCCTGAATAAGTCACCCTCGCTTCGCTCTTACTTTTTTACCGTTCATTTAATCATGGCTAGTGGCGGAAAAATTATAAAAAAAAAAAAGGAGGATTACACTGAGTATCGCTTTACCAAAACAATTATTGATGGCGAATCAATTATTCATAAAGCTTGAATTGGTGATCTGTTTTTCTGTGTTAACCTCATATTTTTTCATACTTCTTCTCAAACCAAGGGGGTGCGAGGGTAAAATGAATCGAGAAGAAAAGGAAACATTTTAAAAATAACGTAACACGATTGTCAATGTAACCTTTTGTAAGTAGTGCCTGGAGGATTCAGTGTGGAGAAACTGTAGAGACAGCGTGTGTATTAACTTGTGGATTTTTCTGTGAGTATTTGGTGGCAGTGTGACGAAGTTGCTTCGGAAGATGGCGTTAGCCGCGGAGCTCAGCTCAGAGCGAAATGAGGTGAATGGGAGGGGAGAGGATGACGTCACTCCTCCACCCGCCTTAACTGTCAATCCCCCACAAACACAGTCTCTCAGAATTTGCATAAGCACAGCCTTTGACCAGCAATTTGAACTTAGTTAGAAAGTGATCAAAACTGTCGTTTATACCCTGCGTCCTCTCATTAAACTTGTATCCCGCATTAGCTGTGGGCATGACAAACGCCAGCGGCAGCCTGTCTATGACCTTAATTTAAACTTTAGTTTTACACCATGCTTTGTTTCTGAAGTAGCTGCAGGCATGAATATGCTTGTACAGTATGTGTCACTCGCTCGCTTCTTATTGTTTCGCTGCCTTCTCAATTGTATAATGCATGTTTTCTTCAGCTTATTTTTGAGCTCTTCCTGGTTTTCTACGTAATGCGTTGACAGTCAGTTCACGTGATTACGTGGGAGGCGTGATGATGTCACACGAAACTCCGCCCCCCACGTCTTTCCAGCTCAACTCTATTACAGTTAATGGAGAAAAATACCTTCCAGTTATGACCATTAGGCGTAGAATTTCGAAATGAAACCTGCCCAACTTTTGTAAGTAAGCTGTAAGGAATGAGCCTGCCAAATTTCAGCCATCTACCTACACGGGAAGTTGGAGAATTAATGATGAGTCAGTCAGTCAGTCAGTCAGTGAGGGCTTTGCCTTTTATTAGTATAGATTATAGTTAAACAATGGATTGTCTGAAATGAGAACACAATCACTTTGCTGATCACTGAAAGCAGCAAACTCTATCTATCTAATACTGTACCTGTGTGTAATACATGCAAGAATCCATACAGTATATACCACAATTAAGCCTGTATACGTGGCACACACCACCTGCAGCTGGCTTACTAATTTCAGAATGTCTCTATGCCAGTACATGGTGTTATAGTAACATATTGTTATGTGTGCATTTGTTGTGCATTTCATTTATTAATATATGAATTCTGTTTCTGTAATTTACCTTCACTTGATTTAGCAAAGATTTATTTTGTATTTATGCAATGCCATTCACAGAAGTAACGATATACAAACACAATAGTCGCTCCTTGCACTATACACAGATGGCTAAAGTTATTGTCAAAGCTTGTCCATATTGTAGTTGGTCTTTAATTCAGTTGGTCCGAGTATTAGGTTTGACCCTTCTGGTTGCAGCTTCATGTTGACTATTCTTTTGCCCTTTGCTCATTTTCTTTATTAGCAGTCGGGTTTTTGGAGAAATGTCATTTATCCCTTTTGTTTTGACTCCTGTCAGTTTTTCGTTACGACGCTCCACCACGTGCTCCATTTTCGCATCCAACAAACTGACTTGGTGGATTATATATAGAAAGGCAGCGAAACCGCACAGAGCAATGAAAAGTCTACAGTTCCATCTTTTCATTCACTTTCTGTTGTATCCTCAAAGGGTCTGGCTGCAGACATCCACTGTTCACTTGGAAGTCCACCACAAGGATTCAAGTGGTTACTACAAGCCTACCATTTTTCAATACACACGGTGGAAGTATGTTTTCTAGCATCCTAAGGTTATAAAATGTGACTTCATTAATTAGTGATTTATTAAAAATATAGGACAGAGGTGCATTGTCGAACAAAAGCCAACAATATAACAAAACAAAGGCAATATGCAAACAGATGTTCCTCTGCTCCTCTGTCCGTTACTTTGTTGTCAAACAGTTTTTCACAGTCTGTACACCTGGAAAGCCACAGTTTACACATACAGTATGTATATGTAGTCATGGCTTGGAAGGAGTTTAAAGTGGCAGTAGCCATGCAGGATGGTATCCTTTCATAGTGATTTAACATTATGTACAGCTTGTAATGGCTTTTAAGTCATGAGGACTGCAAAACTGTGCTTCTCCCATAACATCTCTCTTTATAAATTACCAAAATGGAAAAATATATCTTTTTTTTTTTTTTTATTAAACAAAAAATAATTTTGCATTCTGTAGATAACAGGGTAAACAGCAATATTATATTTATTTATAATTTATTGGATAATGAAAGTTATCTTGTACAGTGATCCCTCCTTGATCGCGGGTGTTGCATTCCAGAGCCCCCTGCGAAAGGTGAAAATCCACAAAGTAAAAACCACATGTTCATATGGTTATTTTTATATATTTTAAGCCCTTAAGCTCTCCCACACTCTTATAAACATTTCCCGCACAGTTATACAGCATAAACCCTTTGTATTCTCTTAAATATTAGGTAAGATTAGTTGAAATTATGTATGTAAAAACACTGTTTATATATAGTAAAACCTAAATATTATTTTAAAGATATCGAGCATCTCCGATATCACATATGTTACAGCCATTACGATAGACAGGCCACCAGCAATAAATGCGTACAATGCAAAAAAAATAGTATACAGTAATATGTGTGTACAGTGACACTAAACGTACGTACATGTACTAAGTACTGTACGTGGAAAATTAATTATGGTTACTCACCAACAATGACACAACGACTTGTCTGATAACGATGAGTTTAATTTTACTGCACAACAAAGAAGAAGAGCGTTACAGCTCTTCTAAAGGAGCCTCTTCAGGTGACTGTGTAGCACCACCGTTGTTCTTCTTCTGGCAGTCATCAATCCAGATTCCATCCGGACTACCACCTTATTACATCCACTTACAACTCATTTTGCCCCCTGGTTAAAGGACATTGCGGCCGTAGATCTTATATTCTTTTCCTCCTTTTTAAATAAAAAGAATCATGGACTCATTGATGCCGTAATGGCATCCTACAGCGGTGTAGCTGTTCCTTTCCTTCAACATATCAAAAACTTGTACCTTTTTGGCAATCATTAACATCTTCCGTTGGCGCTTGGGCACGGCCCCTGAAGCAGTAGCAGGAGCAGATTGTTTTGGAGCCATAATGAAGGGCTTGACTACGCACAAAGATAAACACAAAAGAGCACAAAAGTTAACTCTTTACCCAGCGAAACACGTTGATTCTGAATGAGCGAGACGAGACTTCCTGGTTAATGCGGCAGAATCAAAGTCGGCGCTCTGTCGCTGAGCCAATCAGCACACAGGAATTTAACTCCGTGCTCTGACTGGGTAGCTTCTCAGCCATCCGCCAATAGCATCCCTTGTATGAAATCAACTGGGCAAACCAACTGAGGAAGCATGTAACAGAAATAAAATGACCCATTGTCCGCAGAAACCCGTGAAGCAGCGAAAAATCTGTTATATATTTAGATATGCTTGCATATAAAATCCGCGATAGAGTGAAACCGTGAAAGTTGAAGCACGATATAGCTAGGGATTACTGTAAATCAAAACTCAAACTATATTAAATTTTGGTGCTCCAGTAACTTGGCAACAGTTTAATATTAAAAAGTCTTTTACATTTGTTTTAACATTGATACACTTAACTCAAAATGTCCATGAATTTCATATTATCAGTCTGAATATTATGGATATGAAATTTAATGAGAAGTTTGTCAGGAATTGCATGTTCTATTTAGAAGTACCCTCAAAACCAAAAGCTCTCTCTGCTTGGGAAGCTAACTTTAAGAGTTGAATTAACTGGAAGAAAGGCAGCTTATCACTAAATATATCTATTGCATCTCAAAGCCTCAGAGATCCATTCTAAAATGTTATATAGAATTTATCCTATTAACACATTTTTGGCAAAATTTTATCCAAATATGCAAGTCAACTGTAAATTCTGTGTGCCTGAAACATTGCGACATCCTTTCTTTATTGCTTCTTCTCTTTGCGTTTCTGGAATGAAATGACCAGATGGTTTACCTGTCTCTGGATACCAGGTTTACTTATTATTAAACCAATATTTTCTTTTATGACAACTGAATATTATTTCCTATTAACTTTTTATTATTATTTGGTAAATATTCACAAATGTACATGGTTAAAAGTGTAAACCCTTATTTAATTATTTATTTCAGATTGGGCTGTTTACCATAAATCCCTAGAACTAATGCATTAAAACTACATAAAGTCTTAGAATACAAATACTGAAATTAATTCCCATTTTACACTCACTCTTACTATTAATCTGTTTTCTTTTATTTTTTTCCTGTTTTATATATTCATTTTGATCTTTAACTATTGAATCTTATTTAACTTACTAATGATTTTTACTTGACCAGTTTAATATTTGAAATTTATGTATACTTATATAGACAGTGCTTTGTAATATTTCCTGTATTATTTGCAATTTATGATTAACAAAATAATGAAGACAGCGAAGGAAAAAATAATTCACCTGAAGCTATACTACAGATCAAGTTAAATACACTCACCAGCCACTTTGTTAGGTACAGCTTGCTAGTGCTGAGTTGGACCATCTTGGCCTTCAGAACTGTCGTAATTCTTCATAAAATAGGCTTAGCAAGGTGCTGGAAACATTCCTCTGAGATTTTGGTCCATATTTACATGATAGCATCAAGCAGTTGCTGCAGATTTGTCAGCTGAACATCCATGATGCTAATTTCCCATTCCACCACATCCCAAAGGTGCTCTATTGGATTGAGATCTAGTGACTGTGGAGGACATTTGAGTCCAGTGAACTCACTGTCATGTTCAAGAAACCAGTTTGAGATGATTTGAGCTTTGTTACATGGCTCGTTATCCTGCTGGAAGTAGCCATCAGAAGATGGGTGCACTATGGTCATAAAAGGATGGACATGGTCAGCAACAGTACTTGGGTAGGCTGTGGCATTTAAATGATGCTCAGTTGGTACTAAGGGGCCCAAAGTATGCCAAGAAAATATCCCCCAAACCATTACACCACCACCCCCAGAAACCTGAACCATTGATACAAGGCTGGATAGATCCATGCTTTCATGTTGTTGATGCCAAATTCTTACCCTATCATCTGGATGTCGCAGTAGGAATTGAGACTCATCAGACCAGGCAACGATTTTTCAATCTTTTGTTGTCAAATTTTGGTGAGCCTTAACAATAATCCAAACCACGTTTAAAATATCTTGGGGTGTGTGCACTGTTTAAATTCAGTTGTTATCCTTAGGTTTAAAATATAGGCATGTTAAGGAAACTACATTAAAGTTTTGTTTAGGACTATATAATTGTCCTAAATAGGATAAAGCAGGAGTTCTGATCATTTTTTGCTGTACCTTTACTTTGGTCTTAAATTGTTTGGATCTGAACTCATATTAGGCAAAATTAGAGGTGATCGGGAAATATTCACCATCATATTCAGGGGCAGATTAATTAGGTGTTACTAATAATTTGTGTGCGTGTCTTTTAATTTTTGTTATATACATCTAATGTTTTTAATTATTTTTAATGTATAAATGGTAGTGTTGTTTAATGTTAAATAATAATTAGACTAAAATTTCTATACTTTTAATTTACAAAGAAATTACAAACAAATACAGTTCTGTGCCCTCTTTGCAGCAGAGATGTGGGATTATCCCCATCTAGGGTAGCAGCAAATGAGGGGCATTTTATTGGTTTGGGGAAGTACAGTGGGGTGTTTTTATATACAATGATATCATCACTATGCGCCCAATATATCTTACCGTGTGCACATACTAAATGCATTTGCTTATTTTTTAGTCAATTAAATGGAAAAAATAAACGCAGATCAAAACCAATTCTAAAATATTTAAACATTACATCATTGCTATGTGAATCGGTAAATAGCCAATAATTCTGGATATTTTCATTTACTCAGACTCCTTAAAGCTGTTACTTTTTATAACAGTACTCTTTTTAGATTAGGTGTGTGATATTTGCTGTCTTGAGATGTAAGGAGGAGTCATACACTTAGAACAGGTTTTTTTTTTTTTTTTCTTATGATCCAATCTTGCCCTACTTAGTGTTTTCTAGACGTATTCCATGACATTTAATGTCCCCCTAGGATTGTAATGGGGTGGGTGTTTGGAGTCCCTCTTTCAGAATAGTTGCAAATCGTCATGACAAAGCCATGTTAATTGCTTATTAAATCTGTAGCGACCCACCTTGACATATTTCACAAACCATAAATGACCTGTTCCTATTAAATACAGCAGTCACTTGTGACCTACAACCATAGTTTAAAAAACTCTGACTTAGAAGGCTAATATTTAATGGACAAGTCAAATTACCTCAAACTTATGATACTTTCATTTTCCGAATCTTTGTGACCTTTTTTAGATTGTCTAACGTTCATTAGTATAACCAACAACGTTGGTGGTCGCCGTCTTCCTCTTCCCTCATTGACATATTTGGGTATTAAAACCTTCTGTGATATTTTTGACAGCTCAAGCCTCTTGACTTTTCAGTCACTACACTCAGGTCCCCAATTCCCGCTGTTTCTTTTTATCTTTATCCACAATCAGTCCTAAAGACATATGGTATTTCATTGTCCCTTCTTCCTCTCTTATCTACTAATGATTTCCTCCACTCCTTATCATCTACGAAGAAGCCCGTTTCCACACTTTCAGATAAACAAAACTACTTGACGACCCCTTCTCTTGTGTTTAGTTGGGTCTTGTGACCATCCCTGTGCCTCCCTATTATATTAGAAGAATATATTTAATAATATGTCCTGGCTTCCAAAAATCCAAACTATCTACCTGATGAATTTAAAACTGTTCCCTGGTTATGTCCTACTACTGCAGGCGTTATGCAGTGGGTCTAGCTTCTGATCCTTTCTACCACCTCTGTAGCCATTGTGTTCCTGGTACCTTTATCCACATGTTTAGGATCTCTGTCACTAATATTCTGTCTTTGAGGAAGGAAGGAGAGGAATATTCAATGTGTCCTGCTTCCTGGTCTCTCAATTCTATGCAGTTCTTTTTTCATTGTGGACATTTCTCATTACCAAGTAGACAGTGATCTACCAGTAAAAAGCTCCTGAGTATATATTTCTCGCATCTATGGAAACCTTTGTTTTATAATTTAAGTTCTTCTTGAACTTAATGAATCCTGCATTACTTTTTTTTTGTCATCCTCTGTCTACCCTGGGATCTTTACTAGAATATGTCTGCCAGGGACCTCCCTTGCATCCCCCCACTTCTCTTGTCCTCTTTCCATTCATTGAGTTGGTTGGATTTATTTGTTATGGGGGGCAATCAGGTCGTACTTTTGCCTCTCTATTTTCTTGAACTTGCTGTTGTGATTTCAAGATGATGTATTTCATTGTTTTTATTGAAAATGAAATAAAATAATCTGTAGAAAGATTGTTATTCCTTTGGGTACATGTTAGCTAAAACTTTTGTTTATATTATTCCTACTGTGATCCACAATATGTATCCGGTCCAGTCAGTGTTGTCAATTACCTTAATTATGGTGTTTCTGGCCAGGCATCCTACACAGACATATGCACGTGCCCAGAGAGGATGTGGTGTCAAAGAAATTTGGTGCACCTTCTGTAGAACTACTTTATTAAAATGGATTTACCTGTATTTTGAATTGTATCCATTTTGGCTGCTTAAACTGCAATGAATTTGATACTCTTTATGAATGTATGCTCTAATATTAAACAGAAGCTTCCCTCCTCTCTGATTGTTGTGTGTTATATAAATTGGGTTTTATTGTAAGCCAATTTGTAGATGTAGTTCTCTGAAGCCACTGTGGATTTCGCTGTATTGTCTGTGTGTTTATTAAAGGTTGATCCGAAGCTGATCTGTGTTTTCCTCACTAGCTCTTTCTGGATAGTAGCCTTACTCCCTTGGATGCCTCTCAGGCATTCTGTTTCCTCCACTGAGAATAACTGAACATGGCATGTCTGTAGTCTGCTGTAACATGATATCATTGGCTGCACCAGGAAGCCTCCCCCAAGTGTGGTGACAGCCTTGTTTATTCTGTTTCCATATCCCCTGAGTTAAATAGAGATAGTAGACAATTTACAACTGAACCCAAATTTTAGGAGGAGAGTTTTAAGTATTCTTACCTTGTTAATCTGTTTACATTACTGCCTTGTTAGACCTTTTTTTCTGTGTTTGCACACCTGCTATTGTTCACTGCACTCCTTCATTATTAAAGACTCTGGAAATGACACAAATGACTTGGGGTGCACAGTAAAAATGAGTGACCACTGATAAGTATCAAACCAAATCATGTGAAGGTGATGAGATCGTGCTCATTTTTATGTTTCAAACATTTTTTCAGCATGAACTGTAATATCTAACTGAAATAATGATTTATTGGCATGTTAAATCTGGTGTTGCAAAAACCTTTTCTTTCAATTCAATTTTTCATATCATTTTAGTATTTTCATTGATTATGACATTGTGCCAAAAGTTGGGCTGAAGAAAAGGTTAGATATTTAGCAAGAACTACAACAAAAAGGTTAGACATTTAAAAAGAATTACAACAAAATAACAGATATATCTATCAATCAATCCATCTGTTTACCATACTTGCTTATCCAAGTTTGAAATAAACACCCTTTTCTCTTTGTTGTGAGCCTGCTTTCTCACAGTATATAGGGAGCCTGATCCTATTTCTGCCAGATAAGGAGGGAATCAGACATGTTGTGAATTAAACATATTTAATGCTGGTAATATGATGATATTAATATAAAAGACAATGCAAAATACACTTATTTAGCAATAAGAAATATTGGTAAATGCATAAACCTGAAAAAGGCCTGACAGATAGGGGACAGGTTCCATATTGGCTTTGACACACTGTATTCTCACTGATTTGCAATGTTTCGTACAAGAACTACGTTACACTGTGGCAACGGTTAATGAACAAGTCTGTATTATTTTTGTTTCTGCTGTTGCCTTCCAAAGGTAAAAGGCAGCGCTACTCAAACAAGAGAGGTTCTGAAACAACATTTCCGAGATCTGGGTGGGGTGCTGACAAAGCTGTTGGACGAACGGTTAGCTTCACTGCTGCTAGAAGTGGACACAATTGAACAGAACAGCATTCGGCCGCTTGATGACTGCCAGAAGCTGATTGAACAAGGGGTTGGCACAGCGGATGAGCTCCTTCGGGAAGGTCAGTGATTTTTAGGAGTTTTTTGGGTATGGCAAATTTGCACTGTGCGTTCTACTCATTGGCACTAGTGAAATGTACTTTTAAAATTTGCTAATTTTAGTTTAATCGGAAGTATTTTGACTGATTTTTATAGCACCTTTACCTGAACACACTGGGGATGTCCTCATGAAAGTAATAAATTGTGTGTGTACGTCTTGCAAACATCAAGGTGCATGGGTGCAAACCACAAGGGTACAGGTTATGTTTTCACAATATATGTTAATTGTGATATTGTGCTCTTTAAAAGGATGGCAGTGCCTGGTAATGAAGACATAGTTAATTTTGCCATCAATATTAAATGCAAAACTATATAGTTAGTTTTCGGCTATTTTTCAAGCTTAGCTTACTGCCATAAAGTGTAATGTTAATTCACATTAAGTTTGTGACTGACCCGAGCTGACATTGCTTCCTTGCTTTAAACAGTAAATCATATAATGTGGTGGTCCTACAGTTTATTGGTTTTGCACTTTGTGAGCTCACACAAGTAGAAGGAGCCAACATTTCTAGACTCTAAAAAGCCAGGCTATAATCTGAATGCTTTTATCCCTACAGGCGAAGCAGCTCTGCGGTGCAGCATTGGAGGCAAGGATGATAAATTATGCAGCTTTACTAAAAAGGCACTTCAGATCCAGTTGGATAGGTGAGGGGAGACGCTTGGCGTCAGAACTTCTTAAATATGTGTTTTAGTAGCTTCTGGAAGGAGTCCAGTTCAGGGAATGCAGTTAGCTGCTCTTTCATGTAAGTGCATGCTCCATGTGATATTATGACTAGATTGGATCTGCTTGGGCCTATCACAGCAAAAAGTTGAGTCATTGACTAAATATTTGTTGGTAGAACAGTTAATTCTGAAAATCCCCAAAGATGCACTCTCTGGAGCCTGTGCAGGGAGCTGATCCTGAATAGAATTAATACTATTTTTTTGATTAAAAGGTGAACTGTATTTCCAAAGTCACTCCCACTGCTTGAAAGATTTCAGTTTGACCAATTCTCATTATAATCATACAAATCTATCTTTAGATTCTATACATAAAGCTCTGATGTGCAAGAATGCATTTAATGGTAATGATTACACGACTTTCACCTACCCTTTTTCTCTCTTCAGTCTGCCGGAGGTCCCAAGCCTAGTGGATGTACCATGTTTGTCGGCTCAGCTGGACGAGTCTCTTCTTGGGGTGTTGAGGGAAAGAATTTTCAGCCATGGTACAGTGGCATCCCACCCTCCTGTTCAGATCGATGAGCTTACGGAAAGGCCTGGTGGCATTCAGGTCCGCTGGTGTAAGGCAAGTGTTCTGCCTGAGAAGAGTTTTTCATGTAAAATTTAAAGATAGCTTTTGACTAAACAGATAAGAATGCCCCCCCCCTCACACCATTAACTGACCTTAGTGTCAGTTAGAGCAAGATAAAAGAGTTGTAAGGAAAATTTAAAATGATACTGTCAAATGAAATTTGGAATAAGCAAATATTTACATGTACTGCCAGCTTTATCCAGGAGAGAATAAGCCTTGTGGAGCACATAATTGCATCCTCCACCCCAATCTTTGTTCGAAAGGCAAACTGCAGTGGGTCTGGGTTGTTTACCGCAAGAAGATTTGTATAGTCCTACTATTGCTACTACTTTGTGGTCCTTTGCTACTTGATTAATGGTACTTACAGTGTTCTGTAGTCAGTGAGGATGGACTGCACTGTGCAGCAATAGAATTTGATGAGCATAGATGGAGACATCCTGGCTTGTGTTGGGCCTACTTCAGGTTATATGTTTGGACAGTAAAATCAAAGTGTTATGTGTTAACAATTGCAAGTCCCTCCTCATGTTTTGAGATTGGTGTCACCCTTCTGCCCTGTAGTTTCTACTTGTGTTTCAAGATTCGTTTGTCTGCTTTTAGCTCATTACACTTTTGCATTACTCCAGGTTGACGATGAGTTTGCTGCTCAGGACTATAGATTACAGTACCGTAAAGGAACCTCTGGCCTTTTCGAAGATGTGTATGTTGGCCAAGATATGGAGTATATTGTACTTCACATGGACCCCAATATGGATTACCAGTTCCGGGTGTGTGCTCGTGGAGACGGTCAGCGAGAATGGAGTCCCTGGAGTATCCCTCAGGTGGCCTACACAACTTTGGCTCCTCATGGTAAGATGTATAGTTCACATTTACAAGGTTGTATAGTGGGGCCTATGAGATCTTCTGGCTTGTAGTTTAACTAACAATCTGATTTCTGTAGAGTGGAGTACAGGCACTGAGGGCTACAGTTTGAGCAGTAGAAGGAATATGGCTCTGAGAAATGACACAGCCTTGTCCAGGGGGGTTGTGCTTTACTCGAAAGCTCCCACCTACTTCTGTGGCCAGACGCTTACCTTCCAGTAAGTATTTCCCATGTGCACCTATCCTGAAAGTGGCATTTGGTGCACTTGTAATATATATTCCCTTTCTTTTTTGCAGGATCATAACTGCAGGGCAGGTTGATAAACGAGATAGCATCGGTGTCTGTGTGGAGTGTGTGAATGGTCAAGAGACTCTGCAGAGGGACAGAGCAGTCTGCATCTCCACCAATGGTAAGCGGTGAACTGTTCAAAGAGGCCTTTACATATTCAGGGCACACATATATCTCAGTCCCAGCATACACTGGTTTGCAGCGAGGGTCTGTGAATAAGCTTACCACTTGAGTAGCATTGGGCACTCACAGAACCTCGGTCTTACTGGCAGAGATCCGTTTGTGTATCCTGGTTTGAAATTTGTTGTTCATGGGCCTAAACATGTCCTTTGAAGGATAAACAGGCCCATTAGGGCAAACAAAATCATGAACATTTGCAGCTCTTGACCTTTATCTGCCATTTATTACTCAGATTACTTAATGTAACTATATTATTCCTCATTTTGATATACTTATGTTTTTATAATAGTGCATTAATAACTGAAGATTACTTTGCAAAAGGTTATAATGTCTTAATTCAGTGTGTGTCCATGTACTGTATTAGTTTTTAATTCATACAAAAATTTGATAACCTTCTGTAACTCAATTTCATTCATTCCAGTTAGGTTTGTTTGGCAAATTTTAGTTGTGTGATGACCAAAAGCCTTGAGTGCCCGAGCCAGTGGAAGCCAAACATATGCACACTTAGTATAATAAATAACCAATAAGCAGAATTTGAGACTTTCTAAATAATGCATTTTCACAACTTGTTCACAGAATGTGCCTCAAATGCAAACAGAATGTTGAAACATTGAGTGTTTGTTAGATTTGAGTGTTATTGTATGTGAACATTTTTAGTTATGTATTTAATCAATCCTTTGGTCATACCCATGGCCCAATGTTGGCTCCTGAGAGATCTGGACAGACTGAGCATGGCTGGTTTCATTTAGCTGTTGTAATGTGGCACAATCAGTCCATTTTACATGTGCTTCAGTCAACTGTTTATTCATAGAAACCTGATTTCTAAAATGCCATGTAAACCCTTATTCTGATCAGAGAAACCTGACTAACAGAGGTAGATTTCTCCATAAATAACCTAATTATGTGGCCATGTAAACCCTTAACAGGGGTACTGTTAAGGATTTTGTAGTCTGTGCATGTCCATTGCACTCTGTCATGTACTTTGCACAAGCTCTCAGTAGCCGCGAGCAGAAACATCCACAAAATACATTTCCAGAAGCAAATATTCAGGCGATTGCATTATTCCTTCTACTGGCTAAAATAATCTGTCTGCGTATTTCGGAAATGAATAAGTTTATATTAATTATCTGAATGTACAGTGCTAACCTTGCAACACAATTTTGAGAGCAGTAGGTTAATGCATTAAAAGTAACACTGCCTACATAGTGTGATTTACTTTAAATAACGAGTATCCTGACAAAATATATCTCTCTCTATTATATAAAAAGCTCTTTAGTCTTATTAAAGTAAAAATACCTGCATTGTTATTATTCCAGCAGCACTGGGTGGTAAGTCAAGAAGCACACGTGCCAGTATAGTCAGTCCTTCATAGGGCTCAATCACACAGCCAAGTGGAAAAAAGAAAGCTGCTTGTAATCTGGTAACTGAAATCTATAAATAAAGCATGAATTTTTGATTAATCATATTTATAAAACACAACACTTTGGGGCATTTTGACAAAGGAGAACTCAAGAAGATTGCTTGCCCATGTAAATGTGGTTTATTAAGAAACCAGGTTTCTGCTTTAACTGGATTATTCATGTTAATCTGATTATGTGTGTGCACGTAAACGTACTCATTGAATCACATACTGCCTGATGGCATGGAAGAAAAACACAGTCCCTGCCACTGTAGAATACTGGCTGCTGCCAGCATATTGCACTTGTGCAAAACAATAGGGCTTGGATCATTTCTGACACCTGGCTGTTTTAACAGCTGGCAGCTACTGGTGTTGTGTGCCTCACAGTATTTGTTGCCCAATATGGACAATGTCACAATGTTTCTATTTTAAACCTGATCAGCAGAAAAAGACTCTTTAATGTCAAAGTGAAAACAGATCTCTGCAAAGTGGTCTAAATTAATTACAGATATAAAACCCAAAATTGTCAGTCACATAATCATTCAAGTCACTGTTGGTAGATACACCTATAGTAACCATAACAGTCTTGAGTCTTTGTGCACAGATCCCTACCAGCTTGGCACATCTGACCACTGACTTTTTTTTCTTCATTCTTCTTTGAACATTTTCTCAAGCCTGTCTTGTTGCATGGTGATCATAAATGAGCAGCGTTTATCAAGTCCAGCCACAAATTCTCACTTGGGTTGAGGTCTGGACTTTGACTCTGCCACTCCAGGACATTAACATTATTGTTTTTCTGCCATCCCTGTGTAGCTTTGCCTTTATTCATGGGGTTGTTGTCAAGCTGGAAAACAAATCTTCTCCCGAGGTGCAGGTTTCTTCCAGGCTGTGTCAGTTTTTTTTCTGTATTTTGCCACATTCAATTTACCCTCGCAAGCCTTCCAGGGCGTGCGGCAGAGAAGCATCACCACATACTTCATACCCAGGCTGGTGTGTGTTTGAAAATGGCCAGAGTTCAAACATAGCATTTAGTCTGCCGGCCAAAAAGACTGATTTTGGTCTCATTAGACCATAGAACTTTTTTCCAGCTGACTTCAGAGTCTCTTTTTTTTTTTTTTTTCTGGCAAACTCTAGTTGAGGTGTCCTGTGCCACTTTGCCACTCTCTCTCGTGAAGCTGGGAGTGTAAGAGGCAATCTTAGAAAGTTAAAGCTTTGAGTTAAACCTATATTAGTGTTTGCTTAATTTCAATAGAATATAAATTTTGGTAACACTTTACATTAAGTGTCCATAATTACACTGTAACTACTATGTAATTACCTATATAAGTACAGTGCAACTATGAGTTATTACTCTGTACTTATTGTGTAATATAAAGTAACTTTCTAGTTGATTACTCAGTTGTCATTGTTATGCCACAGTTTATATAATTGCAATGTATCACTGATCCAAAAGCAAATGTATTTACATAGTTACATTGTATCTGTACTTTCAAAATGTAATAAAAACATCAGGGTATGTAACTACAACTATGTAACAGATTTTACCTGGTCTGAGAAATTGTAATGGAGAATTGCAGTGATAACTGTATAGGTTTTCAATGATATTTCAAGATCTTTTCTAAATGGTGAAAACACCTTTGCAAAATGATTAACGCTTTTTCCCAAAATCTAGAGGGGCACCTCCTTTGACATGTTTTGCTTAACCAAGCATTTGTCACATTCTTGTAGTTGTGTTACATTATTTACTGTTGAATTTTTTTGGGCTATTATTATACCCACCCCTAACATAATACTGCCAAACTTGCATCATTCAATCAAGGTACACAGGGTCACAGAGCCATTCCAAGCATCACCAGGCACAAGTCAGGAAATAGCCCAGGATGGGGAGCCATCCCATTACAAGGCCTACATCTCAGGATGATGGATCTGTGAGGCAGAAGCGTTAACTATTTTGCAAAGGTGTTTTCACCATTTAAAACAGATCTTGAAATATCATTGAAAACCTATACAGTTATCACTGCAGTTCTCCATTATAATTTCCCAGACCATGGAACATCTGTTACATGCTGTAGTTGTAGTTACATACCCTGATGTTTTTATTACATTTTGAAAGTACAGATACAATGTAACTAACATTGTAAATGTAACTTTAACCGTGTAATGCTGGATAAAACATTACCTGCCTTCTTCCAGTATGTGGACTTTAACACCCGGGGAAATAGGACTATCGACCTACTGTATGCAAATGTTAAAGACGCATACAGCGCCACCCTGCTGCCTACGATTGGGAAAGCAGATCATAATCTGGTTCAGCTTCAGCCTCACTACAAACCAAGAGTGAGGGTGCTACCTACAACCACACGCTCATTCAGGAAGTGGTCCACTGAGGCAGACAGGCTCTGAGAGACTGCTTTGGAACTACAGACTGGGATATCCTGCTGGGGTCACATAGTGAGAACATTGAGGATGTTGTTGACTGCACAACTGATTACATCAACTTCTGTATGGACATTGTAGTTCCAGTAAGAACAGTACGCTGCTATGCTAACAACAAGCCATGGTTTACAAGTGACATCAAAGGCCTTTTGAACCAGAAGAAAAAGGCTTTTAAAGACGTTGATCAGCATGAGCTCAAGCGCGTGCAGAAGGAACTTCGAGTCCAGTTTAGGGTGGCGAAAGAGCAGTACAGGAGAAAGCTGGAGCAGAAGTTGCAGAATAACAGCATGAAGGAAGTGTGGGATGGGATGAAGATCATCACTGGCTGTAGCTCGAAGCGTGGTGCCACCAACGAGAGACGAGGAGAGAGCAAACCAAATGAACAACTTCTTTAACAGGTTTGACTACCCTAACCCACTCTCACCTCGGAGTACTGCATCCTCCAACCATCCTTCTGCTGGTACCAGCATAGGTGAGACATCCCCACCCACAATTACAGCAGCACAGGTGAGCAGAGAGCTGAGGAGACTTCGTGCCAGCAAAGCAGCGGGTCCAGATGGTGTATCACCACGACTGCTGAAGGCCTGTGCGTTGGAACTGGGGAGTCCTTTACAGCGCATCTTCAACCTGAGTCTGGAACAGGGGAGAGTCCCCATACTTTGGAAAACATCTTGTATCACCCTTTTCCAAAGGTATGACGTCCTAGTGAGCTCAGTGACTTCCGACCTGTTGCTTTGATGTCACATGTAATGAAGACCATGGAGCGGCTGCTGCTTCACCACGCCCTCGACCCTCTGCAGTTCGCATACCAGGAGAAGGTGGGAGCAGAGGATGCCATCATTTATATGCTACACCGATCCCTCTCCCACTTGGACAGAGGCAGTGATGCTGTAAGAATTATGTTTTTGGACTTCTCTAGCGCCTTCAACACCATCCAACCTAGGGACAAGCTGACTGAGATGGGAGTAGACTCACACCTGGTGGCATGGATCGTGGACTATCTTACAGACAGACCTCAGTATGTGCGTCTTGGGAACTGCAGGTCTGACATTGTGGTCAGCAACACAGGAGCGCCACAGGGGACTGTACTTTCTCCAGTCCTGTTCAGCCAACATACATCAGACTTCCAATACAACTCGGAGTCCTACCACGTGCAAAAGTTTGCTGACGACACTGCTATCGTGGGCTGCATCAGGAGTGGGCAGGAGGAGGAGTATAGGAACCTAATCAAGGACTTTGTTAAATGGTGCAACTCAAACCAATTACACCTGAACACCAGCAAGACCAAGGAACTGGTGGTGAATTTTAGAAGGCCCAGGCCCCTCATGGACCCCGTGATCATCAGAGGTGACTGTGTGCAGAGGGTGCAGACCTATAAATACCTGGGAGTGCAGCTGGATGACAAATTGGACTGGACTGCCAATACTGATGCTTTGTGTAAGAAAGGTCAGAGCCGACTATACTTCTTTAGAAGACTGGCGTCCTTCAACATCTGCAATAAGATGCTGCAGATGTTCTGTCAAACGGTTGTGGCGAGTGCCCTCTTCTACGCAGTGGTGTGCTGGTGAGGCAGCATAAAGATGAAAGAAGCCTCACGACTGGACAAACTTGTTAAGAAGGCAGGCTCTATTGTAGGAGTAAAGCTGGACAGTTTAACATCTGTAGTAGAGCGACGGGCATTAAGCAAACTCCTATCAATCATGGAGAATCCACTGCATCCTCTGAACTGTGTCATCTCCAGGCAGAGGAGTAGCTTCAGTGACAGACTGCTGTCACTGTCCTGCTCCACTGACAGACTGAGCAGATCGTTCCTCCCCCACACTATGCGACTCTTCAGTTCCACCCGGGGGAATAAATGCGAACATTACTCAAAGTTATTGTCTGCTTTTACTGTACATGCATTTTTATTACTATTTAATTTAATATTGTTTTTTTTATGTATCAGTATACTGCTGCTGGATTATGTGAATTTCCCCTTGGGATTAATAAAGTATCTATCTATTTAACCATGTAAGTAAGGACACTTGTTTTTGGATCAGTGATAAATTGTTACATTGTAATTGTATAAACTGTGGAGCAACAATGACAACTGAGTAATTAATTATAACGTTACTTTGTATTACACCGTAAGTACAGAGTAATAACTCGTAGTTACGCTGTACTTATACTTGTAATTTACATAATAGTTAACAGTGTAATTATGGACACTTAATGTAAAGTGTTACCTAAATTTCTTTCATAGACAATGGTATAGTCTTTTTCCCCCTGTAAGTTTGTATGAGAGAGAACGTTCTTGCTGTAATCAAGATACAGTGTGACAATTGAATCAGTTGATGTTTAGAAAAGGTCCAGTCCACAAGGACTTAAAAGACCCATTTTCAACATAGAAATGGGATAGGCATACAGTTTTGTGACCGTTCTGAAATGGTTCAGAAACGTTTACAAGTGATTTTGTAACAATTAGAAATTTAACAAAATTTACGCTTTGAATAGAACTTCTCTTAAACAAGAACTTTCTTTTTTTTGCTATATCAATTTTCTCTTTTTTCTGTGTGAACTAAAACTTTTAAAAACGAAGATATTTTGTCTGTGGAATCATTTCAATGCATCAGACTTTTTGCTGAATCCCATTTACAAGCTGGAGCTGCAGAACTTTGGTAATTTCAGATAAATGCAGCTACATTTTTCATCAGAAAACTTGCCATCTGAAGGCATTGAACTGGAAACACACCATCTGAGGATACTTGTGCTCCAGAACTCATCAAAGAAAGAAAAAGAACTGAGCTATTGCATGGTACTGTACTACTGTGCTCTTATCTTCTATCTCTGCATGATCGTAAATGAAAGCAAGGTCGCCATACCTGAACTTGAGAAGATTTAAGAGACTGTGATATAATATAAGGCATTGTGGAGGAGTGCTTGTTTTTTTTTTTTTGCCTGAGTCATGGAAGGAACTGTAAGGAAGCAGTTTGGTTTGCAGAGCAGCCGATTGTGACGTAGTTGTTGCTAGGAAAGGCGCTGTCAGTAACATGAGCTGCTGTGATCATGGCAATGTCTAAGCATAACTCAAGTGAAGTTGGGAGTGATCGGAGTACAGACTCAAAGCCAGAGAATGTGATTAGGGATCTTAAAGGTCACATAAAGCAAAGGAAAGATCAACTTTCTGAACTTATGGCTGAAATCGAAAACCTTAAAGACGTTCCGGAAAATCACATAGAAGTAGCGCAAAAGCTTGGACTCTCTCGTGAGACACACAGTCAGTTCGAAGGGCTCAATAAAGGTCTAATATCAGCGCTAGGAAAAGAAGGTGCAATTAAAAAACAGAAAACAACATTCACAGAAACCTCTAAGAACTGGAATAAATTTATTGACGCTACAGCACCATGGCTGGAAGATGCAAAGAGCCTTTTAGCACACTCATCTGACAAACAGCTAGCTAATCAATTTGGAGAGATGCAATTGCAAGAACGGGATCGCATGAAGTCCAGAATGCAGCAAGCTTCTCCTCCGTTAAAGCGCGCTCTTGATACTAAGTGTGGCTCTTTAAACCAGCAAATCGCTGTGGCATCATCACCTTCTTCGGCAGTGTTGGTTGAACAATTGACACTCGATAGAATCCTATAAAAGTTTCCAGAGCTCCAAATTAAAGTAGGAAGGCAGGAACAACTCCCAAACGAGCGCAAGGGCCGACACTCAGAGCTCCAGAAATGATATATTAGATGTGTCAGAAGCAAGCTGAATGTCAGAAAGCAATCACTGAAATGGCTAAAATGTAACCCAACAAAAGATAACTCCTGCTCCAGCACCTCCTGCACCACGTGGTGAAGTACCGCACAGGCAAGTCCCTTCATTTTCAGGTGACCCATTGGCTATACAGACTTTATTAGGGCTTTTGATTGCGCTGTTGGGGATGTGCTAGAGCAGCCCCAAGGTAAATTAAATTATTTGATACAATTCACAAGAAGTCCTGCTCAGGATTTAGTTAAAGGCTGTGTGTGGCTGTCATCAAGTTGAGGTTATGAAGAGGCCAGAAAGCAACTTGAAATTGACTCTGGTGATGAAGTATTCATAGCTGATGAATACATGGAAAGGGCATTGAAGTGGCCTCAATTGAAGCAGAATGATGGAGCAGCCCCGAGAGATTATGCAACCTTTCTTGATAGCTGTATAGACGCAATGGCAAATGCAGGGAGTCGTGACGTATTCAACAACAATCCAAATATTCGCATAATAATCTTTACGAGATATGTGGTGAAGCTGGGCCTCTGAATTTAAAGAAAGGGAAGCCAGAAGGGCAGGTATTCATCACTTAATCACCTTTCTACATCGTCAGGTAAGAATGATAATGGATCCCTTTTATGGAAATGTTTCACAAGGTAGCACAGAGAAAAAGGAAAAGGCAGACAAAAGTAGGTCTCCTCAGAAGTACAGCTAGAGATCAGGAAGTATTTTTACCACAAGCATTTCCAACGCTGCTGAAAAGGAGACTTGAGAAACCATGGTCAAAAAGAATATTAATGAAGTCTGAGCATTTAAAAAGCTTTGTGTATTCTGCAATGGCCAGCATACCCATGCTGAATGTAGAAAATCAAAGAACTGCCACAAAGAAAGAATTGATTTTTTTTAAAATCAAAAGGTTTATGTTTTCGCTGTCTCAAACAGGGGCACCTTGGTAAGAATTGTAAAAAAAGACGTGTCAGACATGTTCTTTGCAGCACCCAGATATCCTGCATGTTAACAAAGAGTGTGGAGCAACAGCTACTGAAGGGGAAAGCGAGACTGGAACTTGTGCCTTTACTGGGGCCAGTGAAGAGTGTGTACTGTATGTGGTTCCCGTTAAGGGAAAATCTAAGAAGAGCAAAAGGTATGTAGAAACCTATGCCTTTATGGATACGGCCAGTGCCAACGTGACATTCTGCACCAAAGATCATTAAAGACAAGGATGAAGAACTCCAACTCTTATCAGCAAGGAACCAAGAGATGATGTCAGTACAAACAGAAATTGCACCAGCAGCTGGATGATATCAAAGGGAAAACAATTTGCCCAGTCTGCCTGGGTCATATAAAGAATATGGTCTTCATGTGGCCATAGCACTTCAGCAGTGTGGTGGCCAGTTGAGCGAATGTCCTAATTGTCGCAAGACAATTGAGCATAAAATTCTCGTCTGTTAATGTGATGTTGAAGAGGAAGTGGCGGTCTTTACAAAACGTCTTTGAAAGTATGAGAGGTTTTACATATATGTATACTAGGAGGCTTCGCTCATCAACCCCCTGATGGCAACACAAATTAGACAATCTAAAAGTCTCCAACTTAAAGTTTAAATCCGAACAATATACAGTGCATCCGGAAAGTGTTCACAGCGCATTACTTTTTCCACATTTTGTTATGTCACAGCCTTATTCCAAAATGGATTAAATTCATTTTTTTCCTCAGAATTCTACACACAACACCCCATAATGACAACGTGAAAAAAGTTTACTTGAGGTTTTTGCAAATTTATTAAAAATAAAAAAAACTGAGAAATCACATGTACATAAGTATTCACAGCCTTTGCTCAATACTTTGTTGATGCACCTTTGGCAGCAATTCCAGCCTCAAGTCTTTTTGAATATGATGCCACAAGCTTGGCACACCTATCCTTGGCCAGTTTCGCCCATTCCTCTTTGCAGCACCTCTCAAGCTCCATCAGGTTGGATGGGAAGCGTCGGTGCACAGCCATTTTAAGATCTCTCCAGAGATGTTCAATCAGATTCAAGTCTGGGCTCTGGCTGGGCCACTCAAGGACATTCACAGAGTTGTCCTGAAGCCACTCCTTTGATATCTTGGCTGTGTGCTTAGGGTCGTTGTCCTGCTGAAAGATGAACCGTCGCCCCAGTCTGAGGTCAAGAGCTCTGGAGCAGGTTTTCATCCAGGATGTCTCTGTACATTGCTGCAGTCATCTTTCCCTTTATCCTGACTAGTCTCCCAGTTCCTGCTGCTGAAAAACATCCCCACAGCATGATGCTGCCACCACCATGCTTCACTGTAGGGATGGTATTGGCCTGGTGATGAGCGGTGCCTGGTTTCCTCCAAACGTGACGCCTGGCATTCACACCAAAGAATTCAATCTTTGTCTCCTCAGACCAGAGAATTTTGTTTCTCATGGTCTGAGAGTCCTTCAGGTGCCTTTTGGCAAACTCCAGGCAGGCTGCCATGTGCCTTTTACTAAGGAGTGGCTTCCATCTGGCCACTCTACCATACAGACCTGACTGGTGGATTGCTGCAGAGATGGTTGTCCTTCTGGAAGGTTCTCCTCTCTCCACAGAGGACCTCTGGAGCTCTCACAGAGTGACCATCAGGTTCTTGGTCACCTCCCTGACTAAGGCCCTTCTCCCCCGATCGCTCAGTTTAGATGGCCGGCCAGCTCTAGGAAGCGTCCTGGTGGTTTCGAACTTCTTCCACTTACGGATGATGGAGGCCACTGTGCTCATTGGAACCGTCAAAGCAGCAGAATTTTTTCTGTAACCTTCCCCAGATTTGTGCCTCGAGACAATCCTGTATCAGAGGTCTACAGACAATTCCTTTGACTTCATGCTTGGTTTGTGCTCTGACATGAACTGTCAACTGTGGGACCTTTATATAAACAGGTGTGTGCCTTTCCAAATCCTGTTCAATCAACTGAATTTACCACAGGTGGACTCCAATTAAGCTGCAGAAACATCTCAAGGATGATCAGGGGAAACAGGATGCACCAGAGCTCAATTTTGAGCTTCATGGCAAAGGCTGTGAATACTTATGGACATGTGCTTTCTCAATCTTTTTTTATTTTTAATACATTTGCAAAAATCTCGAGTAAACTTTTTTCATGTTGTCATTATGGGGTGTTGTGTGTAGAATTCTGAGGAAAAAAATGAATTTAATCCATTTTGGAATAAGGCTGTAATCTAACAAAATGTGGAAAAAGTGATGCGCTGTGAATACTTTCCGGATGCACTGTATTTGATCTCTTTTCGTTGTTCTATTGTTTGTTCCAAAGTTTGTTTGCAATTAATGCGATCTTTACTATCATTTTTTGGAGACTTTTGAATTTTCGTACTTCCATTATTTCTAACCTGCTCTGCATGAGTATCGCGCCAATGTTTTTGGATTCTTTATGACATTCTACTTTGTCATCTACTCTTTGTCTCACGGGACGTGAAAGTATCTCTCTAAGAAAGTCACATCTCTTCTCTCTGAAAAAGTCTTGTCCTATGATTTTTTTTTAAATAATAGAGAGACACGTTTTTAATCTTAAGAACTCACTCCTACTTTTTTTTAGCCCAAGCCTCTGTTTAACCGATGTCAAAGAAAAAATAGTGGTCTTCACCAAAATTTTTTGTAATTGAGAGTACACGATGAAGTTGCACACAGTTTAGATCTGATTCCTGCATCAACGCCATAGGTCAATTCATTTCCAGATGAGGGCAAGGTAAAAGTCATGTGCTTGGATAATGCAACTAACTTTATTGGAGTAGAAAGAAGCAATTACAAATCTTGAGTAAGAAAAAATCAGCAATGCTATTTATGAAGAAAGAAATCCAAATGGATTTTTCAGTCCACCATCAGCCTCTCATCAAGGTGGAGTGTGGGAGAGACAAATCATAAGCATAACGAAGATTCTAAACTCAATACTATAACCAACAAACACTCAACAATAAACATCTTCAAATAGTAATATGTGAAGTAGAATCCATCATCAACAACAGACACCTCACAAAGACATCCAATGACCCAAATGATTTGGAGCCACTCGCATCCAATCACTTGCTGTTAATGAAGACACAACCTGATATGCATCAAGACAATGCCAGATGCCAAAGGTGCAGTCAGCAGAGTTACTGTGCAGACCAAAACCAGCTCACTGGACAGGCCCATGAATAAACTGTGCCTGCTTCAAGAAACAGCCAATGTTTGAAATACAAACTTTTTAATTGTTTTTCTTTGTATTGCTGATGTGAAAGCACCAGTTAATGTAAAAGTAAAGTTAGTTGGCTCATATTGAAGTAAAGTATAGTAATTGTCCTTGGTCCTGCATAACCAATTAGGGGCTGGAAATGTAAGAGCCAGTCTTAGAAAGTTAAAGCATTGAGTTGAACCTTAATCTCAATAGAATATAAATTTCTTTCATAGTCATAGACAATGGTATCGTCTTCCCCTGTAAGTTAGTATGAGAGAGAACGTTCTTGCTCTAATTAAGATACAGTGTGACGATTGAATCAGTTGTTGTTTAGAAAAGGTCCAGTCCACAGGGACTTAAAAGACCCATTTTCAACATAAAACTGTATGCCTCTGTCATTTCTGGGGCCGTTTTGAAATGGTTCAGAAGCGTTTAGAAATGATTTTGTAACAATTAGAAATGTAACAAGATTTAAGCTTTGAACAGAACTTCTCACACAAGAACTTTTTTTTTTTTTTTTGCTATATCAATTTTCTTTTTTGTGTGAACTGTTTTACTTCGAATTTTAACTAAAAACAAAGATATTTTGTGTGTGGAATCGTTTCAATCCATCCATTTACAAGCTGGAGCTGCACAACGTTGGTAATTCTGGATGAACGCAGCTACAGAGAGTGATGAAGCTCTCATGCAACAGTTGTCTGTACAGGCTGTCCAATCTTAGCCACTGTAGTCTGTGACTCCTTTAGAGTTCTTCTGTCGCTTGCTGGCCTCCCTCTCTCATCTTCTAACATAGTCATTCGTTTTTGTGGACGGCCTGATCGAGGCAGATGTACATCAATGCCACACTCTTTCCATTTCTTAATAAGAAGTGATTCTTCAAATGTGCATAGCACTCTTCACACTACTCAAAGCGCTCTTCATGAAGCATTGAATGATTTAACTGGATTCTGGGCTATTCAGGGACTTGGACAGCTTTTTCTTTATCCCGGACTGATATTTTTGCAGAGTTGCTTGGAGTGTTATTTTGTCTTCATTGGTTAGGTTAGTCCACCATACTGACTCACCACAAGTTGGACCTTCCACATACTTGTACGAGAACATTCATACCACAAATAATTGAAACCCCAGACAGGTGACCTCCAATGAGTGAATTCAGTAACTTTTAAAATCAAATTGTTGTCAGCAGTGATGATTTAGGGGTGTCTTATTAATGGGGGTGAATGGTCATGTGACCAATTATTTTGTATTACTGTATATATTTTAATTAATTTAGACCACATTGCAAAAATCTGTTTTCACTTTTACGTTAGAAGAGAGTCTTTTCATGTTGATCAGTATTAAGAAATCCAATGTGATTCATTATTGCATAAAACCAAAATGTGAAAAATTCCAAGGGATGAATACTTTTGATAGGCACTGTGACAGAGAGGTTAGGGCTTTAAACTTCAGACCCCGAAGTTGTGGGTTCACGTCCTGTTCCTGACCCTGAGCAAGTCACTTCACCAGCGTATGCTTTAACTGGAAAACAAAATAAAAACAGAAGCAAATGAACCTCAAATGTTATAGGTCACCTTGAACAAAGACTTCAGTAATATTAAAAATAAAAGCAAAATCTGCTTAATCCAGTTATCGCATGAAGGTGGGTCAAAGTCCATCTAAAACATTTATAAATTTGAATTACAAGCTGACCTTGTGACATTTTTGTTTTGTTCCAGGTGCCGTTTTTGTAAATGGTAAGGAGATGACCAATCAGCTACCACCTTTTACAATGGGCTGCATTGTAACCTTTGACATGGAAATGGTGAACTTGTATCCTGTGAATAATAACCTTGAAGGCGGAAGCCATAAGCTGCGTGTTACCATTGGCTCTGGCAGCAGAGAGGTGGTCTTTGACTGGCTGCTGGACGAGCCATGTGACTCTCTCCATTTTGCCTGCTCCTTTGCTTACCCTGGATGGAAGGTGCTTGTGTTCTAACGTGATGAGAGCCGTCAACAAAGCCTTGGACTGGTAACGCTGGTCACACATGAGATCTCAAGACTCCATTCCAGTGCTGATTTCCACAAGAACATTGTGCTGAAGTAAAACTGCACATTCATCCAGGATCTTAAATTGTTTTGGCAGCATCAGCTTGATGGTGACTAGAATCTTGCTGGGTCCAGATCATCTACCTAGAATGGTAAATACTTAAGGAGGTTAGAATAATGCTTGGAGTGACCGCTTATCCCTAGATGATTAAGATCAATATACTAGTCACACATTTGAAAAGTCAGTGCTCTCATAGTAAAATCGGAGGACAAGGTAGGTCTTTTTATTTTATAAGTGAAGACAAATCAGCACTATTTAACTTTGAGGGGAAAGTGCTTACCTGCTTTTACTTGCCACAAAAACAGCAGCAGTCCCCTTATTAGAGGAAACTCGTTTCAAGATACAAATGCCTCACCAGGGCTGTTTCACAAAAGTGCCTTACGTCAGTGGGGTGAGACACAAATGCTTAAGGTGTGTTTCAGCCTTTTAAAGTTCTCACAGTTTGATAGGCTGGGCGAGGTGAGCCATAGGTACGTCTGCACGACAGACCATTATGGTACTTGATGTTTTTCTCTCCCTGTTCACTTTGTATTTGCCCAAAAGTGCATGTGAATTGAATGCCACAACTACACATCAGATTCCGGACCAGCAGGTGTTGGAAGGGGCTGTGAAAGATTTACAAGCGAAACAGGCTCCTCATTAAACCGACATATGCCTGAAATGCAATTACAAGTCAAAATTAGTGAAAAGAAAATGTGGTGTAGTAAGAAGACGAGGGTTCAAATCTGTGGTCCACCCTGAATCTATGACAGGCAGGATATGTGGCGATAAATTGTTGTGTGTGCGCTCACCCTGTGCTGGGCTGGCAGGCACCCTGGCCAGAAATCATCCCTTCCTGGCGCATCATACTTGCTGGGATAAGCTGAAGCCCATTGCCCACGCTCAGGATAAAGTGGGTTGGAATTTTTCAATTCTTCGATGAGAGAGATAACAAAAAATTTTGTTGAAAGTATGTCTAAAAAAAAAACACATTCAGATTGTGCAAGTCTCTAAGGATGCCTTATTTGAACAGTGAATTTGTGAACGATTTGCCCTGCAGGGTACTTTTACACTTTACTGATGAGCTTTCTAGAGTTAAGTTCCCATCATGTTATGACAGCTTTCATTTATGTAATCTTAGTGAGTCAGGGCACTTGTGTGGTTTGACATACCCAGCCAGTCCCCCCTGATAAGTCACAGCGGCACCTCCGTCCGTCTGTTGGAGTAGACCAGTGATGTGCACTCGCCCACAAGTACAATGCATATACTGTCATGGAGTGATGCAGGGGGTTTGGACCTTGCAAACAGCAGAGAGGCTTGTCTGCCTGATGTCTTGTGTTTGATGTACCAGGACACAGTGGCAGAAAACGGTTAAACCTTTCACTCAGGCAATGGAAAGTCCTCATGCGCTTGTCATATTTGACATATGCTGTGATTTCTGGTCAGCAAGTACTGTCTTCGAGTTTGACATCCCCTCAGTGTAATGTCAACTTGAGCAGTATGGCTTACCTCTGCTATCTTTTCGTAGGTCGGTTTTGTTTTACACTTCTAAACTAAGCAAAACACCAGCTTGACTCTAATTCATCTTCTACTTATGCAGGTCTGTTAGACGATTTTTGAAAATGTCAGCAGCTTGTACGGAAAATGTGACTTTTTAAAAACTGTGCGTTACAACTCTGACTTGGCAATCTGAGCCAGCATCCCCAAAATTCTCTTTGCAAAAGCAGTTGCACAAAAATAACAAATGCCTCAAGTCTTAAACTTTAATTTGAAGCTGTCAAAAACTGAGAAAAGAAAAAAAACAAAAAAAACTAAAAACTGTGATGATGAAGTGGTGACAGCTGCATACATTTTTGTATTATTTTAATTGCCTTTGCTGGACTCTGGGCAATGAGTGTTAAGTTTCATACACTTACATATCATGAACAATGAGCTGGGTTCTGAAAATGCAAATTGCTTTTCTTTCAAAATAAAAGAAAATGGCGACGGTTTGTCCAGATCCAAAAGCCTTTGCTCCTGCTTGGTATTTGAATAAAAGTGGCTTCTTATTAAGTTGTGTTGTTTTAATTCAGCATTGCACATACAAATGTGTCGGGGTCAGTGGCTGAATAAACTGAGCAGGTGTGTGTGTGGGGCAGTGTGGGCAAATGTGCCCTCTCACTTGGAGTAAAATTCTTCAATTCACTGTCACATCATACAACCTTTCAGTCACAGACATCATTTACATAACCTTAATGAATGAGTTGGGGGGGGCACCCCCGTGACCACCAGTGGTATAGTCGAACATGCCCAGTGACTCGGGCTAAGCAGTCCATGAATCGCTCTAAAAATAATCAAACCTTAAGTTGTGGGATGGGTGCTGTGTGTGTGAGAAAGCCGAGAACCAAATGAGCACTCGGCTCGACGTATATGCAGAGGCGTAAATAACGCTGGTATTGTGGACCTCACAAACAGGCTCATTTGGCTGAGGTCTTGCGTTTTATGTACTGTACCACAACAGGATGTGGGGAATCGAGGGGGTTTGAGATTGTGGCTGAGCTTGCTGCACCTTTAAAGCCTGGCATTTGTGAGACTCCTTTGTGTGAGATTTTAAATACATACATTTGGTCATAACTAGGAGTAAATTCTGCATAAACAGGGGTGCTAAACATGCTACATTCCAGTTGATGTGAGAAGTTTTCATTTGGTACGCCCCCCGTAACTCTGATTTGAAAAAGCCTTGAGTTCAGATCACAATGTCAATACAAAATGGCGATGTATGGCGCAAACGTTAACGAAAGCTGTAGTATTGTACTGTTAATACTGACTGTGTCTCATTACATCCACCCGAAACACAGTTCTGCCCAAGCCATCGGTGGACTTTTTGTGTCCATATTTGTCTTTTGCATATTTTGGTGGAATGCTGTCAACTTGGTTGTTAAGTTCAGTGCCAGACCTGTCATCCAAACTTCAGGTAAATGGAACAGAGCATTAGTGCGACATTTGGAAACGAATCCAATATCTCCTGAAGGCAAAGCTCTTGAGTAGGGGTGATGATTTTGAACTGCTAAGAGTGACGGTGCTCTCATGAACTTGGTCTGACAGAGCAGGCTTCTGATTACAAAGAACCAGCTACAGTGGTGTGAAAAACTATTTGCCCCCTTCCTGATTTCTTATTCTTTTGCATGTTTGTCACACAAAATGTTTCTGATCATCAAACACATTTAACTATTAGTCAAATATAACACAAGTAAACACAAAATGCAGTTTTTAAATGATGGTTTTATTATTTAGGAAAAAAAATCCAAACCGACATGGCCCTGTGTGAAAAAGTAATTGCCCCCTTGTTCAAAAATAACCTAACTGTGGTGTATCACACCTGAGTTCAATTTCCGTAGCCACCCCAGGCCTGATTACTGCCACACCTGTTTCAATCAAGAAATCACTTCAATAGGAGCTGCCTGACACAGAGAAGTAGACCAAAATCACCTCAAAAGCTAGACATCATGCCAAGATCCAAAGAAATTCAGGAACAAATGAGAACAGAAGTCATGGAGATCTATCAGTCTGGTAAAGGTTATAAAGACATTTCTAAAGCTTTGGGACTCCAGCGAACCACAGTGAGAGCCATTATCCAAAAATGGCAAGAACATGGAACAGTGGTGAACCTTCCCAGGAGTGGCCGGCCGACCAAAATTACCCCAAGAGCGCAGAGACAACTCATCCGAGAGGTCACAAAAGACCCCAGGACAACGTCTAAAGAACTGCAGGCCTCACTTGCCTCAATTAAGGTCAGTGTTCACGACTCCACCATAAGAAAGAGACTGGGCAAAACGGCCTGCATGGCAGATTTCCAAACGCAAACCACTGTTAAGCAAAAAGAACATTAGGGCTCGTCTCAATTTTGCTAAGAAACATCTCAATGATTGCCAAGACTTTTGGGAAAACACCTTGTGGACTGATGAGACAAAAGTTGAGCTATTTGGAAGGCAAATGCCCCGTTACATCTGGCGTAAAAGGAACACAGCATTTCAGAAAAAGAACATCATACCAACAGTAAAATATGGTGGTGGTAGTGTGGTGGTCTGGGGTCGTTTTGCTGGTTCAGGACCTGGAAGGCTTGCTGTGATAGATGGAACCATGAATTCTATGGTCTACCAAAAAATCCTGAAGGAGAATGTCCGGCCATCTGTTTGTCAACTCAAGCTGAAGTGATCTTGGGTGCTGCAATAGGACAATAAATATATATTTAAATAAAGCTGAATTACAACAATTCTGCAAAGATGAGTGGGCCAAAATTCCTCCAGAGCGCTGTAAAAGACTCATTGCAAGTTATTGCAAACGCTTGATTGCAGTTATTGCTGCTAAGGGTGGCCCAACCAGTTATTAGGTTCAGGGGGCAATTACTTTTTCACACAGGGCCATGTAGGTTTGGATTTTTTTTTCCCTAAATAATAAAACCATCATTTAAAACTGCATTTTGTGCTTACTTGTGTTATATTTGACTAATGGTTAAATGTGTTTGATGATCAGAAACATTTTGTGTGACAAACATGCAAAAGAATAAGAAATCAGGAAGGGGGCAAATAGTTTTTCACACCACTGTACAGTCAAAGACTCCTAAAAAGACCAACTTAAACATGCAAATGTGTGTGCAGAGAAAACACTGCATGTGTTAAAAATGAACATGTCACAATGGGGAAAAAAAAAACACCTTTTTTTCTGTAAAATCAGATCAAACATTGGCATTTCAAGACCTCACTGGACTTGTGGTAAAAGTGAAGGATGCGTTGTCACAGTTGCCGTGTGTGTGCTCTCTGTTCAGTGACGACGATGGTGTCAGAATAGCAATACAATAGTCAAAATGACAGAAAGGTAACGGAGCAAACAGAAGCACTTCTGAACTGCTTGGAGCCAAGTAGCTGCAGTGGTCTACGTGCGAGTCTGTCTCTACAAAATACAAATCAAGCTGCGGTTATTTTGTGCTGCTCTAAGCAACTGATAATTTGACCCTTTATTTTCTGTCTTTTTCTCAGTTTCTCTGTAATTATTGCCTAGATTTACAGTATCTGACACAGTAGTAGAAAGGGACACTGCAGCCCTGAACATGCAAGGTACAAACTGCAGCACTTTCACCTTTGGATTTCAACAACATTCAGTACAAGGTTTTTAAGCGAGTTATCCCCAGATATATTTTGCTGTTTTGAAATATCACATTCGCCCCCCACAAGACTATGTGCATACTGATCCAGCTCCATGATCAGCCAGTTCTACCACCGTACCTTGGAAATTCTGCCTTTGCCATTTTAAAGAGCTGCCTTGCCTCATATAGTTAAGGAGTTTTCACAGCTAGTTGGTTTGGTCTGATGAGATTTCCCCAAAAGTCTGATTTGTTTCTGACAGATTATGCCCATCGCACTCTGGTGTGGACCAAAACCCCTTGGAAAGGGTGGTCTCAGTACAGTACCCAAGTGAACCCTATGAATTATGAATGGGATCTGACGCAAGACTGATGTAACTACACAAAATACTATGCATCCTGGGTGAATTTGTGTTTGTGAATCGGTAGTCACGCCAAGTGTGTGCTGTTGGTAATTGGGGAATTTCATTCACAGCATAAATGCTTAAGGTTAACATGGAATATTAAAACAATGAGAAAAAAAAATAAAATGTGCAGATACAAATGTGACAATTTACATAAACCATGCACAATTACCAGTCGATCAGACCAATTCTAGCACCCGCTATGTGCCCTTCGCCCACGTGATCGATCTTGCAACAGTGGAACAAAGGTGCAAATTCACTTGTGGTCGGGTTGATGAACTCACGTAAAGAGCAGTGCGCCACAAGAGCAACGATCAGACCACCTAAAACCTCACACCAGCAGAGGGGTGTCCTCATAATGCGATTGCTCTTCAGGCACAGTAACTGACATTCTGCATATGGTAAATGTTAGTCAAACATTACAAAATAAAACATTATTGATAGTTAGAGGAGTTAAGGCACTAAGACAAGTGATTTCAGATAAATTAAATTGAGGTTACGTTCATATGGCGGCTGCTGGAGAGTAAATACGCAACATCATACAGTTAAAGTGAAACTTACCTGATAGACGGGACCTTGTCAGAAAATGGAGGCACATCAGTGGATGCCCTATGAAGAGCTCGACTTCTGTCGCATTCTCGACTATCTGTAACACCTCCTTTTAGGACCACGTATGGTAGGTAGCGCATACTTCTAGGTAATTTCCCAGTTATTCAATAATAGTTTTGGTAAAACCAAATAATTATGGAAAATGCAGTGTGCCAACAACTGTAGTTGACCCTTAATGGTTATAAAAAAAAAAAAAAGCTTCATGTCCATGACAAGTCCACAGGGGGTCATTGATATGTTTAGCTTGCATGAAAAGGTTTGCAGTGTGAAACAAAATTGAACTGGAAAACGAAAAGGTAACAAACGTCTCCCAATTCAGAACAAAGCAAACGAAACTGGAGTGTGAAAAACGCCCTTAGACTTCTTACTGGCCGCGTGTTTGAAGAACACACTGAACACCAAGAGTACAAAGTAGTAATTCAGGGCCCTTCAAAACTAGGCTTGTTAATTTGGAAACTTGCGTAAATATCACTGGTGAGCGTACTGAACGTTCTAATAGCGGGTGGCCGTCTCAATGTGAATTAACAGCAACTGCAACAGAAAGCTAGAAAAACCGGACTCCTTGTGGCAACGCGGTGAACAGCAAAACACCACAGTCCTGTATTCTTAAAAAAAAAACAAAACTGGTTCAACCAAACTGGGCACAAAGCATCAACAATTGTAAAAATTATTTTTATTTTAAATAGAAAACATCCACATTTTCTATAACTTTTATTACAAAATTCACAACATGGTGGTTCAACATGTAGTTCAATGAGTTGATTTTTGCGCTGAGATTTTTTTTTTTTTTCTTCAGTGGCCGTTGACAACGGGTGCAAAACAATGCCAAGTCTTTTTCAAAGCAATAAAACCAAAAAAAAAACAAAAAGCTTTACCTAAGAAATGCTGTAAGCGCAACAGACAACTACACACCTCTCCACTTCAGCCTACTGCTTTTTTTTCCTCCTTTTTTTTTTAAAAAATCATATGTGCACAGCTTTAGCAAATTAAAGCAAAAGTTCAGAAAAGCTTTTGCTACTGTTCCTCCGAAAAAAATATGTACCCTGCCAGGGCGCTGGTGGTGTCGCCCACAATGAATTTCCAATGCTGCACCTGCATGCCACCTTTCTCCTCTTCCAAAACTCAGCCAACTAATGACAGCACAGGAAACCGAGAAGAAGAACACAAGACACGTGTGTAACCTTTGAAGAGAGGTAATGCATTTAGACATGAAAACGAGGCGATGGTGGCAATGGAGCACCAGTAGCAAAAAAAAATAAAATAAAATAAAATAAAAAATAATTAAAATGTAAACAATGGCAGTAGTAACAACAGGTTCTTGTTGGTGGCTGAGTTTTGCCAGATGGTTGCTTTTCATTAGTGTCTGTGTGGAGCTCCCAGGGAGTGGACGACAAGAGTTTGCATAAAAAGATTGGCCACCTTCCCCAGCGTGGCCCGAATTTTGCAGACGCAGAGCATCAGACGTTAACTTGACCAGAGAACACCCCATCTGAATCACTGCTCATATCCATATTAAGAACAAGTCACCACAGAGAAAGCTGCCAGTTCAAGTTGAAAATAAAAGAATATATTTATATATATATTTATATATTTATATGTAAAAATGCATCAGCTAAGTGATGCACCAGCCAGACTGGGGGGAAAAAAAAGGGAGTCGGGGTAGGGTGGTAGTTAGACTGTGTGTTCATTTAAAAAAAAAAAAAAAAAAAATTCTGGTCCTTCCAAACGAGAAGCAGGGACAAGCCGACAGAAGTGCTAATACTTGTTAAACCAGATGGCAGAATTGCTGCAGTCAGCTGTCGGTGGGGCACTGCAGGTCTTTAGCAATACAGATTTTGTCATTTTCTCCAAGAATAAATAAAAAGCAAATCCAGCTGCAGTCCTAATGGTTTAGTGTGTTTATCTTAATACATGTGCAGCAGCACCAAGTCAGAAATGGAGAGAATTCAAATGAAAATGTTCAGCAGCCTCAGGCACAGCTTGTCACCTGCAGAATTGTTTAGCAGATTATGCTCGCTGCTGGCTGTTTAGATCACCATTAAAATTGTACCACCCAAGTCCAGGCCATAGATCCACGACCCGCAGCTATGCGTCCTTTAGAGTTTCTGCCTTCTGTTTTGCTTTGTAACTCCAGAGATGCCATTGTCAGTTTCAGAAAGTCTCTCACTGGTGCTGGTGTCGCCCGATTTCTCGATAATGGCTTCTTCAGTTAAAGCAATGTTAACTTTCATTACTGGCTCATCCTTGTCCAGCTTTTGTTGCATTTCATGAAGTTTGCCCATTGCCTTATCAATGGTGTGAATGCTGACCAGATTGAAGTCATGCATGCTAACCAGATGAAGGAGGAAATTTCGACACAGATTTTTTTCAATTATCTGTTGTCCACATTTCTCTACAAAAAGCATGCACGCTTGATTCATCTGATTGTCAGCAATGAACCTGTAGAGAAAAAGCATAAACACTATTAGAACGATAGAGCATGGAAGGCCAACAAAGACAACTGTCTTCAAATTTCTTTGTTCTCTTGGCTGCGTTCGGGCAACTCCCCATCGCTCATTACCAATTTACTTCAGACAAGGGCTCTCTCCAACAAATGTATTAAATCTCTGCGCTTACCCATACTTCATCACATGAAGGTTCCAGAGCTTCATTACTTCTTTCTCTCCTTCGTTCACATCGGTGAACTCTTCTATTTGCTAAAATGGAAATGCAGCGTGTTGAGAGAGAGAGGGAGGTTGGGAGCAGGCACCACAGGATCCCAAGCAGCCTATTGGGATTGTTTAAATTAATCTTAGTCTAGTCTGCATGCTCGAAACAAAATGTGATGCGGTAGGTTCAAGATATGGTCTGCTTTGCCATGTCAACATCTGCATCAATAAAGCAGCAAGGTTTCTGCCTTTTATTGCAGAAAAGCTATACCCTTGGCCCAGTGAACTGCACGGCACAGGTGGGCAAAAAGACTGTCTATGTTTTATAAGAAAGATGTCAAACTCTCATCTCATATCCACAAATATACATGGATACATACACATAGGACTTGAGCTGTAAAGCTCACTAAAGTGTTACTCTAACCCACCCACACTACTTACTGTAATAGTTTTTTCCCTTAGCCATTCTGGATCTTTCTCATCTTCACTGTCCACCTCCATTTCCTGTGGACGGAGGGGTAAACAGGTGTCACTATGAAAATAAAGTCGGTTGTGACCACTGATGTATGTGCGCTGCTGCTCCACTTCTCCATCTTCAGACTCCAGGAACTCGGAAAGGCTGGGCTTTGTGCGTTTTGGTCTGGAAGCAAAGGCAGACAAGTTGGATTTTTTTTCTTCTGGCATGATGTAGTAAAACCTTCAAAAAGGTATAAAAGCCATCCACATTAGGTACTCATCAGGGCTACGCTCTGTGCACACACACTCTAAGGATTTCAATTTAAGTGTACCACTAAAATTTCACATCTCAGGCTGGAGCATCTCCGATTCTCAGATGCAGTTAACACACAAGCCTTTTTAAGTTTTGTGCAACTCTGACTGCACCACCATGCTGCTTCTTACCTGCAAACAAGAATATGTGTCACTGGTGTCCTCTTTACAGGCCCATTACGGCTAAAAGCAAAGCCTGGCTGACTATGGATATCTTGGGGGTTTCCCACATATGAGCCATCATAGCATTCGTTGATGGAAACGTCTATCCTAGCACCTTTTGGGTGAGGCTATGAGGAGAACAAGAGAAAAAGCATGGCATTCATTCAGTACTGTGTCCTTATATTAGGTGCAGAGAGAACGGATAGTCCAATGTTTTAAAATGTGATTTTCCTTCCTTAAACTACACACAGCACCATTAGATGTGGCTGAAAACATTGGTATCCTTGCATTTTATTCTAATAATACATTCTTCTTCTTCCCGAAAAGTACCGACTTTTAAAAATCTTTTGTCATCCATACATGCATTTTTTTTTAGTTTGCAGTGGAACAAAACAAAAGGAAGTTAAAAGAACTAAACTGTTGTTTATTTCATAAAGACATTCCAAAACGGCCTGGCTGAAATTCTAGAATCCTTTAAAATTAAATAAGATCTAGTTTTATTGTAGTGACATTTCATGTAGACAATTTACAATCATTAATTCAGCCAGTTTAAATGGAGGGAAGTACTCACGCAGCTGTTTTTTGTTACCATGTGTATCACGCTAAATATGAAAAAGAGAAAGAAAAGCAGAGAGGTGTCTGAGGAAATAAGAAGAGACGGTAGTTGCCAAGCATGATCAACTTAAAGGGTGAAATACCATCTCCAAAGAGCTTGATGTTTCTGTGACCTCTGCTGCCAATATCATCAAGACAGTTATGGCTCAGGAGACTACAGCCACTTGACGTGGATGCAAGATGAAAATGAACACTAGGTTTAACAGAAAGATTGTTCAAATAGTGGAAAAATAAATACACAAGAATTTCAGAACAGATCCAAGCTGACCTTCAAACTCAAAGACGCAACGGCCCGAAGTCGTACTGTCTGTTGCTCTCTGAAAGAAAATGGGCTCCTTGGTTGAAGACCCAGGAATACCCCATCTTTCAACTGGAGTTTGCAAAAGTGTATATTGACATTTAGGGAGAAAGTCATTTGGACAGACAAAATCTGAAGGTGACATGTGATGCCATTCAATAAATAAATGCAACTTACCACATAATTGAAGATAAATCTACTGTGGCAAAGTTTGAGGTGCTTGAGTAGGCTGTACAGTTTACGGCAATTCAGTGTACACCACGGACAGTGCAGGTCATCACGAGCCTCAGTCTGCTGCCGTGTATTATTGTTGTATAAAAACTAAAGAGAACAATAGCACTTGCCATTAGTGTTGAAACAAAAGCAGCAAAAATACCACACCAAAAAACCGCACATCGAAAGATAAGTTACTATTAAGTCGTATTTAAGTGATTAAAAAAAAAATAAATAAAATGCTCCAGTATCTGGTAAAATTGAATATATAGCCATGTTTTCTGATTTACAATAATAAACATCTGAGAAAGTATTTAATGGGATTTAATTATTTTTCCAAAGCACTAAAATCTGGATCTTCACTGGAAACTGTACTTAAATTAGACATTATGTGCTTTTCACAATCTGTGTGCACACAAATGTGAACAAATCATGGTTTATAAAATTATAATCCTCAAATTACTCCAACTAAAAACACATTCAACCATCCCAACACAGTATTCTGTTATTACCTGATAAAATATTCTCAACTTCTGCCTTGGCTCACATTGAATTTGCTCTCGTCTAGTCTGCACATCTGCAGTAACCGAATCTTTCAAAGCTTTAAAAACACACACACAAAAAAAAAAGAAAAAAAAGAAAATTGGCATTAAGTAATAAAACATGTACAAGGAGACGCTGTACAGGCAGTAGGGCATGTCCTCAAAATAAATGCTTTGACACACATTTATGCCGCAACGGATTATTCACATATCTTAGCCTGCAACATTCTACTTGACAGCACTTGTTAAACTCTGCCGTCAACCCCAAATAGTTGTACCTATTGTCTGTGTGGTCTTCTGAGAGTTCAACTTGTTTTCATGAGTGATGGTGTCTGCATTTCGTGTTGCAAGAGGCTTAGCAACAGGTGCTGTAGATTTATCATTGACATCTCCGGTCCACCGAAGGGTGAACTGAAGTGTTGGGCCCTGAGAAAATGTTTCAAATGGAGGCAGCCTCTGAAATAAAAGGAAAAAAATCTTTAAGGTACAGCAGCAATTTCAGTAACAGAATTTACAACTTTCCCATACAGTTGGAACCAATTAAGAATGCTTTACTTTTCAGAGTCGGTTCTATTCTGTATTACTCATGAGAAATACTTTCCTATCATATTTTAATTAAGTGGAAAGGCACACAGAAATATTTATATTTTTTAAACCGGGCAGAAGCTTTTAAATTGCATGATTGGTCATTCCCTGGACAACACTTCTTACTAGGCTTAAAAAAAACAAACATCAAGTTTAATAACTGACCAGCACAATATTAACAATTTCATAAAAGATCTACAAATCCAATACTGTTACAGTGTAAATGGGCAATATGGGATATAACACAATAGAGCATAAAACAAGTTAAATGAAAAAATGTGTAGCGGATCAAGAAACTCTCACTACTTTTGTGTGTAATATTAATCATTTTGATAAGGAAACTTTTTAGGCAAAAGAGCAGCCATTTAAAACCCAGCCAGTAAAATGTCAGTCTGTGACATTAACTTGAATAAGGCCTTAAAAAAGACCAAGAAAGAATTTAAAATACAATAAGTTCCACAAAGCTTACACAGCGCTCGACAAGCTTTACTAAAAAAGGAAAATGGAGAAGAAAGGAGACCACAGTCAGAAGATGGTGTAAAAAGTATCTACAGATATTCTATCCTCTGTGTTTAACTTGGGTGAAGACTCTGGTGGAACTGTTGCAATCGATTGCTTTTCATTGCAAGAAGTATATTAAAATGTACAGTAGTCAACTGCTAAGTAATAAAAGCATTGCAAGATATAGCATCTGACCTCGGTGGACAGGGGTGGACAATGGCAAAAAAAATTAAATGAAGTTTTCAATGAGGCAGAGATGCAAGATTCAAAATTCAAGCTCTTGCCATCGTTTAATTCCGAAGAAATTCACAGTATAGAATACTTTTATCTGGTTTAAGGTTTAATGGTAAGAGGACAAACTCAAGTTTCCAGAAAATCAATTAGGAAGTAATTGTTTGATTAGTTGACTATGCCTTCTTTCTCCAAAGACGTTACTAAGAACCATCATCACCAAACTGACCCAGCTATTTTCCTTGCAATTAATCCAATGGCACTACAGTCACATGTAATGTTTGCTACTTTTCTTCAGTAATGTACTGATGAATATTTGTTATACACAGAGGAGAAATGATACAAAACCTAAATATGCCACCAGGAGAAGAAACACACAAGGACTATTTGCTGCTACAGCACAGAATATGTGGACACTATGGAAATGAATGCACAGAAAGGTGGATAATGGCCACAGACTACAAGACACAATCTGATCTGAACATTTATAAATGGTGAAGAAACATCCTCCATACATATTCTAAACTACTATTCACCTTTCCATCAAGGATCGTCTCCCACGTTGCCCTCTTTTTACTAACAGGACAGTCTTCCATTTCCTGCATTGATACTTCATATTCTCCATCTAACAGTTGTAATCTCCTGTGGTGGGAGGGAAAAAAAAAATGTAAGTAGAAAAGAGCAAGCAATGAGACTCGGCCTCATGTGCAACATTCATCTGGTTTTCCTGCACAATAGCAATTTTATCACTCAGTTTTAAAAAGGAAGCAAGAACTGGTGGCCATTCACATTTGCCAGCTATAAAAGGCAATGCTGTATTTGTAATGATTGTGTGTCTTTTGTACACAATGTTCAGTAACGGTCTCACATTAAAATATTGCACCGCCAGTTAAATCCACCTTTAAAAGTGTAGCTTGAACACATTTATGGAAATAAGATTTAGACAATTATGAATGTCAAACTCCTCAATAACAACAACTACTGTGTGGTGGATCCTTTATTTTTGTTAAAGCCTTTTCACCCTAAATGGCTGTATGGGATATAAAGGTTTTATCCCACGTCCAGTATCTGAATTACACTCTGGAAGAACCATGTGATTACAGCCAGAACATTCACCTCTAAATGTCAATCAATTGCTATGTAAATTGAAACAGATCTATTTTTTTGATACATACATACATCATTATTGAAAGAATAAAATCTATATTTGTCTGTCATTTGTATGTTTATTGTAAGAGTCATCTTTACTTTATCTGAATGCAAGAGTGAGTCTTGGCTAATAACATGCTAAAAATTAAACACATCACAGCAGCCAATTTCTTCGCTCATCAATGGTCATCCATATGACTAATTTCTGCATTACACACAATTTTAAGCTGCATTTAGCAATGCACACTTCTACCTAATCTAGCTACCACTGCTGGTGGGTCATGTCCCTCACTGGCTGGAATGCTGGCAAAGACTGCCCAAACCTTCAAGTTCAATAAATCTTCAAAATGTTTTAACTACAAATAACAAAAAAGATTCAAGATTTTAATTCTGCATTGCATTCCTCAATCCCCAACAGCTTCCACTGCAAAGAATTAAGTATTGCGACAGTGAAGTCAAAATTTCAATTTCTGCTTTATACATCAGCAGTCTAGTGTTAACATGAATAAAGAACGAGGCAACTCCTACATGTCGTGTTTTTTTTTTGTTTTGCTTTTAAGCAGAGAAAAGTAAAATTTGGGTGATAGATGGTGTCAAATATGAGTCATACAACACAGATGTGGCTCAAATGTGTTGTCCAATATTTTGATGAAGCAGAATTCAGAGTGGAACAGCAGGCGTGTGGGGGTGGGAGAAGGTTTAGCCAGCCTGAGCGCCCGTTTCTTTTGCTCCAAGTGCCACATCTGAGTCTCACTTTTGAAGGGAAGACCCTACTTTAAGGCACAGCTTTTAACAATTCAATTTTTGTCATAGTATTGGGGTGAAATCCCTACAACAATTATTGGAGGAATTTCAGCATAGAGAAGTGATAATTATACCATGAGCATATACTAATTTAATTCCCTCTGTATTTTTTCTATACAATGAATCAAAAAAAAAACCCTGCTTAAAAGCAATGCTAAAATAAAAATTCAAATATATCAGACACAAATAGGTGAATATGAAGATCATTCAGGATATTTTAATTTATATAAACTCTTTAAATTTTACTTTAATGCTAGAACATTTTTTAAAAATCAGGTTTGTCAGAAAATCAGTTTGTAAGCTTTGTGACATCTGCTGCTGTAAGCTTTATGTTTGCATCAGTATATGAAGTACATATTAGTTGAATAATTAACACATGCATTTACAAGACAAAACAAATTTCAAATTTAAAATATCAAACTACTAACTTTAATATTCTAAATCTTTTTTTGTTCCAACTTTAAGGCTACCTCTGTGAAATTAATCTTGAATTACTAAGTTTGACCTCTCACTTCAGAATTCCAGCAGGTCACCCTTTATTGAGTTAAGGATTCATTACTGCTTATCCTTGTGATGATGCGGGTTCTACCCCATGGTCCCATCTGGGAGCCCTTGAACACTACACTGTCGGTAATGTCACCGTTGAGCTAGGCACAACAATGAAGCAAAGGGATGGTGCAAAAAGTGCAAAGTGCTTTTATTAAAAACTAAATCAAATGCCGTATCCAAATAAATAGTGCAGTGTCTCAATCTTTAAATAAATAACCCAATAAAAACAGGTGAACTGTGGAAGTTAACACAATAGATCCTTTAAAAATGAGGTTAAAATAATGGCTGGAAGCCGTCCTTTTAAAAACAAAGCCAGGTGCCTTCTTTCTACTGGTGACTCCCCTGCTTCTCCCATCCAGGCTATGCACCAGAGGAGTCACTCTACCTGCAGCTGACCTTCTCTCTGCTGCCTTCTTCTGGCCTGTTCACCTCACCATGAAATGGGCTCCCCAGCGACCAGGGCGCTTGCACTCGGGGGTTCATTTCCCAAGTCCTGACTCCCATTGCCTTTGCGGCCTTATGTGACGAGCCATCCTCCTTCCGGTCACTCCCGCTCCTCACTAATGCTCAGCGGGAGTAACCACTACCAACTGCTCCAGGGGTGCCGGCCAAACACCCAGACTCACTGCTCATTTGCATGTGTTCTCTACAATGAGCAGCTTCGCTCGTTCACGCACCGGCTTTCTCCTCCCTGTCTTCTCTCCTTCTTAACCTCCGCCCGTCTTTTCTTTCTCCCTCCCCCTAGCCGCCTCGCGCTTCTATTTATCATCACTGGGATGTGGATCAGGTGTGGCAATTAGAAGCTCCCAACATCAATTACTGATGCGGACGACTCCTCACCTGTGCACTTAAGCGTGGACTGCCTACATCACGAATTCACCTGGGAACCTGCTCCGGCCACAATACCACACCCCCTTCTCCAATTTATTTAAAAAGTGGCCTTTTTGACTTGCTGTGGACCCGCTTCACCACAAGCATGTAAACTAAACCAGAATTACCTACTAAACAGGACTGTCCATACCTACACTAAATACTTACAACTGGAGATGGCATCTCATTCTCTCCTGATCTATTAAAATGTGTTGCATGTGCTTTATAGGTTTGTCACATTTAATGTGTTACTTTTGCTGCAAAACCCCAACAAAAACAGGTCAGCGTCATATTAAAATTATTTATAAGCCGAGGCATAACGAGTGACTGTCCAATTTGGATATTTTGAAACACTATACTGTAAAGGAATGAATATAAGCAGCAACTCATTTTTCCACTTTGAGGCTAGCCACAGGTACAGATAAGAAAAATATATGGATGATTGGAATGACAAGCATAGCCATGTTCATTACATTAAGAAACTGAGGCCAAAGATTACTTTCATTTAAGGGGTCTAAATATAGCGCTTCATTAGAAGAAGGAAAAAAAAACACCACAGAAATTTGCCATCTGTAATTGACTCATTTAAATACACAACCCGAGTTAAGATTGAAACTTATCCCTAACTGTTCACATTAAAATCTCAAAAGAAAATACAAATTATATCTATTTCTAAACCAATTTCAGACAGATTTTAATTTTAGAGTAGTAGGCGCGAGAGAGAGATCATCAAGAATTAAACTTTAATTTAAACCAGGCAGGACATATAAATAGCCACAAAACCTGGAAGCGCTTATTGAAATTCAAACTCTATATAAATCAAGGCTTAAAACCTAGAATAAATTAAACTTCATTATGAATTCTCCTGTGCCTTGCATGTATCTTTAACCTCAAATAGGATACCTATACCTGTCAAGCTCTCTGCATATGTCCAATTTTATAGATTACACATAATTTTAACGAAACTGAAAATGCATTCGAGAAGGAAGACCCGAGGCCACAGAAAACTTGAACAGCCACTAGCTGATGATCCCAGCTCTATAGTAAGTGTTATTCCTGTACTTTTTCCCCATTGAGCAAAGCAGCATATCCAATCTGCAGTTTACAAAATCCATTTTGAATATATGACATACTTTCACCTTCTTTTGTCAAGCACATTTTTGGAATACAAACTTGATAAACATTTTAACTTCTGCCAGCACTCATATACAAGCAGTCATACAGTCAAAGTAAAAAGTATGTGAACCCTTTGGAATTATCTGGTTTACTGCATGAATTGGTCATAAAAAGTGATATGATCTTCATCTAAGTCACAGGTAGTGATATACACAATGAGCTTAAGCCAATGACACACAAACAATTCTACTCTTTCATGTCTATTTTACAAAAGCATTCAACGTTCACAGTGGTAGTGGAAAAAGTAAGTGAACCTTGGGATTTAATTACTGGTTGATCCTCCATTGGCAGCAATGACCTCAACCAGGTGCCTCCTGTAACTGCAGATCAGACCTGCACATCGTGCGGGGAGAAGTTTAGCCCATTCTTCCCTGCAGAACTGCCTTAACTCGTCCATATTCTTTGGTTGTCTTCTGTGTATGGCTCTCTTCATGTCATTCCACAGCATCTCAGTAGGATTGAGATCTGGGCTCTAACTAGGCTACTCCAAAAGGCTTAGTTTGTTCTTCTGAAGCCATTGTGCTGTGGATTTGCTGTGATATTTGGGGTCCTTGTCCTGTTGCATCACCCAGCCTCTTCTGAGCTTAAGTTGACGGACAGACACCCTCATTATCCTGGAGAATTTGTTGATAAACTTGTGAATTCATTTTCCCCTCAGTGATGGCAAGCTGTCCAGGCCCTGATGCAGCAACACAGGCCCAAATCATGACTTTCCCTCCACCATACTTTACTGTAGGGATGATGTTTTGATGTTGATCTGCAGTGCCCTTTTTATGCCAAATAAAGTTCTGCTTGTTCCTCCCAAATTGTTCAATTTTGGTTTCATCACTCCACAAAACATTTTCCCAGTACTGGTGTGGAGTGTCCAAGTGCTCTTTCGCAAACTTCAAGCGAAATGTTCTTTTTTGATAGCAGTGGCTTCCTCTTGGTGTCCTGTCAAGGACTCCTTCCTTGTTCAATGTTTTGTGTATAGTTGATTCATGAAGAGAGATGTTAGCCAGTTCTAATGACTTCTTCAAGTCCTTTGCTGTCACACTAGGGTTCTTCTTTACCTCATTGCTGACCTTGCAGGGCGCCCACTTCTAGGCAGAGTAGCCACAATACCAAATTGTCTCTATTTATAGACAACTTGCCTAACAGTAGACTACAGTAGAATACCTAAAATCTTTGAGATGACGGTCACCTTTTCCAGATGAACAATTCTCAATTGTAGCTCTTCAGACAGCTCTTTTGTGTGAGGCATGATTCCCATCTGGATATGCTTCTTGTCAAAAGCTCAAACTCAAACTTTATAGTGTTTGTTATCAAAGTGATTCTAGGCCACACCTCTGAACTCGTTTCATTAAATGGACTCCAGGTGTGCGAAATTCGGACTGCAATGAGCTTTTTAAAAAGTCATTAGCTTAGGGTTCACTTTTTCCAACCTTCAGAGAATTTGACCATATTGAATGAATCATTCAAACTGTGAAACTGAAAATCTGTGTATCTTTAGTTATAGGTGTTTGTTCATTATTGTGACTAACATGAAGATACGACCATGTCTTATGTTGGAATTAGACAGAGATAATTTGTAGGGGTTCAAATACTTTTTACTTTGACTGTATAATCTATGAACGCAGAAATGGACACAAGCTAAAGTAGAGAAAGACAAACCCGAACTATTTAGAAAAAAAATAAATACCTTTAAAAAAATTACAGAAATCAGGTGCAACCATATTTTGCAATTAGTACCTGAAAGACCGTTTTAATAAGTGTGCAAGGTTCTGTGTACATACCGATTTTTATCAAAAACAGTCATTTGTGCAACAAACGTTTTTTCGCCATCTTCACAATGGGACGAATTTCTCTTTTTTCTCAATGGAAGCTCTTCGTTTAGATCTAAAAAAACATTAAAATGATCAGTTACAAGAGAGCTGGCAACGATTTTTTTTCTTTTGAACCACTGGAACAAGATAAGGGTAGTTTTCAGTTTCAAAACTGAAAAAAAAAAAAACACCTTAAATATCCTGGTAAAAAAAAAAAATGGAAGGAATGTGTACTAATATCATAGCACAATTTAATAATTTGTTTCTAGGATTCTCTTAACCAAGAATATTATTCTATACCGATCGAAAAGCCAGAGACAAATGGGTCTGCAATGCTGTACTTCACATTGAATTATATAGCTATGCTGACCCATAAGTAAATATGACAAGTATATACACCAATTGTACAAATGAATCCAGAGTATCAAAAATTCTTACCAATATTTTCATTGGTTTCTCCATTAGACAGTCCATTAACTTCCCGCCTCCCTGGCCGTGTTACTCGAAACAACAAGGAGTAGGATTTAACCATGTGGCTATTGCTAGGCTCAAATTCATTGCTAGATACCGCAAGAGAGGGGAAAGTGCCTGGCTTAGTCTGGTTGCTGTCAGGGTTTAAAGGCACCTGCTTTTTACCTGTAGGCACTTGCTTGACAGGGCAACTTACATCCTGCAAAAACATAAAACATGAAGGTAAGCTGAATAAATTAACTTGAACTGCTGCAACAGCATCAGTGATTAGTTGTTGACTCAAAACTAGTTACAGCTACTAGTCTGCAGAAGCAGCAAATTAGTAGGCAAGAGAGTGAGGTAGAGCTAAAGAACCACATCACCTAGCCATCAGTGGTGACTGTGCTTACAATTATGTATTTCTTCCCACAAAAAGAATGTGAAAAAGTTGCTTAATAGTCCAATAATGATGTAAAATAAACCAATTAAAAATTTTGATCAGGTACAATTAGGTTGAAATTACAATTGCTTAAATTAAAATTGATATTACCACAAAAATACACCAACTGCTTGAAAGCATATATTAAAAAAAAACTATTCTCACCTTTCGCTTTTTGTGACAAACTTTTACTAGTAGCACCTCTAAGGAAACAGAGTTCTGTTCATTTTCAGAGTTGTGGGATGGCTTTTCTGTAAAAATCAAGAAAAAAAATCTACAGTAATATCTAAATATTATGTGAAGCTAAGAAGAAATTAAGCTCCGCAAACAATAGAATGAAGGCCCAATAACTAAAGAAAAAAAAAATAAAAACAATATCAATTTTCAATCTGTATAAAAGTTAAAAAATGTAACTGAAAAGAGCTATTCATTATTTCTATCATGCATCATTGAGATTAATCAGTGCCATTAAAAACCTTCTCTGCTTTGGGGACAAATACTGAAAATGCACAGAACATCTAGTTTTTTGTAAAGAATATTCAATATAGTCCCTTCATAAAAGTAATACTTAAGTATAAATAATACATGAAGAACCACAAAAAAGCACCAAAATTTGCACACAGTGCAGCAAAGACCACAACTGTGGTAAAGTAAATAACTGCAGAATATTGGTAGACATGCCTAGAATTGCATAATATAAATGAATAAGTTAGGAAAAAAGAAGAAAAGTAATATGCTAGTGTTTGGAAGTTACAGTATGTTTTTATTGTCAAACCACCTAGATGCTCCCTAGAAAATATTCCACAAAACTCATTTCATATAGTTGTATTATGGAAAATTAAATATTCAGTGCTCAGATAAAACGAAAACAAATCTTTTGGCCAAAATTCAAAAGAGACAAGCATGGCTCAAATGTACTACATCTGAAGTTTTTTTTTCTTGGTAGCATTAACTCTGCTTTTCATCTGCAGGGACAGGGAATCTGGTTTAAACAGAAAGAAAAGTGAATGATGGGAAATAAAAGGAAACACTGCAAGTGAACTAGAAATAAAGCTTGGGTATAAGTAACCCTGGTGGAGCACAAGGAGAATATCCTACAAGGACCCCAACCTTTCCTTGATCTCAAACCAAAAAAAATAATTGTACTACTCATGCATCATCTGGCTAACCTGAACAACCTGGATCAAGTCTCCCTGGTTCAATATTCCAAAATCACTCCCAAACAGTAAAAAAATCTGGGTACATGTCCAAAAGCCTTAAAAGCAGTTATTCCTGGCTATACAAAATATTAAAGCATTAAGACTGAAAGAGTACAGAATTTCAGTTGTCTGAAAATAAATAAATATTGCATAACAATTACAGTGTAGTGATGCAGTTCAATACAATTAAGAACTATTCTAGTGACTGAATACTTTTAAAAGGTTTATTTTAGTTTGAATATGTACTTAATGCTTTTTAGCAATTTGCCACTTGTGATAACGAGGCACCATCAACAACTCATCATTACTGCTGCAGCTAGAACACATGTGTTAAGGATGGTAAAATGTGCCACTAATGTATTACAAGTTTCTAGTCTCAAAATGCACATGATCACACAGTCACTTCAAGATAGTAGGCCCAGATTTTAAAACAGAGTTAACATCAGGCTACAATTTCTAAGCATCGTTTTGAAGTAAAACATACATTTTGGATGCATGCATGCATGCACAAACATACCATTTTTATGGAAGAAACCTGTAAACGTCAGTTGAAGATGGGAAGCCAAGCTGCAGAAAGGGTAAGAAAAAGCAATTATTCAAAACAATAGGATTAATAACTACCAGTTTGCATTCATGAAAGACACTTAGCAGGAAGACTTCCAAAAACCCCCTGGCTCTAATTTAAACTTTATAATAGGATGATGGGAGAAGACTTTGCTTCCAGTGCACTAGATCTGCCTACCTGTGAGATTCTTGTTCTCCTTTCATTTTCTCTACTTTACACAGAATATCATCCACTTTAAACAATTTTCTGTAAATAGAAACAAAAATACATTAGGGCATATTTTTTAACATTTGCCCCACCTTTTAACTTTTTTTTTTTTTGTTGAGGACAATACAAACATTTTCCAAACAGCATAGCTAATAAACTAATAACCAATCAAAATTTAAAATTAAATGATTTCAGGTCTTCATAGTCATTAAAGAAATTAAACACAAGAGCATCCCTTTAAAGTATCCTTAAATTAATCAGACTACAGCTAACCACAGTGCAGAGAGAGAGAGAGTCAAAGGATCAGTCTAGAATGACAGATGGATATGTGAGCCCATGCAAAATCAAAAGTAAACCTGGAGAACAGAACCCGTTCGACACTGGCTTAACATATTACCAAAGGGTACAGATGACATGCCCTTACTCTCAACTTGTCAGGCAAAGTAAAATTATGATGACTTAAGAAGACTGAATACATTTGCACTATATTGAGCTTTTTTGTGGTTTGTATAGATAATGCAGTTTTAACTATTAACAAAATTTTTTGCACAATATGATAGTTGCAAAGGTGTGCGATTGCCCTTGAAGGCATGCTGGTCATTGAAACGGCTTATTTAACATTCAAGTTTTTTTTTTCAAATTAAAATGTTTTTTTGGTTGTCTTAGTGTTTAAGGTAAACACACCATTATCCTTCACTTTTTACTTTGCGAAAGTAGTACCCAATTATGTTTATGTTCAAATGACTGTCACCTTGGTGTCATTTAGGATTATTTTGTCATTGGGCGGAGTGGTGGCTCTGAGGCTAGGGATCTGCACTGGCAATCAGAAGGTTGCCGGATCGAATCCCGTAAAATGCCAAAAGGGACTCTGCTCTGTTGGGCCCTTGAGCAAGGCCCTTAACCTGCAATTGCTGAGCGCTTTGAGTAGTGAGAAAAACGCTACATAAATGCAAAGAATTATTATTATCATAACCTGTGTAAACCTGTAGCTTCCAAAGCAGAGGTTTAAATATTTATGCAAACAATAACTCGGGAGTTTCCTTATTCAGTTAATTATCTGCAGAAAATGGCTTATTTTGAATTTGGAAATGTACTGTTACAGCATTAAAAAAAATACTGAACGGATATATGTGTACACTTGTTTTGTCATGAAGAAAACAATGACTTTCAAGGAGATTGAATAATTTTGCATGCCACTGTAGTATACATTCAATATGATAATTTTATTTATATAGCACGCTTCCCATGTTAACAATTATGCATCCATCCTCCCATCCTTTAACTTACACCATGTTAACTAAGGATGAGAGTGTTATATTCTAACAAGGTTAACAGAAGCTGAAAACTATCAAAAACAAACACTTTATTATTGGTACCAATAGGCAAGCAAAACTAAACATTTTTAGAAGGACTGCAGCTGGCCAGTCTACACTCCTAAACCCCACCACTTGACCATCTATACTACCTCTATCTCATCGACAGATAGTACAGCAACATCCATTTTGGTATAAAAATGTGTATGATACTTGCTGCATTTGATAAAGTTCATGTTCATATTTAGCATGCTTTTTTTTCCTAAAATTGATTACTTCTGAAAAACACAATGTATGAGATAAACCAGAAAGACACGTTCCCAAAATACTGTGTGTTTGAATTGAGAATACACGTCTCCCACTCACTTCACAGGTCATAAGTCCTGTCTGATGCTTACAAAGCTAACCATCTGTGCTACATCAGGAGATTTCCTAAAACACAATGGGCTTTGGTTGTAGGGCCAGAAGTTAACTGGATGTATCAGAAGTTCTATGTAACAAAGTACTTTACTATATAATTTAAAGGAGCTATAACTTTCAATGCTTAATTGTATAAACAGTGGGGCTACTACTCCAGGTTGTCATATACTTCCAGCTGTGCTTTAGAGCATGCATTTAGTATGTCAGTGCTAAACAAATGCACAACTTAAGAGCGTGTTGAAATGCTTGTCTTTCATGCAAAAAAAAAAAAAAAATAAATAAAAAATCAGTAGGTTAGTTTCAAAAATAATGTAGTTTATTAATACAAAAGTGTAATGTGTACTGTTTGAATTTATGCAAAGCCTTTAAGTATGTTAGTGGTCTGTTTGATATTTTTCTGAACAATTGTTAGCAAACAATCACATTGCTCTTTTGACTTGAATGTTTATATAATGTTTACATTTTAATATGTATACTGTTTACAAAAGACTGCAATACCTATTCAATTAACATTTAATGACAGTTATACCACTTCATTGTACTACTTCAGTAACAGTATTTGTATTCAATGTAAAAAAAATTGAATGGCTTTAAACTTCCTATTGTATAAATAACTTTCACCTTCAACATTCTACAAAATATCACACTACTTGTACTAACATTTAATGACTTAAATTTCTATTTGTTACCTTCACTGCAAACATTTTAATGCATACAGAACTGTAATTTATTTATATAAATAGAGTTACATCTAATAATGCATTGTATATTGAAAATGGTATTGAATTTCAGTATCTTTCTTAGTAACGCATCGATGACAGTTTGGCATTGTGACAACCCTACCTGGCAGACTTTAGAGCATTTGAAGAATAGAAACATCCCTCTGCAAAGGACATGCACACTGCAGACACTGTTGAATTGTTTTATCCTCTGCTTCTGCCAGTAAAGCAAGTCAATTCTGAAGCAGATATACAGTAATCCCTCGCTATATCGCGCTTTGACTTTCGCGGTTTCGCTCTATCGCGGATTTTATATGAAAGCATAACTAAATATATAACGCGGATTTTTCGCTGCTTCGCGGGTTCTGCGGACAATGTGTCTTTTTACTTCCTGTACATGCTTCCTCAGTTGGTTTGCCCAGTTGATTTCATACAAGGGACGCTATTGGTGGATGACTGAGAAGCTAACCAATCAGAGCACGCAGTTAAGTTCCTGCCTGCTGAATGCAGTGTTAACCAGGAAGTCTCGTCTCGCTCATTCAGCATCAACGTGTTTCGCTGTGTAAAGAGTTGTGCTCTTTTGTGTTTATCTTTGTGCGTAGTCAAGCCCTTCATTATGGCTCCAAAACGATCTGCTACTGCTTCAGGGGGAGTGCCCAAGCGCAAACGGAAGATGTTAATGATTGCCGAAAAGGTAAACGTTTTGGATTTGTTGAAGGCTACGATTCTTTTTATTTAAAAAGTAGGAAAGGAATATAAGATCTACGGCCGCAGTGTCCTTTTAACCAGGGTGCAAAACGAGTTGTAAGTGGATGTAATAAGGCAGTAGTCTGGATGGAATCTGCTTTAGGGATTTGGATTGAAGACTGCCAGAAGAAGAACAACGGCAGTGCTACACATTTGCCTGAAGAGGCTCCTTTAAGGGCTGTAACGCTCTCCTTTGTTGTGCAGTAAAATAAAACTCAATGTTATCGGACAAGTCATCGTGTCATTGTTGGTGAGTAACCATAATTAATTTTCTACTTACAGTACTTAGTACATGTACGTACGTTTAGTGTCACTGTACACACATTTACTGTATACTATTTTTCTTGTATTGTACGTATTTATTGCTGGTGGCATGTCTATCGTAATGGCTGTAACATATGTGATATCAGAGACCCTCAATATCTTTAGAATAATATTTAAGTTTTACTGTATATAAACAGTGTGTTTACATACATAATTTCAATGAATCTTACCTAATATCTAAGAGAATACAAAGGGATTATGCTGTATAACTCTGCGGGGAATATTTATAAACAGTGTGGGAGAGTTTATAAGGGCTTAAAATATATAAAAATAACCATAGAAACATATGGTTTCTACTTCGCGGATTTTCACTTATCGCGGGGGGGGGTCTGGAACGCAACCCCCGCGATCGAGAAGGGATTACTGTATTACTGTGTCTGAAAATGAATTACCCAATTCATAGTTTTCCAGTACTAAGATGAAAGAAACTCAAATCTTCCACTGAATTTTTTACAATACAAGGTAAAAGTTTTCAATCACAAGAAATCACACATTTTTAAAGATGACAGGATTGTTGCGGGATGTCCAAAAAAAACCCTCAGATTCTACAAGCACACTTCCATAGCACAGCACCTCAGCATTTTATGCTATCATGGAAAAAATACATGACAAACACAAAGTAAAACTAAGTTTCAAAATATATGCTGCACCCTCACAGAAACATCAAAAATGAAGTATTTGACCCCTATAAAATTGCAGATAGTGAACACCAAAATAAAAACATATTACCTAGTTACTAACATTTGCTCATTCTTGTAGTAGACAGCGACTGTCAAAATTTATTAGATTAAAAAAGTAAGAGTAAACATTTACCTTTTTGCATTTGTTCTGGAATTCCGATGGGACATGTAAGTAAGTGTTCTGTGCAAAAATATAGGCTGAAAGGGAAAAAAAAAAAAAAAAGGTTTACAAATAAGTTTCTATATTACATTTTGGTTATATGAAACTGAAGCATTACTTATAGAATACAATTATAAACTTGAGTAAATTACCATCTAATGAGCTTTTCTACTTATATTAATAAGATGGGCAACTATTTTTCCTTGGCACAATTTAAACTTCTGAATATCACATTAGCTTAACCTGTATACATACAAGTACTATGGTTGACTTTAGGCATCCTTTTATAACCTCGTTGTACCCTTTTGAAATGAGTATTTTTTAAACCATGCCACTGACTTCAGTTTACTCTGTTGGCTTTAACAATGACTCATATCTCAATCAAATTGTGTACATTTTGAATGAAATGGAATAGAAAGTTTACACACAACTGTACAGCCAAAAATAAGTCAGCAAGAACCCAGATCAAGTGCCTTGCTGAATACACACTTTGAAGAACGCACACCCTAATGGAGGCAAAAGTGGGGCATATCCAGTACTAGGTAGATGTACTTAATACAGTGGACACCGAGTGCACTTTTGCATCTTCACTTCAAATGTACTTACTGTAAAATGAAAACTTCCACTTCTTAGATATATGGGCTCAAACAACCATGGCTTATGTTTTAGTTTCTCTTTGCAGAAAAATATATTTGGGCAAAAAATAATCAATATCAAAACCAATCTTGCATATCTTAAATGCATAACGCTCCATACCCTGGCTGTATCTGACACTCGAAACAACGTGTTGGAATGTTTTATTCCTCAATGTGAACACTTCAAAATTTAGAAATTAGTGTTTACAATGTGAAAAATTGAAAATAATTCATTATATATTGTTAACTGCCAAAGGAGGAATGTTATCAGGAAGTAACAGGTGCTATTTCAACTGGTTTGTACAAAGTATAAATGTGAACAGCATGATTAAAAAAAAATGTTCTGGAAATGGATTGACATTCAACGTATTTCTAACAGTAATTTGAATTTTAAAGCGTATGTAGTATAAGAAGGACTGGAGTTAAACAGTTAAGAGGTGAACTCTCCCTTTAAAATATTTATCCTGATGCCAAAATGATCCTGCCTTTGTTTAATGGAACACAAAGATGCACACTCATCCTTAAATTTTCTGAGAGGCTACAAATTAACTTTAAACTGGGACCTGCAATGAACACCGAAATTCTTGATTACCACCCTAATTCCCAAGTAAAAATCAGATCAGTAATTCTTAAAAAAAAAAAAAGTCAAATTAAGGTTTTGTTTAAATTACAAATTATAAATGAAATCAGCATACAGATCACAGCATATTTTCTTTTTTACACACCGCAAATGTAAAATTAAACATTTATGTGCACCTCCAAAAATTCAAATTGGAATTCATGGTTACTGAAGACATTGCTCCATGTGAAGGCCTTTAACACCTTGAGCACAAATGGTGTTTTGAAGTTCATTATGCTATAAAATTACTATGACCCATCATATCTTGGCATTCCACCAACAGGTGTTACCCACTGTGATATCGATAGCTCAAATAGTTTCTTCCAGCATCTTAGCAAATTAGTCCTTACTGACTTTCATGGGGCTGCATGCTAAACCACTGGGTGAAGAAAAACTTCATCTGTTGATATTAAGATGCGAGTAACCACATGGGTTAAAATGTTTTCCCTACCATTAAATAAGTGAGAGGACTATCCAAAAATTTAAATCATTCAATCACCTGACCAGTAAGCCAAATCCACACCACTTGCTTCTGACTCAGGGAGGAGGTGGTTAAAGGCATTGCAGTATATAATTCTAACATAAATTATCAAGTCACTGTGAATTTCTGAAGTGGGCATACTGCGACCTAGTAATTGATTGTGTTGCATTTTATACAATGTTCTTATTTCAGCAAAGTCTCCGACGGTTAACATATTCCAGTGGATACAATGGGTTAATCCATTGCTTAGACCACTGGTGACAAATGCAAAATTGGCACAAGTGTTTTGGTTTGGGAATAAATCCACTCTGCTTTTTAAATAAATAAACAAATAAAAAGTACTCCTGTCCCCAGGACGGTTTACCAACCCAGAAACGACATAACTTATCCAGCTTGATATGATACAGTCCAGACAAATTAGAAATTGCAATTTAGGTGGCAACACACTGTTTATGTCCATTTTCAACTGATACAAATATTAGGTAAGGAAGACTTTACTGATAGCTACCTGCCCTCTCTTTCATCAGCAACAATAAAACTGATAAACGTTCTTCTGTTCATTGATTTTACCAAAAGCAAGATCCAACAAATATTACAGTATATACAAAAGCATCCCTTTGTAAAGCTCTCAGTTTCACGGAAATGTAATTTTAGTTAATCTAGAGGGCCATTACCTGATATTTTTGAAGAATGCTAAAAGTTAATTATTACAAATGATAATTTCATATTCTTGAAATGTACCTCACCAATAGCACTATGCTAAGAAAAAAAAACCCAAAAGGAATAAACACTAAACAAAAGGTTACAAGTTCAGCTTACCGTTATGATATTTCTAGTTCGAAGAAATCTGTATATTTGTGTTGGCTCTGCAAATGAAGAAAAATCTCCAAGTTAAAATAAATATTGCATACACACACATATATATGTACACATATACAAAATATACACAAATAAAATACAAGATACTTTCTAAACCATAAACTGCCAAATACAGCTTTAATTGTCAAGCAGTTTAAAAGTCTCTCTCTTCAACTTCAATGAATAGGCTTACTTACCTTTAATAACAAATTGTCACAAAGTTATAAAAAAAAAAAAAAAAACACACATTTGCATGATATAACAAAATGTCAGTGTAAACATTTAATATTTTAAGGTAATTTTAGTGTATTGCTTTGCTAACTGAATGAGCTAGAAAATCCTTCTGCCAAGGTGCCTTTACACCAGAACCCTTGACCCATCAGTATTGCAAACTATTGCACTATTTAGATAAAAATGCTACCACTTTATGGAATCCAAATCTTACTTTTAGAATGTAATTTGAGTGGGTTTTTTTTTTTTTAAAGTTTGTTTATCCTTGCACTAATTTTGCCATCATACATCTCCAGACACAATATACAACAGTACAGCATTTTACAGATGTTTGTGCACATCACTTCTAGGTATATGCTTTGCTGTACACCTATATTTTTCCATTGTAGTAACAGGTTTTTACACAATTCTCCAGCACACAGAAAAATGTATGATTCATAGCCAATTTACACGAGAGCTATTAAACATCCAATACAGCAAACAAAACTGGTTTTCATTTATCACTAAAGACTAGAAAATAGCAGCCATACTTCTGATTTTACTTTAGTTATTTGAACAACTCGTTTTTAAAGGTGTTATTTAATGTCTGCAATACTCATTTTAGTTAGCCTTGCCAACTTTACATGGTTGCTGACACACAATGCCTGAAACAATGAGGTATAACAAATTAAAAAAAAATAAATAAATAAATCCCTGTATGACATACTGTATTTGTTTCACCCATAAAGGGGATGAGGAAAGAAAAAAAAAAACCTGTTTAGTCCCATAATTATTCTTCGACAAACTATTCCAATGTGCATGACTGACCTGGTGTCTCCAACTTTCAAATTACCAAGTCAGATCTCGCATTACTGTACCTATTTTCAAGGCCGAGACTGTCTATTTTATTATTATTTTTTTTAATCTAGCCATGGAAATACCTATAGCTTATACTTGTGATTACAGCTTTACAATTAATCTATTTAAAATTTAAACCTTATTTGAACCTGTGCAATTACTACACTAAAAGTAGTGATTTTGTACCAGCAATATATATATATATATATATATATATATATATATATATATATATATATATATATATATATATATATATATATATATATATATAGAGAGAGAGAGAGAGAGAGAGAACCTCCAGTTGCTGTGCACATTTGTATTGGGTTTTGCTTCCAGTCTACTGAACATGAACTATGCATGCGTGGAACACACAGAAAAAACTGACCAATCAAAAGCCTCCTTAATCAGTGCCACTGCCATTTGTTTTGGGCTAATAGCCTAATGAAGTGTGTGCTTTCAGAGACAACAGAATAAGCTAATCTGTTGTTTATTCTGCCAATGTGAGTACAACAAAGGATGGGGGAAGTTTGTGAATTGGTACCCAAAAACCATCTGTCATTTGGCAGTACTCTGAACGATTGATGTCTCCACAGTGAAATCCAGACAGAGGGAGGTATTGTGCAAAACATGCAAAATTGAAGTTCCTATGCTGCGTGGAAAAACAAGTTATATCAACATCACAGACAAGACATACTGTAGAACTCTCCAATGAATGCATTTCAAAAAAGGTATATGCAATTTAAACTTCCGTAACAAAAAGGCCAACTGGGCCAAATCAAATAATATTGGTGTGCTTGTGAGTGGGACATCATACGCAAAAATGCTGAGGAGACATAAAATCACAGACATTCTCACATACAATATTACTGAGCAAAACACATGCTTCCTTTATATCAGCTTAACGACACAGTACATAAAGTGATGGACCTGAAAAGTCACTGCTTGCAAACTTTGCATTTCCCAGCAGATCATACAGGTGAAATCGCTGCTCTAGGCTTAAAAGAAGCCTGGGATGTGAGGGGGCTGTGCGAGTAGCATCTTATTTCCGTACCCACAGACAACAAATCTAACTTAGTCAAAGAGGTGGAGATGAATCAATGAACCAGATTACAGTTCTTTTCCACAGGCTTTACCTTCTAATTGGAAAGTTTAGGCAAAACGTAACCTATTACATTATTTTGAATAAAAAATTCTATTATTGTTTTTATTAAATGGCATCTATAACATTTGTGAATGCATATGCTCTTCGATGCCTTATATTAAAATCGGAGTGCAATGTAATAGCCACATATAATTTCTCACCTTAGCAACAGGACAGACATTAATGTTTACACTGTGGAGTGCATACACACTATTACATTTATTCTACAAACAAGGTCTAACTTTAAATATGTATTTAAATTCATCTAGAATGGTTTCTTTACAGTCACACTTTTACTAGTTAATTCTATAAAATATTAAGCACACATTGACAGAGTGTTAGTAACATGCAAGAAAATACTGGTTCACTGCTTTTCATTTTACTTAAAAATGAATACATAAAAATGGTATTAGCTAGGGCTGCAATGATTAGTCGACGTAATCGACGATGTCGACTACAAAAAATCGTCAGTGCGGAATTTTTTTTATTGTCGACAAGTCAAACAGAACCTTAAACAGAGGCTCCAGTCACAAAGAACGCCATTGGTTTTTGTAACTGAAATGCACTACATGGACGTCTGGGGGCAGTATCGTTTGTTATTGTTTGTCAAGATGCACACAGTTCTACTAACGCAAACATCCTGGAGCTGTGATGCTGCCGTCTCTCAAGAGGTAAGTTTTAGCGAAAAAAAAGTTGAAGTTACTGTCACGTGTTATCGCTGATGTTTGTACTATAATGTGTATATCAAGGTTTCGACAATGATAGTTAACCCTTAAACGGACACATACTTGGGGGTTAATGCACCCCTGGATGCCAAATATTTTTAGCTGCACTTTAAGTAAACATCACAATGCAGAAAAAAAATGTGAAATTAACAGAACCTGTATTTTTTTCATGCAGAGCATCACAATTATTGCAACACTAATCATTTTACACAGAGCAAAAGAATTGTAAAAACTATTTAAAAAAAACACTACTGTAACAATCTATTACTATATGTTCAATATGCAAATGAAGTCATTGATGAAATTCAGTATATCAACCAAGCCAACTGCGCTTGAACTGGCTGCATGCAAACACAAAGGGGTAAACACGGATTATTGCAGGCTCGTCTAGTGCAGCGGCTAAATCCCAGAGACAGTGTTGCTGCAGTTCTGCCGAGGCTGGCAGTGGTCGTGAGCTGGCTGCTCAACAAATATACGGCACTGATTGATCTGCTCCGGCATGCTGGCAAATTGCGGTTACGGGGTTCAATGAATGTACGTTGCCAAATATATGTCGCCGCATATACTCAGCTTTGGTGTGCTTCTAAATTGCACTGGAAACAGACTCTAGCTGGTTGCGGCGTTCAACAAATGTACTTTTCCGAATATACTCGGCTCCTGTGTGCAGGCAGTAATTCCCTTGTTACGTATTTTAGTCCATTATTTTTTTATTTTGGCATAATATAGTACATGATGTGATAAACTACAACACTTTTCTGTCAGAGTGTGATGATTAAAACATCTTTCTCGGTCTGCAAAATCATTCTTATGTATTCCAGCTACCTCTACTTCCTCTGAGCGTCTCTTCTCAGCAGCTGGGAACATTGTCTCAAAGAAGAGAGCCAGCCTCACACCAGAGCACGTCGAAATGCTCATGTTCCTGCACTGCAATCAGGAATATATGAACTGAATCTTTTATAAACTATACATTGTTTTATTTTATTTGAATTGAAGCTTTATTTAAACTTTTGGACTTTAAGACATACCAGTGGCCATTTTTGGTTAAGTTAAATGCACTTTTTGTGTTTAAAGACTATGTGCACTTTAGTTTGTATTGTTTAATGTATTTCTTTTTTATTGTGATGGTCACACTAATATTAAAAACATCTGATTATTTTCAAATTCATATGTTTCACTGATTATTTTAATTTGATTATTATTAAATTTTAATCGTGTTAATGTAGAGACATCAGGGTGACGTTCACAGGTAGATAGACGAGACAGATGAGGTAAGACATGCACTGGAGCCCACAACAGGATGTGCAACCACAGGTCGCAGGCATCAAAATAGTCAGGCATGAAATAATCGTGACTGAAAAAAAATTGAACGATTAGTTGACTACCAAAATAATCATTAGTTGCAGCCCTATTATTAGCTAGTTAAAGTTTAATATGAAAAAATACATCATAGAAAGCAATTTGGTCATTCTCTGGCCCTAGAAGTTCAATAATTTGTTACTTAAAAAAAATTGGGTTGATAAATATCGGTAAACATCACCTTAGTGCGATTATGCCATCATTTGCTTTTCTCCTTGAAGTTGCAATGCAAAACTTCAATACTTGCATATCACAGTTTAAATTGCAATATCTATTAAAATAATCGCAACAATACTTTTTTGATAAACCTGTGTAGTTCTTTGTGATCGTTTAATATTTTGTTTTGAATGTTAAATTTGTAGTTTTCTGATAAACACACTCATTTTTATTACTTTTGAAAACCGTGTTCAACTGCTTTGAGCAATCATGAGTGGTTTTGACTGGGTTTCCTAAGTATATTACACATAGAAAGATGCAGCATGCCTGGCTCTGCTTTCTATCATCCAGTGCCACCATTTACGTGATGGGCTGTTCCAATTGCTGAAATCTTTCAAAACGTGTAGTTTTCATGTGTGTCTTAAGGAAATCACATGTGTGATTAGCATTTCATGCTTTAGAGAGGTTCTGTGAGTAAAACAGTAAAAACTGCACATAGTTACAAATGTGCAGGTAACCTACATTAAAATATGCTTATTTATATTGAGAAAATCTGAACCTAGATATTTCGCTAAATTGATAGCCCCATCTTATACGAAAAACTTTATAGTATTTTAAAAAAAAAAGACTCAAAAATACTAATAAAGCTGCAAGCTTCTTTCTTCCAAGCACTGACAACTGATATAAACCACTCATGTACAGCGGTCCCCACTATAAACTGTTTTTCACATGCAGCACTCATGATTTGTAACAATGCCTTTGTTTTCATCTTTTACAATCTACTAATAATTGTTTGACCTTGAAATCAAACTGGAACATTTTAAACTGAACACATTTATTATATCATTTCATGATTATAAAATTTAAATATATATATTATAAATGTGAGCTGAATTCTGAAAAGGAAGATTTCAAGAGAAGACAATCTTGGTGTTCCTACTCATCCTTTTCTTAAAATTAAAATAAAGTCTGTGTCAATAACCTATAGCAATGATAAATACTCTATGCATCCAAATTCAGAAGAATTGCTTTTTTAACTGTTATGTATTTAAAATATCAATTTAAGTAATTAAAAATTGAACTGCACTAAAACAGTACTGGTTTCAATGTTAAAAAAATGCAATTACAAGGAAAAATGAGTAATATCCAGATTATTTTTTTTCTTTTTAATTGGAGAAATGGTCTTAGTATAAATCATTTCACTATATGTCACACTTTTGTTCATATTAGAGACGCACAGTGGAGACCAAATATGTTATAAACACAAAGACATGAAAGTCAAACAATGGCGTAAACCCTTTCTGTAGAAGGGGAATTATTGATAATTTTAATAATGAATGATAATTAGTTTTTCGATAGGCATGAAAGTCAGAAATGCAAGAGAGAGTTCTGTATATCATTTTTTGTTATAGATAAACACATTTTAAGCATCTGCAAAAAGAAAAATGACCCTAAAGGTGTATTGTTTTTATTTACATTAAATCAGTTTTATTTCCTTCCTTCAACTGCCACGTGATCAAGTATATTATACAGAAAGCCATGTAGTTTACTTGTTTCTTTTTTACAGTATGTCAAATATGACAACATATATAAAGATATGATCTAGTCCATAGTGACTAAAGCCATCTACAACACTACAACGCTTCATTTCTAATTGGGTACTGCAGGAGTTTTGATTTGAAAGAAAACTAACGTGGGAGTGACATTATAATCTAGTTGAATGTTTCTGCAAACCTATACCAAACTACATCCCCAACTTAAAGTCACAAACAAACTAAGAATAAAAAGCTTACCAGCAATTAAGAAACAGGAAGCTGAAAGATTTAAGGAGTTGCAACTCAGGTCCTCTAGTTCAGGAGGCCATTTATGTGGATTTTTTTTTCTTAAAACTTGTTTCACTGATTGCGTTAAACTATTATTGCAGTACTTAATATCTGCCAGAAAGTTCACAAACTGTACTATTTAAAATGTTTTCTTTATTATATAGTCTTGCACCTTCCTATACTGAAAGAGTCAAAGATGTAGTAAGCTCTCTTTCTCGGAGGTGGGGGTTGATTTGTTTTCAATCCTATTTTTGTAAAAATGTATCTATTTGTATGGAATGTTGTGCGATTATAAAAAAAAATCAATAAAAAAAAAAGATGTAGTAAGCTATCTTCACAAGTAATGCTACCCCTTTGTCTAATGAGAATTACATTCTCATCCAAAATATAATTTGGCTAGACAGATAATGAACTTGCGTTCTGGGTACACTGGTGGAAGATGCCTCTGGAAGGGTGAAAAGGCTCTTGGCCAGAGTGGAGGTGGACCTAGTTGTCATTGTCCACGTGGGACAAATGACATACATAAAAGAGTAGTCTGTCAGTTCTACAATCCAAATGGAAAGACTTAGGTACAAGACGGCCAAGGAAGTCTTCTCTGGAGCTCTGTCTGTGCCACGCACCAGTACAGGCAAGACTGAGGAGATCAGAAGGCTTAGTGTGTGGCTCAAATCTTGGTGTAGGGTGGAGTGGTATAGGCGTATGGGGCATTTGGACTCCTTTTGGAAGAGATGGGACCTGTTCTGCCATGATGTGTTACATCTGAACTGGAAGGGCATCAATGTGTTGGGGAGGCATATATGAGTAGGCTAGTCGAGGATTGTTTAAACTAGGGAAACTTGGGAGCACAGGGAGTTTTGGATAGGTCAGGTTTAGAAACGAACAAGGAGAAAAACAGTGTAAAAATAAAAATGAATAGTCATGTAAATTCTAACCCAACATTTAAATGTAAAACAAGTAACACACTAAAAATAGCTTGCCTTAATACTAGAAGTACCAAAAATAAAATATGCAAGCTGGAGTTGTATGTAGAGGAGCATAATTATGCTATTATAGCAATAGTGGAAAACTGGAAAAAATAAAGATTGGGAAGAACAGAGGGATGCACATTATGAGGAAGGACAGACAGAACAGAATGGGAGGTGGGGGTTGCTATTTATGTCAAATAGAATTTAAATGTGAGTCATCTTCAGTTGAATGATGAGCCCCATCTTAGTAAGAACACGTGTCATTGCCTGGAACACATTAGGGAATGAGATCTTACTTTAGGAGTGTGTTGTAGATCACCCAATGCAGACAGTAACTTCAATGCATGTCTTTTTACTTAAATTGACAAGGCAAGCTTACACAGGGTATTATATTCATGGGGGACTAACTACCCAAATATTAACTGGGATAACCTTGCAAATAGAGTATGAGAGCAGGAGTTTTTAGAAGTAATCAGTGACCGTTTTTTAACACAGAATGTTACATCATCAAGCAGGATGAAGCCCATCTAGATTTAGTATTTTGTAATAATCAGAATAGAATTGAGGGCATAGAGGTGACTGAACCACTAGGGTCAAGTGACCATAATACAATAATGATTTAGATAGGAATATACTGTAAGTAACAAGCTGGTTAAATGTGCAGATGATATAGGTAGATGGATTTGACAAATTTAGGATCAGTTGAATCATGACATTGATCATAATATTCTTAGAAATCGCCTTAGTCAATGGGTGGGCCTCTCTGGAAGTGTCTTAAATTGGTTTGAATCCTACCTGACAGGGAGTAAATTCTTTGTTAGTTGTGTTAATTACAACTCAAAGTCACATGATATTCTATATGGTATTCCACAAGGCTCTATCCTGGGTCCGCTGCTCTTCTCAATCTATATGCTTCCGTTAGGTCAGATTATCTCAGGGCACAATGTGAGCTACCACAGCTATGCTGATGACACACAGCTATACTTATCAATAGCACCTGATGACCCCGATTCTCTTGATTTACTAACACAATGTCTGACTTGTATCTCAGAATGGATGAATAGTAACTTTCTCAAGTTAAAGAGAAAACTGAAATCTTAGTGATTGGCAATAACGGATACAATGAGGCTATTGGAAATAAACTGGATACATTAGGATTAAAAGTCAAGACGGAGGTAAAAAGTTTAGGGGTAATTGTTGACTGTAATCTGAATTTTAAATCGCATATTAATCAGATCACTAGGACAGCATTTTTTCACTTAAGAAACATAGCTAAAGTTAGACCTCTTATATCACTGAAAGATGCTGAGAAATTAGCTCACGCGTTTGTTTTCAGTCAACTAGATTACTGTAACGCACTCCTCTCAGGACTACCCAAAAAAGACATAAATCGACTGCAACGAGTGCAGAATGCAGCTGCTAGAATCCTAACTAGGAAAAGAAAATCCGAACACATTTCTCCAGTTTTGACGTCACTACACTGGTTACCTGTGTCATTCAGGATTGACTTTAAAATTCTGCTTATGGTTTATAAAGCCTTAAATAATCTCGCCCCATCTTATATATCGAAATGTCTGACACCTTATATTCCAAATTGTAACCTTAGATCCTCAAATGAGTGTCTCCTTAGAATTCCAAGAACAAAGCTTAAAAGAAGTGTGAAGGTGAGGCGGCCTTCTGCTGCTATGCACCTAAAATCTGGAATAGCCTGCCAATAGGAATTCGCCAGGCTAGTACAGTAGAGCACTTTAAAACACTGCTGAAAACATATTACTTTAATATGGCCTTTTTATAACTTCAATTTAACTTAATCCTGATACTCTCTATGTTCAATTCATCATAATAATTACTCATGGTGGCTCTAAAATCCGTACTGACCCCTACTCTCTCTTCTGTTTCTTTTTCCGGTTTCTTTGTGGTGGTGGCCTGCGCCACCTCCACCTACTCAAAGCATCATGATGCTCCAACAATGATGGTTGAATTAAAAGGCAGAAGTCTACGTGAGCATCATTTTCAAGTCCTTCCGTGAGAACCCTAAATCCAAAGAGGACTGTTTCATTTATGTTAGGTAGAATGCCCAAATCGGACTGGGTAGTCTAATGGTCTGGAATCCCTACAGATTTTATTTTTTTCTCCAGCCGTGTGGAGTTTTTTTTTTTTCTGTCCACCCTGGCCATTGGACCTTACTCTTATTCTATGTTAATTAATGTTGACTTATTTTATTTTCTTACTGTGTCTTTTATTTTTCTATTTATGTAAAGTACTTTGAGCTATTGTTTATATGAAAATGTGCTATATAAATAAATGTTGTTGTTGTATTACAGCATACAGGCTAGGGGAAATTTGTGACAGATAAAATTTAATGTCAGTAAATGTAAAGTATTACACGTAGGAAATAAAAATGTTAGGTTTAAATATACAATTGGGGGTCTGAAAATCAAAACATACACCTCACAAGGAGGATGATTTAGGAGCCATAGTGGACTCTACACCATCAACTTCCACACAGCGTTCAGAATCTATTAAGAAAGCTGACAGAATGTTCGGTTATATAGCACCTTGATGTGTACAGTACAAGTCCAAGGAGGTTTATACACAAGCTTTATAACGCAGTGGTGAGGCCTCATCTGGTGTACTGTGTGCAGTTTTGGTCTCCTAGCTACTAATAGGACATAGCAGAGATAGAAAAAGTCCAGAGAAGAGGGGGGATAAATTGTAAGGAAAGATTAAAAGAGCGGAGCCTTTTCAGTTTAAGCAAAATATGTTTAAGAGAAGACATGATTGAAATGTTTAAAATTATGATCAGAACTAGTACAGTGGATAGAGACGGGAACACGGGGACACATATGTAAACTTGAGGGTAGATTTCGCACAAACATTAGGAAGCGTTTCTTTATACAGAATGACAGACACTTGCACGAAGCTACCAGGTAATGCGGTAGACAGTAGGACTTTAGAGACTATCAAAACTAGACTTGAGATTTATTTACTTGCGTACCAATTCAATGTTACACCATCATCCACTAATGAAAAACATCCGATTTTTTTCTGCCATCTGGTATTCTCCATCTATGACTTGCTCCAGCGCTACTGGGCACGAACATCAAACACAGCCACAGGTTTTGTAGAAGTTGTATATTTAATTTAGGTTTTCCTCTCCCACTTTCTTGCTTCCTGGCCACTTTTTGTACTGTTAAGTTGCATAGCGTGTCTGTGGATGTGAGCATGAGTAGCTGGTGGTAAATTTATTTACAAGGTTAGCTTAGATAGGAAAATTGATTCAGGTGTGTGTTTAAGACCCTACTGTGTACCTTTATACTATGCTCCTACACCAATTAATTATGTCAAACCCATTACCTAAGGCACAGGCATTTACTACAATACAAATTTACACTAAACCGAAAGCAATACATCCCACTTCAGGTAAACAAGAACTCCTCACAATGTGTTTTGCAAGTGTTTCCTAAAGGCTTTCGGCACGACAAAAGCAGACTACAAGAACATTGATCCCACATATTTCAATGGTCAAATATATATTACTATTATACATATAATATACATGCATAAAAGCACAAAATAAAGAATTTAAATGTTGACTTACAGGCAAAATTCATTTAACCTATTAGTCAAAAATCTATAAATGGGCTCAAAACATGACATGGCTTCCATGCAAAAAAAAAAAAAAAAAAAAAAAAAAGGAAAACAGCAACAGGAAAAGAAAGCAACACTTCAAAAATGGAAAGTTAAAAAAACCTATTGGTGTTATGGCCAAAAAATGAAGTGTGGGTTTCCAAGGGTCATGGACCTCAAGGAGAGTACAGACACTGGAATGGCATATTCTGCATGCCCAGTGATCCCCTGCTATATTGCAGTTCAGCTATCACTCCCCCATCGCAGATTTACTACTACGGGTCTCCACCCCCCGCTTGCTTCGCTCACCCACCCCCGGGTTTGGTTTACCGGATATACAATTTAAAGAGATTGTTATTTTCATGGGAATTGTTACATATGCATTATTTTCTTTTTTTACTTTAAAAAACTTTAGTAAAAAAACAATATAAAACTTATAACGCTGCTCACATTGTGAAGGGGGCATCTGAACGCACGCTAAAGACATCTGATCGGTTCAGCTGGTGTGTTGCTGCTGCTGGCCAGATGTGTGTTGTGCTTGTCGCGTTTTGCGTCAATCACTTAAAAGCCTGTATAGCAGCTGTCATTTTGCCACTTTGCGTCTCTGCCAATAGCGTTCTGGTTGAGGGCTGAACGCACTCTAAGGAGAAATGCTCGGATCATCTGCTGGCTTGCTGCGTGTTCTGCTTGTCGTTTTAACAGCTGGGAGCACCTGAAGTTTGTCTTGCAAAAGCATTCCAACAACTACTAGGTTAGATGTCAGTGAACTTGTTTTAAATTGTTTGTAAGTAGGGCGTGATGTGCAAAAGTCACTGTCTCACAGGTTTTGCTTCCTAAGGTTGCAATGTCTAGTCCTGCGTGTCTCTCCGAGATGATCTGGTCTCGATCGCTTCGCTTAACCCCCCCAGAGGTGCGCTACGCTCCCGCCACTTCGAGTCTCTCCCACTCGCATTGTGAATGGGGGAGCTGAAAGCACATTAGGCAGAAGTGGACATATCAGCTACTGGCTTTGTGCTGCTTCTGCCAAGATGCCTGTTTTGCTTGTCGCTCTGCGCATTGATCATTTAAAAGCCTGTACAGCAGCTATCCTTCTGTCTCACTACGTTGTCTTGTGCAACATCAAAATGTCTCTCGCGGGATGTCAAATTTTCTTCTGAGAAGAACAAGCCTTGTCTCCCTGCCAAGATTTTTTTTTCTTTTTTTAAAAATAGAGAGATGTTACTCATATCCTTAGCCCAACATCCACATATCAGATGTGTTTACAAAGTGTGTTTTAATAAGTTTACATGTGTTTAAAGCGTGTGTGAGGGGTATTTTAAGGCTTTCTATATTGTGGATTTTTACCTACTGCTGATGGGTCTGGAACGCAACTTCAGAGATAGGCAGGGGATCACTGTACAACAGAATCATAATCCACTTTACTAACCAGGTACACAAATGTTTACCAGGAATTTGTCTCGATAGTATTAGTACAACATAGAAGGACAACACAGAATACAAAAGATAAATAAGTTAAAATAAAAAATGATGCATTGATGATAAAAAAAAAAAACTAGAAAGAGACAGCAAGATTAAAATGTCCAGACAATCTAATGTGCAGGTTTACAGAGACACAGTAGAAGCTCAGACCAGACTAGTAAGAAAAACTGCTTTTAGAGGGGGAAAAAAAAAACCTTTAGGTAAAAGGTTGTTTTAGCTTTCACTGCTCAAAGACATTTGCCGACATGAAGCCTTTGGATCAGGTGATGTCCTGGGCGAGTCTGACCAGCAATGATCTTTGGGCCGTCTTTCTTATCCTGGACCCATATACTGTAGAACTTCAATGTGTGGTAAGTTACAGCTTATGATCCTTTCACATGCTTTGATGATGTGTTGCAAATTGGCCTCAGTCATAACAGAGGTACCCCAAAACCAGACAGTTACAGATGAGGTCAGAATGGACTTCATGATGGATGTGTATAATTGGACTAATACTGCTTTCAGGAGATTGAATTTCTTCAGCTGACGCAAAAAGAACATTTTCTGATGGGCTTTCTTAATAATGCATGTGATGTTTTTGTCCCACTTAAGGCTGTGTGACAGCACAGTGCCAGAAACTTAAAATACTCAGTTCATCCCAATGGTTAAGCCATTTATATCAAGTGATAGGTGAGCAGGTGACGGTTTCCTGAAATTTATGATTATCCCCTCTGTTTTTTAAATGTTACGGCCCAAATTATTATGTCTGCATCACAATGTCAAGATTTTCCACCTCGCCTGTATGTGGACATCATTGTTTGAAATGAGAGCTATTAGTGTTAGGTCATCTGCAAATGTAACTTTTTGAGGACCAATTTTTTCCCCGTTTCGGCCCCAAGCTGAATATTTTTTCCAAAAAAAAAAAAATAATTTTCCTTAAACACACACAAAGCAATGGTTTCACACATAAATTTGCATAAAATATTTATTTATGACAAATATCACTATGTTCCATGAGTCTCTACAATATATGAATTCACCTTTCCATTTCTTAGCATAGTTCGTTCTGCAAGGTATGGTAACATCTGAAGCAGCCAATGGTGTGCACTGCATACTAAACTGCGTGCATATGACACAATCTGGTTTGGATGTCGCATCATTGAAAGTGGCAGTCAAAGTTTTGCCAGCTTTTACAGCTGGTTACCGCCCTCTACCACTGGATGCTGACATCGGCCTTCATCCATATATGTAGACTAGGGATGCTCCAATCAGGTTTGTTTTAAGGCTAATACCATTCACCAATTTAATGTTACTTGATCAGCCAATTCTGATTGGTTTTTTTCGTTATCCCTTTTTAAAAAAAAAAAAACTTTACACTAATCTCCTGCACAACCAGACAAACAGAAGTGTCATGTCCTATATTAAAGTGCATTTTATAATGTTTATAATTAAACTATAGACTACAGGTATTAACTTTTTTTTTTTTTACAAAATTAAACTCTGTAGACTGATAAAAATTTCCTTAAAATACATCATTTAATAAAAACGTACAAAAATATTTATACACAATACATATGGCATAAAAAAATGAAATGCTTCTCATAATTACTAGCTGTCATATTGTTTAGTTTTTTTCTTTAATGTGTGAGTATATTTTTTTTTTGTTTAAGAAATGGTGAAAAGTACTTTTTTGATTAATTGATATTGGCAACTAAACTCTACTTAAATGTAAATATACATGCATGTATATATTTTTATAATTCTAAATCATTAATCACACTAGTTTTTTGCTATTAAAGAATACATTTACTATATTTAGACAGGTTCTTTTTTTCCCCAGTGTCTCACCTAGACATTTGTAATTCTTAAGGTGTAATTATAAAATATGAATTAACATTAATTTAGTACTTGCTTCTTACTAAACCTTGTGCTACATGACAAAGCAAAAAATAAACGAACTCAGTATAATCTTTAAAGAACAAAAAACAGGCCTATTGTTTACTAAGCAGCAATTTCAAATTCATCTTTATTTTTTCTTTTTCTAATTAAAACTTTGCAAAGTTTGGTATAGCGTGATGTCAGGTAAGTCCAATGAAGAGTCAGTAATAGTGTAATTCTGCCACATTTCAGTAATGCACAGAGTAGATGAAAAAGAAAAGTCAGTTTGATTAACAAAGTTGTAAGATCCATGGAGGTTGTTACAATATTCACACCAGGTGGCACACTCCCAACAATATTCAGAATCTCTTCCTGTTTATATGTTACACAATTTTTCATGATGACAATGAATTGAACAGGAAAAGACAAAGACAAGCACCAAACCACCATGGTTGCCTTCCTTGGCGCTATCTTGTAATTAACATGTATCCTTGGGTATGTGGCATTCTCCTCTGGTCAGCCACGGTTTGGGAACTCAACACAAAAGCAAGTATTCAAGAAGACGATACCCACTGTCAAGTAACCAGTCACCAGTCTGGTCACACTCCAGAGATGGACTAGAGAACCATCATGTATACTCCCAGGCCGCTTGACCATAGCATCTATAAAAAGTCCCTGATGGCCAGTTATGCATCACATTGACATTTGGTGCGGACAACCCTTTTTGACAAGTAAAGATGGGATTAAAGAGACTGGGATTATGACTAGGGATGAGCATTCCATCCATGGTACAATCAGCGCCAGGTATGCCTACAATGGCATGAAAACCAGTTTTCATTTATTGCAAGAAATATTTACCTGCTTGGTTGTTTAGATACAATTAGTTGCATTTCTTTTTGTTTTTCCAATTGGAGCATAAGCAGGTGAAGTGACTTGCTCATAATCGCAGTGTCATTGGCAAGATTTGAACCCACAGCCTCAGGGCTGTTTTGCATGTATAGTACAACAGTAATCTGGTCACTCCATGCACAGTGTTGAATACAGCAGCTTTGTGGATAGTATGTTAATCGGAGGAGTGTAGGAATCCACAGGTGGCATAAACGGTAGAGTTGGTAGAAGCTGCACAATGCAACAGAGAGCAAAATTACAATGTGTGTTATCGAAACATCAAGCAGGAACTGCGGTAATGCAGTTAAGGCAGTGATTCTGGTTGTGAATTCAAATCCTGCTACCTTTGATATAGTAAATATGTAAAACCAAAAAAATAAAATGCAATTTCTTCTGCTCCAGATCAAAGAGGGGGTTATTTCACCCTTGTTAGTTGTTCATTACAGAGATGGTCCACAAGGTTCACGTCCACCCACAAAAAGAGCACTCGGACCTGCAACTTGGCTTCATGAGTGGCACAGTCACAAATGGCACCTCTGGGATGCTACTAGTTGTCCAGTAGGGAGATATAAGAAACACATTACGGTTACAGGAAGCGATTGATTTCAGTTATTGTTTCCAAAGGGTGTGCTACCAAATATTAAGTTGAGTGTGCCAATAATTTTTGCTCAGTCCATTTCTGGAGTTGTGTGTAATATCAGATCTGACTTTTTTTCCTTAACTTTGTGTTGTTCCAATGAAAACAAAACAAATAAATGTATATACCAAAACATCTGTAATTGAAACAATGTTCTGGGAGAAGTGGTGCATTTTTAAGAGGTAGCCAATATTTTTGGCAGTGACTGTAATGAATGTGTTTTGTATTATATATACACACATACACACTGTATACACACATTTAAACAACAAGTGGGTTTTCTCACTCAATACCAAACAAGATTAAGTACTACTTTAGTTATAAAGGGTTTTGGGAAACAAATTAACAAACTATCATAAGTACAAAATAACTAAGTACTTAGCATTATGAAGTTTTCAAAAGACATCTCTATAAAACAAAAAAAAAAAACAAAACATGGGGTTAGCTTCGTGTGTACGAATGGGGACAACCCTAAGAATGCTCACTGGATGCGTTTTGGACCTCTCAAACAAAAGAGAAGCTTACCTGTCCGAGGTCTCACATTAAACCCTCCCTACAGCACAAACTCCGTTAAACAAGATATTGGCTGCCACAAAAAGGAACTAGTTGGAACTAAGTTGATAAATTAGACATAATCAGCAATTTTCAGTTGTTTAAGTTAACGTGGTCTGGCAATGAGACTGGCAACAACTAGAAGCGTTGTGTAATGTGACGTCAGCTTAAGTGCTACAAAAAGGACTAATGAGGTAATGTAAAAGATACTACAAACCACCTATGGTCAAAGGTTACTTATTAGCACAATTTCACATAGCAATTACCACACTTAAGGTATAATAAAATTCTAATGTATTTTTGAATTTAGATTTCAAAACCCCAGAGTTTTGTCAGTAATTCATAATAACCCCTTGGTCAGGAGGGAAGTAAAACAGCAGACAGCATAAAGGGTGCATATTAAAAGCGGCATGGAATTAAAGGATTTCAATGCCCAGAAGTGGGCTCTCCAAGATGACAAAGAGAATTAAATACAGATTGTGTACGTCACCGATAAAATTGGACTGGGAACAAACTGAATTTAAAGATTCAAGTGAGAGAAAGGGATCACAGGAAGCAAACAGCAGCAGAAAAGGAAAAACAGCACTGAAATAAAAGTTGATATTGCCATACAGGGGTCATCAAGTTCAATCCTGGAGGGTAACAGTGGCTGCAGATCTTTATTTCAAATCCAAACACTTATATAGAAGACAATCCTTTCAAATAAAGAAACATATTTACAATTGCCTGCAGTGCTTTCTTTCCGCCATCTTAACTCCCTCTTATACAGAAGATTCACCTTTTCTAACATTGTCTCCCAAATGATTCGTGAACCACAGTAGTTTAATAATTAGTCTTTCACTTTCTCTTCCATTTCAAACAGTTTTTTTTTTTTTTACTTCACAACTAGCACACAAAGTTTTAAATGGGACCAAGTTGTATCACTTTTTTCCTAGCTTAGTACTAGGAGCTCACTGTTCATTCAAAAAAGAACAGCACCCTGAGATTTACATTTGCAGTATAGTAAATTTATAGTATTTGTCTTAGCCATAGCATTAAATATTTAACTTTTTCAATCTCCTGTTAATTCACCTTTTTTCCTATGGACTTTGATGCCCAATTGTAATCCAACAGTGAAAATTAACAATGTACACCAGACCAAATGACACTAAAAGGCTGCAGCTTTTTATAGCTACAAAGTTCACTTGTAAATAACATCCCAAATAACCAGAACACCAGGAAAGGAAGAATGAAAATCATGGTGATAAAAATTAGACACACACATACACTCAACTATGCCAAAGTAACATGCCCAATTGTTTCTTACAATCCAATAAAATGCAATAAGCCCAGTTTTGTAATTTATTAATGGACATCAAAATATGGAAACTGGGAAATAAATTCCTTAAGATAAGAACCAACATTAAAAGCATTTGTTAGAATGAAAACCTGCAGACACAGTGGGACCCCAAGATTGAACTCGAGACCCATGGAGTTAGGACTGCAAATTGCTGGTTCTTTTCTCATTTGCATCTCATTATAAATTGACAGCTGGCTAAAAAACAAGAAGAAATTAAAAACAGCTAATGCAGATGTTTAAGATTAAAAGAAAACAAGGAGGTGGAAATGTAACAAGTGAATTCACTAAAATAAAGCATAAAAATGTTGCTGAAACAACTATTGCACAAGCAACAATACTTTTCTTCAGATTAAGAAACTGGGTTGAAAAAAAAATTGCTGTTTCCCCTGTACCCCTACTGTGAGGTTAAGGATGACAAACATTGCTATACATTCACAGAATTGTATAAGCCTGCATTTCTATTTTAAATCAAAGTAACTTCCATCTTTGAATGGTTAGTAGACAGGCCCATTTACCAGTTATAAGCAATGTGCTTGAACAGGTGGTATTATTGTATTTTGTGTTTCTACCAAGTTTCACAAAAGCCACTTATAAAATAAAGCAGACCAGTTCAAAAACAAGACCATTAACGTAGTCAAAAAAGATTTTAGATAGAATCAGTGTGTCACAGCCGAGTTTTAGCATTATAGTGACAGCAATACTTCTGTTCTGCTTTAACAAGGGAGCTTTTTATCCCTCCCACGGAAGATCAATCACTCAGGTGCCTGTTATTTCAGAATGTCTCCTTTTTTATTAATTGAAGGGCATGAATTTTGGTGTGGATCAGTTTATTTATATCAGCTGCACTAGGCTTGAGACAGGAACCAAACTTGCAGTACACCTCACTTGCACAGATCCACACTTACAGATATGGGGAAGATTCAGAGTCATACCTTAGGGATGCAAGAGGAAAAAAATACAAATAAGCTGTGCCAACTTGCAGCAAGTTACATTCAAGGGAAGCTTTAAAAATAACTGGCTGGCTATATGTCTACCTTTATCTAATTTACTTAATGATTCAGAACTTCCACTTTACCCAGATATGCATGTGGCACAATTTATCATGCTTTGAAGCACAAGAAAAGTTTGTCTAAAGATAACGCGTTAACAGAAGCACAGTATCACAGAGACCTGAGCTGTACAAACTATAAACTTCATCACTGAAAACAGCAGCTGGCAAACACTAAAGAGGTATCCTTCATTGAGATTTGAAGTCCAAGTGATGCTCATTAGTATAATGCCTAAAATGTCACATGTCATGAAAGCACAACATATTAGCGTTACACCTAATATCTTTATTATCGATTTTGAGATTAATTTAATTGGTTACTCAAAAACAAAATGTAAGGGAATATTCCAGATTAAATAAAATGATGATCATATTCACAAACTATCTTGAAACACCCTCTTATAAAATAATCCCTAATAACAACCCCACCTCCATTTTTTGCTGAAGAATGTAGAATTACCCACTTCTAACGCATATAAAATTCAAGTAGAAACAAAATTGTCTTACATTTCGGGTAAGGAGGACAAAACATTTAAGATAAAGTTGTCATACTCAAAAATAATGGTGTTGGATAGTGGCAATATGTTGAATTTCACATGCAGGAAAGAATATCACTCTCTAAATGAGACAATGGACCCTATATATGTAACACATTAACTTACCAACATTATGCATAGCATGGGGGCTTATTTTTGCCCATGACCTTGCATTTTAAGGGGCAAAATAGATTAGTCAGATGGCATACTTGCCATTGCCTCCTCCCCCCTTTTTTCTAAAGCTGATGTGGCAAATCATCTGTGAATTTCAACGGTTTTAAAATTGAGGCACTTCATAGTTGAACAAAGAAATTAGAAATAACACTGAGATGAATCTCTGGCTAATAACTCCACAGATAGCTGGAATTAAAGAAATTTTGTCTTTTTATGAATGCGAGGGATTCAATTACAGTTGTACGTCCATTCATCCTTTTAAAATGCTTACCTAGTCTCTAAGATTGCAGGAAGCCAGTGCTTGACCTGGAAGCACTTGACACAAGGCAGCAAGCACATTGGGATGAGGCACTGCTCCATCACATGGCACAATCGTGAACACACCACAACCACCCAAAAGGGGAAGGAGCTGGCAAGTTACCATATCCAATTGACTTAATCCACAGTTTTGGTATATGAGGAAAAGCCAAACAATTTAAGTGAATCCAAAAAACCAAATACAGTAGGCAGTGGAAAAAGAAACATTCAAATTTTCCAAAAATTAAAAAAAAAATAAAATAAAATAAAAAACAACATTATTGCGGCTCAGCTCATAACTGATTTGAGGACTGCTATAGAAGGCTTTCAAGACACCTAATGCATTAACATGAACAGAATCACAGAGCATAAGAAGAGACTTCTTAAAAAAAAAAAAATGTAATTACTAAAAGCAAACAGTACAGGTTAGGTTTTAGAGAACATTGTATCTTCAATTAGTACAACTTAAATTTGATAAAAGTAATGAAAGCATTTAAGCCACATTAAACAGTACAGGTGCAACTATGAACGGGGTCACTGATAACAATTACAGTGCTTTACACCATCAGCCCTGTTTTGTGTATAATTTTGAATGGATACCAGCATACACAAACAACCAATACCTGGTAATACATTGTTAAAACATGACATTTTACAATAATTCTGAAATAATGTTTAGATCTTCATTCTAGACGTAGTAATTTAATGAAAGCAATAAGTAAACAAAAAAATGAAGATAAAAAGAAAAAGTATCACGAGTTTGACATTTCAAATAGTACATTAACCTTTATATTCAATTTTACTTTTTAGAAAGTGTTGGCTATCAGGTAAGCCAATCAGGAGTCAAGTAATTTCACAACAGCAAATGTCAAACATTTAGTCAAAAAGATGGTGACTTTTTGACGAACTCAGTTTGAAAAGAATACTGTTGGCTTTGAAGATTTTTGTAAATTAAAGTACTCTAAATTATTAAAATACTACTGTTACACTGACAAAAACATATGGATTTCATTTTATATGCACAAGTCTTACATGGTGATCATTACTTAAAAAACCCTGTGTGAAATCAAATAAAACACAGTCACTGACTTCCACTTTAAATGCAGACAGAACAAAACAAAAAAAAAAAAAAGTCAAACAAGCATGTATTATTTATCGTAGAATTATCAAATTGCAGTACATATAATGTAGGATGGCGGCACGGTGGCGCAGTGGTAGCGCTGCTGCTCGCAGTTAGGAGACCGGTTCGCTTCCGGGTCCTCCCTGCGTGGAGTTTGCATGTTCTCCCGTGTCTGCGTGGGTTTCCTCCGGGCTCCGGTTTCCTCCCACAATCCAAAGACATGCAGGTTAGGTGGATTGGCGATTCTAAATTGGCCCTAGTGTGTGCTTGGTGTGTGGGTGTGTTTGTATGTGTCCTACGGTGGGTTGGCACCCTGCCCTGGATTGGTTCCTGCCTTGTGCCCTGTGTTGGCTGGGATTGGCTCCAGCAGACCCCCGTGACCCTGTATTCGGATTCAGCGGGTTAGAAAATGGATGGATGGATGGATAATGTAGGATTAAAAATATACAAACAAACCAATATGATGATATAGTTCTCATTAGAAAATGAACTTGTGAAAATGGACTTTAAAGAGTGTTGCAGTTTTAACTATATCAAAGATATTTCATTTTAGTTTTATGATGTTCCTTAATTAACGGCTACTTTATATAATGTTGAAGGCGTTTGTGTAAAATCATTTAGTAAGGAATCTTCTTGTACTTGATTTATGCATGCATGCATCCATTTTCCAACCTGCATGTCCAGTTCAGAGTTTGAGGCAGCCAGTGCCTATCCATCATTAAACTGGATTATTCCCTGAACCCTTTCTAGGATGACTCACAAAAGTAAAAATACTCACACTGAGTAAACCGAGAATCTTCAATTAACCTAACAGGTATATCTCTAGGATAAGGGGAAACACTTGCAGAAAATTCATACAAGCAGTGCTCAGGCCAAGATTTCAACAGATTAACTGGGGTACCAGCACTCAGTTTATCATTGTAAGTAAATCCAAGATAATGTAACTATTAATTGAAGTAATTGCAACAATATGAGAAAGCACTATTTTCACTAATGTGTTCATTTTTAAATTGTAAAGCCTAATGCTAATAGGTTCTTTATTATTTCTTTAAAGATTTAATTAATTGATTCCAGAATACCTTGAAGAGATATGAACTAAAAATAACAAGCACACCAAAATCTCCAGAACGTGTAAGTGTGTGTGCGTTTGTATATATATGAGAGATAGCGGAGGACCATGCACTGATACAGAGTGTTGCCACAACTACCACAGGATCCCAAATTTGGACCCAAGTGCAGCTGTGAAACAGGTGACACCTCAGCACCACAGTAGTTTGAATGGAGTGGAACAGTGTGTAATATACATCTGTATTACAGTTGCTATTCATATAGTACACAAGCTATGTGTTGTAGCAACCAACACATAACATGCAACTGAAGCAATGAAGTGAATGCTGATATATAAAAGAAACACTTTTTAAAGAACATGCTTTAAAAGGATGTGCACAATAAACATATATACACAAAAATTGTGTTTACTACAGATTTCTACAAATAACATTATTGCTTACATCTGCTTAAACTCTATCCACCATAATCACCTCCAACCTCATAAATAAACACAAACATCCAACACAACCAACATGGCACCCGTGTTAAGTCAAACACTGACAGTACCTACAGTAAATGTTGTTACTTGTTTAAAATGTGATAATACTGAATGTAAATACTGTTCAGATCACCAGTTTAATTTGACGTAATTCACAGGGTTTTACATAAATAATCTGACGCAGTAAATGAGTAGCAAAGTGAAGAGGTATGTTAAGTCTGTGTACTTTAATACACACAAATTTAAAGAACCAAGCAAACGTTTACACTATGCAAAGGTGTTACAAAGCACATCCTTTTCCTTTTTCTACCTATACGCTACATGACCTTGATGTTAGAGCACCTGATTCTTTCCCACTTTAAGCAGAAATGTAATAAATAAGCTGTTGTGACAAGGAGGGCAGCATTGTTTAGATTTTAATCCCTGGACTACCCTAACATTCACAATTCAGAAATGCCCTTAACATTTACAATACAGGGTATATTACCACATAAATACACTTCAGCTATAATGTGCCTGTTCAGAATTTTAGAACAAAAAAAAAAAAAAAAAGTAATTTGGATATTTACTAATGTGATAAGTAAAAGCAGAGCAGACAGGAAACCCAGAGGTGCAATGAAGAAAATGAAAAATCAGGTAAACTACTTCTACCAAATTTTGTATTTTTTCAGGAAATAACTCATCCAATAACACATACAAATGGATGACATTTCAAGCATGAACTGATGAGCATTAACATACTTCTGCCCTCATCTCTTTGTCAGGTTCTTGCTTACCATCTATGCAAGTTAACTTTCTACAGGTTTGTTAAATGTCAGCTCAAACCTACACTTCATGAACAACCACTTTACCCATATGACCAGTTTGCATCCAAATACATACGTTTCAGTATTGCTTCTTAGAGTTTTAGGAAAGGATAGAGGAAAGTTTTATTTTTAGACACAGGATGTATTAATGAACATTTATGCATGTTATGCATCAGCAAGTCATTAGAAAATGTTCAAATAATTGAGAAGTAATTCAAAAATCTCAGAACAAACTTAAAATGAAATGCTTACTCAAACACACATTGCAATCTTGAACCATTCTTTATGAAAAGCTGTTAATTCAAAAATTAAAATGAATAAAAGAAAACTCTCATGCACATATTAATCATGTTAGGCATGATGAAAGAAAAAAAAAATAAATAAAGGAACAAGACTAAGGAATATACTTTTCCCAAAGTAAAATAATTGTAACTAGCTAAACCTGTACAAATTATCTACTTACTTATTTTGTTGTTCCTCATTCTAAAACATTCTAAGGTCTACTTCAATTTTAAAAAATCTTTTCCAAGGAAGGGCAACCACTAAACTGTCACAGACTCACGAGACATTAGAGTTGTAAAACGTACAGAGATTGGACTGTAGGAGGATATTTTCGATTTGAAAGCTATTTAGATTTTATGAAAATGCTTTAAACATTTTTCCAACTTTTAGAAAAGATAAACCTTACATTTGGAAAGTTCAAATGCATTATGCTGACTTTCTCAAAATGTTCAATCCTTTTATTTTAAACCAAGCACATAAAAATGACAAAATAACAGTAAAAAAATAAATAGATTTACTCAATGAGCCTCAAACTACAGTGAGGTCAAACAGTTAAAACGTACATGCCAGTAAGGGAAAATTTAAAAGACTACTTCTGATGTGGATAAACAGGTCACCCAAGTATCTTAAGTAAAGAAAATGAAGACTAACCAGAACCACGTGAAAAACATAGAAGCCACTACTTGGACTACTGTAAAAACTTAACAATTGAAAGCATACTGTACTTTCATATGACAGAATATCCTAAAGGACTCAGTCTAGGCTTGGTCCTAAAAACTAAGCAGTCATTGTTTGTAACATCACAACAAACTGAAAGAAACAAAGCTAACAGTGATCTGATTTAGGTTAATTAGTTGGGGAAACAATCCATTATATTAAGTAAGATTTGTAAACAAATAAAAACGAAGACCATTATGCACAAGAGCTCGTTTAAAAAAAAAAAAAATTCTACAGCACCGATCACAATACAGTTCGTGGTAAAATCTGACATAAGGGAATTTTTATGCTTACATTTAATAAACTAGAGTCGAACTTGAATGCACTCCTAAATTATGACAATGCAATGAACTTCCACAGAAGCCAGTGTGAATATTTCTTACCAATACACTAAATCAGTTACAAAAATTAATTCCAGCACCTGGGAAAACAAACATATGGACACAATTTCAGCAACTTCTGGAAAACATCACGGCATAAATGACTTACACCGCTACAGTAAACTGGGTCACGGGGAAAGTAAAACACCACATTTTAGAAACAAAGCGCTGTAAACATAACTGCTTAGTAAGCAATATGAAAATAATGCGGCACAGTAGTCATTACGGAAAGAAAGAACTTAAAATAAAACTTCAAAACAAGGGTAAAACACAATCTATGTACAGAATTGTGTGTAAATTGGTTAAAAAAAAAGTTAAACAAAACGCTGGTAATACGCACACTTGGAAATGTTTCAGTGAGACATCAATGCAGCCAGAAAATATAAACATCTATAGGTGAAATTCTTTTTGACGGCAACCTGTGTAAAATGTTGGCGCGCGAGCCCACCGCTCCCCTTCACCGAGTCAAGGCAACCCACACGCTAGCTGTTGAACAATGCGGGAAAGACTCACACGTGCAGTATAGCGCAGGACTTACTTAAGAGATCTCTTAGACACAAATAAAATCCACTGATTGACTGGTTTACATTAAACAATGAGTATAAACTTTTGAGAGGAAACAGCCACCGTTGTCACTTAGCAGCACGAGTCATCTCATTTCTGATGGCCCATTCTAGTATGTCTAAATCCATAAAAACTTAAAGATGCCACATGAATCATAGTACTTTACCCCAGATCGTACCGGTGCTTAATCGTAAAAGAAAAAAAAAAGGTCTAATATTACTATACTCACTCTCGAAGGCCTGCAGGAAGAGCTCGTGGTCGGCCTGAAGCTGCTCCATCTTCGGCTTCTTGACTGCGGCCATCATCGAAGCAGCCGAAGAGGAGGAGGAAGAGGATGAATAGAGCCCGCCGTTAGCTTTACTACCGGGCCCACCAGTACCGGAACCGACGCTAGGAGCCGAAGAGCCGCCTCCGCCCCCCGCCCCGTGTTTCTGGGGAGCCATCGAACCAAATCCAATGCTAAGTCAAAATGTCTCAAACAAAATAATAAAATAAGATAAACCAGTATGCGGCACACCTATTTTTCTAAGCGGGTTCAAAATCGCTGTTCACCAGCAGAACCTAACAGATTTGGTTATTTTTGTCTTTTCAGCCAACTAATAAGATTTCTTTCCGTACGGCGCCGAGGAGGAGCCATGGACTTCACGGGCGCTTTTAAATGGTCCAATTCAAATTTCGTCTTACGGCCTCCTTCTCGGTATTTATTTTTACTTGTTACTCCGTTTTTGAATTGGGCTTGTAAATGATATGGCTCCGTTCCCTTTACCAAGCTAAAAATGTCAGATTAACAAAGACTAATTTCTTAAGATAAAACTAAAAGCATAGCAAAGCAAATATTAAGAACTCGTTTAATCCCCCTAACCCCCCCAAAAAAAACACCCAGAGAACGAAAACTACGCTTAACTCCCCTCGCGCCGCAGCACAGCCGACCTTGTTGCCTGCCTCTCTCACATACACGCGCGCACACCGCCCACTAGCTCTCCGGGAAACCAATCAGAAAAGAGACTCGTGGCCCCTACGGGGTGTGCGTCATAGCACGCAAATGCCTTTCATTGGCTGGGGTGTCCACTGACTGACAAGCTAAGAGGAAAAGAAGAGAAAGAGGGAACCCTTGTAAAAGACGTTCCATCAATTTGATTGGGTGAGAAAGTAAAAGTGGGCGGGACGATGAAAGAGGAAAACGTGACTGTCTAGTAAAGCATACTTGGGCGGGGCCAGCAGAGACTACAGAGATAGTTTGGCGCTCGCGCTCCTTTCGTTTTTTGAAATCATTGTGCGGGAAAATCGTGCAGAGAACCGGGCTTGCGCAAAGAGCTACTGAGACGAAAGGCGACCGTCTTTCCCGGAAGCAAGCTGGAAGAATCGGCTTACGAGGTCTTTTCTCGCAAATTCTCTTCCGGTCACGTACAACATGCCTTGTCTCAGGTATATCAGTTCTTTAGCAGCTCATTGTTAATTTACGATACGATTAAATGAAACAGAATTTCTGAAGCAGAAATGTATAACCGTCGATAGCAAGAAGACAATCCGCTGTTTAATCTTGTATCACGGTTCAATTCCTGGTGTCTTAATTCGTCCACAACAATTTGTTAAATGGTGATGGACACTACGGTTTGGCTGTAAACTGTCTGTATGCAATTATGAGGGGTGTTTACTAATTTATCTACCTTCGAAAATAAAATCTAATGTTCAAAGTTACTTTATTACTTTTCAGTGTACAGTAATCCCATTGACTTCAAAACACTTGGAACAACTTTACCTCTAGCGATTGAATTCCTTTGGAATGGAAGGATTCATCTTGGTTCTCCTCTCAACTAGGTATTGCCACCTTGAGGTTATTATCATCGGGAAATTGCCGTCCTCTTAGGAATTTCTTAACGTTTTGAAAGAGAAAATAATCAATAATGGGTATGCTCTACAAGTGCACATTCACTGATAGCAGCATTCGATTTTTTTTTTTTTTGGTGGGGACTGTGCATTGTTGGGATACAGCAATGCACCTGCGGAGAGCTTCCTATCTCATTTCTGTTTGTTGCGCTCATGTGGTGACTTCATTGCAGAAGCCTAGGTTTCTCCTGGAATTGTTTTCTTGTATGGCATGAATTCCAAGAGCAGAACACTCTTTGTATCCCAGAAAACTGTTGCCATGAATTTTCCAGCTCAATGCTGCCCTTAGAATTTATTGGGTGCTGGAGACCAAGTATGTTTCAATTGCATGGACTCTTATTTGGTTTCAGGGTCATTGTGACGAAACAACAGTTCATCATTAGCAACAATCTGTGAGAAAAAGTGACATTTTCTCTGTGAAATTCTTTTGACTTCTTGGTGACACGCCTTCTGGTCCATTTTCAGCTTTCAGAAAACCTATCAGGAACTGACCTATGACATCATCAAATGAGTATGGATGTGTGTAAGAATCTGTCCCAGCTTTAGTCTCTAGTTCATGGTCTATAACATTAACCTTAGCATAACAATCTTCCATAAGCATGTCCTCTACTTTTTGGCACATTTTTTGCTGCAATGCCTCTACAAGACACCATGTGTGGGAGTCATTTTGATTTGACTCCCAACCCCATTTACACTACTTGGCCCAAAACATCACCTTTTAATGCAAAGGTGCATCATCACCATACACAGCATTCACCCTCTCATTGATTTCTTTTGGCTTCTTCCTTTTGTAATTTCTGTCAATTTCTTTGTAGACTCACAGGAAGATATGTTTTCCATCAGGCCTGTCTGAGTGCTTGATATGAAATTATCAGAAATGAATGTATGGTATGCCAATACATGCCCTGATCTCAAGTGATAAGTTCTAATTTGTAACACAAATATATGATACTAAGGTAGACAAATTAATGAACGTCCCTTATATGTCATATTTTTTCTATATGGATAAAGTTAACATTTATGTACATTAACTTTTAAATGAATACAGTAAGTCAGCCCAAATCACAATTTTCTCATTGTCAGTAAACTAAACACTTAGATAGACCTCCATTTCTGTAATATTATATAACATCACATTCTAAAATGCTCTTAATTTACAGTACATGGCCAAAAAAGTAGTTTAAAATTTAAAAAGGGATATTTATGAGCCAATGGTTGCATTATTATTGCAGTGATTAATATGTTTCAGCTACCATTAATTCCTTTAACTGGCACAGTTTGTAGCTTCTCATTTATTAAACAACCATATCTGAAGCAGATTATTGGCCTGCATCAAGTAAAGAAAAAAGCCTTAGGAAATTGTTTAAATTAGTGGAACTAAGTTAAGAACATTATTAAAACTTGGAAGGGTAATGGTGAACTGTCAACTTGCGAAACAAATGCTTTCGGGGAAAAAAAGTCTTCAATGGTCATGACTGGAGATCACTGAAATGCTTGGTGAAGTCAACTGATAGAAAATTAACAGTAGAACTCATGGTTATGATTAATAGTGAAAGTAAGAGCATTTACATACATGTAATATAATGTGAACTTATAGTATTCAGACTAAACAGCTGTGTGGCCACAAGAAAACAACTTAATAGTGAGGCTAATCAGAAGAAAGCAAATTCAGTTTGCCTAAGAAGCATAAAAATTTGACTGTGGAGCATGGAAAAAGGTCACATGATTTTATAAGTCCATATTTACCCTATTTCACAGAATTGGGCGCATCAGGTTAAGAAAGCAGGTGCTCAGAGCAATGGACCTATCGTGCATATTGCCCACTATAGAATCTTCTGGAGGAAATGTTATGATCTGTAGTTGCCTCAGCTGGTCATGTCTAGATACAGCAATATAATGCAGCCATAAAATGAAGTCTGATGGGATTTCTGAATCTGATGAATGACCAGTTTATCCCATCAATGCATTATTTCTTTCCAGGACAGCACATTCATATTCTAGGAGGACAATTCCAAGATTCGCTGGACTCCAATTTTGAAAGAGTAGCTCAGGAAGCATGAAGAATCATTTTCACACATGAATTGGATCCCCAACCTTATCCCCACTGAAAGTCTTTGGGATGTGGTGGAGAAGACTTTATGGAGTTGTTTGACTCTTCCCTACTCAATACAAGACCTCAGCAAAAAATGAATGCATATCTGGGCAAATAAAATGTTGAGATGTTTCATAAGCTCATCGAAACAATGCCATGAAAAATGCATACTGTAATCAAAGCTAAAGGCAGTACAAATACTGTATTAGTGTGGCAGGCAGTGTAGTTAAGGTTTGCAGAAATTGAGACTCTGTCTGGCAGGATGGTGTATGTCACACACGTGTGAATAGGAGGCAGCTGAAGGGCTTGGAGACGAATGGTAATACATCTGCCCAGGGGGTGGCGGGGTGCACTAACGCTCTTTCTAAGTTCCCTGCAGACCTTTCCCGGGAATTCCCACCAGGAGCCACCGCCTCGACTCGGGACACCCCATTTCCGGCCCCGGGCCCGAGGACGACATCACTTCCGGTTTCGGACCCGAGGACGACATCACTTCTGGTCCCGGCCCTGAGGACGACATCACTTCCCCCAGACTTCCTATAAAGCCTCACACCTTTTCACTGAAATTCAGTTCTGTTTTGGACTCAGTCTTGTAAACTTGACTAAAACTAAAAGGCATTTACTTTTGCAGCCAGGATACTGAATTATACAGGTGGCTGCCCCAAACCTTGCCATGTCTCTTGTCCCTTCTTATTACAGGTACTAGAGAGAAACCAACCCACTCACTCTCATATGTATAATAAAGAATCTCTAATTAGCTAACATTGACGTGTGGAAGAAAAAAAAAACAGTATACAGATAACAATGCACAGAGATAAACTGAGAAGTGCAGGCTCCATTCAGGAAGCAAACTGGGCATGGGATCTGAATGTAGGATGCTGGATTAGCAAGGTGGTAGTGTTAGCCACTGTATGACAGTGACATCCATGTGTGTGCTCTTTTTGTTTCACAAACATGGTATACAACATAAACACTGAGTGAACCCCCTTTGAACATAGATTTTTGTCTATGTCTAAATCATGACCTTTACAATTTACAGAAATATAACATTTACATTGATTTATATATAATTAGCAACAACATAGAAAGATATAACTGTTATCAATATCTGTAAAATAAGTAAATTAAACAAGATTGCCTAAATCAAGTGTGTGAAAAATCAGACATCCTTGGTTAAATTCTAAAACTCTGTAATATTCTAGTACTTAGTTTGTTCACCATTACTGTACTTTTTAATATTGCAATGATCCTTCTTGTCAATGAATGTACAAATTTGCTGTATATTGTATATCTACCCTGTTCCACTACTGGAGAATAAGCTCTTTGGGTGCCTTGATATTTGATAGGAAGTGTTGCACAACATGTGGCTTCATAATTCCCCACAGGTGCTTAATTTGATGAAGGTTAGGGGACAATTAGCCAACATAGGGGTGTGGAAGACAAAAAAAAGTTTACAGAATAAAAACCCAAAAGTGGGAAGTGCAAACTCCACTCAGGAAGCAAACCAGGTATGTGATATGAATGCAGGATGCTGAATCAGTAAGGTGACAGTGTTAAAACACCATACACAATGACATCTATGTCCAGCAGATTAAAAAAATATTCGTACCCCTTCACTTTTTTGACATTTTGCTGTACTGCAATCTTCTGCTAATATAATTTAAATTAATTTATTTCCTATGTTAAGCAACACTAAATATCCCAGATTGACAAAACAAAAACAGGATTTTAGAAATTACTGTATTGCAAATTTATTAAAATAATAATCTCAAATACAATTTGAGTATCACTAACCCGAAATTCCAAAATCCAAAACGTTTTGAGTACCGATATGACACCATAAGTGGAAAACTGCACAACTGACCTCACTTGCCCATGTGGATCTCTGACCTATGAACCTATGAGCTGGTATTTACCGTTTATGACTAATTTCTTCAGTCCTCCTTTGAACTGCGAATGGCACAAAACACCACAAGGCAGCTTTCCTCATGAAGTATCAAGGGCTGCAAAGCAGTAACAAACAAATGACAAATGGGGAGGGGACAGTTTCTGGTCCCAGTGGAGTTTCAGGACCATGGGTGTATTGCCAAAGGGTGAAAGGCACAATAACAGTTTTTCAGCAGGGGGAGTAACCGGTGCAATAATATCTACATGGCAATTCAAAAGTGCTGCATGGCACACAGAAACAAGCCGCACAACCACAAACCTGCTCAGCTTAGAGAATGCATAGGTTCTGACACTCTGTTGGCACCAGCTTGCTGTTAGTCATTGTTGCCGCCAGACATACTGTATGTGCTTTACTCACTGTGTTTTTAGCTAATTATCTGTGTACAGTACTCCTTTGCTCTAAACACAGCATAGTGCTGGAGACTGAAAGCCTACTGTTGTTGCTGTTGTTGTGCACAAATTTTGCTTTATGCACAAAATTATTAAAATATACTATACAAAATAACCTTCAGGACATGTGTATAAAATGCATATTAAACATAAATAAATTCTGTGTTTAGACTTGGGTCCCATCCCCAAGATATTTCATTATGTATATGCTAACATTCCAAAATCCAAAATACTTCTGGTCCCTGGCATTTCAGATTAGAGACGCTCAACTTGTATCATTTTAACACAAGTATTCAGACCCTTTCTTCTATACTTAGTTGTAGCAGCTTTGGCAGCATTTACAGCCTGCAGTCTTCTTGGGTATGACACAACAAGATTTTCACATCTAGACAGGTCATCTTAAGCTCTGTTATATTGGATGGAGACTGTCAACGGACAACTATTTTCAAGTCTCTAGAAAGGGCCACTCAAAGACATTCTCAGAGTTGCCCCTTAACCACTCATGATGTAATAATAATAATAATAATTCTTGTATTTATATAGCGCTTTTTCTCACTACTCAAAGCACTCAGCAATTGCAGGTTAAGGGCCTTGCTTAAGGGCCCATTACTCACACACCCATTAAGTATCTTTTTTTTCTGTCTGTTTTTATGCCAATCTGTCCACTGAAATAGGAACAGTAGACTGCCCAGAACTATTAAAATAGAGGAATAGTCAGCAAAGACTGGATTATGACCACTGATTGAAACCTTGTTCCACAAATTCATCTCTGTAAATGCTACCGCATTACTGACTACACATTGGTTTGCTCTTTTGCTCTACTCTCTTGAGTTACAGATTTATACACGAAAGCTTGTTTAATCAGTCCCCCTGCAGTTTAGTTTACCCACTGTTTGTTTGTTCCAGGAACTGTAGCCAAAGGGCAGTTTTTATAACTGCATTTGTTCTCATTGTAGTTTTTTCTCTCTGTCTCTCTCCTGCTCCACTTCTGCTGTAGGAGTTGCTTAACATAGCATCTTACTTTAGAGAAAACATTTCTTTTTATAACAAGCTAAGTACTTTGTATACAGAGCACACTCAACTTGTTAGAGAGGCACAATCCCCCAGATGTACAGCACAGTAGATTTCCCATAGGGTGAGCGAAGAGGCTGGCAGCATTGAAAAATAAATATTCTTTTTTTGAGGAGAACTCCTGATTGTGCAAGCAAAGACACAATCAGAAATGTTAGGTTTAATTTAAGTTAGTATGTTTCTGTAAATCCTTAATTCTTTATAGTATGTTTTATGTTTAATAGCAGCACATATTACTTTGTATTATTGAGATAGCCACTAGTTGTAATCATTCAACATATGTATACTGTATTATGTTTATGAAATATATATATATATATATATATATATATACTGTATATCTTTTTGATTCTGTAAATGCCCAGCCCAGTGTCAAATGTTGTACTTATTAGTCATTTAAATACTCAGTAAAGACAATTGACAATCTTGATATCTATAGGTTTAGTATCTTTACTGGCACTCCAAAATAAATGCAAACTGCCTGCAACTGCCTCCCTTCCAAAACAATAAACGTTATTGTGAACTTCATTGTCAGAATGACATAGACGAGACAAAAATATGCAAAAACGTATACGTACGTTATAATGTATATAAAATTTCAACACAAGCGTTGGCTAAATACATGGAGAACACCTAAGATAAAACAAATAAAATAATAAATATCAAAAGCATTATTCCTGTATAATCCCCTGTTTAAATAGCAAGGCAATTCTCCCAGTTGCTCACCCTAAAGTACTATACAAAGCATTCCCTCCTTCATCTTCTTTTTTTATTTTTGTCTGTTTGTCTCTTTTCTTCTCTTACCAACATGTCCACCTGCCAGTTTATATTCTCACATGGACTCCATGTTGCTTTAGACCACAGATTGGGGTCACTTCCTGACCCACCCTGGTAACAGTTCCAGGGTCTGGGCAGCTTTACGACTGCAAAAGCAACACCAGGGTAGAGCTTTCTGTAAAGATACCTGGTGTCCTTTCCTTAAAAATTGTCCCATTTCTGTGGTAGTTCTCACCTTATTTGGGACCTGGAAGCATTAGCTGCCTTATATTGCCCTGGTGTGTTTTGTTCCTTTTTCCATCTGGTTCACATGTTTCTTAGAGGACCAAGCATATTTTTCCATCAGTGCTGCATTTTTATTAGTTTGTTTTATGGCCACTTTCACATTGTTTATAGCAACAGAATATGTCGTGAATCATATGATCTGGAAGTCATGTGATGATTACATTTATTAAGCTTAATTTCTAAAACACAGAAGCATTCAAGATGAAGTGACTGAACTTTCACCACATATAAAAGGAATGTATTAGTGTAGAAAAGGATAAGAGGGTTTCCATTAAAAAATGGCTGTGAAGTTTTTTGGTTTTGACATGCTTTGTTTCACTACTTTGTGTTTTTGTATTTTATTTTGTTTTTTTATGGAATTTTGGCTATTTTCCAATCATGCTTCTGCCCCAGATTTCTTTCTGACTACTTGTTTGAGTGTTCCTATTGTAAAACCTTAATTTTGCAGTCACCAATTACTTCTAACATGTCCAAGATCTATTAGGACTGCCATTTTTTTCAAGCATAACCACATCTGAAATCAGGAAGTACATATTCACCACTAGAGTATAATTTAAGAACTGCTAAAGCTAAAACTAGATCAAAATTAATATAACATTTATTTATTATAGTTACCTTAATAAAAGTAAATCACATTCTGAATGTTAAAATATTAATTAAATGGTAAATGTAAAATATGATTATGAGATTGTGCAGGACCTTTCATAATATAAAGAAACTCCATAGAATCAAGCAATAATAGAAAAGTTTCAATTTCCATTTTCTCATTAATGTGAATTTTAAAGCCAACATATAAGATTACACAATCATAACTAACAGCTAATTCAGATGAAAGGTTACCAAAAATGAGAAAGAAAGTGACATAAGGACAAGAAAATCTGTACTTTAATATGTACAGTATAGGGTATTAATGTCTAATATTAGGACCTGAAAGGATGTACTATAATATTAAATAATTACAAATGTATTTTTAGCTTGTAATGCATGAACTTTTCAAGCGGTAATGTATAGCTATCAATCAAAGCCTTACTTAGAGGAATGTTGTTATTTAAATTTAATGTATTTGCCAATGAGGGGTCCTTTATAAATTTTGTAACCCAGCACTGGCTGGTATGAACAATAGGATCTCTTGCCTTCAAATAGGTACATTTTGCATTTATTGATACTTTTGCAAACACTTAAGGGTAAAGTTTTCCCAGTACGTGATTTGTTCTACACAGAAAAAAGTCCAGCAAATACCACATGTAAATAACAAAATAAGCACATTTGACATTTCTGTCCCACTTCATGTTGAAAGTCAGCAATAGGCGGCAAAGGGCTAGCTACAGACCGAAACACCTGTTGGATGATAAAGTGCAACACAAGATCCTAGGATAAGGAAAGTGGAACCATTTTGTCCTGTCAAAAGGTAGCACTGACATGAAGTCAGTTGTATTCTTCAAGCATATTAGATAGCAGCACACAATGTCGGAGCAGAAACAATGCAACCATCTTAACCTATTAAGTAAGGCTGCCAAAAAAACCTTGCTCATGCAGGTTTAGTGATATGTAAGCAGATTCATCTATCCAAAAGAGTAAAGGATGTAGTACTCTGGAAAATACAGTATATTTTTTTCCAAGTAACAGAAGTGAAATAATACATGTGGCATGGCCCATCAGAATATGGCTGCGGAAAAAGATTTGAACTTTCAGGGTGGAAAATGACAGAGAGCATGGCCCTCTGCATGATTGAAATAGAGAGATCTTTTGCCTTTCTTTCAGCCCTTAATTTAAGTCCAGTTTTGTCATCCTGGACACACCTCTTGCATTGAATGGAGATGTGTAATTCACAATCACATAGCTCTAGCAGATTCAGCACCCAGTCTAGTTTTATCACCTTTCCCATCATTTTTAAAGGAATGAACAAATTGCAGTTTCAAAACAAGAGAGAATGGTAATTAAGTCGTAAATTGGCCCAGATGGTGTTCTTCTTATCAATGAAGCAATAAGAACATCAAAAACTGGCTTATTTAGCTTCACTACACTTTAAAATTAGATATTTAGACAATTGTTTAAACATTTTACATTGTTGGGCATTAGTAATAACATATATACTGTACAGTAGTGTGAAAAACTATTTGCCCCCTTCCTGATTTCTTATTCTTTTGCATGTTTGTCACACAAAATGTTTCTGATCATCAAACACATTTAACCATTAGTCAAATATAACACAAGTAAACACAAAATGCAGTTTTTAAATGATGGTTTTTATTATTTAGGGAGAAAAAAAATCCAAACCTACATGGCCCTGTGTGAAAAAGTAATTGACCCTGAACCTAATAACTGGTTGGGTCACCTTTAGCAGCAATAACTGCAATCAAGTGTTTGCGATAACTTGCAATGAGTCTTTTACAGCGCTCTGGAGGAATTTTGGCCCACTCATCTTTGCAGAATTGTTGTAATTCAGCTTTATTTGAAGGTTTTCTAGCATGAACCGCCTTTTTAAGGTCATGCCATAGCATCTCAGTTGGATTCAGGTCAGGACTTTGACTAGGCCACTCCAAAGTCTTCATTTTGTTTTTCTTCAGCCACTCAGAGGTGGATTTGCTGGTGTGTTTTGGGTCATTGTCCTGTTGCAGCACCCAAGATCGCTTCAGCCTGAGTTGACGAACAGATGGCCGGACATTCTCCTTCAGGATTTTTTGGTAGACAGTAGAATTCATGGTTCCATCTATCACAGCAAGCCTTCCAGGTCCTGAAGCAGCAAAACAACCCCAGACCATCACACTACGCCACCATTTTTTACTTTTGGTATGATGTTCTTTTTCTGAAATGCTGTGTTACTTTTACGCCAGATGTAATGGGACATTTGCCTTCCAAAAAGTTCAACTTTTGTCTCATCAGTCCACAAGGTATTTTCCCAAAAGTCTTGGCAATCATTGAGATGTTTCTTAGCAAAATTGAGACGAGCCCTAATGTTCTTTTTGCTTAACAGTGGTCTGCGTCTTGGAAATCTGCCGTGCAGGCCGTTTTTGCCCAGTCTCTTTCTTATGGTGGAGTCGTGAACACTGACCTTAATTGAGGCAAGTGAGGCCTGCAGTTCTTTAGACGTTGTCCTGGGGTCTTTTGTGACCTCTCGGATGAGTCGTCTCTGCGCTCTTGGGGTAATTTTGGTCGGCCGGCCACTCCTGGGAAGGTTCACCACTGTTCCATGTTTTTGCCATTTGTGGACATGGCTCTCACTGTGGTTCGCTGGAGTCCCAAAGCTTTAGAAATGGCTTTATAACCTTTACCAGACTGATAGATCTCAATTACTTCTGTTCTCATTTGTTCCTGAATTTCTTTGGATCTTGGCATGATGTCTAGCTTTTGAGGTGCTTTTGGTCTACTTCTCTGTGTCAGGCAGCTCCTATTTAAGTGATTTCTTGATTGAAACAGGTGTGGCAGTAATCAGGTCTGGGGGTGGCTACGGAACTTGAACTCAGGTGTGATACACCACAGTTAGGAGATTTTTAACAAGGGGGCAATTACTTTTTCACACAGGGCCATGTAGGTTTGGATTTTTTTTCTCCCAAAATAATAAAAAACATCATTTAAAAACTGCATTTTGTGTTTACTTGTGTTATATTTGACTAATGGTTAAATGTGTTTGATGATCAGAAAAATTTTGTGTGACAAACATGCAAAAAAATAAGAAATCAGGAAGGGGGCAAATAGTTTTTCACACCACTATATATATACACTCGCCTAAAGGATTATTAGGAACACCTGTTCAATTTCTCATTAATGCAATTATCTAATCAACCAATCGCATGGCAGTTGCTTCAATGCATTTAGGGGTGTGGTCGTGGTCAAGACAATCTCCTGAACTCCAAACTGAATGTCAGAATGAGAAAGAAAGGTGATTTAAGCCATTTTGAGCGTGGCATGGTTGTTGGTGCCAGACGGGCCGGTCTGAGTATTTCACAATCTGCTCAGTTACTGGGATTTTCACGCACAACCATTTCTAGGGTTTACAAAGAATGGTGTGAAAAGGGAAAAACATCCAGTATGCGGCAGTCCTGTGGGCGAAAATGCCTTGTTGATGCTAGAGGTCAGAGGAGAATGGGCCGACTGATTCAAGCTGATAGAAGAGCAACTTTGACTGAAATAACCATTCGTTACAACCGAGGTATGCAGCAAAGCATTTGTGAAGCCACAACATGCACAACCTTGAGGCGGATGGGCTACAACAACAGAAGACCCCACCGGGTACCACTCATCTCCACTACAAATAGGAAAAAGAGGCTACAATTTGCACAAGCTCACCAAAATTGGACAGTTGAAGACTGGAAAAATGTTGCCTGGTCTGATGAGTCTCGATTTCTGTTGAGACATTCATTTCTGACCATGTCCATCCCTTCATGACCACCATGTACCCATCCTCTGATGGCTACTTCCAGCAGGATAATGCACCATGTCACAAAGCTCGAATCATTTCAAATTGGTTTCTTGAACATGACAATGAGTTCACTGTACTAAAATGGCCCCCACAGTCACCAGATCTCAACCCAATAGAGCATCTTTGGGATGTGGTGGAACTGGAGCATAAACTGCAAGATGCTATCCTATCAATGCCCTGGATGTGTATCCCACAAATCTCCATAAACTGCAAGATGCTATCCTATCAATATGGGCCAACATTTCTAAAGAATGCTTTCAGCACCTTGTTGAATCAATGCCACGTAGAATTAAGGCAGTTCTGAAGCTGTGCTGGGTGGGAAGGGGTCAAACACCATATTAGTAGTGTGGAAGGTGCTTGGTCCTAATAATCCTTTAGGTGAGTGTGTATATATATATATATATATATATGGTAGATAATATTTTCTGTTACAACATGTTCCAACTGGCACAGTGGCACAGTAGTAGCGCTGGGAGTAAGCAGACCTGGGTTTGCTTCCCAAGTCCTCCATGTGTGGAGTTTGCATGTTCTCCCCGTGTCTGCGTGGGTTTCCTCCAGGTGCTCCAGTTTCTTCCCACAGTCCAAAGACATGCAGATTAGGTGCATCCTTAATTGTCCCTAGGGTGTGCTTGGTGTGTGCCCTGTGGTGGGCTAGGGTGTGCTTGGTGTGTGGGAGTGTGTGTGTGTGTGCCCTGTGGTGGGCTGGCCTTGTTCTTGCCTTGTGCTCTGTGCTGGATGGGATTGGCTCCAGCAGACCCCAGTGACCCTTTAGGATATAGCGGGCTGGCAAATGACTGACTGACATGTCCCAACAGATTGTTGTAGTAGCCATATTTGTTAAATATCTCTTGAATTATAAATAAATCACCAAGAATGTAATCAGCAATGCATCACTTCCCCATCAAACTTCCTCCCCTGTGCTTGACAGTGGGAGCCAAATATGCAGATAGCATCCCTTCACCTTATCTGTGTTTAACAAAAAACATGGCACTTGGAAGCAAAAATTTCAGATTTGGAGATGCAGATTTTCACTGGTCTGATGTCCACTTCCTTTCATTGCACTTGGAGTGGAATATGGATTTACTTTTTTTTACTTTCCATCCTTTAAAACTGCATTCTGAAACCTACCAAGTGAAGGATATGTGTAACAAAATATAAACCATCTTGAGCCGTCTTGTCAAAAAATAAAATGTGACAGATGTTTCTGCTTCAACAATTAATTTACATTAATTGCCCTTGACAATTATGAGGTCTCAACATTCAAACTTTAATTTAAACAGCTGTGGACTATCCAACTAAAGACCATTGAATACATGTGCATTCATTTTACAGAGTGCTCACCCACTGTTTTTCATGATTTAACATGAACAAAATGGATCGCCTTCCTTTCTTCTGTGTCTGTAATTTTACATCAAGGTAGGTGGATTAAAATAGGAGGATAATTCTGAATGTGACTGATACTTTTGTAACATTTTAACTGTAAAAAAGAAAATCCATGTTATCTTTTCAGAATAAATTAACAAGATATAGATTAGATTAGATTTCATTAAATTTACTAATCCCATGAGGAAATTCAGATGTACAGAGCAATGCAAACATGAAAAACAAGGATGCAGACTCACAGCCAATCAATCGATAAATAAATAAGTCAAGTGCAGACATTTCATAGTGAATTTAACAAGTAAATGGGAGGAAACATTGAATTGCCTGATAGCAGTGGGCAGAAAAGACCCCCGGTGGTGCTTCTTAGCACACCATGCTGGAATGGAGGAATTTAGCCTGTGGCTAAAAGTGCTCCAAGACAGCGCCTTCTAGAAGGGATGGAGGGAATTTTTCATGATGGCATCCAATTTAGCCATCAGCCTCTTTTCAACAACAGCTTCTAGTGTATTCAGGATTTGCCCTCTCATGGAGTAGGCTTTCCTGATCAATTTGTTCAGGTATTGTGGTTCTTTTGAGCTAAGTAGCTTCCCCAGGAAACTGAAGGGTAGAACACACTTAGCTAAAAATGTGACTTTGTAAATGTTAATATTTTGTATAATTAATGTTAATTAAAATTATTATCATATAGAGCACTTCGATTTGCAAGTGCAGATTACTGTATACATTTACCAATATGTCAATCTACCCTTGGCTTTAATCTGCTTAATCCAACTATAGTGTTCCAGGGGTACAATGCGTAATTTACAAACATGGCATACTTGAAACACCCAAAATGATATGTAATTATGCAGAAAAATTCAACTCTAAACTTAAAAACACTGCACTACTTCAACTGAAATAAACAAACACATACATTTATCTCTCTACATCTTGTTTATTTTTTAATTGGGTCTATAAGGCTCCTAAATAAAGTATTTATTGAATAAGGAGAGCTGGCAAATGGGAAAACATAAACAACATAAAGTACTTGGATTTCATAGAAAATAAATATGTAATTGAAGGATCCAAGGAGATTTTCTTTTACAACCCTGCACAAACTTCCTCAGTTCTATTAAGCATACACATGGTGGTAAGGCCACAGGAAAGGAAAGGCATTTACAGATCTCTTGTTTTTACACCTTGACAGTTTGCATCTTGTGTTAAAGGTGTATGAATGAGAGTGAAGAATCATCAAAAGTTAAGGCTCTCTGTACAGTCCCACTTATTCCTAGGTTATGATGTCAATTTGGCAGAATTGTACTCATAATAGTGACTAACCAGAAGCTGAACATTTTGTGTTTTGGATAGTAGCAGCACAGGGAAAAGTAGTAGGTGTCCTCTTAGTAACAGAGGACAGATGACATCAATGAACAGTGTCCTTATTTTGGCCTTGACAGAGGGGGCAGATGAATATATTTAACAGCACAGTATGAGCCTGTTGCAAGCAGTGCAATAATATCACCACCCACACATCTAACGATTATAAAAGCCTGCTGGTTAAAGCAAATATTTCTTCAGCTCAGCAGGCACTGGTTCACTGTGACACAGTATTAGACAACCTTGCTCAAAAAATAGATGAATGGATGAATAGATGCCTGGAGTAGTACATTTTTATGCTCTGTATTGAAGACTGAAAATAGCAAAGTTATAAGTCACAGTCCTAGATGGCTAATGATGCTATTACCTGTGGGCCCTCGTCCGTTGATAGCATGTGAAACTATCTTTAAAGTTGGTTAAAAAACCAAGAATCTATATGATACTGGAATGATCTTACTGAGTAACATTTTTAAGTACTCCTAACAGGAGTGGTGACTCTGAGGCTAGGAATCTGTATCAGCAATCGGAAAGTTATCGGTTTGAATTCCGTAAACGCCAGTAGTGACTCTACTTTGTTGGGCCCTTGAGCAAGGCCCTTAACCTGCAATTGATTTATCCTGGGTATGACGTTACAAAAGGTCTGGCTGCATCCACTGTCAGCTGCGGAACTCACTCTAGACAGGTAACACGTGACCTACATGCAAGCTAATTTTTGTCACTTTGAGTCAGATATCCCTTACCCAACTTTAATCTTAACCAAAGAGTAAGCATGTGCATTATTTGAATAACCTGAACACCCACAATCTCAATCTTAACCATAGTATAACAAGGTGTATCGCAGAAGAACATAATATTGACTATGGAGATCATATGTTTCCTGTCTAGCATGGAGCTTCACACCTTTCAGTAACTGCAGCCAGACTCTCTTAATGAAGGCTTGCAACCCCGACAGTGATGCCCTGAGCAAGCCTCTCCCCTTCCAGTGGGAAAGCCATAAAGAGAGACAGTCCTGTAAGGTGGCATCTCATCAACAAGCTCCTGAGTGACAACAAAGAAGACACAAACACTGCAGAAAATCCTGTATTGCCCAGTCAGCATCTTATTTTGTTGTGCTGCTGCACACCCTTTTGTTTTGTTGGTGTTAATTAAATGGGGATTACCAAGTTGGTACCCCAACAATTCTTGCTGTTCTGAGCTGGATCCTACTGCTGGTCACACACTACATACGGTTAACAAGAACACATAAAGTATGTATAAAATTAGAATACATATATATCCATCCATTATCCAACCCGCTATATCCTAACTGCAGGGTTACGGGGGTCTGCTGGAGCCAATCCCAGCCAACACAGGACGCAAAGCAGGAAACAAACACTGGGCAGGGCGCCAGTCTCCTAACTGCGAGTCGGGAGCGCTATCTACTGCGCCCTAGAATACATATATATAAATATAAATATATATATAATGGTCGTATGGAAAAAGACATGGAGGTTATGATAATAACAATAGCTTTATTATCTCAATAGCTTTATTAATTAACTCAAAAGAATGTCACAATGGCACAATGCACTTAGGTACAATCTCTTAAGTACCCACAACTGTAAACCTATATTTGCTCACCCCAACATATACTATATATATATATATATATATATATATATATATACACACACACACACAAGAATACCACAATCAGTATTTATTTTTTTACTTAAAATTATATTTATTCATGTAAAATCCAATTTAACAAGCAAGCAAGCAGCTCGATGGGGTAGTGTGTTTTAAAATGGCAAATCTGATACACTTACTTTCAGGAGATTCTAACCAGTCTCAAAAACATGCAGGCCATCCTATACATATGACATAGCAAGGACATGTCAATCACATTCGGCATATCTACCACAATACAGATGTTTCATCAGAGCCACTCATGATAGTTGTCAACTGATGTGCCCACTAGAACAGGGCGTTCGAATCCCGTAAAATGCCAAAAGGGACTCTGCTCTGTTGGGCCCTTGAGCAAGGCCCTTAACCTGCAATTGTTAAGCGCTTTGAGTAGTGAGAAAAACGCTATATAAATGCAAAGTATTATTATAAGAGGAAAAACACTTCTTCTTTGAATGAAGTGAGTGACGCCAAAGATGGCATTTTATCCCTTTTTTCAAAGAAACTTTAGTTCCTTTGTATCTCAAAGTCATTCTCCTCATTAGCTTCACATCTGCAAGGCATGGGTCATTGAGCTTTAAAAGGTTGCATTTCATGAGCTCCACAGTTGAAATCAAAGACTCAGAGATACTAAAATTTGAATTTTATTTTTCCAAATAACCAGAGCTCCCAAAATAGTACGCTGACAGGTAACCGCTAAGTTCTTATGTGAAACATATCTGCTTGCTTTTTGTATTGAGATCCCTCCCTAATATCGGTGTCACTCTAAATGTTGCTTCCTTAGGCGTTCTTCTAGTTCGCCCTAATGGTAGATGAACACAAAGATAAAATCATGTTTTTTTTTTTTTGCTTGGCTGACCCACGAGCACACGAAGGTTGGGCCGGCAGATTTGGTATGGAGGGCACAAAACCGGCACTAACAGTTAGCGCGAACCAGGAACAAAAACTAAAGCAACGACGGTTGCCTCCCGGGCTGATATTCGGATCGGACAGGAAGTGCCTTGGCGGGATGATCGTGTTTTCACCCCACGTGAACCTTACAGTAACGATAAGTGACGCCTAACAGTTTTTCAAATACATTTTACTTAATTGCATTGCATCATTTGACAGAAGAGATTCGAGCTAGGGCAATATGGCTGAAGTAATTCAGCAGAGGATAGAAGATCGCATCCCGGAGCTTGAGCAGCTGGAGAGAGTTGGTCTTTTCACCCCGACTGAAGTGAGGCGAGTATTGAGTCCAGCAGCTTAGGTGTGCTGATAGTGGCGATGTGGACAAGACGCGATTAATGTTGTGTTGTGTTGTGTTACAGGGCAATGCTTAAGAAAGTGTCAGCGCTTGAGTATAAACTGCACAGAAGAATAATTGGTAAAGACGACTTTATTACGTATATTCAGGTGAGGTTCTTCTACCTTTTTATACACGTAGTGAGTTCAATATATTGTAATGGTGAAGTTTCCATACACTCTTATGACGAACGGGCATTTCAGGGCAGTGTTGGCCTTTCAGTCATTTCTACAGCTGTGAAAAAATAGAAAATAAAAACCAGAAATATTGTACAACACATATTAAAAAAAACAAACCCTAGCACACACGTTTTAATTTGTCAGTTTTCTGAAACCTTAACAGGGTCTAAAATTTACACATACATCTACTTAAGATAGTGCTGAATGTCTGAAAAGTCTGAATTGGTGTAAGAGGCCCTAATTTCGGGTGTTTAATTAGAAATGTAAAACTGCATTATGTTAGAATTGTTTTATTGTATTTGCTACCAAGATAAATCTAATTCAGTATACTGCAGCAAACATTGAATGTATTCTTAAATCAGTTAAATAATAAAGTTATTTAAAAATCACTCTCCAGAGCCTAAACCTTTACAAGCAGCAGTGAAATTGAGGCACCTCAGGCCCTCGCAATGCCGTGCGTTTATCTTAACAGCATGTATTGGTAAATTGGCAGTAATATCTGTATATGGTGACGTTTAAAATAATGATAACGAATGCCTGGATGTAGAAAATTTTTAATTCTTTTTCTTTCCATTGATGAGTTCTTTCTTTTATTAGTATTTTACTATAGCTTTACAATGTTATTTTGATTTGATTTTTAAAAAGCTGTATGTTCAAATGGGTCATTGAAGCAAATATCACTCTTTTTTTGTTTTTATATACATATTTTGGTTGCAGTAGTGTAATTGAAATATAGTCTACATGGAAATAAAAGATGAAGTAGCATTTTAATTGAGCAAACATACAGTGGTGGATGTAAGTGTTGAACATTTTTTTCCAGTAAGGATATTTCCAATGAGGCTATTCACAAGGAATTTTCAACAGATATTTGAATTAACTCAACAAAATCCACAAATACAAAGAAGTGACAACATGAAGTGCCATAAATAGAGGTATATGTAATAAAATGGAGTGACATGGGGGTCGGGGGAAGTATTGAACACAGGGTTAGTGCATATTGTTTTGCTACACCATGGTGTGTCACAAGAAATTTCTCCTGATGGGTAAAAAGCAAAGGGCTCTCCCATAGCCTTCGCAACCTGATTGTTACGAATCAAATCAATGGAACTGGTTACAGATGTATTTTAAAACTTTTGAGTCATCAGTAAGCATCGATTTGTATGGTCAAAATGTGTTTATTTTTTTGCTAAAATTTTGTTACTTCCTGAGAATGGCCGTATTGAATGTAAACACAGAAGATGTCATTCCCACAATGCTGTGCATATGAATTAAAGATCTGCAATTTTTGAAGGTTTCAAAATATTGTCTACTTGTTGTTGTTGAGAAATTCCCGGAAAATATCGAATTATCAATTTTGTCAAAGGAGCACACCCCTTGTAATAGACAATTGCAACATTTAATACATGGATCTACACTCACCTAAAGGATTATTAGGAACGCCATACTAATACGGTGTTTGACCCCCTTTCGCCTTCAGAACTGCCTTAATTCTACGTGGCATTGATTCAACAAGGTGCTGAAAGCATTCTTTAGAAATGTTGGCCCATATTGATAGGATAGCATCTTGCAGTTGATGGAGATTTGTGGGATACACATCCAGGGCACGAAGCTCCCGTTCCACCACATCCCAAAGATGCTCTATTGGGTTGAGATTTGGTGACTGTGGGGGCCATTTTAGTACAGTAAACTCATTGTCATGTTCAAGAAACCAATTTGAAATAATTCGAGCTTTGTGACATGCTGGAAGTAGCCATCAGAGGATGGGTACATGGTGGTCATGAAGGGATGGACATGGTCAGAAACAATGCTCAGGTAGCCCGTGACATTTAAACGATGCCCAATTGGCACTAAGGAGCCTAAAGTGTGCCAAGAAAACATCCCCCACACCATTACACCACCACCATCAGCCTGCACAGTGGTAACAAGGCATGATGGATCCATGTTCTCATTCTGTTTACGCCAAATTCTGACTCTACCATTTGAATGTCTCAACAGAAATCGAGACTCGTCAGACCAGGCAACATTTTTCCAGTCTTCAACTGTCCAATTTTGGTGAGCTCGTGCAAATTGTAGCCTCTTTTTCCTATTTGTAGTGGAGATGAGTGGTACCCGGTGGGGTCTTCTGCTGTTGTAGCCCATCCGCCTCAAGGTTGTGCATGTTGTGGCTTCACAAATGCTTTGCTGTATACCTCGGTTGTAACGAGTGGTTATTTCAGTCAAAGTTGCTCTTCTATCAGCTTGAATCAGTCGGCCCATTCTCTTCTGACCTCTAGCATCAACAAGGCATTTTCGCCCACAGGTCTGCCGCATAGTGGATGTTTTTCCCTTTTTACACCATTCTTTGTAAACCCTAGAAATGGTTGTGCGAGAAAATCCCAGTAATCCCAGATTGTGAAATACACAGACCGGCCCGTCTGGCACCAACAACCATGCCACACTCAGAATTGCTCAAATCACCTTTCTTTCCCATTCTGACATTCAGTTTGGAGTTCAGGAGATTGTCTTGACCAGCACCACACCCCTAAATGCATTGAAGCATCTGCCATGTGATTGGTTGATTAGATAATTGCATTAATGAGAAATTGAACAGGTGTTCCTAATAATCCTTTAGGTGAGTAAATATTTCTACCTTTGATTTCTAGAAAAAGAGGATCAGTTTTTATCAAAACAATTAAATCTTTGTGAGATTCTGAATTTTTGGTGGTGTAAATGTTGACGATGCATTTAAATTGTGATTTATTTTTCACAAGAGATTTCTTGTGCAGTGAAATTTTTGTGTGTAATTGTGTACTATATATTAAGTAGTAAACAGAAAAGATCTTTTTTTTTTTTTCTTCTAGTATGAGATTAATGTTTTGGATCTAATTAAAAAAAGAAGAAATGTAAGTCTGATTTTTTTTTTTCTCTCCTTGCTTTTTGTTATTTAAAGGGATATTTTTCATAAAGCATTAAATTACTGAACTTTTAGGTTTGTGAAAGTATGATCTCAACCATAAGGTGGGGATTCACATAGATGGACAAAAATAAGAATATAAGCAAAACCACTTGCTTTATGCAGCCAACAAAATCAGTTGGTGAAATGAAAATCATTTCTGGATTTTTAATAAATCACATCTATTCGGTAAAATGTTTCCTACTAGTGGTCTCTTTAGATGACACTGTGATCTATTCAGGGTTAGACAAAAGTATAAATCTGTGTTGGTGTCATAATTTTATAGTACACTAGCTGTGTAAGCCCGTGCTGTAAAAAGCCGGGGAACCTAGAAACTATTGAAATCATCAGAAAAAAATGGAAATACACAGTCAGCGGTCTTGTTTTGCAGACATGCTTGCCCAACCCTTGTCTATCAGCGGCTACGAGTTTGTCTCTGACACATTAACTTGGGACCACCTTGCTGGCTTTTTGAGCTTCATGCTGTAGCCTCGCAATTCTTTATACTTCCGACTCATTAACTTGGGGCCGCCTTGCCGGCTCTTTGAGCTTCACTGCTATAGCCTTGCACTTCCGGGCCGGACAGACACACACACTCTCTTCCACACGTAGACGTTTATATATAAGACTAGCCACATTACCTGTCAAAAACAGGTAATAGAAAACATTTAAAAATATTTGGTTTTTCTTTCCCCATATGTACCTTCAATGCTTGAACCTCTCCTGCCTGCAGTTCTCCATCTTGAACGTGTTCTCATAAAACCTGCTTCTCTGACTGTGTCATTTCTAGATCCCTTGCTTGCCTACTGTCCTCTTTTGTACTTCTTGTATTTGAAGGCGACTCTCCATGTGTCTCCTACTCCTTTACTCCTAATTGTCTGTCTAACACTCACACTTCCTGTTTTGATAGGGACACCAATGCCAAACTGACCAATCAGATTGCTCATAAGGACCAAACACACACACACACACACACACACACACACAGACCTTAGTGTTTTGTTTATATAGTAGATTTCCCTGGATATACATACTTATTGTATGAATATTTATTACAGATACCCAAGATTGCAGTTAAATATTATTGTAAATAATTTTTGGTGTTCTTTCTTTTCCAGCGTATTAGGTATCATTTTAAAAGGGAAGAAATAGAATATCCTATCATCCAGAGAATATACGATGTTTTCAAAAGGGCAACTTCCAAGTGGAAGGTGAGTGTGGTAAAACTGGCCCAGTAGGTAATGTAGGGTACTTAACAGCAGGCAACCTCAATGACTATACTACACCTTCCCAAACTGGGTGTCTCAAGTGTAATGGTAGGTAATTGTTAATTTCCATAAACAAATAAGTCAGTTTCTTTTTAATTTTCAATTTAAATTTCAACTTTGAATATACAGTAAAAGAAACAAATCTGTGACAGGGCTTTTAAATTAGCTAAAAGTGATGATTTGAATTACCAAGTATATATATTCAAAGATATTAGACTGTAGCTTGATATTCATATATATTTGTACTGTATGTGTTTAGTACCATATGTGTTCCTTATTAATATTTTTATCTTTTTGCTTGTGGTGTCTCTGTAAATCTTGAAGTGCTTATGATTCATGCAATGTTGTGTAAAAGTCACAAGTGTAAGATAAAACGTAAAATGGAATATTACACTTGAAAACACAGACCTTCACAAAATAAAGGTTATTTGGCACATAATGGGATGTGATCAGAACACATAATGGGGTACAGCATGGATAACTCTTCCTTTCTGTAGTAACCATAAGAGACACTGACAGACTTGCCTGTGATTGTGCAAACATTTTACATGTAGTCATTAAGCAGTTCTTTTTTCATCCCTAACAGTCTTACTAAAATAACAAAAATGCAGATGGTGGATAACAGATTAGTTGTGCATGATCTGACCGGTCTTCCCCACCCCCAAAGCAGGGATTCCCCCTCCCCACAGTTATGGCTGTTATGTAATTGTAATGCTGTTGTAATATCAAAAGCAAAACCAGAAATGTGTCAGTTATTTGCATTGTCTTTAATGATAACTAAATCTTTCTATTGTGTACTGTAATGGATAATTAATTTCTAGCATAATGCAGCACTAATTTAGGAGTCATGGGTTCAACAAGCACAGAATCAGGATCAAATCAATAAGTTTAGGCTGCCAGAGCTGAGATTTGGCTATAAACACCTGTTTCAAAATGCATTGTTAAGGGGTATGCTTAAGATGAAGAACACTGCCAGTTTTACTAATAAGGAAGTTACAGGCAAGAGTGAGTGTTCATCCTCTTAGGACAGTTCCTGAAAGCTTAAAGAAGGCAAAATATGTTTATACAGTAAAATGTATTCAAAAGTAGGATTTACGTGCTGTGGTGATGAGAACTGCCCTGTGCCTTTATATTTACTTTTATGATGATCGAAAATGCTTTAAAATAAAGAAATTTTAAAATTGCTTAACATTAAAAATTGGCAAAACTCATGACTCAATTATGAATCATAAAATATATAAAATCTATCGTTTTTTTCTGTATTTCTAAAAAAATTTAGCCGTGTACTGTATCTAAAAATGCATGCCTCTTATTATAAGGTGGTATAAGCTGATGACTTTAGGGATTTGAAACTGAAAAGGTTGGGAAAGTACTGGAATTTACTGTTAATCATTGAGGATACTGCAGACTTTGTCTTTGAAAAGCATATCAAGCTATTTATCTGTCATCTACCTCTTTTAATAAGTTTCAGTGTTACAGGAATCCAAAGCTAATCCTAAAGGCTGTCCTTGCTAATAGGCTGCAAAATGCTGGTGGTGTGTTTTTCTGTTAAAATGTCTTCAGCATGTGTAGAAAAAACATAAGATTACTGTTACAGCTGTCTATAGTTCATCAACATGTCCTGTATTTTGATTATTAATTTGGCATTCACCTATGAACTATAGATTAAATAGCCAACTCTGAGTAAATATTAACTTGTTTTATTTTCTATTCTTCAGGATGATATTCAGCTCTGGCTCTCCTTTGTTGCTTTTTGCAAAAAATGGGTATGTCTGTTTAAAGCATGATTATTTTATTTAAACTGTCATGTCACTTTATTTCTAAAAGCCAACAAACACTTTTGTTGCATTTTCGCTACTCTGTAGTCCCTGACCAAGTAATAATTTTATTCATTACTATTTTTTGTTTTATAGGCCACTAAGAAACAACTTAGTAAGGTGTTCTCTTCTGTGCTTGCAATTCATCCAGACAAAACAGGTATTTCTGGGGAGAAGCTTGCCTTGGGTGTAGCTATTATATTTACGTTATTGTATTCATTTATTCTTACCGCCGTTACCGGAATTGTTTTTTAACCACCCAGAAAATTACAAATGCTCGACTTGATTCATTCTGGCCTTTAAATAGATTTACCTGTTCTTTAAAATGTTAATGTTTTTAAAATTTTAGTAAACCTATTGCTATTTTTGTTAGTTTGGGGTTAGGGTGAGGGTTTGTTTGCCTTTTGACTTCATATGTCTGAATACCTATACTATGTTTAGTTCCAAGTAGTTTTTTAGAGTCTTACCAAAAGATTCCCACCAGGCATGATTTCCTAAACTAATGCTCAAATTTGTATTTTATGAAACAGCTAAAAGCTTACTAAATATATCATTTTTGCTTTAGAAAGATGTTTAAATTGTCTAGCATTGGACCCTTTATTTGATTTTCTTTTATATGCCATTACAGTCATACAACATTAAAATAGGATGCGCAGAATGGGCATCAAAGATGGCTTCTGTTCAATGGTTATGCATTTAAATTTTATTATTTCTTCCAGCTCTGTGGATCACTGCAGCAAAATGGGAAATGGAGGACTGTTCCTCATCAGAGAGTGCAAGACAATTATTTTTACGTGCCTTGCGATTTCACCCTGACAACAAAAAACTTTACCAAGAGGTGTCTTTTTCTTTTTTTTTCTTTTTTTTTGTTTAATTATTGAATGTTTGTGGATTCATGAACTGTAATTTCTGTGATTAACTGCTTTTTGAAATACTTTATCTTTAGGAATATACCAGTCACTGTTTTTGACAGGTCATATTTCCTTTAAACACTTGCGTGGATAAAAGTTTTTCTCTTGATTTTAGTCACTTAGCCTTTATTTTTGAAGACTAGCAAAATACCCGCGCTTCGCAGCGGAGAAGTAGTGTGTTAAAGAAGTAATGAAAAAGAAAAGGAAACATTTTGAAAATAACGTAACATGATTGTCAATGTAATTGTTTTGTCACTGTTGTGAGTGATGAGTGTTGTTGTCATATATATATATATATATATATATATATATATATATATATATATATATATTTACACACACACACAAACATATATATATATACATATCTATACATATACACATATATACATACATATATATAAATACATACACACATACATATATACATACACACATACATATATACATACACACACATATATACACACAAATACATATATATATATATATATATATATATACATACACACACACACATATATATAAACATATATATACATATACATACATATCTACATATATACATACACAGCTATTTCGTATCAGTGCAATACGCTGCTTGTTAAAACGGATGACTCCCGCTCTTACGTGCAAGTCTGCGTGGATATTATGAACTATCGTATTTGTTCAAGTTCTATTTAAATTTTAAATAGAAGGAATTTTTATTTAGTCGACAGAAATATCTTTGGTAGGAATGGTAAAAACAGACAGGAATATTATTCGTGAATAAATCAACTCAAACCTTAAACAACTTATATATTTTGCTCTCCATAAAAATATATCCTGTCTAAATTATACAAGTTAGAAATAAAGTAAACTTTAAAAGAACAAACATTCAAATTTCTTTACTCTTATGTAATTTTATATAAAAATAAACTTAGATTTTAAATATCCCAAAAGATTTTGCTCTCCATAAAAATATATCCTGTCAAAATTATACAAATTCAAATATGAACATGCTGCATAACAAAACCTGGAAATATAAATAAAATGTGTTCCTTTCAGCAATAACAAATCAAATCATTCAGTTGTCTTTGCTCATATGTCATTTTAGAGCTGGACGCCTGGCATCTTTTTTGGCCACAGGTTCGTTTCTGTTTGCTGTGAGGTTCTGTGTTGTGGAGATTCTCAGGATGGATTGCAGGTGCTCATCAGTGAGGCGACTCCTGTGTGCTGTTTTGTTAGTCTTTATCACTGAGAAGAGCTTCTCACACAGATATGTGCTACCAAACATGCACAAGGTTCGAGCCACATGTAGAAGGACTTTTTTTGTTCTTCAAAGTCACCAAAGCGCCGTGCAAACTCAGTGCTCAGTTTATCAGCAAAGTGCGATTTGGGAACACCGTAGTGACGACTTGGTTTAACATTACTTGGCAACAGGGAAAGTGGGGCAAGGTGAACTGGTGCATTTGTGTCTCCCATAAAAGCAGCTTCACTTGAAATCACTTTGTGATTGTGCACGGGTTAAAACGTCCGCTGAAGTGTCAGATTCTTATTTAATTATGCTGCTTTCTGTATCTTCTGCATTGCATTCAGGTTACCCTGATGTTTTGTCTCAAGTGCCGTCTTAGATTAAATTCTGTAATTACAGCCACATTAGCTCCACAAATGAGACACACGGGTTCAGTAAACATATACTCAGCCTCCCATCGGTTTTTAAAGGCTCTATTTTCAGAATCAACTTTTCTCTTCAGCATCGTGTGAGCTAGCTTCGCAATAACTTGCAGCAACATAAGGTAGACTTGATTAACGCGTAAGTGTTCGGCAAGGCAGCTGAAGCGCTGCATTATGGGATCTGTAGTTTATTGTGTTACCAGCGCTTCATATACCCGGCTTTAATAACAATAATACAGTATATAAAATGATCTTGCGGGCGGATATAATTACGCCGGGCGGATGTGGCCCGCTGCCCTTGAGTTTGACACATATGGACTAAATAGAACTTGAAAAGATATATTTTTCAAATGTGATCGCAATTCAGATAGAGTTGACGCGACTACAGCCTGCATGCCTCAATGAGTCATCCTCCCTCTTACTTTTTACCGCTCATCTAATGAATACACTGAGTATGGCTTTACCAAAACAATCATTGATGGCTAATAAAGTATCCATTATTCGAGTATGTAGATCGGATTTATATATATACATATATATATATATATATATATATATATATATATATATATATATATATATATATATATATATATATATATACCGCGATCGCAGCGAGAAGTAGTGTGTTAAAAAGCTAGAAAAGAAAAGGGAACATTTTAAAAATAACGTAACATGACTGTCAATATACAGTATTTGTTTTATGAGTGTTACTGAGTGTTGCTGTCATCAAGGATTTGATTATCATTATTTCTTTCAATCAGGTTCGTATTTGTAGGATGTGTTGTGTTCAAGTTACATTCCCTGTTTGTCAATCGCTGTAAAGATGACAGGTTTCATTCATCGATTCGTTTCTTACTGCATCAATAAACAGCTCGTCTTCTTCTTTATCTGAGACCTGACACACTGCATGCACGGTTTTTTTTACACTGTCTTCCTTTAGCGGGACATTGACTTTTCCAACGTGTGCTTTGTTTCGCAGTAGTTGGATTTATGAATATGCTTGTATGTATGAGACGCTTCATATTTTTGCTGCCTTTTCAATTGTGTAATTCGGTTTTGTTCAGCTCTTTGGAACTGTTGCTTTTATCTGTGCACTGCGTCAGTTCACGTGAGCGCTCGGTGTACATGCATCGAAGGTTCCCAGCTGTGCTGGTGCCATCTCGCTATGTCCATGGCTGTATTTAATGTTACCTTAGTCCTGGCACTTAAAACTTTCTCTCGCAGTTTCGCTGAGTTTGTGTCAAACACCACCCTGACCATCTCATCTTCCTCTGCATAAGCACAGTCCTTAACCCGTGAATATTTAGCCGTGGCAGTTTGCTATTGGATTGCCGCTGACGGACGGCCTTATATGGGCAGGCACTAAATTACAAACGCCAGCGGCAGCCTGTCTATGAACTTAATTTAAAGTGTAGGTTTACATCGTGCTTTGTTTCCGAAGTAGCATCATGAATATGGTTGTATATGTCACTCGCTTCGCTTCTTATTGTTTCGCTGCCTTCTCAATTATATAATGCATGTTTTCTTCAGCACTTTTTTGAGGTCTTCCTGGTTTTCTATGTACTGCGTGATTACGTGGGAGGCGTGATGATGTCACACAAAACTCCGCCCCCACGGCGTTGAAGCTCATCTCCATTACAGTAAATGGAAAAACTGCTTCCAGTTATGACCATTACGCGTAGAATTTCGATATAAAACCTGCCCAACTTTTGTAAGGAAGCTGTAAGGAATGAACCTGCCAAATTTCAGCCTTCCACCCACACGGGAAGTTGGAAAATTAGTGATGAGTGAGTGAGTGAGTGAGTGAGGGCTTTGCCTTTTATTAGTATAGAGATTATATTGTCCGTGCACAATGTCACATTTTTATTACTTGCGCTAAAGTTACATTTATGTGGTTTAAAAAGATGTTTAATTAATTGGCCTCAAACATCAGCACTTCCTTATATATGCTTCTTTTATTTAGTATTTCCGAATGGAGCTTATGCATGCCGAGAAGTTGTGTAAGGAGAAAAGCCAATTAGAACAAGCCAAGATTAACCTGGTAGGTAAAATAAATGTTAAATATACTGTAGGTTACAAGAGAGAAGAAAAGAATTGTAGATGAGTTTCACAATATAATTCTGTTTAATTTATAAAATCCATGTATATGTCATATACATCTGCAATTTTTTAGTTTCTGAAATATTTAATTTGTAGCTCAAATTTCAGTATGTATTGTGTAATGTCTTGTATCTGTTTACACTAAGATCAAAATACTTCATGAAAGCAAAATTAAACCTTCTGTTTATGCAAAAGGCACTGCAGTAAAAATACATTGAGGTTTTACATAGTTGCAAAGTTGAATGTCTGTGGTTTATTTATTTCACCTACTCCAAACCCTTGTCTGTGTATCGGTGAGGAAGTAATTGTAACCACTGTATTACCACAAACTATTCGTTAATTTACTATTCAGGTGTCGACCTCTAGCAAGAGGTTTGCAATATCATTACCAATGCACTGAAGAACCTCAGATTTCTATCAGACTTGAATAATTTTTAAGTTGTAGTCCAGACCAGTTATTTTACATTAAATGAGTTTAACCCATGGCGTAATGGTTCGAGTTGTTTTCTCGTGAACCCATTTTGTTCTTCAGTGGGCACACAAGGTAGCTTGAGTAATTTGTTAAAATTACGTTTCTGCTCTTAGGCATATACTAATACAAAATAGTTTGTAAATTGAAACTTTTGCTCACAGAAAATCAATTTTTGGGTTTGTGCACTGTTTGTGTCAGTGGAAACAGCCGACTGCTGTCAGAAAATCTGGAAAGTTTTTTTTTTGGTTCCTGATTGTTCTAAATCCAAGGATCTCATCTGCTTTCTCTGTACTTTCTTTTGGTTGATTTATTTAATGATGCATCAACTATCTAACTAATGTGTTTACTATAAATCTCAGTGTTTTAACATTTATGTTGAAAGAGTCTTCATATGTTTTGTTTACACTTCTTAATCTGTTCAACTGTATGCATTTTTATGATGTTCTGTTTCCTTCGTCATTATTTCTCCCAAAAGAGTTTTTAATTTTACAAGGATGTTGGTTTTATATCAAAATTAATTTAGTATATTAGAGAGCATGAACAATTTCATTGAGAGCAGGACATTAGGCCTAAGAGAACATATTTCCTGCGTACCTAATATTTCCCAGATTAGCACTGAACTGAAATTAGAAGGTTTCTAAGATACTGCTTTCAGATACATCAGGTATTGTCGCTTCTCAGTTAAACGTATTTTCTCAGTTGTAACCAGCTTCCATTTGTCCTCCTGTGTTCTTATTTAGGAATGGATTTTGAAATAAGTGCTCTCATTCACCCTTATTATCTTCATTGTAAGCATTGCTGTCATGTCATCCTTTTATGTGTTTGCCTAACACAAAAACGTAAGGTCCTCCAGTATTTCCACGTTTTTTATTTCTCCTAGTCCCACAGAATTAGAGTGAATCTTAAAAACTATGTTGTGGATTTTTCTGCAGTGCTTGCATATCCTCCTTTCAGCAAGGAGACCAATACATTTCCAGAGAATAGTGCACAGTTTCTGTGAACTTGTACTCCACACATCATGCTACTGGAATCGGTATCCTTTTTTCTTTTTAATAATTTTTAGAAATTTTGTTTACTTTTTAGGATGATTATGAATTTTCAGAAGAAATCATGAAAGGAGAATTGGCAAAGATTGTCTATAAAGAGGCCATTCAGAAAATACCTGGTGAGTGTCCCCTTTCAAAAAGTGAGAGTATAATTTGAGTTCATATTATACAAGTGAGAGTTGGTCTAGATAGTGTTGCACATTATTTTGGTACTGATAAAGTACTGAACTACCAGATTTATAAAAGTGTATTATACCAGCATAAAGAATTTGGTAATCTTACTACATTAAAATGTGACTGAAATTTCTTTATGTTGCCATTTTTGAAAAGTATGCTGTGGTACGGAGAGCAAAAATGTGTGGTACTCACACACAAACTTTTGCCTGTAATCTAACTGTGTAGCAGTGCTGCTTCCGTTTGATTAGCAGCAAACCAAATCATGCTAGCTGAGGTTTATTACATACATTGTCAATTCATTGAAAATAAGAAAAGGAAAAGGTTGGTAAAGCTATTTGCCCCCAATAGGCTTGTCAAATTATACAAAATGAGTGTTCAGATACTCATATTTAAAAATAAGTAAATATTCGAATGGAGATAAATTCTAAGTGCTAGTTTACGTACATTTGTACTTAAGTATATAAAGGCACTTTATTATTATTTTTTTGTTTTTTTTAACCTCATTATGTGTCTGCAAAGCATGCAGCTCTTATGACTTGTGCACTAACGCAGCCTTCACAAACATGGGATTTTCGCATTAAAAGTGACATGATTGAAGAGAAAATGGAACCAGGACACTTCACATATGCATATATGAAACCCATACAAAATTCTTCATGATTACTCAAACACATTTAAACAGACTGGTTACTTTAATGCTCCATAGTAATGCTTATAGAGTGCTGGAGAAGTACCTATAATCTGTTCTTGGTACAGAAAGCAGAGCAGTGTCCTAGCGAAATGTGTCAGTTGTAACAATTGATAAAAAATATATATATGGAAGAGATTTTCAAATACATAGATATTGCAGCATAATGTATGTACCTGGAGTGACATGAGGTCAGAATTGGTGCAGTCTTGACATTGGGCAATAGTATTCTGTTACTATAGTCAGTGTATTGGTTTTGTCAATACTTTTTTGGTGTAAAATATTTAGCACTTTATTTTGTGAAAACTACAAAGTTATGTTATTTGCTTTATTTTTGGTACTGGTACTGAGATGTGAAAGGAGGTAACAGTCACCAGTTTTAATTCTAATTTTGCAATATCCCAGTGTTGTCCTAATAGAAATTCTGTTTTATGCCATTCCTTATATTTCAACGTTACGTTCCTGTGAATCTTTTGTTTGCTCCTTGAGGTCCATTATCTCCATGTTTTGTGGTCATTTTTTATTACATTGTTTTATGTCAGATCAGGACAGTTTAATTTAAGACATGATTTGAAATGTGATTGGCTAAATGTGAATAGTGAAAAAACAATCTGTTGTAATTTGCCTTAACTTCAGCCTATACTTTAGTTAAGATACTTTAATTAAGTTGTAGCCTGTTATTCATTGTTACTCATTTGTATGTGCCATAGGAACCACACTCAGTCTTTTTCTAGGGAGTAACTTAAAAGAGTTAAAAGTGAAAAAAATTGACATGGGTTTGTCAGGTTCCTATTAAGGGTTTTCATTATTTTTTATTTATTTATTTTTTGCTGCAATTATGTTTGTATTTGCCAGTTATGATCTAGTTTGAGCATATCCTGATTTGGTCTGATAGACATGTGCACACTCACGTCAGATTTGGATCTCTTTCGAAATTAATTAATTTCAACAGTCACAAACAAAGGTCTAATGTATTTTTAGTTGCAGTCTGAACTTTGCCTTGAAACACTTGTTTTGTTTTTATGTCATGAAATGTTCAATTGGGGTTCTATTGTATTACATTTATTAACATGCACTAATGCTTGATCTGATCTAGAGCTACATTGAACTAGGATAAACTGGCTAGTATGTTTCGGTTTATATTTGTGTTGTTTGCTTTTTCAGGAGCAGATTTCATTTTGTCGTTACTGTCTGTTGCATCCCTCTTTAACTTTGCTAAGGATATTCAAGAGCAAGCCCTGCAAGAGTAAGATTTGTTGCACCTCATTTTTCTGTCAATTCATGCCTAGAAATTAAGTGACATGGAATATATTTTATACCATTCTTGAGGGTGATCTTAATAAAATGGCAGCAAAATTGGACAGTGGCAAATTAGTCTTATCCAAGTTTGGTTATAATAAGCCTCCCAAGTTTATAAATGACTGCAAGTCATAATTTAAAAAGAAAAAAAAAATAAATGCAATAAAACTGCATAAGTGGGTTAGAAAATGGCTAGATAGTCTGATGTTGTTTGTGTGATATTAATCATTATACAAACCGGGTTCCAAAAAAGTTGGGACACTATACAAATCGTGAATAAAAACTGAATGCAATGATGTGGAGGTGCCAACTTCTAATATTTTATTCAGAATAGAACATAAATCACAGAACAAAAGTTTAAACTGAGAAAATATATCATTTTAAGGGAAAAATATGTTGATTCAGAATTTCATGTCGACAAATCCCAAAAAAGTTGGGACAAGGCCATTTTTACCACTGTGTGGCATCTCCCCTTCTTCTTACAACACTCAACAGACGTGTGGGGACCGAGGAGACCAGTTTCTCAAGTTTAGAAATAGGAATGCTCTCCCATTCTTGTCTAATACAGGCCTCTAACTGTTCAATCGTCTTGGGCCTTCTTTGTCGCACCTTCCTCTTTATGATGCGCCAAATGTTCTCTATTGGTGAAAGATCTGGACTGCAGACTGGCCATTTCAGTACCCGGATCCTTCTCCTACGCAGCCATGATGTTGTGATTGATGCAGAATGTGGTCTGGCATTATCTTGTTGAAAAATGCAGGGTCTTCCCTGAAAGAGATGACGTCTGGATGGGAGCATATGTTGTTCTAGAACCTGAATATATTTTTCTGCATTGATGGTGCCTTTCCAGACATGCAAGCTGCCCATGCCACACGCACTCATGCAACCCCATACCATCAGAGATGCAGGCTTCTGAACTGAGCGTTGATAACAACTTGGGTTGTCCTTGTCCTCTTTGGTCCGGATGACATGGCGTCCCAGATTTCCAAAAGAACTTGAATCGTGACTCGTCTGACCACAGAACAGTCTTCCATTTTGCCACACTCCATTTTAAATGATCCCTGGCCCAGTGACAACGCCTGAGCTTGTGGATCTTGCTTAGAAATGGCTTCTTCTTTGCACTGTAGAGTTTCAGCTGGCAACGGCGGATGGCACGGTGGATTGTGTTCACTGACAATGGTTTCTGGAAGTATTCCTGAGCCCATTCTGTGATTTCCTTTACAGTAGCATTCCTGTTTGTGGTGCAGTGTCGTTTAAGGGCCCGGAGATCACGGGCATCCAGTATGGTTTTATGGCCTTGACCCTTACGCACAGAGATTGTTCCAGATTCTCTGAATCTTGGATGATGTTATGCACAGTTGATGATGATAGATGCAAAGTCTTTGCAATTTTTAAGCTGGGTAACACCTTTCTGATATTGCTCCACTATCTTTCTGCGCAACATTGTGGGAATTGGTGATCCTCTATCCATCTTGGCTTCTGAGAGACACTGCCACTCTGAGAAGCTCTTTTATACCCAATCATGTTGCCAATTGACCTAATTAGTGTTTATTGGTCTTCCAGCTCTTTGTTATGCTCAAATTTACTTTTTCCAGCCTCTTATTGCTACTTGCCCCAACGTTTTTGGGATTTGTTGACACCGTGAAATTTTGAATCAACATATTTTTCCTTTAAAATGATACATTTACTCGGATTAAACGTTTGATCTGTCATCTACGTTCTATTACAAATAAAATATTGACATTTGCCATCTCCACATCATTGCATTCAGTTTTTATTCACAATTTGTTTAGTGTCCCAACTTTTTTGGAATCCGGTTTGTGCTGTATAATGCCATATTGTGGGGGGCAGTCTTCTATAGGCATGATAAATGGAGCATTGTTTTATAAATTATACTTCACTCTTTGTGACAGAGTTATGGTTCATTAATACTCTCTATATGTACATGCAAGATAGTAAAACCTTTTGAAACACTATCCATTACCAGATCTTTGCGGTGTTAGACTGGTGTACACAAAAATCCACCACTCATTGTAAAATATTCAGGAAGTGACATACATTCTGGACAGGGGAAGAGGGTGGAACACATAGTAAAAAATGGCAATTATGCCTATTTAGCAAGGTGGCCCAGGCATTTATAATAAAGGAAACATCTGCCCCAAACGTAAAGCTTGTTTTCTGGAGTAGAGACATGCAAAACACCCACAATCACACTCGGACGGACTGGGGGCCGGGGTGATCCTTTTTTTAAAAAAAGGCACAAAATTACCCATGGATATCTTCAAAAAAATTGCATTCTAAACTTCTCATCTTGTACTGGTTTGACAAACTGTTTTAACAGAGAGGACTGTGCTATGTGGGAGATATCTTGAAAACCAATAGATGACACTCTGATTTGGGAGAAAACATATAAAGAAAAAAAAAAATCTTGCTTTTAAATTTTGGAAGATTGCAAGAGTCCTATGTTTACAGATAAGGTAATCTAAAATTAAAAGTGTTTAGAGAGAAGGCATATAAAATAGTCTTTTTAAAACATTAGTATTTATTTCAGATGGAAAACAAGACCTCATATTTACTTGCTCATTTCAGAGTAGCACTATGTTGTTAAAAAATCTCTTTTTGGATACATATTTACTGAAATGTGTGAGTTTTGGATATTTTTATACAACAAATAATACAAAAGAGGAGCAACTAATCACTTGGTGAGGATTAATTGCTGCACTTTTCTCAGATATCCCCATATATACACTACTATTTATTACCTGGTGCTATTTATTAACTTTATCACACACAAAGGTATAAGAAGGTACAAAGATTACATAAATATATTTGTGTTTGTAAATGGGGAGAGAGACATTACAGTCCTCCTGAAAAGCATAAAAAAGTTTTGAAAATCTGTTTAATCTTTTAAAGCAGGACACTTTGTTTAGTATTGATGTAGAAGAAAACTAAATGTTGTTCATATTTGTACGTACTACTTTTATATATAAATATTTTTAATGTATTATTTTGGTAAGGAAGTAGCATGCCATTTCTGATTAACTCTCTGACCTCAGAATCCACATAGCCACACTATAAATTCTAATATTAGAAGCAATGCTTAGTTTAGGTGTTGTCCCCATTTCCTACACTATAACTAGCAGTTTTATCTTACTGTTAATACATTTTGCTATATTAAACTGTAATAACAATGAAGACCAACTTATTTTTGTGTTGCATGCATAAAATTATAATAATCCCTTTTTCTTGTATTCTCTTAATAAGTGTGTTGGGTATCCCATTGATGACCTAGATTTATTTTTTCTTTTCTTTTTACCAATGGATTAACAGGACATTGAGAAAAATATTTACAGTGCATCCGGAATGTATTCACAGTGCATCACTTTTTCCACATTTTATGTTACAGCCTTATTCCAAAATGGGTTAAATTCATTTTTTCCCTCAGAATTCTACACACAACACCCCATAATGACAACGTGAAAAATGTTTACTTGAGGTTTTTGCAAATGTATTAAAAATAAAAAAACTGAGAAATCACATGTACGTAAGTAGGCTATTCACAGCCTTTGCTCAATACTTTGTTGATGCACCTTTGGCAGCAATTACAGCCTCAAGTCTTTTTAAATATGATGCCACAAGCTTGGCACACCTATCCTTGGCCAGTTTCGTCCATTCCTCTTGGCAGCACCTCTCAAGCTCCATCAGGTTGGATGGGAAGCATCGGTACACAGCTATTTTAAGATCTCTCCAGAGATGTTCAATTGGATTCAAGTCTGGGCTCTGGCTGGGCCGTTCAAGGACATTCACAGAGTTGTCCTGAAGCCACTCCTTTGATATCTTGGCTGTTGTGCTTAGGGTCATTGTCCTACTGAAAGATGAACCGTCACCCCAGTCTGAGGTCAAGAGTGCTCTGGAGCAGGTTTTCATCCAGGATGTCTCTGTACATTGCTGCAGTCATCTTTCCCTTTATCCTGACTAGTCTCCTAGTTCCTGCCGCTGAAAAACATCTCCATAGCATAATGCTGCCACCACCATGCTTCACTGTAGGGATAGTATTGGCCTGGTGATGAGTGGTGCCTGGATTCCTCCAAATGTGATGCCTGGCATTCACACCAAAGAGTTCAATCTTTGTCTCATCAGAAAAGAGAATTTTGTTTCTCATGGTCTGAGAGTCCTTCAGGTGCCTTTTGGCAAACTTCAGGCGGGCTGCAATGTGCGTTTTACTAAGGAGTGGCTTCCGTCTGGCCACTGTACCATACAGGCCTGATTGGTGGATTGCTGCAGAGATGGTTGTCCATCTGGATGGTTCTCCTCTCTCCACTGAGGACCTCTGGAGCTCTGACAGAGTGACCATCGGGTTCTTGGTCACCTCCCTGACTAAGGCCTTTCTCCCCCGATTGTTCAGTTTAGATGGACGGCCAGCTCTAGGAAGAGTCCTGGTGGTTTTGAACTTCTTCCTCTTTGGGATGATGGGGGGAACTGTGCTCACTGGGACCTTCAAAGCAGCAGAAATTTTTCTGTAACCTTCCCCAGATTTGTGGCTCGAGACAATCCTGTCTCGGAGGTCTACAGACAATTCCTTTGACTTCATGCTTGGTTTGTGCTCTGACATGAACTGTCAACTGTAGGACCTTATATAGACAGGTGTGTGCCTTTCCAGATCATGTCCAATCAACTGAATTTACCAATTAAGCTGCAGAAACATCTCAAGGATGATCGGGGGAAACCGGATGCACCTGAGCTCAATTTGGAGCTTCATGGCAAAGGCTGTGAATACTTCTGTACATGTGCTTTCTCAATTTTTTTTATTTTTAATAAATTTGCAAAAATGTCAAGTAAACTTTTTTCACGTTGTCATTATGGGGTGTTGTGTGTGGAATGCTGAGGAAAAAAATGAATTTAATCCATTTTGGAATAAGGCTGTAACATAACAAAATGTGGATAAAATGATGCGCTGTGAATACTTTCTGGATGCACTGTACATTTTGCTGTTTCTCGTAATACTTTAGATCAGGTGCTATCTGTATTATATCTATCAATCACATGCTTTTATGTAATAAAATCTTAACAACATTTACAAAACACCAGTAAATAAGTTATTAAAAGCCTGTGATATGCAGGTAAAGTTTTGTATATGTGAGCTTTATTTAATCTTATTAAGCATAAATTCACAATCACTATAATGATGTGAGCATTGTTGAGAGGCATATCTCTCACTTGGCCACTCAAAAAAGCTAAATTTCCCCCTGGGGACAAATAAAGTTCTAGCTGATCTAATCTATATACTAAATTTTACAGAGTCAAGTAACCACTTTAACAAAGCATTCTGTTGTATGTATGTTGTATGCATGAGTGGAAAACATTGTTCTGCTGTTATGAACTATTTTGGTACTTATTTTATTCCCTTTTTATTTTAGTTTTAACTTGAGTAATTGTGTGTTTTTTTTTTTGCTTTTGCACTGGAAAGTTGCACCTAAAATGTCATTGTTCAATGTCTCATTGCTACAATGACAATAAAGATTTTGATTTGATTTGTTGGTTTTAACAACACTTGCAAAGCATTAGTAATGTCTTGTGATCTACAAATTAGTAGTGAATTCATTATAAGTTGTACATAATATAGTACCAGTTCATGCATCTCAGCTTGCATATTTGACACTCTTTGTTTCAGTCTGCAGATCCTATATACTAAAGATCCTTTGACATGGGACTTCATGGCCAAAAGAGAGTTAGAAGTAAATTCGTTACCGTCTACAGAATCTGTATCTAAACAAAGTAAAGTGACAGACATGGCACAAAAGGAGGAGAGATGCAGTGCTGTTTACGAAGAGGCAGTGATGGCTGTGCCAACAGGTATGACTGCACCTGTAAAGAGGCCCATAATCATATGGCAAACTTGGAATGACATCTTAGTTTAGAAATCTGGAGGAGAAATGAACTTATCTTAGAATATTCTAAAATTGTAGATCTTATGCAAGTTTGTCATCATTGTATCTATTTCTTTCCAAATATAGTGCTGACTTGGTTTACCAGTCTTAAAGCAGATTTTTTTCAGCAAAATATCTGTTGAATTACTCAAAATATTCAATCTCTTATATTTCTGAAAGTCAGTGTTGGATGCTGCCTCTTATTATTGCACATATTTAGAGGGGTAAACAGACTTGATTATGTATAATAAGCTTTCACTCCTACCTGTCAAAATGATTTGCATATATCAAAATAGGGATCAATGCATTTTAAGTGAACTTGATGTTGCAGCATGGGAATAAACTTTTCTATTTTATTGATCATCTGATCTGTTTTAATTGTTGACGTCCTGTATCTTTCTTGTCACCTGGTCTAGTCTTAGTGGTACAAATGTATGACTTATAAAAGCAAAGCTTGACTCCCTATGATCTGCATCTTTGAGTTTGCCACCACTTAAACAGTTCTTTGCTGCTTTCAAAAACATTATTTCTGTTACTTATAAAAATAAATATATATTAAAATCCTAAACTTTTTTACTTTATAAGACTTATTTTTAAGTTTTTAGTTAAGCGTCCCAAGTCTCGCAACTAATTTAGCCTAATGGTCTAGCTTATTTTTTAATTTTTTCTGCGACTGTTACAGTTAAATATTGTCACCTAAGCTGTAGTGAAATATATTTATGTGCTTATATATCAATTGAGGATATTCTCTTTTTGCAATCTGCGTTTATTTGTATTTTTATTTTTTAAACCTTTGTAAATGTTGCCTCTGTCAAGATGTGTAGACCTTTTGCATTCACACTTGCTAGTTAATTTAAGTTTATGGGCAGCTATTAATAATGGAAAAACTTATATTCTATCATCATGTTTACTTCTTATTACTGTGTAAATGTCCTGTTTTATCAATGGATTGTATTTTTCTTTTATCCATTTTAGTAATTGCCCATTTTTGCTACTGGCCATGGATGTTTTGTGTATCAGAAAAATTTAAAGTCTAAACCTTTATTGAATTTCTGATCATGCAAGTTGATGTAATTTCTGTAGGTTAGTACTTAAAAAAAGAAATATGATAATGGACGGACATCTTTGATTTTATTGGTTTGACCTCTTCGCTTGATTAGGACATTGAGTCTTCCATGCATTTATAGAAAAGAAACTCCATGAGTCATCTTATGTTCTACAATTGACTTTCATACAAAAGGAATGTTGTCATGTGTGCAGACTTTACACAGGTTGTGACGGCAGTGATGGCACCGTATATGGAAATATTAGCAAGCAGAAGAAATGGAAAATGTGTAATATTTAATGGTGAAGTAATCCTGAAAAAGTGAAAATCATGGTTTACCCATTAACTCATGCTGATAAATATGTACAGTAGTGCAACATTATTATTGATACAAAGTACTTGAAAGAGTTTCATAAAAAGTTAGAGGCTCTATTTGCCTTTGTAAAGCATACATGGAAATACTGAACTAGGAAAGAAGGAACAATTTCTTAAGTGTTAGTTGTCAGCGTCAATATAAAATAAGTACTGTATATATCTTTTGTCTTGTAGATTGGACCTCTCCAGCAGAGAGCACATTATTTGAAACTCTGTTCTTTCTGCAAAACTCTGTGCTGGAATTTGACATATCTTGAATCTATCATGTAGCAGCTGTTTATTTATTTATTTTTTTTCAACAAAGAGCATTATTTCATTGTCTTAGTCCCAATATTATTTTATACACTTGTATTCCAAGCAGGGAGCTTGAATTTCTGTCAGCCACATCAAAAAGACTTGTAGATTATCTTAAGTGATCAATATAGGCTCAATATTGGTCTGATGTCTGTGATTTTACCTAGCCATAGATCTGTACTTAGTGCTGCCAGGAAAGCTTCCAGACATTTGAATAAATAATAATTATTAAAAAAAGTAATGAACAGATAATGTTGTGTTTATTGTATAAACAGTCTTCTTAGATTGTATGTTTTGCATTTTTATATGTCATTTCTGTATACAAATGGGGAAAAATATTTAGGCTTTCAATTTATTTTTTGAATTTATGATAAACTGTTTTTACACGTGGAGCTTAGATCATGTTCTGGACGGTAATGGTGTTTTGGAAGGAATAAGACTACAATACTTAGATGCACATCCTTTTTTCATTACAGAGGCCATGTGGACTTGCTATGTCACATTTTGCTTGGAGAGATTTAAGAGGAAATGTAACAGTGCAGATTTAAAACAGAAGGTGAACAAATTTGTCTCTTAAATACATTTTACACTCATGTATATTAATGTCTAAGAGCATACTATGTTTTACTCAGGCACTGGTGAGAGACTTCTCCTTTAATATATTTACAGTATACAGACATATTTATCAAGCACTATTTCAAATAACATGCATTCAAACATTTTATGCTTACAGAGATGGGACAGGATGATGTCTGTGTGTCACAGAGCACATGATCTGGGATTGCTGCAGGAATCCCTTTACAAGCAGTGGGTGAGTATATATGCTTTGACTTCACACAATTATGCACACTGAATTGGCAGCTATTTTGAGTTCTACTACACTTCTAAACATTCTCATTTTTATTATTTTTATTGATTTTTGCTGTTCCTTACAAAACTGTGCAAGCCCATTAAAGGTTTTGAAATGTAGCAGAATTACACATTATACTTGCATGACTTTGTTGTGATCTATATTTTTATCGCAAATTTGCTTGTCCTATAAAAGAAAGAAAAATGAGACTGTTTACAAACATACTGTATTTCAAATTTGACTTTAGAAAACACTGGTTATGGTGGTGTGTAAATATACATTAACTTATACCTTTGAATCATTTTTAATCATTCGTTGCACTACAGCTTTTGCGCTGTTAAAATATACATTTACTATATTTATACAGGAGTTTTTTTTTTAGTGTGCCTAATTCTTGAGGTATAATTGAAAATATGGGTTTCGATTTTAATTATACTGTACCTGTTTCTTACCGAAACTGATACTGTATGACACATAGAAACAAATAATTAACACAGTACAAACCATAAAGTCTTGCCTCTATTAAACATTTTATGAATATTTATCAATAAAATACAAGGCTAACCTGTTTACAAGTAAAATTAGACAAATTTTGCTTTTTAATTGAAAATATGAGATGCTGTACTTAACACAAGCTTGCTTACTGTCCAAACTCAAAACAAGCAGTGTCTGTTTTAATTAAATTAAAGGCCAAATAAAAATGTCTGAATTCATTAAAGAAGCGTTTCTTGATATGTGTCTGATTGCACAGGACTACTGATTTCTTTTCCGCCTTTTATTATTCTACTTTATTTAATGTAAAGTCAGTATTCCTGTGTCTCACTCCGGTAAAGTCTGCCTTACTTCTGTTTGTTTACATAAAGTTGGCAACAAAAAAAAAGATGTGCATTAGTTCAAGTACTGCAATACCTCGAATAAAGGAGGACTACAACTAAATTTCTGTAAAGTTTAAAAATACAGATGCTGGAAAAATTGGCTGATCACAAAAACAAAATTGCCATTCACTGATTGACTCTTTCGTAGTGAAAATCAGCGAACTTAGACTGGTGGCTGATCAATCGGAGCATCATTGGTATATATGCTTGAGGCAGTGGTGTATGGCTACTTAATGTGTTCTAGTCTATACGGGATTACTTGTCTTTTTTCCCCATAGATCTCTATTTCTTGACCCAGTCAGCTCTGTCTTGCATTATAAAAAGTGAAATATTGGTTAACCAGTATTGATTATTTCATAAGTTCATGAATCGATTCTGCTTCAGCTCCATAGCTTACAAGCCTTTGGTCAGGAAAACAAGGCTATAGAAGTTGCTCTTGCTATGACAAAACGTTTCAGCCAATCAGTGGAAACATGGAAGATGAGTCTTCAAATTCTCATGGAGTCAAAAAGTGACAAAGTCCACAGTTTATTCCAGGAGGCCCTTGCACAAGTCACACCCAAGGTGGGCATTTATTATTGTCTTTATGGTTCATAGAAGATCAAACTGGTCACCTTGAATAAATATTGTTTAACTTAGCATAGATGTGTTTTTGTGGCTGGGGATAGTTTGTGGTTATTAAAATGAACATACAATCAGTTGTATAATACATATATACATTGTCAAAACTGCTGAATCCAATTCAGAATCACAGGGGAAGCAGAGCCAACCTTGCAGCACTTGGTGGAAGCCTGCAAACATACCACTCCACAGGGTGCCGTTCCATCATAGAACACAGAGACACACTTTCTCATGCTGGAGCCACATTATAATACAGAATTGTAAACTAATTCTTAAGCATGATAAAGGGTGTGCAATTGGAACTGCACATTTTACTCTGCTCTTTTCTGCTAATAACAACATGTTGTATTCCTTGTTCATGGTCTGTGGCTCACTTCAGATCCCCATATTAATATGAAATGTATTGAAATACTAAAAGTAAGATTTGTGGATGCTTTTGTGTGCACTTCTCCAGAATTGCTCACATTGGCAAATGAATTGTATATGCTACTATTGGTCTTATATTGAATTGAAATGAGTAGATGAATACATTTAAAATATTAAATTTTTTTCTGTTTTGCAGGAAAGTTTACCACTTTGGATTTTAAAGGCAGAGTGGACTGAAGCGAATCAGAGTTCTGAAGAGATCGAAGCCTTTTTTGCGGTAATACTTTGAATTTTGTATTCTTTTTAGCAAGTGTTACAACAAATTAGAAAATGGTATAATATTCATGTGCATTTAGGGACTTAGCTGTTTTAAAAATTAGAACATTTAAAATTTTTGTTTATTGGTTTAATGAAATAGACAGATCACATTTTTGTTTTAAATATTTTTATAACAATGATCCATATAAAAAATTAAGTTATTATAGAATCGAATTACATGTATTAGTAGAGCACGTAAAATACATGTTTTTAACAGCATTCTACAGTATGCTTTAGTTACGTTTGTGGTTGCTAAAATAGCTTTCATAGACACCAAATTTCAAGTCAAGTAATGCAAAAATTGCATTTTGTGCTTTTGATGGTTTTTGGTTGTATGGGATTTATTGGTAATTGTAGTTCATATTATTTTTGAAACATATTTCTGAAAGATCTACCAATGAAGAGGTAAAATTTATGTTGAGGTCACAAGATAAAATTACTGGCTGAAATGGGTCATGATAGATAGCAGGGTATGGTGTCACTTTGCCTATAACTTACAGTGTTAAAGAAATATCAAGTTATTATTGTATGCTGATAATTCAGCCATGAGGTTGTTTTTAGTGTAACATAAATACTAAGTATTTTTTTATTTGGTGTTTCTGTGAAAGCCTAGAGCCACATTTTCCTTTTCAATTCATGCCTAGATAAGTTACATTTTGCTTTCCTTGCTGACATTTTTAATTTTTATGGTTACAAAGATTAACTTTCATTGTACAGATATAAAGAACCGGTGAAGTGAGTTGGGGTTGCAGAGATTTGCGCAACCCACAGATGAATCCGTACATAATTGCAGACATGCAAATGCATATAACATGAAATTCAGACAGTTTGTAGCCACATCATCACAGAAAATTGCCAAACCAGACACTGCTGTTCTTTCGTAGATATATATGTATTTATTGTAAAGAAAGTATGAAGTGATGACCATCTTCGTAATATCATGTAAATTTCTTTTGTTGAAAATATTTAAAATGCATATGTGATTTACCTTTATTCCTCAAGAAAGCCTAAGTGTGAAATAGATCTCTGAACAACAATAGGCTTTAAAGTGCCATGTGTGTTCTTAGCCAGCCAATTATAGATTGTAGAAACTTAAATATGTTGTTTTGTGTATTTTGTTGATATGAATTTTACTGTTTTATCCTTTGTGTCATATTTGTAAACAGAAGGGCGTCCTCTTCTTGGTTCCGGCCGTGTCTATTGCTTTGAAGGAAAGATATTTAGACTGGTCTTTTAAGACTGGAGGAATCAAAAAAGCCAGGAAGACTTTTGCGAGGTAAATGTGCTTCCGTTTGTACTTGCAGTGTGGTTTGTGTTTTGAAACATAGTGAATGATTGATTTAATGGACTAATGGGAGAGAAAGGAATTTCCAATAATGCAAATTGTGTATTAAACTGCACAATTTTATTTCAAATGCACTAATGTGTCCTCTGATGATAATTTGTATTGGCACCATTTAATTTTGTGTCAACATTACAACAGCTTACAGAAGGATTACTGCAAAAATATCTTATGTTTTTTATAGTTGATAGGGTTTAAGCTGCTTTAAGCTGAGGTATAGTGAATAGGAAAATAAATTCAAGGTATGTCAGATTTTTAGTGTCATCTAGTGGGGAGGTCAAACATCCATTGAATGTTTGGGTGGGACATTTATGTGCTTACATTTTTTAGTAAAGGAAAGAATTCTGTAATCACAAATCATAGATGTCAATTAGAGGTAGGCAGACATGAGTGTCAGAGCAGCATTGGGCCCATTCATGCACACACCCACATTAGAATTAAGAGTTAAACTGACTTCCACATCTTAGAGAGTATTGGAGCAAAAATGGAGTACACAAGGGATAATGATTTTAAACCCTAAATGCCAGATTCATGAGACAGGTTAGCTAATCACTGTTACACCATGCTGTTCTGTTCATCTTGAAAAGCACAATTATTACACAGTACTACACTTTAATGAAAAAAGAAAAGATTTCTTGTGCTATATATATATATATATATATATATATATATATATATATATATATATATATATATATATATATATATATATATATATATATATATATATATATATATAACTTTATAAACAGTGTTTATTTAGTTTATACTTTATATACAGTGCCAATTAAAAGTATGGACACATCTACTCTTAACTCTTACTTTTTCTTTATTTTATACATTTTAGAGTATTAGTGAAGACATCATAACTATGCAGTAACACAAATGGAATTTAGTAAAGAGAGAGGTGTTCATTCATAAAGATCTTAACTTTAGATTCTTCAACATAGTCGTGCTTTACCTTGATGACAGGCTTGCGTACCCTTTTGATTCTTTCAACCGTCCTCATGAAGCTTTCCAGCAGGAGTGAAGGAGTTCTCAAATATGTCAAGTACTTGTTGGATGCTCTTCCTCCACTCTGTAGTCCAACTCCTACCAGACCATCTTTATTTTGTTTATTTGGGCTGTGGAGGCTGGGTCATGTGCTGTAGCACTCCATCATTTGACATTATTGCCACAAATCTCTCTTGCATAGTGTTGAGTCATTGCAGGTAATGCAAATAGTGTAGGGCATCACTGCAGAATATTGGGGTTGATGACCAGTTTTGGCTTGTCTTGAACTCTACGGAAATTGCTGATGCAGTCACCATCAAAGAACTGCCGTACCATCACATCTTCTCCCCTGTGTTTCACAGTGGGAAGCACACATGCAGACATAATACATTCTCTTGCTCTAAGTCTCATAGACACGATGGGTGGAATCATAAAACTCAAATTTAGACTCATCACATTATACAAATGATTTCAACCTGTCTGATATCCCATGCCTCCCTCTATTTCTTGGCATAAATCAGTTTCTTCTTTGTCTCCTTCAGTAGTGGTTTCTTTGGTGCAATTCCACCATCAAGACCAGATTCATGCATCACTGTACGGATTAAGTTTACAATTTATCTTTGTCATAAAACAAATTCAATCAGTTGTATCCAAAATTAAGACTGAAAAATCACTTGTCAGTTAGTGTGCATATTTACACAAATACACAAATTAAACTCTTCAAAGGTTAAAGGTTACAATGTTCGCTTATGTCTACTGACATAAAAAATTTGGAAATACCAGAAAATGTTCAGGCAATTTGAAATTTGGTAATTGAGATCTTTTTTTTGGCAGCAGTTAGAAGTTATAGAACATTTTTTTTTTTTTGTACACTGCTGTTATATATATATATATATATATATATATATATATATATATATATATATATATATATATATATATATATATAATATATATATATAAATATATAGATATAGTGATTAGGAGGAGCATATTTACAATAGCAGCTATATGTTTTTCTATTTATGTTAGTCCACCATTTATTGTTTAAATTTAAAGAATGCTGAAAATGTAATATTTTGAAACAGCAATTATGTAGTACAATATTCTAAGCTTTTGGTGGGCAACCGGTTCCTGCGATTATCCAGTAAGTACATTTATGCTACAAAGTATAGGTCTACATCAAATCCTATCAATTGTGTTGTCTGCATAGAATCACAAAAGAAAGGATGAAGATGCAGATCAAAATATTCCTTTTTGTGAGTATGTAGGGATCTGAGTCGTACTGCCATAGTAGCTTTGCAGATGGTAGTGTAAACTTTCTATTGAATGATGCCCTACATGCCGCAAAATGAGTGTCATTTAAAAACAAATGTACATACAGTGGGTTAGAAATGATTCACACACCCTCTCTTACTACTACTTAGAACGTGTTGTTACAACTGAATCTTACATTTAAACAGTATTTTTTTGGTTAAAAAAACATGATTCACATTTTGATGGGTCATAATCACTTTTATTATAATAAAAATGTTGATGGATCTAGTGCAATAGTAAAATGTCTAGTTAAATAAGCTGGGGGTTTTAGATGAAGTTTTTTTTTTAAAAAACTTTGAAGAAACCAATCAAATTACTATTATTTTTTTCCAGATTGCATGAATGTCGCCCTCTGTCCCTTGAGTTTTTCAGACGAATGCTTCAGATTGAAAAAGAGCAGGTGAGGACTAAGTTAGAATCCTCTGGTGCAAACTGTCAGTCATATATTGGACAGTATGATTTGTAAACATTACCTGGCTCCTTGAATCCTGTCACTGTGTAAAATCAGTGGAATTGTCTAAGTACCTAGCTCAGTGACTACAATTGGTTAAAGTTACAGTAAGTGGAATGGTAATTGGAGATAGGTTTAGGCACAGCTATTGGTATAGATCTGGAAAAAATATAACTTGTCATTTACAGGAGAAATGCAAAATGGAAAACATTAGAGAATGCTATGAGAGGGCATTACGAGAATTTGGAGCTGATGAGGAAGGTAAGAATCCTAAACATTTACATTGTTCACGGCAGAATAATCAGCAGGGACTTGACTGTTTTAGCTAGCTGTTTATTAAAAGTACTTAAGCAATTATTTGTGAGTATAATTTTTAATAATCTTCTAGAATTTTTAAATTATTGCTGATAGTAAGCCGAGGAGTTGTACAGAAGAATAAAAAGTAAATAGTGTTTTTTTTTTTTTTTGCATTGATTTTAAGCAGAGCAGTAACAATTAACACGCTATGTATGACTGTATGTAAAAAATATGATACTTGTAAGTTATTAGAAACTGAATTGTTAAAGTAAAGAAAACTGTCCTCTGCTAATTAGCAACAGAAAATTAAGATAAAGAGCTGAGGTGGAATACTTTTGATTTTTTCTTTTTTTTTTTTGAGATGTAACTTATATCTACTAAATAATGACTTGCAGTACAGTAACTATGATGCTTATTGAAAACAGCCCTCCACTGGGGATTTAGATGTGCTGCTACTGCATTTCAGTTCATTCGCTCTACACTCTGTTACATAAACAGTACCAAGAGTAAAATGTTAACAAGACAGGAGACTTGGTTATTAATACTTCTACATATGCTTATTCATGTTTTTGGGAAGGTCTTGGTGTTTTATTATAGATAATAGAAGAAGCAAACTGTTTAAATGAAATTGATGTTTCATTACCAAATGTGTGAAAATGAAAAAACTACCAATAGTAATGTTTTGAGACTGGAACGGAGTTCCACTAGGCCAAGAAGATGTTTTGCATGTACAGACTGTTGTGATAATATTTGCTTTTATTTTTTTTTATATCTATATAAACCCCTTCTCTTAAGAACTATGGCTGGATTACATTAAAGAAGAGTTGAGTCACCATCAAGGAAACCCAGAGAACTGTGGGAAGATATACTGGCGTGCAATGCAGACTCTGCAAGGAGAACAGGTGGAGAGCTTTGTCTCCAAGCACACACTGCTACAGACAGGACACTCATAGGGGTGCTCAGTAAACTTGCTGTTTTCATTTAGGTCAACTTTTCACATTTTTTGATATGAAGAGAGGACTATGTACATTACTATTATTTAGAATAAAGACATCGTATTTTGTTTTGAATTTAAGAATTTTCACTTATGAAAAGCAGCTCCTGTTTCATTCTGAAGTGGCAAGTGGGGGAATGTGTCTCTGCGAGATCTTTCTTTAAAATGTAGGCTCAGTCAAATACTAAGGAACACATCTTGTCATGGACAGTGCCTTTCAATGTCCTGTGTAAATAATTTTTTAGTTTGTGGGTACTGGTTTTCAAAATTAGGCTATAAAATAATGGATAAACTGAATGACTACAGAATAATCTCTGTGAGATGCCCCTAACTTTACATGATAGGTTAAAGGTATGCATAAATTATACCAGTACAAGCAAACATGTTCAGGTTTAGCATTTCTGTGAGAAGGTTACTGTAATCTCCGAAATACAAAATGAGACAATGTCTTAATATCTGCCTGTCCATATGTGTGCTACCAATATAGCTGATTAGTATTTTCGGTCAAATATTATTTCTGTATTTTGGAAACTACATTTGGTCAGTTGATGTTTTGGAAATCTTAGTTTGTTTTCTTTCTTTGCTACTGTTTTATATTTTATATCCTATATTATGTTGCTTGTGAGTTGGCCTGTATGCCTTTTGAGTGATGTAATTGACAAACATGATCATAGCTGCCAGTGTGCCAACAGTACACATTTGCGGTGTTGTAACTGCACTTTTCATAGTTTTCTAATTATTTATGTTGTTGAGCTACATCTCCATATGCTACTTACCTCCTGGTAAAATAGATCAAACCTCTCCCATGAACCCCAGTGTTTTCTTTCAGGTTGTTAAGAATTGTTAAGAAGGGTTAGAAGGCTTTTTGTGAGTGTAGCATAATGCATGTAGTTTTGGCTCATCAGTTAAATATTTTACCAAGGCTTACCAAATCAGAGCAGTGAAATAAGTTCTGTTAAGAATTATTGCGTGCACTCTTTAAAATACAGTACAAAGCAGCCCACTGTGTTTTTATGGTTGCTCTTCTGATGTCTCATAATTCATTGTCAGGTTCCCTGTGAAATGTAATACCATTACTAAATTAGAGGTTAAGAAGGGGATGAAGATTTAAGCAGTAAGGAATTGGTAATAAATCCAGTTGTACTTTTCAATATGGATGAAAAAAATGACTTGGGGATAGTGACTTCTCCAACAACTGAAACTGATGGTGTTACTGTATCTTTTGACTTCACTCTGTATATTGTAAGGCCACATTACTGTTATTTAATAATGCAGAAACTATTTGGTGAGAACAGAGTAGAATAACAGGGAGCTACTTTGTACAGAACCACAGCTGTTATCTAATCTTTTATATCTGCGGTTGGCTGGATTGGCACAATAGAGTAACAACAAAAGTTATGGCTGCCAAATGTCTGAAATATATACTGTTTGGCCAGCTCCCAAGAAGGTCTGGAGGATGCTGTTTGTAATCAAAAGAAAAAATCTGAGGAGGTTACTCCATGTTTAAAGTTTAGTTATTTAAAGCAATGCATTTGGCTAGGATTACCATCACTCCTATCTTGTATGTCATCTTAAAGCTTATGTAGGTTAGCTATACCCTACATGTTAAATGAAACTACAGCAGTTGGAGGAAAACGGTTTATTAACATAATTGTTTGTATCAGTTGTCTTTTTTTTTTTTACCCTTTTTTGCCTGAGCAATGTTTTGAATTAGCTACCCAGCACCATAAGCAGAGCCAATCATGTGCAAATAGAAAGTAGTTCACACCCATTGATTTCATGAACACTTCCTTATGTTATGCATTAAACAATGCATACAGGGTTAATGAACAGCATTAGTATATTTAATCAGATTCCTAAGTTGTTTTAGAAGAAAACAAAAATAGTTAAGCAGTTGTCATAAATGGTAGACCAGAGCATCACCTATTGTACAAAGTCACATAAGCAGCCTGGCTTAAAAAATTATTTGCTCATACAAAATATAGCATTTTTAACAACTACAAAAAAGAAATGAAAATATTTTGAATTAATAAATTAGGTTGGCAACAGAACAGACACATCTAAAAGCTTTCCCCATCTTCAAGTGTTAAAAATAATGTTATTAACTACAGTGTTGCACCATTTACATTAGGAAATAAGACTGCTATAGAAGGATGAATTTAACAGAAACCACCTGCTACAAGCCCCACTACATCTTCCACTTGGTGGGGTTTAGAGGATAGCTGCAAGGCCCGCTCAGAGGTCACTAAGGGCACTTATCACAACGAGGCCTTCATCCCTCTCTGTATAGCAGCTTTGTAAGTGTGAAGTCACACTTCTTTTTTTTTTATTTATGAGTTTTCTTGTTAAAGTTTCCAGATCCCATTCTATTGCTGTCTCTTTAAACACAATCTTGGGTCTTCTGTTTTGTAGCATCATATTGGTTGATTAGATCCGATGTCGACAAAGTGTACTCTTCTGCCAGCCAGTGGTTCGTTTTCTGTTGTCATATGGCTTTGAATGGTGTCCTTTCAGGGAAAAGACAACAATCTTACTGATTGTTGGAAAATAGCAAGGCCTGTTATAAAATAAGGTCTACCTATAATATTTCAAGTTGTTGTTTTGGTAAACTGGAGTGGTACCTGTAATGGCACATGTCCTCCCCTTGCAGAAGAGCTACTGCCTTAGTATAATGTAAGTTACAATGATGACTAGGGCTGCTGTGAGAGCCACGATGACAAACTGGTGGACAGTGATGACATTTTCCAAAGCGTGGATTCGTTCCTCCATAGCGTTGGTGTGCACATAATCGTAGATGGAAGCCCCTATGCTCCACACAGCCCAGACAGCATCCACCACTGCCTTCATGGTATGCACGTGGTCAGCCTCCTCACTGTGTAAGGAGAATAAACATTAATGTTAACAATTTAGGTTTTACTTTAAACTCCTGTCCAACTACTAATTGCTGAATCCATTTTATCAAAGTTTAGGGACTTTGATGCCCACGTCTCTTAGAGCAGCACCAGAGATATACAACATGCATGACCTCTAAATGAAGTGTCAATCCACAGCAAGGCACACTAACATGCATGCCTACATTTAACTCATACCTAGATTAACCAAATTCTTTTTTTCCACCCAATGCGGGTGTCTAGTCACTCTAGTTACACTAGTCCAGTTCAATTGAGCTTGCATTATCAAAGCATTTTATGATATAAATACAAGAATACTACCTATCTATATAGAACCTATTTAATTCAGTTTAGTGTCAAAGGTGGAAGCCTCACTGCTATAGGCATAAGGCAGGAACCAACTCTGGACATGGCACTTTTCCATTGCAGGGTGTTAGATAGATAGATACTTTATTAATCCCAAGGGGAAATTCATATATGCCAGCAGCAGCATACATAAAGAACAATATTAAATTAAAGAGTGATAACAATGCAGGTATAACAGACAATAACTTTGTATAATGCCCATATCCACCCACTCGCCACTTTTACAGGGCCAGTTGAAAGTCAATAACAACAGTAATTTTTTTCTATAGAAAATTTTCATACACTAGATGTGCCTCATCAAAGAAATAAGTGCAAAATAAAATAAGGCAAGATTAAAAATGAATAAGAATAATATATATATGGGTTGTTCAAATATAAAACAAGAATTTATGAGTTTATTTATTGAATACTAGGGGACTTTGCTTGCCCACCCCCCGGCCTGCGCTGCACGTCAACCACTACGTGCCTCTGCTGCCCCATTATGTGGATTTCACTTTCACCAAACAACAAATCTTTTAATTCTCATGGATACACCTCTTCATTGAGAAGAAACACTACTTTTCCCTGCTGGCAACACGAATTAGATGATCTACAAGTCTCCGACTTGAAGTTTAAATCTGAACACTATATATTCAATCTCTTTTTGCTGTTCCGTTATTTCATCCAGTAGTAATTTCCATTTGTTTGCGTTAATGCGATCTCTCTGGGAAAAAGTCTTGTCCCAGAATTTTTTTATTATAATAGAGAGACAGTCAAACAATGTGTACACTATTTTTGTATAAAGTCTCCTGCCACTTCAACACACTTGTTCCAGCGCTCAGGAAGCTTCATAATCCCACAAGAGAAGAAGTATTTTGACTGCATGTTGACCCATTCTTGCACAGCATCAATATCCTCATCATCCGACTTGAATTTCTTCCCTCCTACAAATTCCTTAAGTCGGCTGAAGAGATGATAGTCACCCTCTGAATGACTTGCCCCAATCATACACTCCAGACTGAGACAGACATTCATCTCCAAACTGATTTTTAAGTCTTGAATAAATCTGAGATGGAATGACTTATTCATTTGTCAAAAATTGAATAATAATGCGCTGTGCAACACTACTGTGTACCTCCTGCTCCGACATGTTGATTACAACTGACAGGAAGAGGGGAAAGAGCAGCTAGCATTACTAACGATAAGTTCATATATGCGTGTGTTTGTCCAATGAGTCAGGTCTACCTTGCACTCTATAAAAATAGAGTATGAAAAGTCCTGTTTAAAACTGAATGCCCTTTGTGATATGTCTTTATAGTAGAGGCAAGGGCAAAGGTCAGATGGCCAGGAGGACAATAAAAGGAAAATAAATAAATAAAAAACCAATCTCCAGATTAGCTGGACATAAAGTTCCAAGGCCAAAAGACAACCACTGCTGGGCATTCTACCTAACAAAACGGAACTTTTAAGTTTTTCCTTATTACCTTACAACATAACTTGCATATTTTTGGAATATTGAAGAAAACCTTGTGCAACCTTAATAAGAAGATGCAAATAATACACAGCCAGTGACTGGTCTGGACTTTGGACCAAGTCTTTTTGAAGCTGTGAGGCAGGAGTGTTAACCATTACTCCAAAGTTAGCAGAGCTTCTGTTTTCATTTGACCTTGACTTCAGCTGGACTAACTGCAGGGTGCTGTATTGTGCGTGTTTGTTTACCCATAAGCCATCACAAACGTGTTGTATTGTGCCAGCGTCTATTTGCTGCTTTTAACGTGTAATTTTCAAAATGCATTTACGTTAGGATTTCCCCTGTACATTAGCTTCTGTGGACATTAAATGGGGGCTGCATAGAACTTGTACACTGTACTTGAGTGAATGGTGTAAACATCTAATGGTAATATATACTAAAATTTCACATTATTCCAACTTGTTTCAGTTGAACAGAATATGTTTACCTGTAAAATTGTGATTTGCAGTGGCCATCAATGAAAAGCAAAGAAAAGATGAAATTGATCTAATGCAGGAATGTTTTCCTCATGGACAATAATTGTGCATATCATGTTCCAAAGTAATTGTGGTGGGCTGGCACCCTGCCCGGGGTTTGTTTCCTGCCTTGCACCCTGTGTTGGCTGGGATTGGCTCCAGCAGACCCCTGTGACCCTGTAGTTGGGATATAGTGGGTTGGATAATGGATGGATGGATGGATGTTCCAAAGTCAGCAGTTCCAGTGACCTAATAATATTACTTAAATTTGAAAGAAGCCTTTACCCAAGGAGACGTAACATTTGAGTACTTTTGATACACCCAGATAACCAACAGCACTATAACAGGCAGGGCCAGATTAAGACCTTTACAGGCCCTAAGCACTAAAAAGATGTTGGTGCCCCATATATAATTCAAAATATAAACAATAAAAACTAAAATTTTATTTTTTTAAATAAAACTTGCAGTAAAATGGAAAATGTTTATTTTTGTGTAATTCCAATTTATATTTGAAATGTTTTCTCTTTTCTAATTGCAAAGTCTTTGATCAGATCCTCAAAACACATCTGCTTATATACTTCGAGATAAGGCGTCCAGCCAGTCTCTATTATTACTATTTTATTATTCTATATAGATATATGTATGTAAATGTTCATCCAATGTGGGAGTCCTGTTTTTTGGAGCCTGGTTCAGTCGCTCCATTTGCAGTTTTGGACCATATGTTCCATAGTAAATCTGGACATTGAAAATACTTGTGGTTACCCCCTTCCCTTAATGCCCTAAGCACGTACTTAATTTGCTTAATGCTTAAAGCAGCCCTGATAACGATAAGTTGAATAACACAGGTGGTTTCGAAGTAGGACTGAACCATTGTTTTGTGAATCTGGCCGGAAAGAAAACCCGCAGCTACTGTGCTACCCCTGTACTTAACTTGGGAAACCACTATTAGGGGGCTACTATGCACCAGTATAAGCTGAGAAGGAAACCACCCTGGTTGGGAATCTTCCATCACCTGGAATGGTCACACACTTAACATGCGACTCTTTGTAATATGGAGAGTTGTGCACACACGGGGCGAAGACAGGCAAGCTTAACGCGGATCAGGTCGAGAATCGAACCATATAAATAAATAATGCAATAAAGCCAACCACGCTGCTTCCACAATGGAATGAAAGATAACGGTTTTTACAGTAGGATGTAAAACAGTGACTAAAATGATCAAAGTTCAAAGTTGTATTGTTCATGGCGTATCGAGGCCACATACTGTATCATCTCACAAATGTGTATTTTTTTTTTCAATAAATTCAGACATTATGACAACAGGAGAAAAGTATGCGTTCAGTGATATTTTAAGTGCGCAAAGTTAAGGTTTTTTTTTTCTATAAACAACATATTCTTTTCGAAATGCACTGATTGTCGGCGCCCCAAGCATCGACGTCATCAATGTGCGTCGAATTCGCCACCACCAGCCCAGTCCCACCCCCTTTATCCACTTAAGTCGGTCCGGTTCGGTCTAGTCCACTCTGCCTTCCTAGGTGCGTTTTCAATTGAGCGGTAGTCTATTTCGGAGCTGCCACAGTTTCTCCGTAAGACATGACATGTACACGGAGGACCCCGCGTACCTGACTCTGCGCTGTCCGCGGTTTCGCCTTACCTGCACAAGACACGTCCTCCTCTTCCTCCTCCTGCTGCTCCTGCCTTGGCAACCTCACATGTGACAGAAGCGCGCCGCTCAGCGTAAGAGACAGTTGCCAAAGTCGCCGTTTGTGCGCTCGGAACGACACCGCTTCCCCCTTCTTCCTCGACTTCAAAATGTGCTTTATTGGCAACGAAAAGCAACAGACAGGACTCGCAGAAATTTGACGAAGACGACTTCCTTTAATATTTACTATGGGATCCTCGCAGGGCACTGGCAAGGACCACCACAATTATTGACCTAAATTGTGACAAGTGCTTCAGTCGCATGCATCCGCGATGGGGCGGTGTGGTCTAAAAACTCCATCAGGTCTCCACCTCGTTTTTTCTGTTTTAATTTTGAGCGAGACACTAAATTGTCTTTCCCCATCAATTATAAAAGTTGCATAGCGACGCGGAGGGTCCTGCTCCCACCTCACGTATCGATTCATCGTAGGCTTGAATTTCACAACCAGACATTCTAGTTGGTGTGGAGTTTTTATGGTGTACTCGTCTCCCCAAAGTTCTGCAGGTTAGGTTGTTACTATAATTTTTTATTAGTGTTTATTAATATTTAGCTGATGTATTTATCTGAGGAAACTTACAACATCTGAGATACACTTAGTTTCATTTTTTCCAACAGGCAATTAAAGTGACTTGCTCAAGGTCTCAGTGTAAGTAGCAGGATTTGAACCCAAAGCCTTATCCACTATGCCATACACACTGCCTAAGGTTTAATTTGTAATAAGCAGATTTGATAATACCGTGTAATTTTAAATTGGCCCAGTGTCGGAGTGAATGTGGGTGGGCTCTGAGGTGTGCTGAGGGTGCCTGCCTAGGGCTGTAACTTACCTTGTACCCAGCCAATACCCGGAGTGGATTCTGCACCTTGCAACCCATATTTGGATTAAGCAGATTTGAAAATGTCATGTTGTTGTTATACACTGATCAGTCCTAGCATTAAAACAACTGCTTAAATATTGTGTAGGTACCCTTTGTGCCGCCAAAACATCTGTGACCTGTCAAGGCTTGGACTCCTCAAGACCCCTGAATGTGTCCTATGGTATCAGGAACCAAAACATTAGTGGTATATCATTTGAGTTCTGTAAGTGGCAAGGTGGGTCCCTTCCATGAATTGGAGTTGTTTTTCCAGCAGATCTTATAGATGCTCAATCAGACTGAGATCTGGAGATTTTGGAGGCCAAGTCAACACCTTGAACTCTTTGTCATGTTCCTCAAACCATTCCTGAACAATTTTTGCAGTGTGGCAGGGAGCATTATCCTGCTGACAGAGACCATTACTATAAGAGAATGCCATTGCCAGGAAGGGGTGTATATGTGGTGTGCAGCAGTCTTTAGGTAGGTGGTACATATCAAAGTAACAATCATTAATACCAGGACCTAAGGTTTCCCAGCAGAATATTACCTACCGCATTGCACTGCCTCTGCTGGCTAACCTTCTTCCCATAGTGCATTTTGCTGCCATTTCTTCCAAAGGTAAACACCACACATGCACTTGGCTGGCCACACAATCTTAAGTGAAAATATGATGATTCATCTCACCAGGCCATCTTCTTCCAATGCTCCATGGTCCAGTTTTGACACTCACATACCCACTGTAGACTCTTTTGATGGTGGACAGGGGTCAGCATGGGTTCTCTGACTGGTCTGTGGCTACACAGCTCTATGTGCTGCAATCTGCCATGCATGTTTTGTTCCAAGACCTTTCTCTCAGGGCCAGCATTTTGTTTTTTAGCAGTTTGTGCTACAGTAGATCTTCTATTGGATCACACCAGATGGGATAGCCTTTGCTCTGCACTCGCATTCATGAGACTTGGATGCCCATTCCTTTTCTCTGGTTTGTTGGTTGCCTTTCTTGGACCTCTATTTAGTAGGTACCAACCACTGCATACCTAGAACACCCCACACACCCTGCCGTTGTGGAGATGCTCTGACCCAGTAATATAGACATGCAGTATGGCCCTTAGAGTCTTACGCTTGCCCATATTTCCTGCTTCCAACACATCTCCTTCAAGAATAGACTGTTCTCTTGCTGCCTAATATCTCCCGGCCCTTGACAGGTGCCATCGTAACTATATAATCAACAGTATTCACTTCACCTGTCAGTGGCTTAAATTGGTTGATTGGTGTATACTGTATAATTTTGTGCAAAAGTTTGAGGACCCCTGGTCAGATGACATGTTCTACTGGTCTTCTTTGTGAAGTTAACATCTAGAAGTTTAGCTGGTCCTTTCTTTATCACTGTGTGGGAGAATAGCCAAAGCCATCACTTTTTTGTTCGTTTTATTCACAGAGGTCTAAATAAGATGATACAAAATATATATATCTTTATATAATGTATGTGTGTGTATATATTTATATAACTGTTCAAAAAAATTAAAGGAACACTTTGAAAACACATCAGATCTCAATGGGGAAAAAACTCCTGCTGGATATCTCAACTGATACGGACTGGGTAATGTATTAGGAACGAAAGGATGGCACATTGTTTGATGGAAATGAAAATTATCAACCTACAGGGGGCTGAATTCAAAGACACCCCGAAAATCTAAAAGACAGAATGATGCGGCAGGCTAGTCCATTCTGCCAAAATTTCATTGCAGCAACTCAGAATCGTACTCAGTAATTTCTATGGCCCCCCACACCCACCTTGTTTGTGTGCATGCCTCACATCGTTGGTGGGGTGGGGGGTCGGGGTGCATACTCCTAACGAGATGACGGATGGTGTCCTGGGGAATCTCCCCCCATATCTGGACCAGGGCATCACTGAGCTCCTGAATAGTCTGAGGTACAACCTGGTGGTGTTTGATGGACCGAAACATAATGTCCCACCCAGAGATGTTATATTGGATTGAGGTCAGGCGAGTGAGTGTTTGGGCCTGTCAATGGTATCAATTTCTTCTTCCTCCAGGAATTGCCTGCATACTCTCGCCACATGAGGTTGGGCATTGTCGTGCACCAGGAGGAACCCAGGACCTGCTGCACCAACATAAGGTCTGACAATGGGTCCAAGGATTTCATCTCAATACCTAATGGCAGTCAAGGTGCCATTGTCTAGCCTGTAGAGGTCTGTGGGGCCCTCCATGGATATGCCTCCCTAAACCATCACTGACCCACCACTGAAGCAGTCATGCTGAACGATGTTACAGGTAGCATAATGTTCTCCATGGCTTCTCCAGACCCTTTAACGTCTGTCAGATGTGCTCAGGGTGAACCTGCTCTCATCTGTGAAAAGCGCAGGGCCAATTGAGCTCCACAGTGCCGGGCAGTGGGCACAGGATCCACTAGAGGACGTCGGGCCCTCAGACCACCATCATGAAATCTGTTTCTTATTGTTCAGAGACATTAACACCAGTGGCCTGCTGGAGGTCATTTTATAGGGCTCTGGCAGTGCTCATCGTTTTCCTCCTTACCCAAAGTAGCAGATACTGGTGGGTCCTGCTGATGGGTTAAGGACCTTCTACGGCCCTGTTCAGCTATCCTAGAGTCACTGCCTGTCTCTTGGAATCTCCTCCATACCCTTGAGACTATGCTGGGAGACACAGTAAACCTTCTGGCAATGGCACGTATTGATGTGCCATCCTGGAGAAGTTGGACTACCTGTGCCACCTCTGTCGGGTCCAGGTATGGCTTCATGCTACCAGTAGTGACACTGACCGTAGCCAAATGCAAAACTAGTGAAAAACACATGAGGAGGGAAAAATGTCAGTGGCCTCCCCCGTTAAGCCATTCCTGTTTTGGTGGTGGTCTCATTGCTGCCCTTCTAGTGCACCTTCTTAATTTCATTAACACCAAAGCAGCTGAAACTCCTAAACAACCCCCTCTGATATTTAACTGACCAGACCAATTACCCAGAAGTTTCATTAACTTGATGCTATACTCAGATTAAAAAGTGTTAACCTTTTAATTTGTTTTTTTTACAGGACATATGTGCGAATCAGTATTGCTATTTGCTATGGTGATGGACAGGTTGACAGACGAGATTAGGCAGGAGTCCCTATGCATTATGGTGTTTGTGGATATCATTGTGATCAATAGTTAGAATACAGAGCAGGTCAATGAGACCCTGGAGAGGTGGAGATATGTTCTAGAGAGGAGAGGAGTGAAGGTCAGTAAGAATAAGACAATACATGTGTAAATGAGAGGGAGGTCAGTGGAATGGTGAGGATACAAGGAGTAGAGTTGGTGAAGGAAGATGAGTTTAAATATTTGGGATCAACAGTACAGAGTAATGGGGATTGTGGGTGAGAGGTGAAGAAGAGAGTGCAGGCAGGGTGGAATGGGTGGAGAAGAGTGTCAGGAGTGATTTGTGACAGACGGGTATCAGCAAGAGTGAAAGGGAAGGTCTACAGGATGGTAGTGAGACCAGCTATGTTATATGGGCTGGAGACAGTGGCACTGAACAGAAAGTAGGATAAAAAGCTGGAGGTGGCAGAGTTAAAGATGCTGAGATTTACACTGGGTGTGACGAGGATGGACAGGATTAGAAATGAGGACATTAGAGGGTCAGCTCAGGTGGGACGATTCGAAGAGGCAAGATTGCGTTGGTTTGGACATGTGCAGAGGAGAGATGCTTGGTATATTAAGGATGAAGCTGGCAGGTAATAGGAAAAGAGGAAGGCCTAAGAGAAGGTTTATGGATGTGGTGTGAGGGGACATGCAGGTGATGGGTGTGACAGAACAAGATGACGAGGACAATGAAGATATGGAAACAGATGATTTGCTGTGGTGACTCCTAACAGAAGAAGAAGAAGAAAGATGTCCAAATCATTACTAATAGTTTAGGCATTTTGAATATTAACTTGTCCACCACCAATATAAAAAGAACCTGAGAGGTTAAAGTACCTTTTCTGGACACTTTTACACCACAAAAGAAGTAGTGCATTCAAGAATGAGGAAGTAAGGATATTTATAATTTAGAAGTGTTCTGCAAGGAAGTGCGGCAAAGTCCTGTTTAAACATATGAAAAACTTAGCTGGCTACAAACACTTGAGATGTGATTTCTGTTCAGTAGGGTGTTGCTAAGTATTGAATGATAGGGTGCCCAGACTTTTGCACATTTCTTTATTCTGTTTTTTTAACCTATTGATTTAAAAAAAAAATTGCACTTGGATTTGCAAAAACATGCCATATTTGAAAAGCAGTGGACAGGTTCTATTAACTTCTTTTCATTTTGAATTTGAACAAAAGCATAATGGTGTTCCCCAGGTGTTTGCACTTCTGTATATAAAGTATAGCTCTGCACTCTTTAAAGTGCCTTTTGTTTGTTTTTCGCCATGGAAACATGCAAACAAGAACAAATGAAAGGTAAGGTCAGGTGTGGTCACGGAAGTGCAGAGAAGCCAACAGAGCCGAGCTTCCAGTACAAGGTCTGACTCAGCTTTTTCTTCCTTCATTTTTGCAAGGTGTTCCTGATTCTAAAGAAAACTGTTTTTAGATAAAAAAAAAGGAAGAATTCAAATGAAACACTTCAAAGATTAAACCGAATTAGTTTATTTGAGGGAGAATGTGAGGGTGTAGCTTATTCCGTGTAGCACAGGGTACAAGGGCAGGAAATGGCACTGAAAGAGTGCCCATTTAATGCTTGCTATTGAGGGCCTATTAAGAGTTGATAGCACTCCTAAAATACCCCTCTTTAAGTCAGCAGCTTGACATGAACTTGGGGATCATGGGATTACAGACCACCCCTCCAGCATGTTACCGAGTTATTGGAGAACTCCTTTTGTTACTGTGGCTGATCTCAGCTTCTAATTGCATCTTATGTATATTCAAGATTGTGGAAGCTATAGGGAGAAAAAACTGAAGTTACACACAATGGAAATTTGGGAAAGGGTTATAGAGAGCTGGTTTAGAAAAGAGACCACCATAGGGGAGGAGCAGTTTGGTTTAATGCCAGGAATAGGAACAGCTAATGCAGTCTTTGCCTTGAGACGACTCCTAGAGAAGCATTGAGAAAAACAAAGGATTGCATGTAGTGTTCATGGATTTGGAGAAGACTTACGATGGAGTGTCACGTCAAGAGTTAAGAGTGGTGTTCCACAGGGTTCAGTGCTAGGACCGCTGCTATCTATACTAATAAAAGGCAAATCCCTCACTGACTGACTCACTGACTCATCACTAATTCTCCAACTTCCCGTGTAGGTAGAAGGCTGAAATTTGGCAGGTTCATTCCTTAAAGCGGGTAGGTTTCATTTCGAAATTCTACGCATAACGGTCATAACGGTCGATAATGGTCGACAACGTCCACCATGTTGAACTTTCTTATTTATGGCCCCATCTTCACGAAATTTGGTAGGCGGCTTCCCTGCGCTAACCGAAGCCGATGTACGTACTTATTTCGATTCTATTACGCCACTGTCGGCCGCCATATTGAACTTTCCAACGTCACTAATTTTCCAACTTCCCGTGTAGGTAGAAGGCAGACCCCATCTTCATGAAATTTGGTAGGTGGCTTCCCTGCGCTAACCAAAACCAATGTACGTACTTATTTCAGTGGTATGACGTCACTGTTGGCAGCCATATTGAATTTTCCAAACGTCACTAATTCTCCAACTTCCCGTTGTCACACACGCGCGCATGGGAGGCAGCTAAAGGGCTCGAGTGAAGGCAGTTCCGAGCCATGCCGGGATGTGGCAGAGCGCACTAACTCTCTTTCTCACTTCCCTGTAGACCTAACCCGGGAGGTTCCACCTGTCTCTCTGGACGTCACTTCTGGGACCGAGCCAATGGAGACAGACCTTGCCAGCTCCGGCCCCCCTGATGTCACATCCGGGACTAAACCAATGAACAATGAACACGTGCCCGACCCTTATGACCTCACTTCCTGTCTCCCCCTTTAAAAGCCTTCCCTTTTCCCTTCTGTGTCAGTCTTGTTTTGGACTCTGTTGTAAGCACTTCAGTGCTGGTATTAGAAAGAAAACGAAGTTGCAGCCAGGATACCAAATTACATGGGTGGCTGCCCCAAACCTTTTTCTGTCTTTGACTCGTTTTGTGACAGTGGCGTAGCGGCAGGATGGAGAAGTCCCAGAAGAGAAGGGGACAGGACCTGCAAAACACCCAGGTGGGAGCGTACCGGGCCGAGTATTCAGGCGGGGAGGGTGCCCCGTGGTTGGCGAGACCGTGCGGGCTCCGCTCCCAGCACGCAGAACTAGGCCGTCTAGAGAGGCCAGGGAGTGTGCGGGTGGGGCTCACCCGTGGGCTGCCCTGGAGGGGGGAGACAAGAGGGACTCAGTATGCTCTCTTGGGGGAGAGTGCCTGCCCCCCAGTGAAACCACAGCCCCTTTTACCACCTTGGGGTGCCCCAGACTGGCAGGTGAGTAAAATAACGAAGTGGAGGTTGGACCCTGAGAGGCCGACCAGTAAACAAGCCTGGTCCTTATGGGCAAAAGTATGGCAGTGGCTACGGCCCTTGGAAAACAAGCCCCACCAGGTCATTGAGCAGGTAGCGTGCTATCTGCTCCTGAAAGCACTTCCCCAGGGCTTCACCCAGCCGGTCTGGGGCGTGCAGTTTAAGAACATGTCTGAGCTCATAGAGCTTCTGGAAACACAGAGGGCGGCCTCACACTCTGGGAGAGCGGAACCGTCCTTCTGCCAAACTCAGCCGGGGTATGTCCCAAGACCTAGCCCCTCCCTGTATAACCCGGAGCTTGCATCGGCGTCCGCGGCTGCTGGCACGCAAAACCGCTTGGAGGCGAGGAGGAATGCAGGTGGAGGGGAGGAGGGCTTGGTGTGCTCTGACAAACCCGTTGGCGGTCCCGCATACAGGCGTGGTGATCGTTAGCGGGTTTAAAACTTCGCTCTGCTCGATTCCGGCAGCAACATTTCCATTGTTGCCCGCCGTTTTGTGCTACCGCGACAATGGCTAAAATTCAAGACCAGTATAACCTGTGTCCACGGGAAACCGCTGGTACAGCACCGCCGCTGTGTCATTAGCTACGGAGGATCAGTCCAGAAAGTAACCGTGGCAATCCTTCCTGATCCTCCGCACCCGGTGATACTAGGGCGGGACTGGTCTGACATTAAAAGCGGCGAGACACATACCACTCCCGGGTTAAGTTGGGCCTCGTTATGGGCGGAGATGAACCGTCTCAAGCTGCCTCCACGCCGTGTAATCAGCCGGCAGAGAGGTGAAGCAGCCGTCCTGGCTGGCGTGGCAACTCCGGGCGTCGCAGGCTGACCGTCATCCACCAACGCCGGCGGGCGGGAGAAACCACGCCCATTGAGGTCGGCGCTGACCCTCTCTCCGTGTTGCGGTTTCAATTTAAAAGACGCCGGCTTCTTTCAAAGGGAGCAATGGAATGACGACTCCCTGAAGTTTGTAAAAATGCAGTGGTCCTTGTCAATGGCCAGCGCACTAGTCAGTCGATGCCACAGGGCCCCTACTTTGTGTTAGATAATGACCTCCTTTACCGTGTAGCAATGCATGGCGGGCAGGAGACGAGGCTGCTGCTAGTGCAGCGTACCTTCCGGCGGCAGGTCTGCGAGCTAGCACACGCCCACCTCCTAGGTGGCCACCTGGGCACCGAAAAAACTCTGGAGCGGATCAAGCTCCGGTTTTACTGGCCAGGAATTAATGAGGAGGTTCGCCGCTTTGGCGCTTCCTGCCGGAGTGTCAACTGCGACAGATTCCTAGGAGGGACCGTGCTCCTCTTGTTCCTATTCCCTTGATTGGCGTTCCCTTCCACAGAATCGGGTCGACCTGGTGGGACCTCTAGAGCCCTCAGCCGAGGACACAAGTACATTTTAGTCCTCGTGGATTATGCTACACGATACCCCGAAGCTGTTCCGTTGCGCTCAGCTACCTCTAAAGCCATCGCACGGGAATTACTAGGGGTATTGCGCGTGGGGATCCCCAAAGAAGTCTTGACAGACCAGGGGACCCCCTTCACCTCGGAGACGTTCAAGGAGACTGCCAGATTACTGAAAATAAAGCATTTAAAACCTCGGTGTATCATCCTCAAACCGACGGATTAGTAGAGAGGTTTAATCAAACTCTCAAGCAAATGCTACGTAAGGTGGTCAGCGAGGATGGAAGGAACTGGGATCAGCTCCTCCCCCTCGTCCTTTTTGCCTATCGGGAAGTCCCACAAGCCTCCACGGGTTCTCCCCTTTGAACTACTGTATGGGCAACAACCTCGGGGCATATTGGATATTTTGAAAGAAGGCTGGGAAGAAGAGGCTCTTCCCACCACTAACATACTGGAGTATATCGCGCAGTTCTGCGATAGATTTGGAAAGATTCGCCTGTCCTTAAAAGTCACATGGAGGAGGCTCAAGCAGCACAGGTTCGCTACTACAACCGGCACGTCTCTTGGGAGTTCCACCCGGAGATCGGGTCATGGTCCTAGTGCCTACCTCCCACTCTAAGTTGCTTGCCCACTGGCAGGGCCCCTACGGTTAAGGAGAGGAAGGGACTGGTCGACTATTTGGTGAGTCAACCCAATCGTCGGCCAAAGGAGCGGTATATCATGTGAACCTGCTGAAACCGTGGAAGGACAGGGACCCTGATCCCTCCTCCGGCCAGCCCGCTCACTCTTCGCTCACACACACGACCTTAACTTTGGCGCAGACTTGAGACCCAGGCAGCGGCAGGAGCTGGAAACAGTTATCCGGACCGCTCGAGAGGTAGTCAGTGAACACCCCGGAAGGACCTCTCTGATTGAGCACAACATTGTGACAGAGCCCGGGGTTGTTGTCCGAGAACGCCCGTACCGTCTTCCCGAGGCAAAAAAGGCTGAAGTGGAACTGGAGATCAAGCGCATGCTGGAACTAGGTGTAATTGAGGAGAGTTATAGTCCCTGGTCCAGCCCCATTGTGCTCGTCGGTAAGCCTGGCGGAGTTGGAGGTTCTGCAATGACTTCCGTCGGCAACCAAGTCTCCCAATTTGATGCCTATCCAATGCCACGCGCGTGGGCGACCTCCTCGAGAGGCTTGGACAGGCTCAATACCTGACCACACTTGACATGACAAAGGGTACTGGCAGGTTCCTTTAACGGACTCCGAAGGAAAAACGCGTTTAGTACCCCTAGCGGACACTGGCAGTATCGTGTCCTTCCATTTGGGTTACGGGGCTCCAGCAACCTTTCAGCGTCTGGTGGACAAAGTGCTTCGCCTCATAACTCATACAGTGCTGCCTACCTAGATGGCGTGGTCATCTATTCCAGCACATGGAAGGAACACCTACAGCATGTCCAAGCGGTATTACGGACACTTGGTGAGGCGGGCTCGGATTAATCCCAAGAAATGTTTCTTTGGATTAAGCGAGGCCAAATATTTAGGCTACCTGGTGGGTCGGGTACCGTAAGGCCACAGTGCTCCAAAATTGATGCCATTCTGAAATGGCCCGTCCATGAACCAAGCGGCAGGTCCAAGCCTTTCGGGTTAGCGGGTACTACCGCCGGTTTGTACCCGGTTTTTGAAAGCGGCGCCTTGACTGATTTAACAAAGAAGAGGGCCCGAACATTGTGGTATGGACTGCAAAACAGACGCTGCATTTGGTGACTTGAAGAAGGCCCTTACGTCCGCACCTATTTTGATGGCACCTAACTTTTCTTTGCCTTTCATCCTCCAGGCGGACGCCGGACACAGGCCTGGGAGCCGTGCTGAGCCAAAGTGTCGATGGTGTGAACACCCGTCATGTTCCTGAGCGGAAACTGTTGGACCGGGAGACCAGGTATGCGGCGGTGGAGAGGGAGGCTCTGGCGATTAAATGGGCGATCACTCAGCTGAGGTACTACCTGTTGGGCCGTGAGTTCGCCCTTGTCACGGACCATGCACCTCTACAGTGGATGGCCCTGCACAAGGAGTCGAATCCGCGGGTCACCCGGTGGTTTCTTGACCTGCAGCCGTACAAGTTTTCGCTCGTTCATCGCCGGGTGCTCTCCATGCCAACGCCGATGCTCTCTCGGGTTTACGACCTCTCGGTTAAGGTCGCCCGACCCGACGGGTCTGGGCTGAGGGGGGGGCCTTGTCACACACGCGCGCATGGGAGGCAGCTAAAGGGCTCGAGTGAAGGCAGTTCTGAGCCATGCCGGGATGTGGCAGAGCGCACTAACTCTCTTTCTCACTTCCCTGTAGACCTAACCCGGGAGGTTCCACCTGTCTCTCTGGACGTCACTTCTGGGACCGAGCCAATGGAGACAGACCTTGCCAGCTCCGGCCCCCCTGATGTCACATCCGGGACTAAACCAATGAACAATGAACACGTGCCCGACCCTTATGACCTCACTTCCTGTCTCCCCCTTTAAAAGCCTTCCCTTTTCCCTTCTGTGTCAGTCTTGTTTTGGACTCTGTTGTAAGCACTTCAGTGCTGGTATTAGAAAGAAAACGAAGTTGCAGCCAGGATACCAAATTACATGGGTGGCTGCCCCAAACCTTTTTCTGTCTTTGACTCGTTTTGTGACACCGTGTAGGTAGAAGGCTGAAATTTGGTACTTATTTCGGTGGTATGATGCCACTGTCGGCCACCATATTGAACTTTTCAACGGTCTTTGTTACTTATGGGCCCATCTTCAAGAAATTTGGTATGCGGGTTCCCAACGCGAACTGAATCTTACTTACGTACATATATACGTCCATAGCCTGCAGCTTGGTCACCGTGTGAGTCGGCGTTGGGTCCCCCATCCCAACGCCTCCCACGTTGTTGGCTGCCTGCCTATATAAGGCCCTCCGTCGCTCCAGTCTCTACATTCCCTTCCTTGCTTCGCCACAGGATTCACATCTCCCTGCTGATAACTACAGCCTTTTTATTTAATCCACGGCTTCTCCGCTGTTTTATTGTTCATTTATTACGATTATAGTTATTGTGTAGGTATTTTAGACTTACTTTGCATTGTTCAGGTACACATTTCCATTTTCATTCCAACCGTACCCCCATTAACATGTCTATCGAGGTGATCACCATCAATCAAAAGAACTGTCACTTACTGAGTGGTTTCCATGCCCGGAGATGGCACCTACCTTTTCCATTCTTTGTGTTACATATTGTACGGCCATATCAGGCTCACTCTTGATATTTGGAAGAACATTGAGTCTTATGTATTGAAAGACAGGGACAGGTTCAAGGTGTGGACTGATGGCGGTACAGGAGATAATTATACTACACAGGAGCACTAGAAGAGTGAAATGCTTAAGCCCTTCACCTATGGATCTGCATGTGAGTTGATGGCTGCCGCTGAATCGTTTGGTTATCGCTTTCAAGTGAACCGAAATTGCCAAATATTTTACACCTTTCGACAACCGCCAATGCCTCTTAAACATCTTAGATTCACAGGTGACGATTTCAGTAGTGGACACTTTGATGTTTATGAATGTTTAAACTCTCAAAAGCTGGAAGTGAAGTTATCGATGAAACCGGTTGTATGCTTACAACACTTGACAGATACTGAATGTCACTTCAACACAACAAATCCTGCAAATACTGTCGTAATTGAAACAAACCATGAAACTCAAATCGATTATGATAGCAGCAATCCAAGCTGTGAGATTTGAGACAAGATTACTGTTCACATGGCCGACTGTACGTTGCATGCTCAAGAGTAAGCTCAGCGCACAGCTTGGTCATATTACAACCGGAGGGCCGAACTCACAATGTGGTATACAAAGAGATCCTTAACAAATAATTATTGGTGTATTTTCCCTCAGTTTAAAAATGTTTCATTTTCTTCTTAATAAAAATTTTAAGGCAGTACTTCGCCGCTGCGACGCAAAGGTATTTTGCTAGTTTTTAATATAAATAAATGATTTAGATAGGAATATAAGTAACAAGCTGGTTAAGTTTGCAGATGATACCAAGATAGGTGGATTAGCAGATAATTTGGAATCCGTTATATCATTACAGAAAGACTTGGATAGCATACAGGCTTGGGCAGATTTGATTTAATGTCAATAAATGTAAAGTATTACACATGGAGAGTAAAAATGTTAGGTTTGAATACACAATGGGTGGTCGGAAAATCAAGAGTACACCTTATGAGTAGGATTAGGAGTCATAGTGGACTCTAAGCTATCGACTTCTAGACCGTGTTCAGAAGCCATTAAGAAGGCTAACAGAATGTCAGGTTATATAGCACCTTGATGTGTGGTGTACAAGTCACAGGAGGTTCTGCTCAACCTTTATAATGCACTGGCGAGGCCTCATCTGGAGTCCTGTGTGCAGTTTAGGCCTATAAAAAGGACATTGTAGCTCTAGAAAAGGTCCAGAGAAGAGTGACTAGGCTGATTCCATGGCTAAAGGGGTTGAATTATGAGGAAAGATTAAAAGAGCTGAGCCTTTACAGTCTAAGCAAAAGAAGATTAAGAGGTGACATGATTGAAGTGTTTAAAATTATGAAGGGAATTAGTACAGTGGATCGAGACTGTGATTTTAAAATGAGTTCATCAAGAACACGGGGACACAGAAACTTGTTAAGGGTAAATTTTGCACAAGCATTAGAAAGTTTTTCTTTACACAAAAAATGATAGACACTTGGAATAAGCTACCAAGTGGTGTGGTAGACTGTAAGACGTTAGGGACTTTCAAAACTCGACTTGATGTTTTTTTGGAAGAAATAAATGGCTAGGACTGGCAAGCTTTGTTGGGCTGAATGGCCTGTTCTCATCTACAGTGATCTAAAGCAAAAAAAAAAAACAAGAGGTCTGGACGTGTATGAGAGAGAAAGGAGGGCCAGAGAAGTGTGTGAGGATTGCCCATGATATGTATGAGGGAGTGATGACGGGTTTAAAGCAATGCTAGGGTAACAGACAAGATTCCAGTTTGAGTCGGTCTGCTCCAGGGATGTTCTTAAAGTCCTCACCTCTTTGATCTTGTTATGGATGTGTTGAGTCCTGGAGTAGAAGAGCAGTCCCCCCATTTTGTTGATGACATTGTGTTGTGTAGCACCAGAAAAGAGGAAGTGGTGAGGAAATTGGAAGAATGGAGATGTTTGGAAGGCAGAGGGTTGAAGATAAATAGGAAGAAGACAGAATATATGAGGGTTAATGATGATCAGGATTCAGAAGTTAGCCTGTAGGGAGAGCTGTTGAAAATAAGTGGATAATTTTAAATATTTAGGATCAGTGGTAGCCCATGATGAATAACTAGATGCAGAGATGACCCATAGAGTGCAGTGTGGATGGAACCATTGGAAGAAGGTATCAGGAGTGTTGTTTGATCAAAGAAGTAGGGTGAAGGATAAAGGTGAGGTTTTTAAGACTGTGGTAAGACCAGCAATGATGTGTGGAGACAAGACATGGCCAGTAAAGAGAGCACAGGAGAAGAATTTAGATGGGGTAGAACTGAAAATGTTGAGATGGACATGTGGAGTTACAAAAAAGGACAGAACAAGAAATGAGACCATCAGAGGAGTGGGAGAGAAATCTAAAAAAGTACAGGAGTGTAGGTGGAAATGGTATAGACATGTGATGAGGAGAGACAAGGAACAAGTGGACAAAAGAGTGAGGGGAATGGAAATACAGGGACAGAGAAGGCAAAGAAAGTGGAAGCGGAGGTGGATGAATAAAGTAAAATAAGCTTTGAAGGAAGGAGCTTGAGAAGGAGAAGCAGGACCAACCTGTTATGGAGAAGGTTAATCAAGCACCAAATAGGTATTAAAAAGCCAAATTTTCCCTGGGGACAAATAATTATCTATCTATCTATCTATCTATCCATCTATCCATCTATCTATCTATCTATCTATCTATCTATCTATTATATAGTGCCTTTCACTATCTATCTATCTATCTATCTATCTTATAGTGCCTTTCTCTATCTATCTATCTATCTTATAGTGCCTTTCACTATCTATCTATCTATCTATCTATCTATCTATCTATCTATCTATCTATCTATCTATCTATCTATCTATCTATCTATCTATCTATCTATCTATTATATAGTGCCTTTCACTATCTATCTATCTATCTATCTATCTATCTATCTATCTATCTATCTATCTATCTATCTATCTATCTATCTATCTATAGTGCCTATCTATCTATCTATCTATCTATCTATCTATCTATCTATCTATCTATCTATCTATGTGCATCAACCCCACATAGAAGTGGAAAAAGATGAAGAAGAAGAAGATAAAAATATTTATTCATGACCTCAAAAGTATTTTTCTGTAATTTGGATCATAAAACCCGAGAGCCTGAGGCTTGTGTCGTGATGAATTAATTACAAACTTACATTCAAGAAAGCAGAGGTATGAAGGTCCTGAAGATGACGACGAGTTAGTTGGCATTTTTACCTGAGAATTTCAGGTAATTCTGTGGAAGAGCTTTGAAGTTTGAGTCACATCAGTAAACAGCTTCACTCATGCTCATCTGAAAACAAAAGTACCTTCTCCCTCGTCTGGCTCAGTGAGATTAGCTGCTTTCAAACATAAGAACATACACTTGACTCTACCATGTCCTGGGGCATTTTCAATAGATGGGCTTGTGGGGACTGTGCTTTAATTACAATAAACTTCTCTGACAACCAGGTTGATGCTACCCAAACTGTTTTGAATTTCCAGAACATATCAAGTGGTAAGCATTTCATTAAGACTGAGGTCAAAGGTTCCTCCTCTACTAGTTCAGAAGTAATCACATTACAGACGGACAGACAGCATTTTGTATTTGTAGATTGAGTTTATATCTAAATGTCTGTGCGTTACGGTGTTCAATGCTGCGGAGTGACACAGAGCAAATGTCAACTTATGAACTTTAAAAGGAGTCTAATCAAATGTAAAGTTTTATAAATGAAAGAAAGGTTGATGACTTGTCTTCATTTCCAGTGCCTGTTTTGTTTTTGAGTCTCCGCCATTTCCACTGTCAGTACCTTGCCTTTGTAGTGGAATCTCCAAACTATATAATAACAGACGATGGAGTCTGTCTGAAGTGTAAAGCAGATCTGTTTATTCCATAACAGGGTAATGGAGGACCTCAGCCTATTCCAGCAACATCTAATTGAAGGAACCAGTCGCACATAAGATTCCGGACCCCTACAGGTAAGGTAAAGTAAAGATCTTAAACATAGTTTTGATTTAAGTTGTAATTTTCTTCTGTCTCTGTTTTTGTTTGATGTTTAAAAGAAATTTGAACAATTCAGGAAATACAGGTTGTGCTGCAGTTCCCGTTTGCTTGAAAGCTGTTTGAATAGAGAAGCAGCATTATATAAGTGGGGAGTAGCCATGTTACATTTTTTATTGTTCTTTTAAAAATGTCAGCTTTTGCATTACTGAGAGCTGCGTAATTGCTGGCAAGTGACTTCTATAAATAAACATGTCAGGTAACACACATGAAACAGGAGGATCCTGATTGTTCACTTGTTCCATCTCGGGCACAAATCCATTAGAGGACTAAATTATGCGAGTAAGTGAGCCGTTTGGTGAATTGTGTGTGGATTTGCAAATCAAAATTTCACTCACATTTGTGAACTGCCGTTTGGAGCACTCATTCTCAGTCTGTGCGGCTTCTCCATTTCAGCCAGGGTTTTTTTCCATTGTGAGGCAGCACAAGAACAAACCGGTGCAAAGGTGGATTTTCTAACAAGATCTTTTAAAGACCTGCGGTGGGCTGGTGCCCTGCCCGGGGTGTGTTTCCTGCCTTGTGCCCTGTGTTGGCTGGGATTGGCTCCTGCAGACCCCCCGTGACCCTGTAGTTAGGATATAGCGGGTTGGATAATGGATGGATGGATCTTTTAAAGACTTTGATTTTTTTGTTATTACCCCCCACCCCGCATTTCCCTGAGCTCCTGTCTCTCTTCTTGGATGACTGTGATTGTAGGGTGGTCCACAAACCAATGCAAATAGTTGATGTTTGTAGAATCATTTCTCCACAATGCTTATTTCTGTCCATTGCTTACCTGTGAAATTTCAGCTTGATAGTGAAATATTTACAGGTTGCTCCATTCTGAACATTTCATTTGTATTGTTGCTATGTATGTACTCTTGCATGGAGTTCTTAACTAGCTAAGTGATTAGTACACAATAAAAACAAACAAAAAAAAAGAATTGAAACAGACAGAGAACATTCTAGCACTGAGGTGGAGTTCCCACAACATCCCAGTATCACAGTGCCTTGCGAAAGTATTCATCCCCCTTGGTGTTTTGTTCTGATTTGCTGCATTACAACCTGGGACTCAAATGCATTTTTAGGGCGTTCGCACCATCTGATTTACACAACATGCCTACGGCTTTGAAGGTGCAAAATGTTTGTATTGTGATGCAAACAATAATTAAGACAAAAAAACAGAAATCCCGAGTGTGCATTAGTATTTACCCCCTCGAAAGTCAATTTTGCTGTAATACCAATTGCAAGTCTCTCGGGGAAAGTCTCTATTAGCTTAGCACATCTGCTCACGGGGATTCTCGCCCAACCGTCAAGGCCAAACTGCTCCAGCTCCTTCAGATTTGCTGGGCTGCATTAGTGTCCAGCAATCTTCAAGTCATACCACCGATTCTCCATTGGACTGAGGTCTGGGCTTTGATGCGGTCATTCCAAGACATTTCAATGTTTCCCTTTAAACCACTCCAGTGTCGCTTTAGCAGTATGTTGAAGGTCATTGTCCTGCTAGAAAGTCTCAAATCTCCAGCAGACTGAAGCAGGTTTTCCTCGAGAATCGTCCTGTATTTAGTCCCATCCATCTTTAGTTCTATCCTGACCAGTTTATCTGTCCCCAGAGCGTGATGCTGCCACCACTACCATGAAGTGTTGGGTTTGGGTCACACATGGTATTTACCGTGATGGCCAAAATGTTCAGTTTTAGTTTCATCTGACTAGAGAACCTTCTTCCAGGTGTTTGGGGAGTCTGCCACATGCTGCTGGGCAAACTACAGATGTGTTTTCTTACTTTTTTTCTTTAAGCAATGGCTTTTTTTCTGGCCCCTCTTCCATAAAGCCCCCACTCTGTGGAGTATATGGCTTAAAGTGGTCCTATGGACAGATACTCCAATCTCTGCTGTGGATCTTTGCAGATCCTTCATTGTTATCCTTGGTGTCTTTGTTGCCTGTCTGATTAATGCCTTTCTTGCCTGGTCTTTGAGTTGTGGTGGGTGGTCTTCTCTTGATAGGTTTGTGGTGGTGCCATATTCTTTCCATTGTGTTTTAATCGATTTAACAGTGCTCTGTGGAATATTTTGCCCAATGCTGATCTGTACATCTCCGCAACTTTGTTTTGGACCTGTTTGGAGTACTCCGTGGTCTTCGTGTTGCAGAGTCAGGGGCCCTTGCACAACTGGTCTGTTTATAGAGACATCATTTGACAAATCATGTGACACTTTCATTTCACACAGGTGGACCCTGAAGTTTCTTATTTAGGGGTTTCATATGCACTCACAACTTTTCCGTTTTTACTCGTCTTTTTACTGCGGTGGGCTGGCGCTCTGCCCGGGGTTTGTTTACTGCCTTGTGCCCTGTGTTGGCTGGAATTGGCTCCAGCAGACCCCCGTGACCCTGTAGTTAGGATATAGTGGGTTGGATAATGGATGGATGGATGGACTTGTCTTTTTAAATGCTGTGTATATACAAGGCATGTTATTCTCATTCCATTTCAACAATTTGGACTACATTGTTAAGTCCGTCACATAAAATCTAAATGAAAATCCATTTTAATTCCAGATCGTAATGTGACAAAATGGGACAAACACCATGGATGATGCACACTTTTGCAAGGCACTGTAAGTAGGAGTTTCCAGAACATTCTAGTAATAGGTGGACATTTCCAGAACATTCTAGCATTAAGTAGGAGTTTCTGCCCTTTTTGATGATGGAGTCTCAGGAGAAAAGATGGTGCAAAGCCTGCAGTGGCCACCATTGATGGACATTCCTTGATGGCTAAAGCTGGCAAATGGATCTGAACAGATGAAGCTGGAAGATCTAGTAAAAGAAAGAACAATATCCTTCTTTGATGTCCTTATGGAAAAAGGCAACTTAAGGTCTCAGTCGTTTCTCAAGAAACCACCAGAGCAGTGGACAGACGATCCAATCTTCAGTGGAGTTTGGGAACTGTCAGCACGCATGACGGTAGTGATAGTTGAAATTAGAATAGGAATAAGTCTTATTGAAAAGTACAATGACATAGTGACAAAGGATGGGGAACACAAACTGTTTGTTCTTTGATTGACCACAAACCATTGCAAGAATTTTCCAACTTCATCAGAGACCGTGCCAATGTTGTAGACCTGCAAGTGAGGAACAATTGTCTGCTGTTCAGTTCAGATGACATAAACACTGCCATTGCCAATGGAGTTACCTCTAGATGTGGTTTATTTTCATGAAAATGTTGTGTTTGTTATAAATATAATTAAGAATAAGACTAGCCTAGTGGAGAACATGAACCTGTTATTTTGTTTTTGGCTCACCCTACTGTCATTTTACCTCTTGATATCTGCAGTATTGCATCTGTGAGGACAAAACCGCTGTGGAGGCGGATACCACATATCCTGGAGTCGTCCTGAGTGGCATTCATGATAAAGATTGTCATTAAAGGTATGACAGCTAGCGTGGTTATTTCACTCAAAGGCATTCACTAAATCTTTTACTTGATTCCTCTGCAGCTGTCTCATCTGCTATGTCTGTACCTTCAGACTGCTTTGGCATAATGGCACATAATATGACGTTTACAGATGCCGATTGTAGATTGTAGGCATGCTTTACCCTTCACCTGCTGCACTCACACTTTGCCATTGACAAGCGATCCTCTTCTGCTCCTCTATCTTGAGGTCAGGACATTTTGTTTTTAGCTTTTTAGAGAGGTGTGAAAATTCATTAAAACTCAAAAACTGAAATCTCTCAGAAGTATTCAGACCCTTAATTCATTACTTTGTACAAGCCCCTTTGGCAGCAATTTCAGCTTTGAGTCTTCTTGGTCAAGCCCTACAAGCTTTGAACACCTGAACCTGGGAATTTTATCCAGTTTTCCAGGCAGATTCTCTCAAGCTCCATTAGATTGGATGGGAAGCATCTGCAAACTACCATGTTCAGGTCTGTCCACACATGTTCTATGGGGTTTAAGTCTGGGCTTTGGCTGGGCCACTCAGGGGCAGTCAGAGACTTACAGTGGTGTGAAAAACTATTTGCCCCCTTCCTGATTTCTTATTCTTTTGCATGTTTGTCACACAAAATGTTTCTGATCATCAAACACATTTAACCATTAGTCAAATATAACACAAGTAAACACAAAATGCAGTTTTTAAATGATGGTTTTATTATTTAGGGAGAAAAAAAAATCCAAACCTACATGGCCCTGTGTGAAAAAGTAATTGCCCCCTGAACCTAATAACTGGTTGGGCCACCCTTAGCAGCAATAACTGCAATCAAGCGTTTGCGATAACTTGCAATGAGTCTTTACAGCTCTGGAGGAATTTTGGCCCACTCATCTTTGCAGAATTGTTGTAATTCAGCTTTATTTGAGGGTTTTCTAGCATGAACCGCCTTTTTAAGGTCATGCCATAGCATCTCAATTGGATTCAGCTCAGGACTTTGACTAGGCCACTCCAAAGTCTTCATTTTGTTTTTCCTTCAGCCATTCAGAGGTGGATTGGCTGGTGTGTTTTGGGTCATTGTCCTGTTGCAGCACCCAAGATCGCTTCAGCTTGAGTTGAGGAACAGATGGCCGGACATTCTCCTTCAGGATTTTTTGGTAGACAGTAGAATTCATGGTTCCATCTATCACAGCAAGCCTTCCAGGTCCTGAAGCAGCAAAACAACCCCAGACCATCACACTACCACCACCATATTTTACTGTTGGTATGATGTTCTTTTTCTGAAATGCTGTGTTCCTTTTATGCCAGATGTAACGGGACATTTGCCTTCCAAAAGTTCAACTTTTGTCTCATCAGTCCACAAGGTATTTTCCCAAAAGTCTTGGCAATCATTGAGATGTTTCTTAGTAAAATTGAGACGAGCCCTAATGTTCTTTTTGCTTAACAGTGGTTTGCATCTTGGAAATCTGCCATGCAGGCCGTTTTTGCCCAGTCTCTTTCTTATGGTGGAGTCGTGAACACTGACCTTAATTGAGGCAAGTGAGGCCTGCAGTTCTTTAGACGTTGTCCTGGGGTCTTTGTGACCTCTCGGATGAGTCGTCTCTGCGCTCTTTGGGTAATTTTGGTCGGCCGGCCACTCCTGGGAAGGTTCACCACTGTTCCATGTTTTTGCCATTTGTGGACATGGCTCTCACTGTGGTTCGCTGGAGTCCCAAAGCTTTAGAAATGGCTTTATAACCTTTACCAGACTGATAGATCTCCATGACTTCTGTTCTCATTTGTTCCTGAATTTCTTTGGATCTTGGCATGATGTCTAGCTTTTGAGGTGCTTTTGGTCTACTTCTCTGTGTCAGGCAGCTCCTATTTAAGTGATTTCTTGATTGAAACAGGTGTGGCAGTAATCAGGCCTGGGGGTGGCTACGGAAATTGAACTCAGGTGTGATACACCACAGTTAGGTTATTTTTAACAAGGGGCAATTACTTTTCACACAGGGCCATGTCGGTTTGGATTTTTTCTCCCTAAATAATAAAAACCATCATTTAAAAACTGCATTTTGTGTTTATTTGTGTTATATTTGACTAATGGTTAAATGTGTTTGATGATCAGAAACATCTTGTGTGACAAACATGCAAAAGAATAAGAAATCAGGAAGGGGGCAAATAGTTTTTCACACCACTGTATACTGAAGCCACTTCTGCATTGCCTTGGCTGTATGCTTCGGGCCATTATCATGCTGGATGGTGAGCTGTTGCCTGTGTGCGAGGAGGAATGCACTCTTCAGACCGATTTCTTTAAGGACTTCTCTGTATTTGGCTGCTTTCTTTCTTCCGTCAAGTCTGCCCAGTCTCCCTGTCACTGCCTCTTAGAAGCACCCCCTGAGTATGACATAGCCACTTCACCATAGGGATAGTACAGGGAGATTCCCTCAAAAGAGGCCCCAAATATTCTGTTGTAACTCCTGTTAGGATGAAGCAATCTGAACCAAAAAAAAAAAAAACCACGCTATATATCTTGACATACGTGTAATTGATTGCATTACATGCGATGCTGGAAGTGGTTTCCATTTTCTGACAGACACATTTCGACGTGGAGCTCCATGTTCCTGAATGTATCGGCAAGCGTCTCGGGGGTGAATAACAGCAATTTCACATTGGATCTTTTCCTTCAAATCTTCCACAGTGTGAGGCTTGTTTCGATAGACTTTTCCTTTGAGCATATCCCAAAGGAAGAAGTCTGGTGGTGTCAGATCCGGTGGCCATGGAAGCCAAAGCCCCTTTGAAATTACCTTGTTGCCAAAGAAGAACTCAATTTCTGCCAAGCTCCTTGCCGATATGTGACACGTTGCTCCATCTTGCTGGAAGTAGCCTTGTGTTAACTCACTATATCCAGTTGATTCTGACATCTCTTAAACGAATTGGTGACCCAATAGGTTTGCACCATGAAGACAAGCTGCTCAATACGGTACACCACCTTCCTGATGAGGAGTCGAATGACTGAGTGAAGGGGTAGGGCCGGTATACACCCAGAAGTTGCAAATCGAGGTTAAATGTCACAATGGCTGTCCGGCGCCTACCTCATTACTTAGATGCAGGGGAATCCCGGCGTGTTTGAAGCTCTATATACTGAGGAGCACATTGTTTTGTTCAGATTGCTTTTTCCCAGTGAGAGTTATTACAGAATATTCAGGACCTCTTTTGAGTGAATCTCCCTGTATTAGGCAGCTCATGAGCAGTGAAAATCTTTTCCCCCAAGCACGGAGTCTTTTAAACCTTCATAAACCCCTGATTAATGAAGTGCTGATGAAATGGTTGTCAATCCGACAGCTCCTGAAGCTGGGTTGCAGTGACCATTGAGTTCTTGGTCATCTCCCTGACCAACAGCCTTCTTGTCTGGTTACTTGTTTGGCTTGATGGTCACAATTATTGAGGGCACCCAAAGCTTTACAAATAGTTGGTTAGCCTTGTCCTGATCAATGCCTCGCCACAACTTGAACATGGAGGTCTACAGAGAGTTCCTTGGACTTCATGGCTTGAGTTTTGTTCTGTCGTGCAGTGTGAATTGTGGGACCTTATATACAATACAATACAATTTATTTTTGTATAGCCCAAAATCACACAAGAAGTGCCATAATGGGCTTTAACAGGCCCTCCTGCCTCTTGACAGCCCCCCAAGCCTTGACTCTCTAAGAAGACAAGGAAAAACTCCCAAAAAAACTCTTGTAGGGAAAAAAATGGAAGGAACCTTGGGAGTGGCAGTTCAAAAAGAGACCCCTTTCCAGGTAGGTTGGGCGTGCAGTGGGTGTCAAAAAGACGGGGGTCAATACAATACAGTACAATACACAGATCAGAACAAATCCCCAAGACAGTGTAAAAATAAAAATTGTACAAGTACGGACCTGAATTTCACAGTAGATGATATACATGTGTGTGTCTTTAAAAATGCTGTCCAGTTTGCCATAGGTAGATCCCAATGAAGTTCTTGACGCATCTTAAAAAGAATTAAAGCAAACAGGATGCATTGGATTCCAGTCTGGAGTGCCACAGCAAAAAGTCTGAATACTTAAAGAGGTTTTAGTTGTGATTATTAATAAATTTCCAAACCTTTCTTTAAACACGTTTTCACTTTGTCATTATGGTTTATTGAGTGTAGATTTCATGGGCCAAAAAGGGCAAATTTATCCATTTAATATTAAATCTACAACACAATACAGTGCACAGAAAATAAAGGGATCTGAAGACTTTCTGAATTCTTTGTAGCTACTGTTTTCTTTGACAGTTGTTGGTTTATGGACTTTTTTTTGCTTTTATATTTGGTTTAACCTTTGAATTAGTGTCTTTTGGGACTTGTTTATTTTGGATTGCCTTTTAGGTAACCTCTGTTCACTTTTGTGTGCATTTTAGTTACTTTTCTTTGCTTCGGTTAAATAAATATTTACGAAGATTCCTTGTTGCCATTTTGAATACAAGTTCGAATTTTCACAGTTCCTCTTCCTTGTTGGGCATTTTTGATAACTCTTGAGACTCTGTGGTGATTTTTGAACAGATAAAGCCAGTTCTCCATTTTTGAGGCCTGCTAGGCCGAAGCCAGTAGATAGTAGTTGGGGACTGACTCACTCTGAGGTAAACCTCTCTGGGCAGACCAGAGAAAGCCCTGGAGTGTTTTTATGGTGAGTTTTGGTGGCTCCATGGCTATTGAAACAAAAGAGAGGTCATTAGTCATGGGCACAGCACTCGAGAGTACCTTAGATCGGTGATTCTCAGTCTCGGTCCTGGGGACCCACTGTGGCTGCAGGTTTTTGTTCCAAACAACTTCTGTTTTTAATTGGACTGCTAACCTAATGAAGTGATCTGTTATTGCCCAATTTCTGTGTTTTGGAGTCATTGTAAAAAATATGAAACTGAGTTTGGTAATTTTTTATTAAAATGTACTAAGCAGTTATATAGGAAATTTACTTTTTTACTTTTTAAAAACTAGGAGGCCCTGAAGCCCACTTCGTTCGCCAACCCCTGGGCAGGCACTATGCAGTAGCCACTCACGTATAGGGAAGCGGATGTACAATTTAAACAGATTGTTACTTTCATGGGAATTGTTACATATGCATAATAGAACTCATTATTTTACATTACAGCGAGTAATTAACCACAGTAAAAAATAGTAAAACATAATAATTTGAAAGTAAATTATGTTTCATGTTGCGTTAGAGGTATTCGTTGTGTTATACGATTTTGTTCTGTTTGGCTTTGAAATTAACAAGCAAATACTTTTTAAACTTACACTTTTACTTTAAATCTTCAGTAAAAACAATTTTTTGAATTTACTTTCCGTCAATATTGCATTGAATTTTGATCCCATGTTTTGATATGCATTGTGACAACTCAACGTATAACTGCCCCTTCTTTCTCTCTAATGAATAAACCAACTTTTTGGAATATTTGCCCCTGTGATTTGTTAATTGTCATAGCAAAAACCTATTCTAACGAGAAACTCTCAATGTTTTAATATGAATGGCATATCGAGATCTCCTTAGGTTTCTAATGTTTTCCGCAGAAGATGTACTACATTACCTTTCTTGTTGCCTGATAAAATTTTACATGTCAGAATTGATAACAAATTTTGAATACAACTAATCTTGTTCTATTGCATAGCCCATTACTCGTACATAAATCACGTAATAACATTACGATACGTCCTTCTTTCAACAGTAATTCAGCTGGTGGAAGACCAGATGGTGTTAACGGTTGTAGAGGTTTGGACATAATAAGTCTTCTTTTATTGGGGAACGTAAACATTTATAAGAGTTGAGAACGCAGGAACTGAGTCTGACAAAATCATTCACATGAATGAGAGGTGAGAGGACTGTGGCCGTGGGCTGTAAACCGAAAATGATTGAGAGCTGGGTGGGACTTGAAAAAATCTCTTGGCAATAGTCTCGTCTCAAGATATTGTTTTATAATAGAGAGATATTTTCATCCTGATTTTCATTGTTCTTTAGCCAGGTTTCCTGGCTATTTAATCCATTATTTACTAATTAGTAAGTCTGACGCTTAAATAGTTGCAGCCTTTCGTCATTTGGTGTTTTTTCCCAGGTATCTGCTCTGCGTCTTTTTAATTGTCATTATTAGGATACAATGAAAGAAGCAAACTACACAGAAAAAGGTCAAAAATAATAGAAAAAAATGAGGTAATCTTTTGAAGATATTGAAAAAAAAATAGTTCTAAATATTTTATAAATGTAAAAATAATACTATTATGCTTTGCTGAATGTAGAATAAGAGATAAGAAAAGAGACCAGAAATAAAATGAGATCAATTATCATCAATGATTGTGAATCTGGTTGGAAGAAAAGCTTACAGCCACAGAGGGTCCCAAGGAGTGAGTTTGGGAAGCACTGCATTACATCATAGATCGAGTAGATAGATGAGAAAGACGCCATATATCAAATATTGTATTTGTTCTTAAAGGAAAATTTAGCAAAGTCTTAATCTCATGAAAAGTATACAGATATATCAAACAACAACACTTAAAGGGAAACACAGCAACTTCTGACTTTGGGTACGGCAATAATTGTGTATTATTTTATACGGTACATTAATTAAAGAAGCAAAGAATTAAAGAACCCCGCCTTAGATAATTAGGTACAAACAAAGTAATGTCATGTGGATCAGGCAGGACCCTGTTGTAGAATAATGGACACCCAACCTGACAGACGAGCCTGTGTTGTTAGACAGAGTGGAGCTATTGATTCGTTCTGTGTGTTTTGTTATCACGTCACTGGTCACTCTGCCTTGTGGGGTTTAGTGTGAGGGATTTTGGCCTGCTTTGCTCATGGTGTTTTTTAAATAAATAAAAAATAAGCTTAAAATTTACAGGCCCATAATAAGAAAAAAAAAATAAGCAAACATTTTGCCTAAAAGCAGTTAAGTGCCTGTAGCTAAGAGCTCACCAAACGGCTATTGTGCCCCCCCAACTCCGAGAAGCGATTTTGATACCTAATTAACAAAAAGTAATTCTAGAAAGAAATCACTTTAAAATACCAGATTCAAACCTGCTTAATCTGATTAAGGGCTGCCGAGTCTACTCGGTATTGGGTGCATAGGATGAACCAATTGTGCATTAAGTGCCAGCTCATCACGGCCTACACTTACACACATCCACATAGGGCCAATTTACAATCCAATTAAGAAACATGATCACTTTTATTTGTAACTATATGACAGACATATAACAATAACCCATCAAGGTTAATTGAAGAAGATTCATTTATTGATATATATCAGATACAGCATTTATTGTAGTGTGCATGTAGCCTGAGGACATAGGAATGAGGTTAACCTAATTATTTTATATTAAGAAAAGAAGACAAAATTGTGTTAACATCTTTTTCTGTATAGCATACATATTTTCATACAGATTTTCCCCCAACTGATCCACATCACCATTCATATGATTACAAAGGGTTCCGAAATAAGGACTCGGCCATTTTTTTTTTTTTTCATAATACGCTAATAAAGTCACACTAATTTCTCTTGGTGCCTGTGGGCTTCGGTTTTCCTCCCTTCACCTTCCAACATGCAGTTTTTAAGGAGTAATTTCCAGGTACAAAGGAGCAACATGCTTGTGAATCACATTCAGCCACTGCTCCTGGATTTCCTTAACCCTGGCACGCACCTGATCAAGCGAGTTGTGATCAATAAAATTCTCAGAGAAGAGGTTGATGGCTTGTGGTTGTTTTTTAGCGATGGCCCAGTCTGGGATTTTTAGGTGCTTCTGCAGCGGCTTGCCATCAAAAGGAATGCTGTTCAGCTCATAGCTAAACAAGACATTTTCAAGTCTCCTCTCCTTTGTGGCTTTCTGCATGAATTCTAGCAGTTCCTTAATCCTGTCCACAAGCAGGCTACCCTTCCACTTCTCCACGGAGAATTTGTCCTTCACCATTATATGCAGCAGCATGGTTTTCAGATGGTATGAGGTCAACACCGAGGAGAGCTGGGATGATGGATTGTTCTTTGTATCAAGATCTCTCAAAGCTTTAAGGATCTTCAAGCACTTTGTGTGACAGGACAACTGCATTCTCTGTCCCAAGAATCTAATAAGGCTCATCTCATACAAAGAAAACGATAGACGCCAAAGGTACGTTTTTTTGACTTTGGAGTTATGATGGAGCTCAGACTTGAAACTTTTTGGTATGAGATATATATCACTGGCTTCCACCTGAATAGCGGGAATGAGGTCCACACTATAGGAGAAAATGTTTTTTTCTTTTCCTGGTATTTGATGCACTGTATTAATCCCAATATCATATTTGATTGTTAGACATACCCCAGCTCCAATCTCGGCCATTTTAATAATGATGTCTCCTGGGTTGATTTGAACTAAATTTTTCACATTTATGCTTCTAAATATATCCTTTTTGTTTTTCTCAACAAACTCCATGGCTTTCTGAGTTTTACTTTTGAACCAGTCTTTGAGTTTGTCAGGCAAAAGGTACTGATTTTCCACAAACTTACTCACAAACCGCTCATTCCCTTTATCTTGGATTTGTATCATCCCGAAACCAAAAGACGTTTGGGGTAAATCTGGCTCAGAATGACAAAACTTAAAACTCTGGCCCATCCCACTAGGCAGCGCAATCGGAAACATAAAATCAAACTCGTCGGGATGGAGAACCTTCAGCTGTTCTTCTACACTGCCACTTTTTAGAGGGGCATCTCCAATGATCCTTGGTTGGTTAGGTTCTTCGTGGTCTTTCATAAATTTGTGAAAAATGCCAACGATTGGCTCTACAATCTCCTGGGCCACCTGCAGCTCAAGAGAGTTAACGTCAACAAAAGCTTTATAAAAATGATCGAGAATCAGCACTTCCACATCCTGTCTGTCACGGATGGGGTGTTCGGACTTCAAGTCTACCGTCTTCCCGTTATCATCTTTGATGCAGCTGATCATTCTCACTTTGCTTCCATGCCAACTGGCCTTTTCTTGTTCACTTGATACACTCTGACCCATTTCTCTCTTTTGTGTGGAGCCCCGGAGAAGTAGGTCAGGTTTCCTTTAAATTGCTAATTTTCTTTCAGCTAGGAGGTGCAGATTTCACAGTCTCGATCGCCTCCTTTATGATAAACTCTGTGAACAACAAAGACAATGTTTCTTAAAAACAGAGATCACTGCAAAGGGTTTTACAATATGATATGCCGACAACAGAAACGGCATGTGATTTATATGACAACATTGTTCTTTTTATTTTGGAAGACAACATGAGTTTGTTTCAGTGGGAAACACAAAAAGCTTTGGAGCTCTGTGGAATTAAAAATAGACGTATGGGTCGTGGTCATTTAGGATAAAGTGTTTTGATATGCTTTCCATATATAACATCCATCTTAGAAGTATAAAAGGGTTAATAAATGTCAGAAACCTGTTCTGGTATATCAGAAAACCAGGTGAAGGTCAAGTGAACAACAGAAACAAGAATGTACCAGGAGCAGATCGATGTATTACACCAAATGTATGATTAAGAGATGGACAGTTGTCGCACACACAGACAGACACAGATTTCAAGGGTAATATCTAAACTAAGAGATATTAAAGAACAAGAACATAATGGAGAATGGCTTTTATTTAGGCTGGTTGTGCTCCATGCTGAACACCTCATGTCTTTTAACGAGAGTATGACATGTAAGCATTGATCAGCACTGTTGTATTAACTCAGGTATCAATAAGTATGAGCTTTTGCTTTTATTCTGTGCTCATTCTGTTGTGTAGGATGCTCCCTCTTCAGCCTGGTCCTGCAAAAAAATAAATGATCGGCTTTTCTCCTGACTGATTAACTTATGAGGATTTTTATCAGACTTGTCTTATCCTCTTTAATAAAACCCCTGTGTGCGTCCAGGTGTCCGTGTGTGTGTGTGTGTCTTCTGGTGAAGTGCGCATGTGCGGGCCACGCCGCACATTGCACCATGCCATGCCCATGCGCTCAGCACCATGGACGCACACACACTGAAAGCTGGGCGCACAGTGAATGGCCTTGCCACAGCCGCACATGATAAGCAAATAAAGGACATCATTCCTGGGGAGAGTGCTGATTGGGTAGTCGCGGCCGCGCACATAAAATCCATTGCTGGGGAGACGCCACACATATAATAGTCAGTTGCACACCCCCACAGATTAAAATACTTGCTGGGGAACTGCACAGGACTTGCTGGGGAGACACCACAGGCACGATTATCAGCTGCACGCCACACATTACATCAGTTGCTGGGGACACTCTGCTGACTGCCCACTGTTGTGAAGGAAAATTAAAGTCATATTACGGACATCAAAGCCAGTATTACTGTCAGAGAAAATGACAGGCATTTTACGGAAATACAAACCAATATTACTATGAGAGAAAATTAAAGACACACAATACAGTGATGCATATTACAGCCACATACAAGCCAGTATTACTGTAGGAGAAAATATTACAGACGTACTGTATCTACTAACAACATGCCACCCAAAATAAAAGGACACGTCAAGTAGGACAAAAGACACAAACAATCAAATCGTATATAAGCAACATCTCCTGGAAGAACGGTCAGCTCAGCAAGTAAACATCAACAAAAGAAAGGCTGAAAGACAAAGAAAAATACGAGCAAATAGATCGAATGAAGAAAAAGAAAATGAGCGTCAGAAAAACACTAAAAGAGCAAACCTTAGAAAAAGTTGGCATTTACTTGCCAGAACCAGTATTCAGCCACGGCCAGTTATATGTTGCATTATCAAGAGTTAGAAGTTTTCCAGATGTTGTTGTCAAGGTTGTAGATGGTCCTGAACAAGGCAAACTGTTGCCAAACTTAAGACAGAATATTTAAAAGAAATGTTGTCTGTAATGAAATTGTATAGAAAAATTTCATGAGGTAAAAAAATAGAAAATTTTACCTAAATATCTTCTTCAGATATTGTGTCTTACAGATTGTTACAAAGTTTTACACTAAGGCAATATTAATTATATTTACTGTATTGTCATATACGTTTCTATTTTATTTTTATTATTATTTTACTTTAGGCTTCTTGCAAAAATATTTTTGACAAAAAAAAATTAAGACAAGAAACAGAATGAGGTCAAGGTCCCTTGCCATTTAATATAGACTGGTCGTACTAATGTTTATGCACTGCTGTTCTAGCGCCCGTTATTGTAACGGGCTTAATGTCTAGTTAGAGAATAAATTCCTTTCTTTAATTAAGATCTTTATTTCTACCACGGCCCCAGAAATCTCGGTTAATGGCTGAGGTTTGGTTACCATCTCCTTGCGTCTACATGGATTTCGTCCAGATACTCCAGTTTCCTCCCACAGTGCTGATTGTAGTAAGGATATTTTTTTTTTCAGTTTATTTAATAAGACTTGTAAACGTATTAAATACTTGCGACTGTGAGCCTGATCGAATCGGGCTACAAATTCTACGTTTGTTAAATCCATACTTTCTCTGCAAATAATTCTTTGTTTTGTTAAGTCCTTGAAATGATTTTGTTATCATGGCACTGATTTCTGCGTAAAATAGACCTTTTCGGCCGATGTAATGAAGAGCTTCCTGTTTAAACGGGGCTGCGAGACGTGAACTCAGCTCTTCGGTGCACCTCATTTGATTTTTTCCAGCAAACAAATTTTCAAAACAAATCGTATTTTATGACTCTAATCAGAGTCGGAGTAATAATTACTGTATGTTGCTGTGGTCATTTTACATCTGAGATCGGATCAAATTTAAACGATGACTGTTGTTAATACCCAGCCATCATTACTCAGTTTGCCAATTGATGTCAGAAGGACAGATGCCAAAACCGAACTGCCCAAAGATAGATTTCGACGTACCAAGCAAATGGCGATATGTTCTAAATTACTTACGGTTCCGGAGCTGTCAAAGGGTTTAAGTCAGTCGACGATGTTAGTCCTGGAAAGTACACCCCACCAAACCAACGTTCCAAAAACCAACCGAACTTACTGTTACCTGCTCGAATCAACACCGACTTACTATACTCGGCTGTCCAGCGGTGTCACTGAAGCATTCAAACATTCTTAGCCAATCATGCAATACTGCGTCCTTGTTTGCCATTACAACATTATGTTCTAACTACAGGGACAGAGTCCCATTGCATGGTTCTAACTTGTATTGAGTCGAGGTATTGACGCAAACACCATACATACGGGGTATTGATGCGAACACCATACATGCGGATAGTATTAAATTATATATAAAGATGACTTTTTATTATTTTAGGATAATTTAGATAAGACACGGCTTTTAAGTAAAATAAACAGTGGGACCAAGACTTTAACTGTATTATAGTTTAAAAGAGAAAACTAGCATTGCTTTTAATTGTGTGTATTTAAACAGGAGTTTAGCAAAAGGCTGGGAGAAGCAAACTGCAGGCCTGATGACTCCTGGGGTATCATGCTGCCGGGAGATGGGGGAGAAGCTGATTTGTTATATGAGACAGACACGATGGGTTACAAGGGGCAAGGGCAGGCAAGAGAGTCCAAGAGTTTAGTGGTCATTGTATGCCAAAGTGGAGACCACTTTAGAAAAGGAGGCCTGTAGCTCTGTTCTCCTTTTGAACCAGCAGCTAAACAAATTGACGGAAGTCTTTTTGAGCTAAATGTTAAAGACCCCAAAATTAAGTTTGTTTCATCCTGCATGAGGCTGCTTATTACTTACTTTTGGCTAATTTTGTTGCTTGCAGCCCGCTACTTACCCATTCTGTGTTAACAGCAAGACAACATCTTCTACTACATGCCACATAGTCTACCTGCACTTCAGAACTGGTCATCCACCTGAACCTAAGCATGTTTGGACCTGGCCAGTATGTGGATGGGAGACCACCTAGAAAAACCTTAGGCTAGTGCTGGAAGAGATGTTGGTGAGGCCAGCAGGGGGTGCTTACTCTGTGTGTGGATCCTAATGCCACAGTGCAGAGACAGGGATAATGTGCAGTAAAACTTAATTAAACCGAGGTCCTGGCTCTCTGTGATCAGAAAAGATCCCTGGGCATCCTTTATAAGGAGTGGGGTGTTTTCCAATGTCTAGGCTGGATGGCTTGGTCATTGTGGTTCCCTGAATATCCTCGGCCCCTTATTGGCTAACTCTCATCACTTCACCACCTAATAGCTCATGTGTGGCGAGTGTACTGGTGCAAAAATAGCTGCCATTGCATCATCCAGGTGGATGCTACACATTAGTTGTGACTGAAGTGGCTCCCCACTCACTATGAAAAGCGCTATATAAATGTAACTCCTTCTTCTGTAATGTATTATCTTAATTCACATCATTAAAATTGATCCATTATTTGAAAAATATAAATATTTCACATTTTTGCCCTACACAGGTAGAAATGAGTTACATCAAGTTGGGCTGCCTTAGTTTTCACAGTTTTGTGACAAGACACGAGACCTTGTCAAATTTGCCCATCAATGTGACCGAATTATGCACATGTGCGCGCAAAAAACTGAACTGCAGTTTAACAAAGGCATCTGTGTTGTCACAAAACTGTGAAATGAGTTGCATCATGTGGGGTCACCTTCATTTTTATGGCTTTGTGACAACACAGTTGAGTTTTGCCCGTTCCAACACGGTTACCTGGGTTAAATGGACTTGAAGAATTGGCACACTCCCATATGTAATTATTGGAATTTACTAAGGTATTTAATGGGCACCATAAAGGGTTAAATCTCATTGAGTCACCCTAATTGTCAAAGTTCTGTAGTTCTGGAGTTCAGTTGTGCCCTGCCCAACGTGATTACCTTGAACACAGACTGGCAACATTGGCACACTGCCATAACAAATGAATGAGATTAACTGTGATGTTTAATGAGCACTGTAAATCATGTTGGACCACCTTAGGTTTCAGTATAGACAGGCACCTTTGTTTTACTGCAGTTCTTTTCTGCCTGGCCCAATGCGGGTACAGGAGTCAAACTGACTGGCAAAGTTGGCATGCTCTTATACCCAACGACTTGATTAACTTTGATGGGGCACCATTAAGGGTTAAATCACATTGGGCCACGCTAATTTTCACAGTGACAAGACAGGTGCCTTTGTTAAATTGCAGTCCAGCTTTGCCAAGCGCAACAAAGTTGGCACAGTCGCATATCTTGTCCCAAAACTGTGAAAATGAAGGTGGCCTAAAATGATGTAAATAACTCATACAGGTCAAAAATGTGATTTTTTTTTCTACAAATAATGGATCAATTTTTATTATATAAATTAATACAAATGTTTCAGAATATTTTGTCTTGCTGTAAACATTAAATAACCAACTGATTTGCTTATGCTGTGTGAATAATAGCGGACTGCAAGCAAATGCATAGCTGGAAGTGAATGATTAAGTTCAGGGTCATCATCTGACAATATAAGGTGACATCTGTCTTTATCATATAACAGAAATGCATTATGTCACCGAGAGCACATTGAGCCCAAGTGCCCTTGTGGTTGGACTGGCCTCCCATCCAAGTAGGTGTTGGTCCTTGTTTTCACAACCCTTTGTATGATTAACCAATCTGTATAGTTTTGAATCTGAAAGAAATGTACTCATCATTTTACATACACTACCTCCAAAGTTGCACCATATAAATCTTTTACACAAGGATTCAAAAAGGAATTTCTAGAAAATTTTCCCTTATATCTGACATGTTTTAAGAACTAAATTTGACGAGGAAAAGCGTAACTCCCGACCGCGTCTCTGTGTCCGCTCAGTATGATATGCTAATGATGGTGCTGCTTGCTTTAAGAGAGGCACGTTGCCACTAGGGCACAGCAGTTGTCGGCGCTCCACATGGCTGAACCAAAAACCCAAGGGGCGGAGTCGGACCTGAATCAGCTGATTCAGTAGAATTGGACCTACCATGACTCCCACATTCAGCTGTCACTTGGCTTGTTTTTCCACACCTTTGTTACTCTTTGCATTGAATTATCTGGAGAATTTTTAAGAATCCTTAATATATAAAGAATATATACATTTTCTAAGACTTAATTTATACAGTACAGTATATATATATATATATATATATATATATATATATAATAATAAAAAAATCTTGGAAGGAGATGAGACGTGATTTTATCGGAGACACTTTAATGTCCCACGAGACAAGGCAGTGAGACAAAAGGACAGCTGCTGTACAGGCTTTTAAATGTTCGAAGTGCCGCGAGAAATGCAGATCACGTAGCAAGCCAGCAGCAGATCTGACAGCATCTCCTTAGCGTGTATTCAGCCACTCCCTTCACAACACGAGTGGCAGAAACGCAAAGTGGCTGGCGCGTAGCACGCCCCGGGGTGGGAGGGCGAAGCGAGCAGCGGGCAAAGCCCCCCATTATCTCATATATATTTCTTTTCTGGTTCGTCCTGCTTCCACCTCAGAACCGTTCCCGCTCACACGCAGCCGACGCGACATTTCTCGATTCCTATTCGTCCTCTTTCAAACCCCGCCCCATGCTGCCAGCGGCTCCTCCTCAAAACTGGTCCAGCCGACACGGCATTTCTCGCCAACTTCTGAAGTACACTTACAAAATAAAGCAAACTCTACATGCAGCGAAAATTTACTTCTCCAGCCACATTACATGCTCACAATCATCAACCCCTTCGCTAAATCCTACAAACACATGCATGAAATCGCTCAGTCCAATCCAACAGCATCTGTACGAATGCATTTCGAGGAAAACCCTAGGCAGGATTTACGACGATACAATTCCCCGACATGTCACACCAATGTCGCAACGATTTTCGTCGGAGAAGACCCGAAAGGGACATTTGCATCTGTCCCATAGGTAACTCTTGTAAACAGATTTCCACGCTCAATATGAATTGCGATCCTATGGTTTATCCACTTTTATTCCCTTACGGAGACATTGGCTGGCACAAAGATTTACATGTTCCCGTTAAAAGAACCGCCATGCGAATAAGGCTTACTCAATGCCAATTTTATGCGTACAGATTAACAATGAGGAATATATTTAGTATTTTGGACTCCAGCGGCGAACTATTCCAGCAGTACGTCGTAGATGCGTATGTTAAAACAGAGGGCGTGCGTCTCAACTATCTCAATACAAAGGACTATCCGACGCACTGCAAGCAAACGCTGAAAATAACAACGTTCGTGTGGGCAAAATGATCATATTACCGTCCACATTTCCAGGAAGTCCAAGATACATGCAACAAAACTAGCAGGATGCCATGGCCATAATACGTAAATTCGGACAACCTCATTTACTTATCACTTTCACATGTAATCCTGCTTGGCCGGAAATTCTACATGCACTGTCGGATACCCAAACACCGGAGCACATACCTGATATTGTAGTGCGGGTCTTTTGGATTAAGATGCAGGAATTACTTTGAGACAACAACTTTTTGAGGTTGTTATTGATTATATTTACGTAATCGAATTTCAGAAGCGCGGCTTTCCGCATATGCTGTTTACTCTTCACAATAATTCTGACAACCAGTCTTCAGCCTCAGTCAGTTGTACGTGGCTTTTTCTAGGGTTAGATCTTTCGACTCATCTGTCGTCCCCACCAAAACACACCTATTCACAACTGCGTCTTTCAGGAAGTATTTATTTCTTCTTGATTTCTGAATTCCTTTCTCACCGTTTTCCGTTCCTATTCTTACACCGCCGTATGCTATGACGGGCTTCGGCTAGTATATACATATATATATATATATATAGCGCCTATATGTTTTAGGAGTTTTGGGGGGGGGGTGTCGATCAGTCAGACAGAATGGGATTTTACTATCAGTTTAGAGCCAATAACCTTTAGGGGACACCCTCAATTGTGCCTCCTCATAAAGGAAGGCTTCAATTTCCTTTAATTAATGTACTGTATAAAATAATATGCAATTACCGCCACACCCGAAGTCAGAAGTTCCTGTTTCCCTTTAAGGGTTGTTGTTTGATACATTTGTATATTTTTCTTGAAATTTAGCAAAGCCTTAATTTCCATTTAAGACCAAAAACATTATTTGATATATGGCGTCTTCCTTATCTATCTACTCGATCTAGTGCAATGTTTCCCAAACTCGGACCTGAGGACCCCCTGTGGCTGTAGGCTTTTATTTCAAGAAGACTCATAATCAATAACAACACCTGATAGCACTGATCTAATTTAATTAGCTGGTATTAAAAATTAGCTGATAATTGTGACACTTTTGCCCACCCACCCATCAAGTATAAAGTGATTTTCTTTTCAATCCCTCTATCATAAAATGCATATCTCTTAACCTGAATTGAAACAAAACTCTCAAAGGGAAGAAAGAGGCACATTACATTACCTCCAGGTCGGCTCCTTCGTCTCAGCTCTTAAATCAAATTAAACATCCTGCTTTTATGCCAATTCAGGGCCGGCGCTAGGAAGAGGAGACGGACGTGGTGACATTTCGATGGAAACGAAACTTAACGCAGCTACTCAGAAAACTTTACTTCCACTATCAGCCCAGTCGAGTAACGGCGAATACTCGCCTCTAACATTATGGGGTTATCATATCACTTGGATTTTTACGTGGAAATTGTTCTGAATTATCCTATTAATAACTTCTCTGGAATAAAAATATGGTTTTACTTTAACAGATCCTCGGGACAGCGTATTTAAGTACACGTGGCATATTCACGCCTAATAATAAATCACCATATAAACAATACAGCCTGAAAAGGAAAAAAAAAAACTCCCGCAAAAATGCACTTGACCACATTACTGATTTATAAAAGTTAAGAAATTAGCGCAGAAAATGTTTATAAAAGTCTGAAGGCTTTTGCTTTTGTTCCCGCTTGTAAATGAGACTGACGAGCGCTGAAAGCTGTGCCTGCCGGCGCGGCGCTCTTGGGGTGTCACTGACGATGGACGACTGGTTTCAAGGTGCAAGTTCGAACAACATTTCACCTAAAACTGTAGGGGTAGGACAGCTCAGTCGAGGGGTCAATGCCTTATTTTGGCTCAAGGAAATTTCCACCCAGCCCGCGCTGACGCCTGCGCCCGATTCTTTTTAGTACAATGAAACCTGCAACTATGGGGTCTGGATATGCTCGATTTGTGGTCCGGCAGCAATTAATGTCATTTAAGCGTCACCAGCGCGCTGTTAGCATCATCTGGCAGGCTGGGTGTCGAAGTCGAAGTGTTATCATACAGGGTTGGGGATAGAAGTCAGACCCCTTAGCATGTAGCGAGGCCTGTCCTTCAGTGGCTTTTGAATCGGGGTACGGGGAGCTAGACCATTACTGCATAATCGAACACTCTCTCTCTCTCTCTCCAGGGTTTTAACAGATTATCTTTAAGAGCTGGTATGACGTCAGAGCTGAGTGTCTGATTTAACCTGCCTGGAGCTGAACGAGGCTGCTGCGTTATCACTGATAAAGCGCGATTGACCACCGACCCAGTCGTTTTATCACTTGCTGCACATTTTTCAGTTTAGTATTGATTTCATCTGCATCCTTCACATTGCTTTATGAAGCGCATTTTAGGACATAAATCATTCTTAACTGACCATAATGCATAATCGTGATGCCCGGGCTGGCCGGAGCTGGAACACACCCCTTGAACCCAGATCATCGATAGTCACGAAATCATTTGGGTGAATGAGGACGCAACACAGCAAGAGATGGTGTAAAACACGGCACACGGCGTTCAGTCAACAACAAATTGTGCTTTAAAACAAAGTGCGGCCCAAAGGAGAAGTGTCTGTCCGTCCGGTATGCTAATTTGGGCCATTTGAACAGATGGCGCATCACAAACATCAGCACTGCTTTTACGACTCCCATACCAAACAGCTTACAACAGAGGCATACCCACTGCGAACGTTTACGCCGAGGTCTGCGTTGATTTTATAGATCTCACGCCGTCATAGACGGGTAGCGCAGCTAGTAGACAAATCATCCCGTAAAACACAGTAAATGTGTGGACGTTAAAAGTCAAATAAGTAATAATAAATGTTATATTAGATGTCATGTATTTGTAATGCAGTACATTATCGTCGCAGACAGCGTGTGTCTTTTCTTTCTTGTCTTTATTGAACAACAACTAGCAAAATGTGCAAGATATTACCAATCATATCACTAGGTGTCAACCCACAATCAGACATCAATAGCTGAACTGAAATTTACACTTATACTGATATATAAGATTAGAAACAAACTAGAAACCTCTGCCCAGTGCCCGCACATCAGGCCTGGCTTGAGGCGTAGGCGAAGTAGGCGACCGCCTAGTCGACGGCGGCCTGGCCCCCGGCCCGCCCCTCCCCTCGCATGTTTAAATCACGTGGCCAGCGGGGGCGTGTCCGCGTGGGCGGCTGTCTATAAAAGTGGAGCGGTTTGAGTCAAGATCTTTAATGGCGCTTTTCCACTGCATAGTACGGCACAGCGCGGTCCAGTACAGCTCACCTTGGTTCGGCTCAGTTCGGCTCGGTTTGCGTTTCGACTGCAGTTTAGTACCGCTTTAGAGTGGAACAGCCATTTTTGGTTAAAACAAAATGGTGCGTCCGAACCTTCGCTGGCTGTACTAAAAATCTAGCGGGTCTGTTGTGTCTCGTGTCGCAAGTTCAGTGACGCAGTAATGACGATTTTCTCCGGCCAATCAGTGACCAGCAGAGTTTACACGTCACGTTTTGGTAACGGTTCGGCGTGCTTGGAACCTCGGCTGAAGTGGTACTAAAAAAAGGACCAGGTACTGTTCCCAGTGGAAAACCCCCCAAAAGTGAGCTGAACTGAACCATGTTGTGCCGTACTATGCAGTGGCAAAGCGCCATATGGAGAACCTGTTGGAAAGGATGACCATTTCAGCAGCACTCCATCCACCCGGAGCATAGGACAGGCCGTTTCAGTTTGCTAAATGTCATGTAAAGGACTTTGAGACTCTCTTAAAAGTAAAGGCCCCAGAGCGGTTCTTCAGAGCGATGCCACAGGGCAGGAGTAGACAACATTGGTCCTGGAGGGCTGCAGTGGTTGCCCAGTTTCTTAATGAGAACTCAATTATTGCTGATGAAGCACTCATTGCTCAAGTGACATTCTGGTGGTCTTGCTTGTTAAGGGTTCCCCACCCTTAATTGTTTGTTTCAGCTTGCTTAAACAGCTGCATTCACTGTTTTTAACAGCTTCTTGAGCAAGGCCCTTAACCCACAATTGCTCCGTCCTGGGTGTGACGTTAACGTGCATCCAGCCCTGCAAGCAGGTCCTCCAACTTGCAGGGAAAACTTGGTGGTTGGCGGCAGGGTTGGCACTCCAGCCACTGTAAAAAAAAAACCAAAACAAAACCAAATAAATACCTCACGTTGTTCCAGTGTGGTGCTGAGGTGTCACCTGTTAAATGGCTGCACTTGGGTCCCAGTCCAGGTGGTTCATTGTGTGGTGGGTGCAGCAACACACTGTAATTAGCACATGTTCCCATCCTCCTCCTCCTCCTCCTTATTAGCAATAAGATGCAAATGTCAAAGGAGCCAGCAGTTCTTACGCTTGCGTGGGTTCATTATTTTAATAAAACACTTAAGAGAAAAATGTGACAGACTAGAAATGATCTGTTTCAGGCTTCAAATCATTTAGATGATATCCTTGGAAAGAAAAAAAAATCTAAGCTATAAGAACCTAACATCGCAGACCGACAAGATGTTAAAATTCAATTAGGTCTGAGGATGGCAAGGATTGGTTTCTAATTAAGTAATTGGGTTGGAATGAAAACTTGCTGCCACTGTGGCCCTCTAGGACCGACATTGCCAGCCCGTGCCATAAAGGAACCATTTTTGTTTCCATAAAGACACCCATCCACATGAAGGTTCCAGAAAGAACTTTGATTAATTTTGATCTGTAGCAGGCTCCCTGCAGTAAATAGCCTGACTAGATGGGCACAAATTTGTGAAATACCAACAGGTGCCGGATTTGAAAAGGACTCTCGCTGCATACAACAACACAGGCTAAGTTCAGGTGTCCTGCCAGCCTGCCATACATTCAAGATTTCAGCTTTTTTCTTCATATTAGGAAAGCACAAAGAACCGACTTCATATGCAGAGAACCCGTCCCAGAATGAAATAGTGCTTTGTCAAGCAATGGCTCTATGAGGAACCCCACAACCCAGTAAAGAACCATAAAGTGCCGTTAAAGCGCCAGTATTTGTAAGAGTGGCGCATGAGGAAAAAAGATCCTCTGGGCTGCTGAGACAACAATTTGGGCAGAACTCCAAGTACTATGAGCGACGAAGACCATGCAGGCACTGCTCATCACCCGCCTAATACCATCGCTGAAGCGTGAAGGCAGCATCAGGCTATGGGGGCGCTTCACAGCAGCATGTAATAACGCCTCAGTATATAATTATGCATCCAGTTAGTTTTTCTGAAGTGTCTATCTTGAAAAAATATAAAAGGGTTAGAAACCTGCATGATTAGGTTGTAGAGCTTTAGTCAGTCGGATATTGATCTGTCATTCAGCCCTCTAGTTTCTAGTAGTGAGATGTCCTGCTATGTATGTAGTACTAGTAGGGGTACCCAGCACTGCCAGGGGTGACACAATACAGATTGTGGTCACTAAATAAGGGCCATAGCGGAAACAATTTGAGCCCCAAACCAACTTAACCATCAAAGGGGAGCGACTTTATTTACCTTCTTCCAAGGGACCACTCTTAAAGTACAGGTGTGGTCAAATTTCAGAACGAAACATGGCCTACAATCTTCCCCTATGTCAGGTTTCAGCCAGAATTTTCCCCCCTGGATGTTGTTCTCAGTTTTGTTTCTTGTCTGTTGTTTTAAATTTATTCATATTAATTTTTCTTTCGAGGACCAGACCGCCAAGGTCCCCGCCTCCGGCCACCACCCAACTCACACTGCACCCGACCTCCTTGGCCCCTCCCATAGGTGGTGAGCCCATGGGAAGGAGGACCCACGTTACCTCTTCGGGCTGTGCCCGGCCGAGCCCCATGGGTGCAGGCCCGCCACCAGGCGCTCGCCATCGAGCCCCACCCCAGGCCTGGCTCCAGAGGGGGGCCCCGTGACCCGCGTCCGGGCAAGGGAAAATGTCGTCCACAGTTTTTATTCTTCATTGGAGGTTTGGAACCATTCTTTGGCTCATCCCTTACCTGTTCTGTAACTTTTATGGACAGAATTTCTAGGCGCAGCCAGGGTGTTGAAGGGGTCCGGTTTGGTGGACTCAGGATTGGGTCACTGCTTTTTGCAGATGATGTTGTCCTGTTTGCTTCATCAGGCCGTGATCTTCAGCTCTCTCTGGATCGGTTCGCAGCTGAGTGTGAAGCGGCTGGGATGAGAATCAGCACCTCCAAATCCGAGACCATGGTCCTGAGCCGGAAAAGGGTGGAGTGCCCTCTCAGGGTTGGGGGGGAGATCCTGCCCCAAGTGGAGGAGTTTAAGTATCTCGGGGTCTTGTTCACGAGTGAGGGAAGAATGGATCGTGAGATTGACAGGCGGATCGGTGCGGCATCCGCAGTGATGCGGGCTCTGCATCGGTCTGTCGTGGTGAAAAAGGAGCTGAGCCGTAAGGCAAAGCTCTCAATTTACCAATCGATCTACGCTCCTACCCTCACCTATGGTCATGAGCTTTGGGTAGTGACCGAAAGAACGAGATCGAGAATACAAGCGGCTGAAATGAGTTTCCTCCGCAGGGCTTTCCCTTAAAGATAGGGTGAGAAGCTCAGTCATCCGGGAGGGGCTCAGAGTAGAGCATCGAGAGGAGTCAGATGAGGTGGCTCAGGCATCTGATCAGGATGCCTCCTGGACGCCTCCCTGGTGAGGTGTTCCGGGCACGTCCAACCGGGAGGAGGCCCCGGAGATGACCCAGGACACGCTGAAGGGACTATGTCTCCCGGATGGCCTGGGAATGCCTTGGGATTCTCCCGGAAGAGCTGGAAGAAGTGGCCGGGGAGAGGGAAGTCTGGGCCTCTCTGCTGAAGCTGCTGCCCCCGCGACCCGACCTCGGATAAGCGGAAGAGGATGGATGGATGGATGTTTCGTTAGCAATGTCCATTTTTCTATGCGTGTGTGTTGGGATGACAGATGCCAATCACCACAGAGAGCTGCCCTCCACCCTATTTATGGAAGGACCTTCCATGGTTCCTGGTGGTTCATTGAACGTGCTTGGAGTGGAATGTTTCTTGTGTTACTGTGCCTTTTGATTTCCTGGATTTTGGACCCTTTGCTTTGTTTTTCGACTACACCTTTGGGACTGTGCTTATTGAATCTTTTGAACTTCTGTTCTGTTTTGGATTCTGTACAGTAGAACCTCTGGTCACGAACATTTCTGAACACGTACAAATCGGGTTACAATCAAAAAGTTTGCCAAAATTTTGCATCTGTTCACAACCATACGCTTGGGTGGCGAACAAAAACACTGGCAGCCAGTTTCCCTACACGTGTTCGTACGCGCCAATGATTTCCCATACTCCGTTTTCCATTTTGTTTTGTTTGTTAACAAAGCAGCTGATGTTGCTAAAGGAGTTACAATTTTAACCAAGCAGAGGCCTCAAGTGCTGGAAGAGGTCGAAAAACTGTTGCTAGTGTGGTTGAACGAGAAGCACCTTGCAGGGGAGAGCTTAAGCGAGGCGATCATATGCGAGAAAGCCAGGAAGATTTATGGCGATTTACTGAAAAAAAAATCCTTCGAGTGGCGAAGGTGAGGAATTTCAAGCCAGTAGAGGATGGTTTGAAAAGTTTTGCAAGAGAAGTAGCATTTAACTTTTTTTACCCTGTGTTTAAAACTCATAAAAAACGTGTTTACAGCGAGTGGTTCGTAAAGGGTCTAGCGCAAACTCTTACAATGTTAGTTTTCTCTGTCGTTCAAGGTTTTCTGAGTGTTATTCAATGTTTTTACATTAGTTTACTGTTACACTGTGCATTCTATGGTATAATTAACTATTTTTGTACTTAAAAAATATATGTTTACATACAGTTTGTACGGTCTGGAACGGATTAATTGTATTTACATACAATCTAATGGGGAAATTACGTTCGGATCGCGTCCAGAGTTTTGGAATGAATTACGGTGTATTTGGGACTTTATTCGCCATATATGCATTGCCTCCTCAGGCATCTCCTTTTGTGTTTTATGGAGATTTGTGCTTGCACAGCCTTGGCTAAAATAATTTTTAAAATTTTTGTCAAGATTCGTCTTGGCCCTTTCGGTTACTAGTTGGGGTATTTTCGCAGTGTTTATTCCCCCTAGTGGGCAACCTTGTAAGTATTTTGTACCTGTGCTTTTGGGACTCTCCAGATCACGACACCCTGCACAAAGTGGGGCTGTATTTTCCTGCATTCATTTTACCCTCACTAGGCTTCTAACAGTGTGGATTTGAACAGTGGACAAGCAAACATTAATCTTTATATATCAGAGCAAACCTGGCAGAGTGTGCAGCACAACTTTAGGGCCAGGCATTAGCTCTATCATTTCTGGACATCTGCAGCTCCTTACTGACTGGTCCTACCAAACCACTACAGATGATTCAAAATGTTCTCTGCCAGTGGTCCTCTCAGCCTCTTTGCGCATATCTTTGTGAACACTTCATACAATCTTCCCAGTTCAGCAACATACAGTTGGAAGCAGGCCTCAAACACAAACACACAAAAGGTTTTCAGGTCTGGGCCTACTGAACTGGCCTCACCCCATGGCCAGCTAACCCCTGTTCAAATGGCAGGCTTCTTGAATGCACAGGCCCAATTAATGGGCTTAAGGTTTTTAAATATCAAGCAGAGTCCTAAAATGCCTTTGAAAGATGCCCACTGCTCCCTTAGGACAACAAAACAAATTTCCTTACTTACTAGAGAATTTATTAGGGAATTGAAAATCTCCAATAAGGCACAACATTATTGGGAAAACTCCAGGTGGAGCTCAGGGCCCCAAATGGGCTGCTATCCTCAGTGTGGGACTGGCAGCTGAAGGATGACCCAGGAAAGCAGTTGAAGTTTCCGGAACACATTGCAAGGATGACACCAAGCCCAGATATGGTCTTAACATCTGACCATTTTAAGCGAGTCTCACTGTTCCTTGGGAAGACCAAATAGTTGAGGCCCATGAGCACAAGAAGGCAAAATACCTCAAGCTGGTAGAGGAATGTAGAAGGCATGGGTGGCATGCCCAATGCGAGCCCATTGAGGTCTGTTGCAGGGTGGTCTCTACATCGGTCACTTTGTCTCCTTGGCATTATAGGGTTGCAGGAAAGAAAAGCCACCGATAACATCATTGATTGCAGAAAAGTGTCATTGTGGTTGTGGATCACAAGGGGTAATCCATGGTGTAGCACGCTACTTGGACACAAGCTGGGGTCACCCGGGTGAGGGTGTCTGATGATCTAAGACATGAAACACCTTACGACCCTGGAATCATCACCAATGATGTGTCCAAGTTGCACCACTTGGTTGTGGTAGAAATTTACCATCTTGTTAAAGAAAGAAACATCCTCTAACAGGGCAAATCGGTTATCGGGCAGGAGAAAAGCTGTTCATGGTATCTTTGAATTACTCCTCGGCAAAATACCTTAGATGGAGCATTCTTCACAAGCAGTCTGTTACGGCACGGGCAGCATGATCAGAGAAACAAAGAAGAGAGGTTCATTTTATAAACTACCAGCTGTCTCTCGTGACTCTGCCCCACGTAGTAGTGAAACAGGACAAACAATAAAAATCCATAAGAAAAAGTTACGGTCCAACATCAAACATTGGCACTCTATGTGATCGTGTTCAGCTCTGACGGGAGAGCTTCCTCCGCATGGGGAGAAAAGTACGTGGCCGTGATATCTCTGCCAATCAGCAGGGCCCCGCCCCCCTTGGCCCACAGCCTCTCTATTGGATTTGTGCAAATAAATCGGTACCGCAAGCAAACTATGATACTTAGCGTGATGAGAGGGGTCAGAAAATCAACCGAAATGTTCAAGCAAATTGTAGAAAAAAACCCAATCTAAATCCGTTAAGGCGTTCTCTTGTGAAAAGTGGACAGACATACAGACAGACAGACAGACAGATGGATGTTGGATTTTATATATATATTTACATACAGTGTCAATCAAAGCATCCATTTTATTCTGGTTGGTTCGTTGGTTTACACTCAAATGACTTCTATAAAATAAAAGTCTGTTCTATTACATTTTGATTCTTCTTATACCTTTTGAGTTGAGCCAGCACCCTTGACATTGCTGTGCATATAACAACTGTCCATTCTGGTTGTCTTACAGGACAGCTGCTGATTTCTTAGTCATCTTTCAGTAGATTTTGTTGTTCACTTGACCTTTATCTGGTTTCCTGATATGTCTGCAAAGGTTTCTGCCATTTATTAACTCTTCATGTCTTATTTTTTAAGATGAATGCTATGTTACCCTAAAATTATTCTTCCACATGGTGTATGAAGAAACATAAAAATTTGTTTTAAAGCCTAAAGCAAACAAAGCCAGTCTAAAATCCCAAAATACATTACTTGAACATGCAGGGGTCCAAATCCTTGCAGAAATGAACAGAAGCAGAAAATGAATGAGAACAAAATCTGCAGAGTGATTGTGGCTTTGGCTTACAGTACCTTTAAAAAGTATTCAGGTGGAAGTTCTCACCTTTTATTGTTATACATCATTGACTCAATGTGGATTTCATTTGGCTTTTATGAAAACTGTGATTGCCTAAGTATTCAGTATTTAGTAGATGTACCTTTGGCAGCCATGAGTCTGCATGTTCAGGTCTCTCTCAACCAGCTCTGCACATCTGGACTCCCATTTTCCTCAATTCTTCTTTGTAAGACTGCTCAAGCTCATTCAGGTTCCATGGTGATTATGAGTGAACGGCCCTTTCCATGTTCATCCTTTGGATTTTGATCGGGACTCTGACTCGGACACTTCAGGATATTTACATTGTTGCTTTGAAGCCATTGCTGTGTAGCTTCGACTTTATGCTTGGGATTGTTGTGTTTCTAAAAAAACAAATCTTGTTCCAAGGCTCAGATTTGTTGCAGATTCTATCAGATTTTCTTCCATGATTTTGCCATATTTTGCTGCATGCATGTTACCCTCATAATTCTTACAGAGCCTGCTGCAGAGAAACATTCCCACAGCCTGATGCCACCACCACCATGCTTCACACATGCATTTTTGATAATGTCTGATAACTAAAAAACGCAATTTTGGTCTGATCAGACCACTGAACCTTCTTGCAGCTGACTTCAGAGACTCCTATGTGCTTTCTGGGCATTTTTTTCTCCCATAAAGCTGGAGGTGGTGAAGCATCTGGGCAACAGTTGTTGGTAAACAGTAACTTCACTTTTAGCAATGGTGCCCTTTCTGATATTTAATTCCAGATGTTCTTGCATTGCCATGGAGCTAGTGATGTAGTGCCAGTGTGTCACTCCATCTTCATCGACAACTGTCCAGTTCAAGCTACTAACAGATTCTTAAGATGACTCCAATGGTTGTGGTCAACCAATCAGTACAAAGGATTGCCTAAGCCCCACCCATGATAGTTCCTGGTTGAAAGGAAAGTACATACCCTGGAGCAGGAGCTAAAAAAGGTTGCAGGAACTACAAATGGCCCAAGTCTCTGTGGTGGGAATGTTAGATAAGTTCCCAAGTTTCTACAACGTCCATCAGCTTAGATGAGATGTAAAAAAGATCTCAGCCCCAAAAGACAACGCTCGGAGTCTCAGGACAGGCAACAGAATTGAGATTTAATGTACGACGTACAGACCAAATTCCAAAAAGTACTGAGCACACAACTAAAAGTAACTCTTACATTTATGACAATTCTTATCCCACAAGTCGTTATTCATCCTCATCTGACTCCTCAATATTTCACTGCTCAAAGTCTGCCCCTAATTAATTTCACCATTACCTCTTGGCTGGGTGGATGCCAAACTCTTTGCTACCCATCATGTCTGTCTGACAGCCCCTACTTGCACACCCCTTCTCTCCTAGCGCTTATCAATTATTTACAGCCTAAGAGTTCACATTTCACTTCTAAAAAAGGGGCCCAGCTCATCTTAGCCCTCCTGCACGTCTAATCTGTAACTTGTGAGATAACGGTGGCCTTTGGCTTAAACAGGGTAATAAAAAATATATAAGCATGAGCCTTTTAACTCCTAATTCTCACATCTTAATAATTAATAAAATATAGTATTACCAATTTTAAGAATACATTTTTCTATAGATGTAGCCTTTCACAGGTTCTGAAAGGATCTCCGACTCCTCCACAAATCCATTATTTATCTCCAAAAATGAATTTATTGTAGCAGATAATAGATTACAAAATTGTTTACTATCTACCAGCAATATATTAAAATTTCATCTTCAACTGTGAGAATTTTATGATGTGAAAGTGAAGAAGACAGAACCCCCAGGGTGACTGTTAATAAACAATTTCCATAACCAAGAGGTAAACGTGCTGATGAATCACATTTAACCACTGTTCCTGGATCTTCTCCATCCGTGCACTGACCTGGTTGAGAGAATTATGGTCAATATAGTGTTCTGAGAAGAGGTTTAGGGCCTGACTGTGGTCCTTGGCGATGGCCCAGTCTGGGATGTTTAAATGTTCCTGCAGAGATCTTCCACGAAATGAAATTTCTCTCATTAAGGGGCTGAAAAAGACATTTTCAAGCTCCTTGTTGTCAGTGGTGGTTTCAGCCACTTCCAGGAGGTTCCTCATCTCATAAACAAGGGCCCGACTTTTCCACTTGCTATCTGAACACTTCTTTTTCAGGTCATTTAGCATTATGTGAAGCAGCATGGTTTTGAGGTGGTAGGAAGTCAGCACAGAGGAGAGCTGAGAAGAAGAGTTCATGTCAATGTCGAGATCTCTTAGTGCTTTGAGGATCTTCAAACATTTTGTGTGTTGAGTTGAGCCTAAAAACTCACCGAGTAGGCCAATCAGCTTCATCTCATAGAGGGAATATGACAGACGCCATAGTAAAGGTAAATGTGCTTTTAAAGACTTGGTTATGAGGTACATATTGCTGTTGTCTACTTTAACTGCAGGAATTACATCCACCTGGATGGATTCTTCTCGTAATTCGATTACCAGGCATATTCCGGCACTCATGTCGCTCAGCTTGACTTGTTTGATTTTTAAGCATTTCTGACCTGCTTTCTCACAGATTTCTGTCATATGTGCATTGATGTGATTTAGACCTTTTTGAACGGCACCTTTAAACCAGTTCTTGATCCTGTCAGCCTGTAGATACTGTAACATCACAAATTTCTCCATGAACATCTTGGTTGATTCATTAAAGACATTCTGCTGAACCCTAATCTTCCCAAACCCGTACTGATCTTTAGGACAGTTTGATTGCAGGTGGCACATTTGAAATTGTGGTGATATCCCATCAGGCAGCTCAATAGGAAACATGAAATCAAACTCATCTGCCTGGAGAACCTTCAGCTGCTCCTCTATACTTCCACTCTTTAAAGGACCGTCTCCCACAAACTTTGGTTGATGTGATTTTTGGTTGCTTTTCATGAATTTAAAAAGTTCACCAACAATGGGCTCCACAATCTGCTGAGCCTGCTTCATTTCTGAAGTGGTCACTGTTACAAAGGCTTCATAAAAATGATTGAGGATGAGCACCTCCACGTCTATTCTGGTTTCGATCTGATGCTCGGAGATTTTCTCTGATATCCCTCCATCTATTTCTTTTATATAACTGATCATTCGAACTTTACTGTGGGAGCAGAGGGCGTTTATCATTAGGTCTAGTTTGGCCTTGTCATTTTGATGTCTGTTGTAATAAGAGAACTGTGTGTTCCTTGAAGATTGAGCTGTGGTGTTCTGATTGTGCCCTACCACCTCTGTCTCCAGCTGGGCATTTCGAGCAGTTAGCCAGCTGTTCCTATCTAATGTTTGAAGTACAGACCTGGAGAGTCGGACTACAAGGGCCCTCTCGTTCTGAAGTTCATGCTTCAAGGTTTCAATGGTCTCCTCAACCGTATCATTGGATTCCATCAAGTCTTGCAGTTGAGATACCAGTTGTGACTTTTCATTTTCACGCATTTTCAGAAGACAATGTAAATGAAGCTCAGATTTCTTCATGTCTTGCAATTCTGAAGTCACCTGTGATTTTTCATTTTCAGAGATGTGCAGACGGACCAGTAGCAGGATTACCGCCAGACACTGAATAACCAGAAGTATTTGTAAAACCATTCTGCATAAAACCTCAATCCCTCAGTCCGATATCAGCTCAGATTGTCACCCGGAAGACATCTGCTGACAAAATGGCAACTACAAGGGAATTCCATTACAACAGTCGTTTAAGATTCACATTGTTGAAGAAGCCACAAAGATTCTCTGTTCCAGCAGATTTCAAGTCCTTTGATGCAACAAAACTTCTGAATGAGCACCTCTGCCTGTTCTGTCTCTCTCTCAGGGTCCTTATAAACCTTCAGTAGGCACTGCAAACCAAAAAATTATTTTTAATATTTCAAGATGGATGGCACACAACTTAAGGAGACTTGATCCGTGTCCCAGCTTGATCACTGCTTGGAGTTTGCATGTTCTCTTGTTGACTTTTCTGGCTAATCCAGTTTTTGTCCCACATCTCATGGTTAGTCACAAACTTTAAATTGTCCCGTATAATCTGAGAGTGGAGATGTGGGTGAGTGTGTGCATGGTGGGTCACCTGTGGTATTTTTACTGCCCAAGACAAAACTGTTAATGGTACTCCAAACCTATTTTTATAAAATCCAATGTCTGTCTGTCTGTCTGTCTGTCGTTTTTTTACGAGAGAATTACTTAACGGATTTAGATCGGGTTTTTTTCTATAATTTGCTTAAACATTCCGGTTGATTTTGTGACATCTCTCATCACGCTAAGTACTATAGTTTGGTTGTGGCACCGATTTATTCATGCAAACCCGAGAGAGACCCAGCAGGCTGATGGGAGGATGAGGCGGGACCTCAGATGTAGGGAGCCTGGCGGTGCCCTCCTTACTCACGTGCCAGCCTCTGTTCGAGTCACTCCACCTCTCGCCACCTGTTGGAGTGTACTTTGCCTCCGCTTAGCTAGGAATACCTGTTTGTTCAGCAGACATTATCATCTAGAGATTAAGGAGTAACGTTTGACGTTTTTGAGAGAGAGATCAGAGCTATGTGTGTTTTAGAGGGTGTGGACTATGGCCGGCAGCTTATCCATGGCCAACACCTCCAAGCCGCTAGATGGAGCCCTCCCTGCAATGTGGAGATGCCCCAAATTCCAGCAGGGCATCATGGACTATGGAGTTGTAATACACAGCCCTGCTGGATAACGTTGGGGCTGCCTGGGGACGCTGCAGGGAGACACAGAGACATTTGGTTTTCCTACAGCCCGTAAGTACTTGCAGGTCACGAGGACGGAAGAAATGAAGTGCTTCCAGGCTGACGAAGAAAAGAAGAGTTTTGATTTGACCCGGAAGTGTTAGGAAGTCACATGGACTGCAGGTTAAGAAGCACTTCCGGGTCACAAACTATAAAAGGGCTGTGGGAGCTCCCAGATGGCGAGCTGAGCGGGTGGTAGGAGGGCAACGCGTCTGGGAGTGGTGGAGAGTTTATTATTGTGTAGTATTGTATATTTGAATGAGTATTGTGGAGGAGAGGGTGCTTTGTGTACTGTGCTGTGAAAATAAAGTCAACTTTTGGACTTTTATTTGGTGTCTGGAGTCTTGGACACGGGTTCAAGGGAGTGATAGCCACCTGAACTGTCACAAGGGTATCTGCTCATTGATATCACGGCCACTTGCTCTTCTTCTCACATGGGGGACGCTCTCCCATCAGAGCTGAATATGATCAGATACAGTGCCAACGTTTGACGTTGGGGCGTACCTGCCTTCTGCTTGGCCAGAGATACCTTGCCAATTTTTTACATTTTTGGCAGGGCTGGGCAAGTTAACACATTATTATTGCGTGAACACATTAATTAATTAAAGCCAACAATTATTTTATCGTGCATTAATGCAGATTTTGTTATTATTATTATTATTATTTTGAAAGCCTCAGTCTCGCTAGCAATCGATAGAAATCAGTGATCTTCTTGTTACAGTGCTTTTTGATACGCTTTTGGTAGAAGGAAAGTTAGCTTTGTTGATTTGACCCCGAGTCCCTGCGTGTGCATGAGTAGTGAAGAGCAAACAGCTTCTGACATGGCATGTGGAGATACACCAAAGTGAATGCTCAAAGCAAAGTAATCCATGGATGGCTTTTATCGGTGGGGAAAGCTGTGTGTGTTGCTGGATTTGTGTCTGCCTTTGTCTGTCTTGGGTTTGTGGAGCTGGTGTGCCCCCTGCAGCCCACTATATATATATATATATATATATATATATATATATATATATACTGTATATATATATATATATATATAGATATATATATATATATATATATATATATATATATATATATATATATACATCCATTTTCTAACCCGCTGAATCCGAATACAGAGTCACGGGGTCTGCTGAAGGCAGGAACCAATCCCGGCAGGGTGCCAACCACGCAGGACTATATATATATATATATATATATATATATATATATATATATATATATATATATATATATATATATATATATATATATATATATACACAGTAAACAGTAAAATGTTACTGTTAATGTGTGAAATTAGGTATTGTATAGAATGCTTAGGAAATCTATAGAATGCCAAAAACAGAACGTTAAAGTAATGTAATGATTCAAATTTCAAACATTCCTAGGCATTCTATGCAATGCCAAAAGGAAAACCGGCAAGTCATTCTGTACAATGCCTACATATTATACACAATGCCTAGAGAAAATATATAAGTAACACAGACATTTCATGCTTTGCCTAAAAACATCACGCACTCTATAGAATACCTGCTTTTCACACGTTTCCGGTAACATATATACTGTCTATATATACATATATACACACACATGTGTAATAAATTGTAAAAGATTATCATATACTAACTGCAAATTCCATAGTATCTGCATGAATACAGCGAGATTGTGCACTCCAAGGGAAAACGAAGGAGAACTCAATCATCGTACAGGAAACTCAGGTAAAGTAACAAGCAGAACACAACAAGCTGGGTGTCCCTTTATCTGTAATGTACTAAGTGACGGTGCTGTGCCTGTCATCTTCATACTGTTGCATGTTGCAGTGGGGTACGACTCCCCTCACCTCCAGGCAGGAGCATACAAGTGTAGAACAACGATGGTTGAAGTCCTCTCATCATCTGAGCTAATTTGTTGTGTGCTAGGATGGACGCCAACCTTCTCTGGCCAAAATAAAATCCAATCTCTACTTTCCTCTGTTCTTAAAGTTTGTCCCATCCTAGGGTACAAGGTGACCAGTCATTTGCTATTTCTCAGTTTTTATTTCTTTATTTATTTAGTAACCAGCCTGCCCAGTTCTGGGTCACTGGGGAGTCGGTGTGTCTATCCTGACAGCATTGGCTGCAAGGCCATCACAGGGCACACTCTCACCAAAACCCCTGCCAAGTTGGAGTCTCCAGTTAGCCGAACACACACATCTCTTCAATGTGATGTGGAGGGAAAACTGGAGTATCCAGAAAACCCTCAAATAAACAGAAGGCGATCGTGCTAACTACACACACAGCAAAATCATCAGGAATGGAAAGTCATTCTGGCCCCCTAATCATCCCCAGTCTCTCTCACCACTTCACCACCTAACAGCTAATAGGTGATGAGCGTACGGGTGCAAAAATGGCTGCCATCACATCATCCAGGTGAGTGCTGCACATTAGTGGTGGTGGAAAAAGCTCCCCACTCACTAAAGAGCTTTGAGTAGCAAGAAAAGCACTATATAAATATTATAAATGTAAAGAATTCTTATTATTAACTCATACAGTAAATCCACTTAAAGTGTTTATTAGCACAGGTGAGTTTACTGTGCAAACGCAGCGATCAGACTGGGACTCAATACCAGGAGTGTGAGACAGCAGGACTAACTGCTGTGCCGCTTTTATATTTTCAGTTATGGCAAAACAATAGAAGAGGAGATTGTCAATAAAAATATGGCAATACTCACCTTAGACAGCATCTAGACGGTGTAGCCTAAGTCAGGGAGGTTGTTCACACTGCGTTTCTTTCAGAGTTCATCGTCAAGTGTTAAAAGGTTTCGCCCCTCAAGCAAAAGCATTAATTTTAGGTGTCAGTCTGCCAATACCAGTAGCACTTACATTACTGGTTGTGCGACGCCACCATGGCATTTGCAGCACCAATGTCACCACTCCTGGCTGTTGTGGGCCTCGCATGCCTGCAGGTAAAGTGCACTCGTCTGTACTGTCACTCGATAGCTAATCTAGGGCTGACTGACTTTTTTTTTCTGAACAATCAGTTTCGCTTTCCTGAGACTTTCTTGGGCGTTGGTTTTATTTTCCTTTGAGTTCTTTATTAGATATTTTAAAATTCAGGCCACCCTCCTGCACGTCATTTTCACTTCTCAGCTAGTGTGATGGCCTTGTTTTTACCAGGTCTGAAAGTCACGCCATGCGTTCTAAACTTTAATAAAGACTGCGGGAAAAGACTGTTGACGTCAGGCCTAAAACAAAGAGAGAGGACACTCGGTAAGAAATCCAGGAGGTTTTTAAAGGACGTTTTGACCATGGATACGGTTCTGGGAGTATTTTGAAGTTGCATACGTCAATTTTAACCCAGTTAGCATTAATGACATCTTTATTTTTTCATCCTAAATTATCTATTTGTCCTCCCCTAAATGTTCAGTTCCAACTCTTTTTCCTTTGCAAACATTAAGCTGATCTCAAGATTCTGATTCAAGGCAGTAGCCCACCCTGGATGAGACACTCAAACTGAGTAAGCTTACACTCCCCCATTATCTTAAAGGATTAGTTTAGTATGTCTTCACAATCTTGGTTTATATTCATTTGCCTCATTAAATTGTGTTTTAAAGTGCAGTGTTTTTTATACATTTTAAAACTACCTGGTCTGCTCTTGCAGTTTGCAATGAAGCTGGAATGTACAAGGGTCTAAGCATGGAAAAAAGGCTTAAAGTTACCAAATATGATCATTTTCAAGCCAAGAATGTTATCTGATATTAATTTTCATCTTGAGATTGCATAAATATTGTAAAATAGTAATCACTTTATAAAGGAAAAAATTGGGTCTCCCCTCGACTTTCTCGTATACTCAGATATGGGGATGGATATTTGAGGAGTAAACTGCAAGACAATAATTATATTTTTATATTATGTACATTAAAGAACCATCAACAACAAATCAAATCCAATGAACAATTATTCTAAAAGTAAAGTTGAATAAATCGGACTCTGCAGCTGCAAGAATAAAAGGTAAAGTACCACGTCTGGTTAGCAGAAATAGCCCAAAAGTTGATAGAAATATACATATTGTACCTAACACTTGTATGCAAAATTTGGTTGACCAAAGTGAAAGTGTATTCAGGTTATTGTATTTACACACACACACAGACACACAGACATAATTCCAAAAATGGTATTTTCAGACGCAGGGAGGTCTAGAACATCGAGATTCATCCAAATATTGAAATGGAATACTTGGAGGATTCCAATACTTTCCCTACACTTTGTATACGAGAAAGTCAGGGAGGTCTGAAATGTCGCGATTCGTCAAAATCACGACATCGAATTTTTGGATGATTACAATACGTTCTCTATACTTCGTATATGAGAAAACTAGCAAAATACCAGCTTGGCGTGATACTGCCTTAAAATTTTTATTAAGAAGAAAATGAAACCTTTTAAAACTGAGGGAAAATATACCAATAATTATTTGTTAAGGATCTCTTTGTATACCACACAGTTCAGCCCTCCGGTTGTAATATGACCAAGCTGTGTGCTGAGCTTACTCTTGATCATGCAACGTACAGTTGGCCATGTGAACAGTAATCGTGTCTCAAATCTCACAGCTTGGATTGCTGCTGTCATAATCGGTTTGAGTTTCATGGTTTGTTTCAATTACGACAGTATTTGTAGGACTTGTGTTGAAGAGACATTCGGCATCTGTCAAGAGTTGTAAGCATACAACCGGTTTCATTGATAACTTCACATCCAGCTATTGAGAGTTTAAATATTCATAAACATCAAAGTGTCCACTACTGAAATCGTCACCCGTGAATCTAAGATGTTTAAGAGGCATTAGCGGTTGTCAAAAGGTGTAAAATATTTGGCCATTTCGGTTCACTTGAAAGCGACAACCGAACGATTCAGCGGCAGTCATCAACTCACATGCAGGTCCATAGGTGAAGGGCTTAAGCATTTCACTCTTCTAGTGCTCCTGTGTAGTATAATTATCTCCTGTACCGCCATCAGTCCACACCTTGAACCTGTCATTCAATACATAAGACACAATGTTCCTCCGGATATCAAGAGTGAGCCTGATATGGCCGTGCAATATGTAACAAAGAGAATGGAAAAGGTAGGTGCCATCTCCGGGCATGGAACCCACTCGGTAAGTGACAGTTCTTTGATCGATGGTGATCACCTCGATAGACATGTTAATGGGGGTACGGTTGGAATGATAAAGGAAATGGGTACCTGAACAGTGTAAAGTAGGTCTAAAATACCTACACAATAACTATAATCGTAATAAATGAACAATAAAATAGAGAAGGAGAAGCTGTGGATTAAATTAAAAGGCTGTAGTTATCAGCAGGGAGACGTGAATCCCGTGGCGAAGCAAGGAAGGGAATGTAGAGACCAGAGTGACGGACGGCCTTATATAGGCAGGCAGCCAACAACGTGGGAGGCGTTGGGATGGGAGACCCAACGCCGCCTCACACGATGACCGAGCTGCAGGCTATGGACGATATATATGCGTAAGTAGGATTCAGTTAGCGTTGGGAACCCGCGTACCAAATTTCTTGAAGATGGGCCCATAAGTAACAAAGACTGTTGAAAAGTTCAATATGGCGGCTGACAGTGGCATCATACCACCGAAATAAGTATGTACATCGGTTTTGGTTAGCTCAGGTAATCTGCCTACCAAATTTCATGAAGATGGGGCCATAAATAAGAAAGTTTAACATGGCAGACGTTGTTGACCGTTACGAGTAGAATTTCAAAATGAAACCTGCTTAACTTTTGTAAGTAAGCTGTAAGGAATGAGCCTGCCAAATTTCAGCCTTCTACCTACACGGGAAGTTGGAGAATCAGTGATGAGTCAGTGAGTGAGTGAGTGAGTGAGGGCTTTGCCTTTTATTAGTATAGATAATAAAAAAGTAAATAGACTATTTGTGAGATCTGACTGCTTTAGAAAACCAGTTCTGCAACTGCTCTTTTCTCTCCCTATGTGGCCCATCACAAGTACAATGGACACATACATACCCGCTCAAGCACAAACACACCCATGCTACCTGGGAATCGCCATTTCAAATTATCTTTATGTCTTTGTATATTTGTTAGGGAGAGCACCACGCTAAGACTGGGAGAACACAGACAACAACCAGGCCCACGGTTCAAACCCCTGTCGTCAGATCCATGAAGCAGCACCGGTAACATTTGTTCTGCCATGCCGCCCTATAATACGTGAATGCGATTCATCTTTACACCATTCAGCTTGCTAGTAAGAGACATTTCCACTGTCAACTTTTTACTTTGCAGCCCGCTTCTCTTGCAGTTGCAGTGAAATGACTCGCCTTAATTATATTTGAAAAGTGCGTGTGGCTTCATGAATGGCCGATTGGGAACAAGTCTTCTTTTCCTCTTTGGCTGCATTGGCGATCCTAAATTGTCCCTAGTGTGTGCTTGGTGTGTGGGTGTGTTTGTGTGTGCCCTGTGGTGGGCTGGCACCCTGCCCGGGGTTTGTTTCCTGCTTAGCACCCTGTGTTGGCTGGGATTGGCTCCAGCAGACCCCTGTGACCCTGTAGTTAGGATATAGCCGGTTGGATAATGGATGGGTGGATAGATACAAGCTGCAAGCTGATCTCAGTATCTGATGCAAGGCAGTAAGTATCCCATCCTGGATGATCCATGACATGTGTTCTAAAGTTTGATAAAAAATGAGAATAAAAGCTGGTGACGTCAGTCTTAAAACAACCTTTCCAGTGTTTGATTCCGCATGATCTGTTCAGTGTTTGATTCCGCTTTATTTTCATTTATAAAGTTGCGTATAATTTAAAGCACCTTGTGATGCAGATGGCAATTCATTTCCATTCTTTTGCTAGGCATTTCTTCGGCATCCTTACTTAAATCTTTCAAAACCAACAAATGCTTTTTTGCTGCCTAATGGAGTTACATTTTGTTGTATTAAATATTAAATTCGACGTCTTAAATGCATCAGCCGAAGGAAAGATAAAAGAACAAATTACCAGCCTTAGATTGTGGCATTGGCACATAAAAATGTTTGTTTTCTTCGTCTCTCTATGTCAAATCCCGTTGTCATTTGAAAATACGGAAGATAAGATAGGCGGGTTGGATAGAGAGGACCTTTTGGGAGGTACAGGTCTGTCATTTACGATTTCCGGGAGTGCCATGGAAACGGACGCACTATTTAAATAGGGGCGCGAAAAGGCAGGAAGAGAAGGAAGAGAAGGCAGCCCGAATTTTTATGGCGAAGGAGGAAAGGACATGACCCATCTGAGTCCTGGAGAGATATTTGTTTTCGGGGAGCACCACAAGTCCATCGCAATCTGGGGTGGCCACCTCGAAGATTCCGTATACACTAAGGTTAGTTACCGTGAAAGGGATCAAACGCAGTGCGAGCCGTAAATCTTTTATTCTGGGATTGGCATGTCCAAGGAACTGAACTATGGGGAAACAGGAAAACGGAAAAAAGACTAAATCGAAAGGACGGAGGGGAAAATTCGTGGGTATATATAATTTTATGCTTTGTGTTCATTGTATATATTGGAAGTGGGGGTGTTGTAAAAATGTATTAATAATAGTTTTTTTTTGTTGTTGCATTTTTCTCTGTGTGGTGTAGTTGATATCACTTTTATTATTATAAATCATCTTTCGGCGCTGTGCAAAGGGATTGAAGGAAGTTTGAGATTGACCTGCAAATCATCAGTATAATTTTTCAGTGTAAACGTAGTGAAGTGTAGTGGATACAATCGTTACAAGAAGTTTCAATTATTTCAATTGTCACACACGTGCGCATGGGAAACAGCTAAAGGGCCTAAATAATAGTAATTCTACGCCAGACCAGGGGGTGATGGAGTGTGCTGACTGTCTCTCTCAGTCTCTCACAGACCAATCCTGCTTGGTTCCGGCGCCAACGATGATGACACTTCTTGTGACGAAGATGTCACTTCCAGGTTTGAAGATATCACTTCTGGCGCCAATGGTGATGTCACTTACAGTTACAAGGATATCACTTCTGGTTCGGGCGCAAATGATGTCATTTCCCCTACTCTTGCTTAAAACGGCCATTTTGTCTCAAGGCCAGTCAGTTCTGTTTTGGACTCTTCTATGCACATCGTGCTTATTTCAAATCAACGTTTTGCAGCCAGGAAACAATATGCGGGTGGCTGCCCCAAACCTTCATGATGTCTATGACTCATTCTTATGACATAATATAAACTTCTACTTTTGGGGGAAAAAAAATCAAAAAATACAGTTGAAATGTTGCTCTTTACTAACTAACTGAGACCAGATAGTTAACACGTCTTGATAAAAATCATCCCATAATATTAAAGGCCGTCAGGAGATTCAGTACGCGTACCTTTCTCTTAAGTAAGCAGAGACCAGAAAAGCCAGACTACTGCTGGGTGAAACAACAAGAAACGTAGGCCGCGGGCTGGACAATGACATGCATCATAACCTGCGTATGCCAAGGGTGTGAAGTTGGCTTCAAAAAAATAAAAAGATTGATATTATTAGGAATGCGTTGTGCATGATTACTGTATGGTGCTGCAGTGGTTGGTGCTCCCACCTCACAGCTCCAGCTGGTCAGTATGAGATTTGCATGTTCTCCGCATTTCTGTGTCCAGGTCCTCTAGTTTTTAATTCATTTCCAGAGGTGATCCTAAACTGAGTGTATGTGTGCGCATGTGTGCCCCCTGATGGACTGGCATCTGGCCAATGGTACAATAAGTTCCTGCCTATGCTGGGATGGGTTCTAGCCTCTCTGACCCTCAGTTGGATGAGGTGGGTTCAAAAACTGAAGGGTGGATGATAATTTCATTAATACAATTATTTTTTCTGAAGGATTAAAGCCTTGACAGATCAGCTGAATAAATATTTAATTCACTCTTCACCTTTAAAATGAACTCTGATGGAGTTGTTGTTACTCACCCAAGACACCCATGTGGACTCCTTTTTGTGATTAAAATTTCATTAATATGATCAAAACGTGATCAACACCTAACAGTAAAGAATGCAACTACCTGTATATAAGAAATAATGAGGTCAAACAGCAACCTCCTTCTTCCTCCTGCCAAGTCTGGTGCCATACCACCAGGAAGAAACTTGCGGCCAGCCCACCACATCCACCAAATTAAACGAGGATGCCATCACATCACACATTTTCAGCAGTAAAACATCCCACCAGACAAGCGTACTAATCCAGTTCTGGATGGACCCACTGGACACCCCTCTAATTTGTAATGCACATCACTGTGAAGACTCCGAGTTTAGGAGGAGGAGGAAGAGGACACCTCATTAGTCATCGAAAAGCAGGGAGAGGTTTGGAAGCTGCAGGGTTCAGAGAGGTGAACTGGAGAAAGCAAGGTTGAGGAGGTCTTTAAGAAGTTTTTGATTTGATATCCATCCATCCATTATCCAACCCACTACATCCTCTTCAGTAGTGTTAATCAGTGAAATTCGGCAAAGCGTTAATCGCAGAGAATCTGCTGCGTTTACCCTTGTTCGTTAAATTATTTATTGATAATTTGGCCGGTTTAAGAATTTTTTTTTTTTTTAACCAGCACCCCATAATGTTTTGCAAGGCCAGTGTGACATCACCCAAAGCTATAACAGCCAATGTTGATGGGACTGCCCCCCGGGTATATAAGCCTGACCACTTGCCTTACAGACTCTGTGAGACGAGTTATCTGTGCTTGTAACCAAAGGTGCAGGTTGATCTTCAAGTTCCATGTCAATATAAGAGCAGGAGGTGCATGCCCTGTGCTGGCTTATTAATTAGCCAAGTGCGTGGTGCGGCGAGAGAGAAAACTAACCTTGAACGAGTCTGATGCACTCCCCCCATCAAACACATGAAAATCTATAAAATAATATTAATAACAAAAGATTTATTACTACTTACATGATGTTTCTGTCTTTTTGATACTAAAAAAGTGCAAAGTATCAGCATAGACAGTTTGGAGAGCCTGCAGCTCGACTTCAAAAAACAGAACATTCATGACACACCACTTTGAATTTTCTGCCTTTAAAACAGCTACGTATTTTCTCTGACTTTTGACTACAATTTTAACTCTCAGTGGTCTGGCAGACACTGACAGAGGCAGCCAAGTCAGAGATCAGAAGTGAGGGACGCAGGTGCTGGAGTCTCTGCTGGGTGAGCAATGCACTGGGTGAGCTGGGGAAACAGGAGAGGGGAAGTTGAGGTGGACTCAGTGAAAAGAGAAAGAAGAGTCAGGATCCGATGACTGTGTTTTATTGCGGAAGGTATTGGGTTTACCGTCAGATTATTTATTGGAATTTTAACTTTCAGACTGTTTGCTGATTTTATGGATGATATATTTATGGACAATCTTTTTGCACTGCATTTTGGACCCCTTTTTTGATTTTTAATAAAAGCACCTCAACACTTAGCACCAAGCCCTTGCTGACTGTGTGTGGCCTCTCTGGCCTGTGTTAGTGTGGAGCTGACCTGGACCATCACAGTGTCCATTAAGAAAAGACATTCTGATATCTCAATATTTAGGGAGAAAAAACAACCTCTACAATAAAAAACAATGAGAGAACTTTCTACTGTACTGAGATAGAGGAGAAGGTCTTCAGAACCACTTCCAGTTGCACAATATTTTTCAAATATCATATGTCTTTGTTTCTCATCATAACTAATTGACAATATCGATACACAATCATTTACCTCTATTCATCATCAAACTTTATATTAAAATAATATTTTCGTACTTAGGGAGGTCGAAAACGGTGGTGGAAGTTTTTCATAATTACATATGCATTACCTTGATTACGTGCAAAGTAACGAGTTATAGTCACCTAAAATATAGAAAAAGTGTTAGTACTATATAATATTTGTTGCAATAAATTGCTATAGGTAAAACTGCATTTAGCTACATTTAATTATGATAACGATGGTGGAAATAAAAGAAAAATCATAAAATTAAATGTATTACCAGGAACATGACAGGAATATAGCAGTTTATTGTTCCCATTACATCTTTATATTTACATGGCATGTTCAATGTTTACACTTTATTGTTAAACTGATGATGTATAAATTAAAATAAAATTAATAATAGATATTGAAAGAATATGTGTTATACTGAATAGTTTTTAATATTGTGTACACATATGGTTGTTTAAATAAAATGCTACTTCCGGTTGAGTAATTTTTCTCAAATGTCATCTCTGTTTGCTTTTTATCATTATAAATATCGATACAACATTTGAATCATCTATCTGTAATTATAACCATAGTTTCGTTGAAATTTCACAAAAGTATTCATTTAAAGTACTTTGACTTTCATTCATCAGGAGTGTTAGCTTGGCAGGATTGAGTTCAGGCAGAACGCCATGAAGCCTGGTGACCTTCCCTTTAATCACAGAACCCAGAACCTCCTTTAGGGTTTCCATTGTAATATATACATCCATATCCAAAGGTTCGTCTTTTGTGAGGCGATACAAACTCAGGGGGTCCAGAAAATCTGCAAAAGTCAAACCAGGCCCATCAGCAAACAATTTGGCATAATTATTGAAAAAAAAGGGGTTATCAATGATTATACCTGATTCAGTTCTAATGGAGAAATTAGTAGTAAATGATTCATTACACTGCAGTGGGCTGGCACCCTGCCCGGGGTTTGTTTCCTGCCTTGCGCCCTGTGTTGGCTGGGATTGGCTCCAGCAGACCCCCGTGACCCTGTAGTTAGGGTATAGCGGGTCAGGTAATGGATGGATGGATGGATGATTCATAAAAATTGAGGCCCAAAGGCTTGCCGGGCTTACCCTCTTACACTTAATAACATGTGCATTTCTTTTTTAACTCCACTCGTTACAGTAGAAATGTATTTAATTCCTTTGTGACGTTCGAAACTTTAACTTCATAATCGTCATCCATTGAGTGAGGCCAGGTCTTTTCCAACACAAAAAGTTTAGACTCAAGGTGAATAACTAAAGTTTAGAAGAATGTAGATGAGCGGCAGCCTTGCACATATTCTGAAATGATCTCTGGCTCCTCCATGAATCAGGCATTAATTTTCAAAAAGTAATTTACCATAGATGATAACTGATTGCAAAATTATTTTATTAGCAGCGCTACCGGGGAGTGAAAACTTAATCTCCCAGCAGTGGGTCTGATTAGATGCCTTCTAAGGGTGCAGGGGCTACTGGGGACAAGAAGGCTAGCGTGTGTTTTAAAAGGAGGCCGGTTATACAGAGACGGAGGAGGCCGTGTTGTGTCTGCAGCTACCCATCTGTTTTGACTTCCCATTCATTTCATGTGGATTATTGTTCTTGTCCTGGATTATCTCCTGTTCGTGGGTCTGGACTGTCTGGTGTCTGCCTGCTGCGTGAGGACTGAATTGGATTGTTCGTCGACCATCGGAGAAGGAGCGCTCCCGATTCCATCTCTCTTCATCATCAGGATATACCGGTAGGACTGTTCTTTACATGTATCTCTGGATTATTCAGTCTCCATCATTTCACTACGTTGGTTGCCGTTTCCTATGGACTTTGTTATGGACTTCATTGTGTGTAGTTTTCGTTAGTTATTTGTTGTTTCTAAGTTCATGTTTATTGTGTATTCGCTGGAAAGGGATCGTTTTAGTCTATGTTAGATTTCATTTGTTGTTTACTACATTTGTCAATTTGTTTTATTGCCGTTTGCTTTTTTGACTTTTTTGAGGTTGTGTGCATCAGTCAGGCCAAAGCTGGGTGTGTTCCTGGGGTCCCCACCAAAAAAACAAATAAATCACTGTCAACAGGGGGGATTCGTTTTCAGATCGCTACAATCTACTAGTCATATCTTAAATATCCATCTTCAGGCACAGCTTTACAACTGTGGTTGGGTGGATTTTTGATTGCTTTTCATGAATTTAAAACATTCACCAACAATGGGCTCCACAACCTGCTGGGCCTGCATCATTTCTGAAGTGGTGACTGTTACAAAGGTTTCATGAAAATGATTTAGGATCAGCACCTCCATGTCTACTTCGGCGTCGATTCGTTGGCAAGAGATTTTCTCGGTCATAGTTCCTTTCATTTCTTCTGTAAGGCTGATCAGGAACTTTACTTTCGGCACGAAGAGCATCGATCATTAACACTAACTTGGTCTTTTCTTTTTGGTGTCTGTTGTAATCAGAAATCCGTGTGTTCCTTGATGATTGAGCTGTGGTGGTCTGACGAAACTCTACCACCTCAGTCTCGAGCTGGGCATTTCGAGCAGTGAGCCAGCTGTTCATTTCTAATACCTGAAGCAAAAACCCGGAGAACCTCAGTAAAAGAAGTTGATTACCATGGTGTTCATGTTTCACTATCTCATTGGATTCCTTCAACTCTTGCAGTTGAGACACCAGTTGTGACTTTTCATTTTCATGGATTTTCAGAAGGAAGTGTAAATTACGCTCAGATTTCTTAACATCTTGCAATTCTGAAGTCACCTTTGATCTTTCACGTTCACAGATGTGCAGACGGACCAGCAGCAGGAGAACCGTCAGACACTGAAGAACTAGGAGAATTTCTAACATCATCCTGCATGAAACCTCGAGCATTCAGTCCAAGGTCAGTTCAGATTGTGGAAGACGTCTGCTGAAAAAATGAACTCTGTGCCTCTGTGCTTACTGCAGGGAAATACCAATCGTGAAAGAATTAAGATTGATGTTCTTGAAGAAGCCGCAATGATTCTCCGTTCCAGCGTTCAGCAAGCACTGCAAAACAGAAAATTGTTTTTAATATTTCAAGATGGAGGACACATTGGTTGGTGCTGTAGACCCGCAGCTTCAGGAGACTCGTTTTGTATCGGTGCTTAGAGATTTGGTGCTTTTTTTCTGGCCATTCCAGTTTCTATCCTATATCCTAATTTCAGTTGGGCCAGATTTTCAAACCAAGAAATTTAGCTGGGCCAGTTATTTTCTGCAGCTGGTAAGCAGCAGGTAATGACAAATTTTAAATCAACACAAATGAATGTATTTAAAAACAAGTAATGTTTGTTCATTGTTTCCATTTACATTTGGTCACCTCTGACACAGGCACACCAAAAATGTTGTGGATCACCAAGGAGGACACCGCCACCCCAACCTGACACAGAAGGCACAAGTGTAAGCACATGTTTTTTATTTTTCTTCTCCCTTGTGGGAAACGTCTTTCCCATCTCGCACACGCACAACACGACAAGACACGACTCTTCTTCTTTCTCTTTCTCTTTATGTTTTCCTCCTCCACTTCTCCAGGCAAGCTTCGTCTCCCTCCTCCCGACACTGGCGCTTCGAGTTGTGGCAGTTGTCCCCTTTTATAGAGCACCCGGAAGTGCTCCAGGTGTTACATGGTCTCCTTCCGGAAGCACTTCCGGGTGTGACGGCAGCCCTGCAGTTGAGGGCTCAGCCATTCTCCATATGTCCCATGGCCACAGCAGGGTTGAGCTTCCCGGCTCCGTGGCACTGTAGCAAGCCAGGGTCGCTGCCCTCTGTTGTTCTGGGGGAGGTGCTGCCCCTTTTAAGCTCCTTCCATTATGGAGGTGTCATGGCCGGCTAAGAATCCTAGCTGCCCGATACAATGTATAAAAAAAATATTTAACAAAAAAGCGATAACTGAACAGAATCTGAGATAGTAGCAATACATTTTTGCCACTTTTGAAATAAAAAAAGTGAACATTTTGCTCACATTTGATCCAGGCGCATCTCAAAGTGCTTAACATCAAACAAGTGCACAGTATTAGCAATAAGATTAGTTTCCCTTTTGAACTATGAGATCCTCCCCTAATTTAAATGGGTGGTCGTGACAGACAAGGGATTTTGTCTTTTCACACGGTTTTAACCCCTCATATGATGGAGGTTACATTTGAGTTCCACAAAAAAGCCTTTCCTGTTGAAATTGTTTCCCTGTCCCCCAGAAAAAAAAACTACCTGAGTAAATGATTAAGAGCGAGGCACCATGTATGGCATGAAAGTCGATTGGTACATTTATTTTAATGATCTGTCTTTAAAATGTCAGTACAGTTCTTGGGTGTCAGGTCATGAATTATTAATTATAACTATTACAATTATTATTTTTTTTTACTACTAGGGGGCTTTGCCCCCTGCTCGCATTATGCACCCACTCTCTATACAGGGGTGTGCTACGCACCACCCACTTTGCGTCTCTGCCACTCGCGTTGTGAAGAGGGAGGCTGAATGCACGCTAAGGAGATACGGTCGCTCCTCCAAAACCCGCTCTTAAATGGTGATACAATTGGGAAAAAAATACATTTTTGTTACCTCCTCTTTGCTCGATCAGCTGCTGGATTGCTGCTGCTGCTGCCGTGCTGTGTGATCTGCATATCGTGCGGCGCTTTGAACGTTTAAAAGCCTGTACAGCAGATGTCCTTTTGTCTCACTGCCTTGTCTCGTGGGACGTTAAAGTGTCTCTGAGAAAATCACGTCTCGTCTCCTTCCAAGATTTTTTTTTATAATAGAGAGACATCTTATTTTTTATGTTTCTTTGTTCTTGAGCTCCCATTGAAGAATTTATTGGTAGCAGAACTTATAGCATGCAAGCCAAAACGACTGATGTTGCAACTAACAAAGTGGCATTTTTGATACCATTTTAAGAAAGTTTACTATCCACCGTCAATCACAGAGCATCCCAGTAAATGTAATAACGCCTTCAACCTTAAAACGCGGACTTTATCACATGGCTGTGCGTAGGGTTACCACATACCGGCGAAACCAAAGGAGGATACCAAAGGTAATAAAGGAGGACAAAGGAGAACACGTCCCGTTCTATTCACGAAACACAGTGTGAACTTTAAAAACAACTAATTTGACAGGTCACAAAATGTTATAGTATAACTATGCAGATTCATCTTTTTCAGATGAGGCGAATTTCGGCAACAGTTTATCGTTCCTTGCAAAATCGACGTGGAACTCCACACATGAAACGTTCTTAAAATTGTACTTTGTAAGAAGAATTTCTCCGACAGAGTCAACTTTCTTTCGTCCACTGTTTGTTGAATAAGGGAAATGTTATTAAATAATTTGAGTCCCATTTATGAAGGAGTTCCCTTCTACGGAAATGTTTGTGTACTTGTGTAACTTGTTGCTACATCATTATAGTTCGTGGGCTTTGAACCAAGGTACCTCCTAACTAACGTTACTTTATTTCACATAGTTCTCTGCATGTGAAGGTTTGGACTGTAAGGCATTCACTTTTTAAAGATAAATTTGCACAGTATTGTGTATTAATGTTATGGCTATGGCCAATGGTTAAGAAACTATGTACTTCGTTGCGACTAACATAAAGATACTGGACTTTGTGTTTCATCCTGTGACCCACTGTGAGGATCAAATGTGTGACGCCTGTATATTAGGGGCGGAGTTAAAGGTTTAGCTCCGCCTTATGCTGCAGGCTGCAGTGAGGGGTGGTTGAGGCTGTTTGAAAATGATGACAGTCAGATACAATAATTACACTAACCGGTAATTCACATCACACCAGAAGTCAGAGGCCTGCGCAGCATAAATCCTCATCCATCCAGTGAACACATTATTGAAACGTTACAAGTGGGAATAAACACAGAAGCCTTTTCTGTGAATTATTACAAGTTCATTTACCAGGTATGGGCTAAACTGTATCCTGGCCATTTTTTGTTTTTCTTTTTCACTTTTGAGTTTGTATTTTTGCATAGTAGGTGAATTCAGCTTCCTGATTACAATAATGGCTATTCAACATGTGGTGCATTAATTTTGAATCAATATTTATAAATACTGTAATGACCTGGGGGCTGCTGGTGATGGGGGAATAGATTTAGCACTCGTTGGAAAGCTGGTGCTAGCTCACTCTGAAAAGAGCCATTAGCTTCTTCAAAAGCTGAACCCGCTACCACCTAACTCTGCAGCTCCTCCACACCACACGTCTTCTGTGGTTCCATCTGCCCTTGACTGCTTTGTTCAAAAGCCTCTGCACACACACACACACCGCCAGCCTCACCACACCCTGCTCATCTGAGGTCAACCGGGCTCCATGAGCACACAGAGTCAAAGTTCTCTTTAAGTGCTGTGTCTGCAGCTCCTGTGAGTGTGTTTTATAGGTGGCTTCTCCACGTATCCTCGCCCTTTCTATCAGGCGTGTGTCCCTCTCAGGTCTGGAGACATTTGGATCCTTTAAGACTATAGGAGGAAGTCATATATACCGTTATATTACTTTGTGAGCAGAGGTTAGTCACCGGATAATAAATTACTATAGTGAGCTCAGGGTCTGGACCTGAGAGGGTCACGCTCCCAAAGGTAGCCACTGTGGAAGAAGCGCTCTCTTGGCGTTGACCCGACAGACTCACAGTGGAGGCACGTATAAAAACAAATAAAATGATTTTATTTTTCTTCAGCCATGGGGGACATCTTCCCCATGTCCCACAGGCCCTTCAAAGTCCCAAAAACACACTGTTCTTCCTCCACTACTTCTCCCAGGCAGCGTCGTCGTCGTCGTCTTCCCAACTCTGGTGCCTAGAGTAGTGGCTGCAGGCTCCTCTTATAGCACCCCTGGAGGTGCTCCAGATGCTTGTTGACCTACTTCAGGCTGCACTTCCGGGTATGGCTGCATTCCAGCCCACATGGCCTCATTAAGCCGTGCAGCTCCTCCCGGTGGTGGCCACGGAGCCCAACAGGGCTGAGCCCTTAAGTCCCACGCCTGTAACCCTGGTGTAACCCAGGAGGGCTGCCACCACGCGTTCTGGGGGACGTAGTGTGCATCCCATGACTGCTCCCCTGGATCCAGTGTCCGGGTGATCCGGGTCCCATCCACCACACCATGGACTTCCTGATGAGGTGGGAATACTTGGAGAAGCCAGCTATAACACAGGAATAGGTAAGTGGGGGCAAAGGAACACCACCTGACACTTCGGACGCGCCTTCTGGCAGCTAGCCCAATGACCAGATGCTTAACCGCTAGCGAGTCTTGGATGTGGACCCTGAGCTCACATAGAGCCAGGGAAAGAGTGTGGAATTCAGGTTGACTCTGACCCTGGGTGAGCATAACGAGACAGAGACGGGTTGCACGCATGAACGGCAAAAGGAACACAGTAGCCGGGGGTATGTTTTGCTGCTGAAGACCAGAGTGGCATGGCGTAGTCGGCGTTGAAGAAGCCAAATGGTTCTTTTTAGAGTGCTTGCCTATCTCTTGTACCTCCAGTGTTATTACAATATCAATTAATTATTGAAAAATTGGGTGCGATTCTATGCTAGATTTTAATAGGAAGACTTTACTTCACTTGTCTATTCAGATTAAAAGGGAAAGTAAAGTTTCAGGTTCCGTGTCCACCGAAATATCACTGCTCACCTCAGAATTTCTAGTGCCCCGTACAAATTCTTACCTGGCACCAGCCTGTGTATACCGTATAGAAAGAAGGGATCACAAAGCTTTTAAGAACAATGGATACAAAATATGAGCTGCCCAACCTCAAAAGCAGCACTTACTCCATTTATAAACATTATAAACTAGATGCCTGCACATATCATAGACTCTTCCTAAAAAGAAAAAGCACAAATATGCATATACAGTCAGAATGAGGCATTATGCAGATGTATTGCTGTTGGTATAAAGGACCCCCCTATCGTGTTTCTTGACACACTTCTGCTGAAAAATTCATCAGCTGAAAGTCCTCAGTATTAGTGTGTCAAAGAGAGAGGATGTGCAGCATTGTTCAAAATGACACTTAGTTTTGTTTTCATTCTCTCCATTTATTCTTTCTTTATTTAGAGAGCTATGTAGAAAGCGTAATTTCCCCCGGAGACGACAAGTTCATTCTATACATTGTGAGGGAAAGCCAGCAACCTTGCCTGTGTGGGACACCTTCATAGTGGAAAGACCAGGGGAGGGAGCATGCACAGGGCATTATATTCCACAGATCGCTAGATGGCAGCCTTCCTGGGGTGCAGCGGTTCGTCGGATTTCCACAGGGCACACTGGGAGGTAGAGTTTGTAGACTCAGGTCTCTGGGGTTCCATTTGCTCTGTCAAGGGGTTCTGTGGGAACTGCAGAGCCGTATTACGTTGGGCTTCCATCTCACCCGGAGGTGCTTCCAGACCATGCTAACGGGTCACCAGACGTACTCCCAGGTGCAACATAAAAGCAGCCCGCTGCCTTCATTCAGGGAGCCACAGTTGGGAAGTAGAAGACAAAGCTTGCCAGGATGAGCAGTGGTGGCAGTGAGAGAGACAGAGGAAGAAGGAAGACAAAGTGTGTTTGTACTTTGGACTTGTGTTTGTGCTGTGGGAAACGCTTTCTGGGGAAGGCGTTTAACACAATAAATCCTCTTGTTTATTGTATACACTTGTGTCCGAGCCTTTGTGTCGGGTGTTTAGGGAGATTAGTGCCCTCTAGAGGCCAAAACATACATGCATAATTTGGAAATGATGTTAATCATAAAAGTGTGCATATGTATGCAGATGTACTATGAGCAGCGAGTAACGTTATAATGAATGAAGAGCTTTGTCTTTACTTAGGTAAAAGAGTCAGAGAGGAAAAGCGATGTTTATTGAATGGCAGACATAAATACAGGAGATATAAACACAAACGGACTGGAAGAAAAACATGGTATTTGAACTTGCTTCCTTGAGGCACAGCTATTCATTAAATTATTATTTTAAAAAGAAGAAGAAAGGTTTTCCATTACTAATATTTTATAATGGTGTCAGAGTATATACTGGAAAATGTGTAAATACAGTAACGTCAATTTTTAATGTGTTTTGAGAGCATAATGAGAATCACATTTTGGGTCAAAATAATTGCAATATCAATTTCTGTCCATATTGTTCAAGTCCTAATTCTAATATGGTGGATACTTTTGATAGGCTCCGTATATCTGGGTGGGCGCCAGCACTGCCATCATATCCATTCCGTTTAGCTCCACTCCACTCCAGAAGAATCCTGGAAAACTCGAGCGATGGCAGCAGCAACTGTACCCCTGAACCCTCTAGGATTTATGGGGGCTGGTGCTGTCCTGTTCCCTGATGCTCTTGTCTTGTATCAGCTAACGCACTGAGGAACAAGGCAAGCTTCCTCTCAGTCTGCCCTGGCCTTCCTGTCATTCCATTTGATCACTTTTAATCTTTACAAGCGTACATGTGGAAAGAGTGAACCCATACAGTACATCCACTCAAAGTGTTTATTAGCTCAGGTCAGTTTACTCTGCAAATGCAGCGATCAGACTGGGACTCAAAACCGGGAGTGTGAGACAGCATGGCTAACCGCTGTGCCGCTTTTATATTTTCACTTATGGCGAAATAAAGGAAGAGGAGATTGTCATAAAAAAAGTATGGCAATACTCACCATAGACGGCATCTAGACGGTGTAGCCTAAGTCAGGGAGGTTGTTCACTCTGCGTTTCTTTCAGAGCTCATCGTTAAGTTGCAGCCCTGTGCATAAAAAGGTTTCGCCCCTCAGGCAAAGGCGTTCATTTTAGGTGTCAGTCTGCCAATACCAGTAGCACTTACATTAATTACTGTTTGTATGAGGCCACCATGGCAGAGCGTATTAAACTGGCTGTTGTATGCTTCACACGCCTGCATGCAAGGTGCCCTCGTCCATACTGTCACTCGTTAGCTAATCTAGGGATGACTGACTTTTTTTTTTTATGAACAATCAGTTTCGCTTTCCTGAGACTTTCTTGGCCGTCAGTTTTTTTTCTCCTTTGAATTCTTTATCAGATACGTCAAAATTCAGGCCACCCTCCTGCACGTCATTTGCACTTCCTGAAAGTCACGCCATGCATTCTAAAGTTTAACAAAGTCTGCGAGAAAAGGCCACTAACCCCAAAACACCAGTGACTGATTATTACATGAGACTCGAATATATAAATATTTACATTAACCCTCCCTTGCCTCTGAACAATAAACAAAAGCATGTAACACAAATACAAACATGGATTGGATAAACACAGCAATTGAAAATATGGTGAAAAGTGACTATAAAATAAAGTCCGGCGGTATTGAAACTGACTGTAGTGATATTGTGCTTCTTCCCGACAATCAAACAACCTCGCCGTAAAAAGGTCCTGGCAATGGCAGGTATGAATCTGAACCCCGGGGTTATCGGCTTTGGCTTTTGTGATGTAGAATCGGATGTTGAAAAAAGCAAGCAGTGGACTAAAGCAGTGATCGGCAGTGATGAGTTGATAAACGGATGGGTAAATTGTCTTTTTTTTTTCACTCGATTTGTCTCCTGTATCCTGTCTCTCCTCTCTCTCTCCTCGCCTTCGTGTGTCTTTTTTACCTACAGAATGTCCCGGATGTAACGGGTGGATCCAACAGGTGATTTCCGTCTCGGGGCTGCGGTCTCTCTCCATCATCCTTCCCCTCTGCACTTACGGGGACAACATTTACTGACGCACATATAACGGACAGTAAACGGGAAGATGAAAGCAAAACGCACTCGGCACAAACATCGAATTATTATGTAGCTCCGCTACAAGTTCACCAACAATGGGCTCCACAACCTGCTGGGCCTGCTTCATTTCTGAAATGGTCACTGTTACAAAGGCTTCATAAAAATGATTGAGGATGAGCACCTCCATGTCTACTTTGGTGTCGATTTGATGCTCAAGAGATTTTCTCTGGCACAGTGTCACCCATTTCTGTTGTACAATTCATAGGAAAGCAGGAGCGCCTATAAAAATGCCAGCTCTGTATAGTCGCGTGTGCTTTTCCAACTAGTGTGGTAAAAGGCGAGCAGTCCTTTTACGGATAGTGAGCCACCTCAAAGAGCCATGTAAGAAGCAAAGAATCCATCCATTGTGGCGCTCGGTGCCGATGCTACAGTATTATTGGTACTTGAACTGTATTTATGAAATCAAAAATTTTGCACTGTAAATATTCATCACTTCAAGAACTATCCTATGTTGGTGAATAAAATCCACCCTTTGTATTTTAACATCAGCTGCCATCGCTGTGTCATGTCTTTTTCCCTCTGGGTCTCACTTTCCCTTTCATCCTGGTTGGTCCACAACTACCAACAGGCCATGTGTTCCACAGTTGGCTTGCGACTATGACTTTTTAAAATTTTAGTAATGGAGAGAAAAAAAATTGGTAATATCTAGCATGATAAATAATTTTGCAGATTGTCTTCATTTGTAAAATTGTCTTTATACTTTTATTTTACATTTGAGCCAGTCCATTCATCATATGAGACCCACCCATCCATTCATTATCCAACCTGCTATATCCTAACTAGAGGGTCACAGGAGTCTGCTGGAGCCAATCCCAGCAAACACAGGGTGCAAGGCAGGAAACAAACCCCGGGCAGGGTGCCAGACCACCACAGTTATATGAGACCTTTGCATGCAAAGTAGAAAATGACTGGCCAGCTAGCCTGAGGGAATACAGGAGGCAGAAATGAAATGGGCAGTCTAGCTGGGGAGGGAAGTGAGCTGAGTTGCGCTGAAATAGAACTGGAAATAAGCAGGGGGTCGCCTTGTACTATGATGTCCCATTGGTCTGGGGGTTACATCAAGGAAGCCGGACTGACATAAAGATGGGGGTAACAAAGAAGCTCTTACTCTGCCAATTCTTCATCCTGAAAAGACTATCTCTCATGGCCACCATATTCAGAAGGGCTATGTTGCCTGAGCCCCATGCTGACGGCATGCTGAATCAAAGACCAAGCTGAACCAGAGACTAATAAAACCGAGAGCATCCTGGTAGTCAGCATATGAATGCAAGGTGAAATGCTACTTAGGCTGTAATGGTCTTATGGTCACACGTTTTTATTTTGCTTATACTTAGGCATAATTGGAATCTTAATTGAAGCTGTCTATAAATAAATGTGTATCATTTTCTCATACCTGTTCTGGTAATTTGTCTATTTACCTGAAGTCATAGAAAATATTCAGTAGATGTAAAAGGTAACATAGGAGGACTATAGTATGGGATTCGAGGCATTCTGTTAAGGTCTAATGTAATAAAGGGTATCTTCTTCTTCTTTCAATTGCTCCTGTTAGGGGTCACTACAGTGTGTTATCTTTTTCTATCTCTTTCTGTCCTCTGCATCTTGTTCTATCACACCCATCACCTGCATGTCCTCTCGCAGTACATCCATAAACCTTCTCTTAGGTCTTCCTCTTTTCCTCTTCCCTGACAGCTCTATCCTTAGCATCCTTTTCCGAATATACCCAGCATCTCTCCTCTGCACATATCCAAACCAAAGCAATCTCGCCTCTCTGACTTTGTCTCCCAACCGTCCCACCTGAGTGGACCCTCTAATGTCCTTATTTTTAATCCTGTCCATCCTTGTCATGCCGAACGCAAATCTTGGCATCTTTAACTCTGCCACCTCCAGCTCTGTCTCCTGTTTTTTGGTCAGTGCCACCGTCTCCAGCCCATATAACATAGCTGGTCTCACTACTGTAGACCTTCCCTTACACTCTTGCTGATACCCGTCTGTCACAAATCACTCCTGACACTCTTCTCCACCCATTCCACCCTGCCTGCACTCTCTTTTTCACTTCTCCTCCACAATCCCCGTTACTCTGTACTGTTGATCCCAAGTATTTAAACTCATCTACCTTCGCCAACTCTACTCCCTGCATCCTCATAATTCCACTGACCTCCCTCTCATCTACACCTATGCATTCTGTTTTGTTCCTACTGACCTTCATTCCTCTCCTCTCCAGAGCAGATCTCCACCTCTCAAGGATCTCCTCAACCTGCTCCCTACTCTCACTACAGATCACAATGTCATCAGCAAACATCATAGTCCATGGGGACTCCTGTCTGATCTCGTCTGTCAACCTGTCCATCGCCATTGCAAATAAGAAAGGGCTCAGAGCCGATTCCTGATGTAATCCCACCTCCGTCACTCCTACCGCAGACCTCACCACTGTCACACTTCCCTCATTGATATCCTGTACAACTCTTACGTACTTCTCTGCCACTCCCGACTTCCTCATACAATACCACAGCTCCTCTCTAGTCACCCTGTTATAAACTTTCTCCAGGTCCACAAAGACTCCTTCTGGCCTTCTCTATACTCCTCCATCAACACTCTCTGTTGTGCGTAATGTGATAAAGAGAATAAAGACGAGAATAGGGTCATCCATGACAAAACAATTGCTCAGTGGTCGGTGAAAATCAAGATGCACAGTAATGTCTTGTGCTTGATGCATTCCTGATGCTGATATTCTTTTTTTTCCTTTAAGGTGTTGTGATGGGTGGCCTGGGCCCTTTTCTGCCCGGGATGCCTCCTTAATGGAAGAACTGGGAGAGCAACCTAACCTGGAGTGCTAGATGGCAGCCCCCCTGGGTTGCAGCGGTGTCAGACTCCCGCAGGCCTACGTGGGAGCTGGAGTTCAGCACAGCCCTGTTGGGTTTTGTGGATGCTGCCAAGGGGGTATTGCAGGGACTACGGAGCCCTACTTTGATGGGCTTTCACCTCATCCAGAAGTGCTTCCGAAACACACTAATGGGCCACCAGAAGTATTTCTGGGTGCAGCATAAAAGAAGCCAGCTGTCTTCATTCGGGGAGCCAGAGTTGGGACGAAGTTTGCTGTTGGAGGAGTGGAGGTGGAAAGAGAGACTGACACAGAGACAGAGAGAAGGAGAAGACAAAGAGTTGCCGAGGGTGCTGCTTTGTGCTTCTATTGCTGTATTTTTGCGTTGGGAAGGTGGAAAACGAAGGAAAGAGTTTCTCAAAGCAGATCTAAAAAGCCAGTATGTGTGTGAAAGAACTTGTGTCTGCGTCTGTCTATGTCAAGTTTGGGGAGCTGGGGCACCCCCTGCAGTCCACAGTGGAAATTAGGTAGAGAAATTTTTATATTTTTTATCTTTTTTGGTGTAACCCGTAATTAAAAAAAAACAAAAAAACCAACAGGTGGATACCATTTTAATACGGACAAAGACATTCAAGCGCCATCGCCTAAATGTATTACCGGTAACATTTGCACAAACGTTACAAATTTTTTGACACATAAATGACCAAGTAGCGTGGTAGACAGTAGGACTTTAGGGACCTTCAGACCTCAACTTGATGGTATTTTGGAGAAATTCAGTGGCTTTGAGAATTCTCATCAAAAATGTTCTAATGTTCTAAAGGACACTGCAGGGCCAATTGGCCCAACCCCTCAAAACAGGAAACTGGCTTGCAGCACCAATTCCACATATTACATGAAGCAAGATTTTTCTAAATAAGTAATTATATTGTACATAAGGTAGAAAATTGGACAAAAAATGCTTAAGTAGACAAAGCCTTTTGTTACAAACATTTTAATAATAAATGAATGAGGAAGGCTTAGTACTTTTGCACAACATCTGGTGGGCTGTGCCCCATAGGCCCATAATGCAGAACTCCTAATGTTAACTCACTGCTATCCTCATTTAGCACTGGGGTCGCTAATCCAAAAACCTTCTATAATGTTTACGATTGTGTTGTGACATGATTTGCCTTTATCATTAGCTCTCTTGTCCTCTTCTTCCTTTCTATTTCTCCTAACGATAATGCAGACGGACTTTGACTTTTTCATAATCAAACGTTTTTTTCAGCTTTTGTAAGGCTTTGTCACTAAGTGGTTGCCCATTCTTCCAACCACGTCCAAGAAAGGTCATGTTGGATTAAATACTAAACCAACTGAACTTGCTATTAATGGATTTTTCTTTATTTATTTGACTAAATATATTGCTTTATCTATTTAATTGTAAATCAGGCAAAATGACAGGCAATGCACTATGTACTCATTTCCTGGGGTGCTATTCAATATGCTTGGGTGCATAAGGGGCACATGTGCACATTCTGACTTGTACATTACAGTGAGTGAGTTTAAAAATGGCAACCCTGGACAGCCACGCCTCGGAATATTCACCAAACAGCAGAGGTAGTGGAAGGCCGAGCAGTGCAGAACAGTGAGAGAGGACCCCGGCAACAGCCATGACTGCCATTAGGATAATGTAGATTGGGGAGATGGGGCCACACTGCACTGAGGGTGTGGGGTCATCTGTACCTCCCCAGTCATTTGCCTATACTGCCTACGCCAGGAACCACCACTGACTTCCCGACAGAACACCCCCACAAAAAAACAACAAAGAAAAAAGTCAGAGTTAGTGTAGGCCGCCCTAATTTGGGGTACTGTATGCTTAAGAAATGTAATAATTGACTTCATAAGGTAGACAAGACAAGACTAATTGTGTTAGATATCTCTCTATTATATAAAAAAAATATTGGGACGAGGCAAGACTTTTTCAGATCGACGAGACAAGACATTTTTAGAGAGATAATTTCACGTCCCGCGAGATGAGACTTTGTGCCAAGAGATGAATTGAAAACCTAACCGGTCCAAGCAGGGGCAGAAATAAAAGACAAAGAGTAGAGGAAGAAAAGACAAAGAGTAGAAGACAAAGTAGAACGTTCAAAAATTTTGGCGTGATACACATGCAGAGCAGGTTTGACATTATGAAAGTACTAAAATTCGAAAGTCTCAAAAAAAGTATTAGTAAAGATCACATTTGCGCTAACAAACGGAAATGATTACTCGTGAAATAACACAATAGCGAAAAGAGATCGAATATATGGACATGGGTGATATGACAGAAGTATGTCGATATTGTTCGGCTTTAAAGTTTAAGTCGGAGATTTGTAGATTGTCTAATTCGTGTTGCCATCAGGGAAAAGTAGTGTTACTTCCCAATGAAGAAGCGTATCCGCGAGAAATAAAAGATTTGTTATTTGGTGAAAGTGAAATCCACAAACACTACAGGCAAAATATCCGAATCTACAATAATCTGTTTGCATCAGTCAATGCTCAAAACGTAGATTTACATGATTCGGGACAACACGCTATGAGAATCTGTGGTCCCGCAACAATTAAAGCTACTACAAGTTTAATTTCAAAGAAACCACAATTCGGTCAGGTTTATATTTATGATCCAGAGAAGCGATGCAACATAGAATCGAAAAAGTTAAACGAGCAGACGTATTAGAAATTCTACAGCCAATAATGAATACAAATCCATACGTCTAAAAGAATCGCACTTTACACAAAATTTATCTGCAAAGCACGGACAAAGAAGTTTACTTGGCTTTCTATATGTATCCAAAAGATCGCGGTCACATATATAATAAACCAACATGTGACAAATTGTTAGCGATAATAGTTTCAAAAGACGGAGATATCAAAGACAGAGCTGATATTTGTGTTGATCCAAAAGCACAGAACGATTTGTCACAAGCGGCAGATCCGGAAAATGATGAGCAGGTAGGGGGTTGGCGAGCAAAGCAAGCAGGGGGTGGAGCCACCTAGTTTGAAATATTAAAACGTGTGCTTCAAGTCAAAATATTCTTGATTGTAATTGAATAAAAAATCAAAAAATACACCATATTCAAATTCGCTGACCTAGAAATAGTCTAAGACAATACTCACATGCTTCTCACTCTTTGACTGTATAAAAGCTCCACAGGGGGGACCCACCTCCCTGCCCACTTTTCCATCTAACATATATGTGGGGTGTGGTGGACGGCCGGGAACCTCATCCCAGCCGACACAACCAGACGGATGGATGGGGACTTCCCTGCAGCTTAGAGGTGCTCCGGATTCCTGCAGGGCATCATGGGAGATGGAGTTCGGCTTCACAGCCATGCTGGGTGTCGTGGGTGCCTTCGTGAGATGCTGCAAAGAGACACTGGGATTTCGATTTTCCCGGTAGTCACGAGGATGGAGAAACAGAAGAACTTTCAGGAAGAAGAAAAAATACAAGTCTTCATCTGACCCGGAAGTGCTATTGAATCACGTGGTCTGAAGGAGAGGAGCACTTCCGGGTCACGGACTATTTAAAGGACTTTGGGAAACCCAGCGAGTTGAGCCGGAGTTGGGTGGTAGTGTGACGGAGCTGCTGGGAGGAGAGGAGGATTTATTGTATTATTGATTCATTTGTTTATTGCGGTGTTTGTGGTGTCTACTGTGGCACAATATCAGAAAGAAGAAATTAAAATTATTTCTGGTACTTTTACCTGGCGTCTGGACGTCTTGTCTGTGGGTTTGGAGGAGCGACAGCGCCCTCTAGTATCACAGGGGGTAATGGCATTATTGGGGGAGGTTAAACCCTAATGCCTCTGAGGAACAAAAATAAGGGAGAGACCAAAACAGCTTGATGTCTGTAAGTAGACCTCAAGAGCCGTCAAACGGCACATCATAAAGTAAGGGTTTTCCTGTACTGAAGTCATTTCAAAGTGTTCTTAACTAATTCTTATGAACACGATAATCATCTATTATACAGGTAAGTGCCGCCTAACGTCCACAACACATTATGCGATTTGGACGTTGTGCGAACACCAGATTATATACAGTACTTAGCAAAGCTGTGAGGGATACTGTAAGGTACCCGTTTGGATTAAATACACACAGAGATAACGCTACCACACTCAAGAGACGTGCGATACGTGAGACTGAGTGCTGCTGCTTGTGAGTCGAAGCATACACTGTTATACAATAAACTTTTTATAGGTAAGTGGGCGGCACGGTGGCGCAGTGGGTAGGAGTTAGGAGACCCAGGTTCGCTTCCTGGGTCCTCCCTGCATGGAGTTTGCTTGTTCTCCATGTGTCTGCGTGGGTTTCCTCCCACAGTCCAAAGACATCATTCATCCATTCTCCATTCTCTTCCGCTTATCCGAGGTCGGGTCGCGGGGCAGCAGCTTAAGCAGAGAGGCACAGACTTCCCTCTCCCCGCCACTTCTTCCAGCTCTTCCGGGAGAATCCCAAGGCGTTCCCAGGCCAGCCGGGAGACATAGTCCCTCCAGCGTGTCCTGGGTCTTCCCCGGGGCCTCCTCCCGGTTGGACGTGCCCGGAACAGCTCACCAGGGAGGCGTCCAGGAGGCATCCTGATCAGATGCCCGAGCCACCTCATCTGACTCCTCTCGATGCGGAGGAGCAGCGGCTCTACTCTGAGCCCCTCCCGGATGACTGAGCTTCTCACCCTATCTTTAAGGGAAAGCCCAGACACCCTGCGGAGGAAACTCATTTCAGCCGCTTGTATTCGCGATCTCGTTCTTTCGGTCACTACCCATAGCTCATGACCATAGGTGAGGGTAGGAAGGTAGATTGACTGGTAAATTGAGAGCTTTGCCTTACGGCTCAGCTCCTTTTTCACCACGACAGACCGATGCAGAGCCCGCATCACTGCGGATGCCGCACCGATCCGCCTGTCGATCTCACGCTCCATTCTTCCCTCACTCGTGAACAAGACCCGAGATACTTGAACTCCTCCACTTGGGGCAGGATCTCTCCCCCAACCCTGAGAGGGCACTCCACCCTTTTCCGGCTGAGGACCATGCTCTCGGATTTGGAGGTGCTGATTCTCATCCCAGCTGCTTCACACTCAGCTGCGAACCGATCCAGAGAGAGCTGAAGATCACGGCCTGATGGAGCAAACAGGACAACATCATCTGCAAAAAGCAGTGACCCAATCCTGAGTCCACCAAACCGGACCCCTTCAACACCCTGGCTGCGCCTAGAAATTCTGTCCATAAAAGTTATGAACAGAATCGGTGACAAAGGGCAGCCCTGGCGGAGTCCAACTCTCACTGGAAACGGGCTCGACTTACTGCCGGCAATGCGGACCAAGCTCTGACACCGGTTGTACAGAGACCGAACAGCTCTTATCAGGGGGTCCGGTACCCCATACTCCCGGAGCACCCCCACAGGATTCCCCGAGGGACACGGTCGAATGCCTTTTCCAAGTCCACAAAACACATGTAGACCGGTCGGGCAAACTCCCATGCACCCTCCAGAACTCTGCTAAGGGTGAAGAGCTGGTCCACTGTTCCGCGACCAGGACGAAAACCACACTGTTCCTCCTGAATCCGAGGTTCGACTATCCGACGGACCCTCCTCTCCAGAACCCCCGAATAGACTTTTCCAGAGAGGCTGAAGAGTGTGATCCCTTTATAGTTGGAACACACCCTCCGGTCCCCCTTTTTAAAGACATCAAAGACATCATTGGCAATTCTAAATTGTCCCATGTGTGTGCATCCTGCCCAGGGTTTGTTTCCTGCCTTGGGCCCTATGTTGGCTGGGATTGGCTCCAGCAGACCCCCGTGACCCTGTAGTTAGGATATAGCGGGTTGGATAATGGATGGATAGGTAAGTAGGGAGAGTTCACTTTAAAATAATGATCGAATGTACAGTACAATACTGGCTGCGCAATCTCACATGAGATCCACGTGCTCCATGTGGGAAGTTGTTGCGTTTGGTACTTCTGGTTACGTCTGCTATATACGGCTCTCCGATAAGGATTTCAGAAATCTAACCTTACTGGGACCATGGACATATATGTGACGAGATGTTGCCTGAACGGATGTCATGCGGTGCAAAACTGTATAATAAAATGCTAAGGTTTAAGTGTGTGTCAGGATCCTCAGAGCGATCTGATTGGTCAGTTTAACCTTTGGTGACGCAATCGAAACAGGAAGTGCAAGTGTGAAACACATGAGGAGTAGTGAGGGTGTAGGAGGGACGCTGAGAGTCGCCTTCAGAGATGGGAAGTATAAAACTGGACAGGAGGCGAGCAAGGCGCCTCGAAATGACCGAGCTTGAGAAGCAGGCTTCATGGCAATGTGCATCAACAGTGGGAACGCCGGTGAAGAGAGATTCAGACACACAAGGATACCAAGGAAAAGCGTAGATGGAACGCTGAGGGCACACGCTTGGCAAGAGATAACAAATATTTTGATGATTATTTTTACTACCATCTTTGTTAGGTAATGTGGCTAGCAATAATAATTCCTAATCCTCTGTCCATATTCTGTACCAGTGGTCTCTACAAATATTAATAGCATCATTTTAGACTATTTTAAGATCTGTGATTACAATTATGAACACTATTTTTGATTTTTGATCCTTTACTATGAACTAGCCTTCCATGACCCAGGGGGAAAATGTCAAATTTCAATTACAATCATGAATATTTGGACTTTAAATAATTACACTGAAGCACATATTTGAATATGTGAAATATATGACGCAACTTGTTTATTAAATGCTTTTGGTTCATGAAATAAATCATTGAATACTTTATGAACTCGCTGAATTTGGGCAGCATACACTAGTTTTGATAACGTGTTTTAAAATAATTAAATTCTTCTTCATTTTCTTAATGTTAGAGCATCTGATAGGAAATGTTGAACGTTTCTACACACTTCATAAATTCTAATCCATTTATTTTTTGATCCATTGAAGGCCCGTGTTAGGGCCCGGCAAAAGACGACTCCGGTGACCTCACTTGAAAGCTAACGTATTTCCAGCCCAAGAGCTCTCCCCGGCGCCTGATAGTAGGAATGACAGTCTCACATCGCCAGCTACGCAGTTGGTTGTGTCCTATGGCCTCTGCGGGATACAGCCGCACGCTATTCAATAAAACGTGTGTAAGAATCGCTCAGCTGCTTAACAAAGAAACAAAAGAACAATGGAATTCCAGATCAACTCAATTAATTTAAAAGCCATTAGCCTTCCAGTGAAGAGCAGCAGAACGGGTTTTCTCAGGCGGCGCGGTGGCCAAGTGGTAAGGCGTCGGTCTCGTAAACCGAAGATCGCGGGTTCGAACCCCGTCCGTGCCTCTCGAGTCGGTGAATACTCGCGATATTTTTAACACTAACGCTATAAGCGGTAGGAGATTCTGTAGGCGGCACGGCCCACTGCAGAAGGTCGAGGGTCTGAACGCGGTTTATATGTATAAGCACCCTGTCGCTTCACTCGTTTGTCCCACACCATTAACCCCGTAAAGAGAAGGACAGCAGACCTGTGGATATGTCGTGAAGTTCTAAGGACTGAATATGGAACCTTCAAATCGCACTACCTCACTCACATATTGCGATAAAGATGGAATTTTCACCCTTGTAACGGTAATACCGACGGGTGACTACGCGGGGTCGCTGTTGCAGTTCCGTGGCATAAGTCGGAAGCGCAACGACTTGTATGGAGCGTCGTTTGGGTCAAACAAGTAACTCAAATACTGTATACCGTACTGCACTGTATATGCGGATTGGTTATTAGGCTTGAAGGTAAGCATACTGTGATATACGGACGAAGCGTGAAGGGTGTCGTTTAGTAAATGAAAACTGACCGCTGCCCACGGCTTTACAAGCGAACTGGCAGGTTTGAAACCCGCAGATGACCGATCCGCAGCGGATACGGCCTGAGCCCGTTATGATATCACGGTTGTAAGTCGACATTGTCCTTTTGAACATGAACTATAATTTAGATTTGCCATCATTCGCAGCGATGACGATCTGACGACGAGCGGAGGCGTTCACTTAGTAAGTTAAAGTAGGGCGGTGTGTCCCAACACAAGAATAGTTTAGGATTGCTTAACCAAGTTCAGGGTCGCGGCGGGGTCTTTGCAGCACCGGACGTAAGGCAGGACAGAGCCCTGGACAGGGTGCGACTCCGTAACACACTGTAACATATTGACCCGTCTTGATGAAAGGAAAACCGGAGTGCAACCCACGAAGTGAACACAAAGGGCCCCGTTCTGGAACCTCCAATCCGTGAGGTGGTAGCGCTACACACTGCGCCACCCGTAATTTAACACGCAGAATTACTCCCAGATGGAATTCCACATGAATTTATCATAATACAATGGTAAACCAATGATTTCCAAATGCACATATTGTTAAAACCACATCACAATTCATAATTTTATTTTCTAAACCGTTTATCCAGTTCAGGGTTATGCCTGTCCTGGCAACAGTGGACATAAGATGGGAAGAAACCCCAGACGGGGCACAAGTACAGTTACAGTTACATATCTGTAATAATCAACATCAGGTTTGTATATTCTCAATATATGCATTTTACAGGAGCTACTCTGTTATAAATACCTGTGCCAAAGTGTTTCCTCAGAGTTTTACTGTTTTAGTCCCCCCCCCAAAAAAAAAATGATAGCCCCAGAAAGTACTTTTATTTATTAAGATCTGTAACAGGCTCCATAAATAAGCATGGATGTATGAAGACAGATTTGTGAAATGTGATCACTGCATTTTTTTTTTTTGAACAGGTCTCTTACTGCACACAATAACAGAGTTTTCTTACTCTGTTGGTATCCTTCTGACTACACTTTAAGGAATTCACACATCAGAAACCTTTTGAAAGCCCAAAGAACTGATTTCAAAAACAAAGAGCCCTTCCCAGAATTAAATGGTTGGAGCTAAGAAGAACCAAACAACCCTTAAATTGACATTACTTTCAGAGAATACTTCAGTTTATTTTTCACATTTTGGATTAATCTAACAGCAAATTTGTTATAAGAAATTGTTTATTCACGTAATTTATGTAACTCAAAATTTGAAATATTTGGACTTTTTTCACCCCATATTTGATAAAGTAGTGAATCGATTGGCTTTAACTACCTGAATTTTCCATTGTGCCCCTTCCTCTAGCCGTGCTTCACCCACGCCTTCCATTATGTAGCAGTCCAGCTGTCACACCTCATGTGCCGAGGTCAAAACTACAATTAGGAAACTTTTAACAAAAACGTACGTACCTGCCACAAGCAAACAAAAAAATCTGGCAATTCAATAAAGGCACACAATGTAACCAATGTTTATTTGTAATTAGAATTTAGCTGCTATGACGTCTACGTTTGGAAATTATGAACATTAAAAGCTCAAAGCTGGAGTTTTGGATTGAACTCAATAATTCACAAAAGTCTTTCTTTCAAAGACCTAAATGTGCGTGCCAAACTTTGGGAACTTCCGAGCAGTGGTTTGGCTGTTGTTGGTATCGGCTTTTAAAAACTTTGAACTTTCAAAGCTTGAAGATGAATAGCTGGGATTCACCCAAAACCTAATCAATCGGCTTTTATGACTAACGAGTGCAGCGGGCCACAATATTTCATACAAATCGGTTCATCTGTTCTCGAGTTGAAGGGTCCACAAAATGTTTACTGCAGAGACACAAACCACCGACCGACACACAAAGACACGCAGCACTTCGAGAAAAGGGAGAGCTGAAAGGACACCTGGGACTCTTCATGAAATCCATCACTTCGTCATCTAGACAGAGTATGAACTATCGATAATAATAAAAACCAAATGACAGCAATCATTCTTATCATTATTATTAGTAGAAGTATTACTACTATTATTATTATTATTGTAACAGCGACATAATAATAACAATAATATTAGAAATACTATTAATAATTATTATTATTAGTAGTAGTAGTTGGAATATTACTATATTGCTGTTATAAATACCATTTTATTATTACTATTATACAATTGTTATTATTAGTAATAGTATTACTATTATCATTATAATGTTGCTGTTGTAATAACAGCAGTAATTATAGTGCTATTACTACTACTACTACTTATAATAATAATATTATTATTAGAGATACTACCACTACTACTAATTATTATTATTATTAGTAGTAGTAAGAATATTACTATGTTGCTGTTATAAATATATTATTACTATTATACAATTGTTATTATTAGTAATAGTATTACTATTATTATTATAATTTTGCTGTTGTAATAACAGCAGTAATTATAGTGCTATTACTACTACTACTTATAATAATAATATTATTATTATTAGAAATACTACCACTACTACTAATTATTATTATTATTATTAGTAGTTGTAGTAAGAATATTACTATGTTGCTGTTATAAATATATTATTACTATTATACAATTGTTATTATTAGTAATAGTATTACTATTATTATTATAATGTTGCTGTTGTAATAACAGCAGTAATTATAGTGCTATTACTACTACTACTTATAATAATAATAATATTATTATTATTATCATTATTAGAAATACTACCACTACTACTAATTATTATTATTAGTAGTAAAAATATTACTATGTTGCTGTTATAAATATATTATTACTATTATACAATTGTTATTGTATTGTTATTGTGAATTTCCCCTTGGGATTAATAAAGCATCTATCTATCTATCTATCTATCTATCTATCTATCTATCTATATTATTATAATGTTGCTGTTGTAATAATAGTAGTAACTATACTACTACTATGACTACTAATATTATTATTAGAAATACTGCTACTACTACAGCTACTAAAAATTGTATAATAGTAATAGTATAGTAGTATTTATAACAGCAGCATAGTACTATTCCTACTACTACTACTAATATTAATAATAATAGTAATAATTATTAGTAGTAGTAGTAAGTACTATTGTTATTATTATAACAGCAACTTTACAGTATAATAATAATCGTAGTAATACTATTACTACTACTACTACTAATTATTGTTAGAATTATTTCTATTATTATTATTAGTAGTAGTAGTAGTAATAGAACTACTAATACTATTATTATTATAATAGCAACATAGTACTATTCCTAGTACTATCACTACTACTAATAATAATAATAATGTGGCAAGACAGAAGGGTTTCTGCTGGCCACACAAGATCAAATTATTAACATGAGAAGCCACAGTAAGTATGCTGTTATGGATGCTAACACTACAGACAGTACATGCAGACACTGCCACCAGGAACACAAAACATGCCAACGCGTCACGGCAGGCTGTTCACTACTGACGCCAACAGACAGCATGACAGACACAATCAGATGACAAACTTTAAACATCAAGAAGTGGCACTGAACTCAAACTAGCGGGCACATACATACACAGCCCCTCTACAGTACCAGAGAAGGCCACACATAAACTTAACTGAGGCAGAACTATACTGCCAGACACAACTGTCCTCCATGCCAGACCAAACATAATGTGGTGGCAGACAAACTAAATAAAACTCCATACATTATTGACTTTGCCTTCACAACTTACAAAATACACACAAGTACTCAGAGCTGACAGAAGAGGTACCCACCACTGGTGTCGCCCCACATACACTACACAAAAGCATGTGAAGCAATACACATACATAAAACTACAGAAATCAGCCATTTTAAATACATGCCACATAGTAAGGTAATTCCTTAACACAAATTCAATCCCCTAAAACATAAACACGTATACATGCCACAAGAAAGCGTCCTGTCTTGGCCTACACTCTTAAAAATGCTGTGCACGATACTAGCAAACCAAGAAAACCCAAACTCACCCTGTATTATTGTATGCAACAAGAATCCTTTTAATTTAGGAATCCATTGATGCTTCACAAATCTGTTAGTAATATATTCATGGCTATTTAACTGTTAGGAATCTAAATGAAAGGTTCTTTCTGGACCCTCCAATATGGATGGCTCTTTTGGGAACCAAAACTGGTTTCCCCATCACTCAGAAGAAGCACTCTGGCACCTTTATTTGTAAGCGTGTACACTCTTCTAATTAACAGTTCTTTAATTGCACATTATGGTTTGTTATCTTGTGGCTCCACGACTTCACAAAGCACCATTTCATTTTGCGTATAGGGTTCTTTGCATATGAAGTTGATCCTTTGAAAAACTTCCTAATATGAAGAAGAAACCTGAAACCTTTAATGTATGTCAGGCTACCTAGCAGGACACCAACAGATCAAGAAAGCCTCAACTTAACCTGTGTTGTTGTACACAGCGAGTCCTTTTAAAATCAGAAACCCGTTGGTATTTCACAAGTCTGTTACCATCTAGTCATGCTTATGTATTCCATTAAGCCTGTTACAGGTTAAAATAAATCAAAGTTCTCTCTGAAATCTTTGTGTAGTTGAGTCCGTTGGGAACCAAAAATGGTTCCCCAATGGCATCACTCTGAAGAGCCACTCTGGCACCTTTTAAATGTAGGCCAGGGGTGGAGTTTGACATTTAGGTGTAGAGGGACCGGAAAAACCACAAAAGATAACTGCATTTACAATTATAGCGTATGCATGTATGGCTACTTATTTACATCCGTCCCCCAACCCGCTATATCCTAACTACAGGGTCACGGAGGTCTGCTGGAGCCAATCTCAGCCAACATAGGGCACAAGGCAGGAAACAAACCCCGGGCATGCATACACACGGACAATTTAGAATCGCCAGTGCACCCAACCTGCATGGCTTTGGACTTTGGGAGGAAACCGGCATAGACACGGGGTGAACATGCAAACTCCACGCAGGGAGGACCCGGGAAGCGAACCCGGGTCTTCTTAACTGCGAGGCAGCAGCGCTACCACTGCGCAAATCCTGTATCGTAAATTGCTTATTAACATAAAGTTACAATGTGAAGTCCTACTGACATCAACACATTTAAAACTACAGAATTACAAGTAAGTGCCCGAATAGCGTTAACCATATTTAAATCACAGAAAAGGTTGCTTATTTTAGTCAGTTTGTCTAGGTATTGTACTTGTGGTAAAATAAGCCCTTTCTTCGTTTTTAACATGTTAGAAAATGTACGCATCGAGTAACACTCGGGTGCGTTGTAACTGATTGACGCGTTTTCGGTTACTCATTTGCTTCCTCAAAGAGGCAGATATCACTTTTTTGTTTTTTCAGTTATTTTGTCACACAATGAAGTGTGATGTGATTTGCTCAGACGGCCACGCCGCTATTTATACAGGCCGGCATACGTCTTGCGCACGCGCACTGTGTCGAGCACTCGTGAGGCGCTAAGATTACTGATGATCTCTAAAACGATAGGAGCGTCTGTCGGACATGCAAAAGTGGAAAATACGGGATACAAACAATACAGGAATATGTAGATGAAACTTTACAGAATGCGTCTGTGTTTTAAAGACAGACGACGTTCTTCAGAGAGATTTGATTTCGTCAGAGAGATTTGAGTAGAGCAGGGCGGATTATAGTATTCCTTGATCCATCAATTTTCTAAGCCCATTTACCAGGGCACGGTCACGTGGCAGATGGAGCCTATCCCGTTAGGCAACGTCGCAGGCAGGAACAATCCCTAGACTGGGTGCCTGGCCGTCGCAGAGTGAACACATATACACACATAACAAGGGCCGATTTAACCTCATCAATTCATTAAACCTGCATGTCAGCAGACCGTGAGGGTGACCTGGAGCCAACCCCTGCAGACCCCCGTAGAAAGGCCACTCATGGTGCACCCGGGACGCGACCCACGGAAGGCTACCATTGCGTCTGCAGTACATTCGTTAATTATTAACATCAGTGCCACTGAAGCCCATTTGGAGCCCTAGGCGAGGGTACGGCACCCCTCGATGTCCATAGCGGGAAGATTAGACTTCGACTACCAGTGTTCCCCCTCACAAGGCTGAAGTTGGTTACTTATTCGCAGCTCAGTGCCCCCTCGTTGTCCGGAGCGCGGACTTTGCGGGAGAGCACGACCCTTAAACTTTCATAAACGGCATTCCGAATGGATTGGCCGGTTTACGCTGTAATTACCATTCCAAAAGTTTTTGGTGCGGTAACCATGTGCCGTCTCCGGTCACATGCTGCCCATATCGCCCATACGTAAATCCGCCACTGATTAACATATTTACATTGGCTGTGACCAAAACTTTATTTGAGACCTGTTTTAGTAACATCGCGCATATAGAGGGGTGCAAATCTCCTGGCCATCCCAAAACTCCGTCCATAGAATAGGCCCGATACGCGAAAACCCGACTTTTCTGAATAATAATAATAATGTTCGGTTTGTTAAAATCTCGTAAGATATCGCCTTCTTTTGTTCTGATCAAGGTGGTAGATAATATTTAATTTGTCCTCCGACGCTAGACTGGACTCACAGTGCGTATTTGTGCACCCACCAATTGAATGGTATTTGGGCAGGCGCGTGCCTTCTTTCCCCTTTCCTGTCCGGACAGCTAGATGGATACGTTCTTGTATACATGGACTTGCATCATTTTAACACACAAACTGATGCACATTATGCCGGATTTCCACACACTACACGCCACTAAGACTTCGCTTCTGTTGATTTTGGCCGCGGCTGAGCTCCTGTCGTTTGCACCTTTCCGGTCCGAGCTCCTGCAGCTCCCCACTTGCAGGTTTAATAAAACGATGGATGGTTTGCGATAATCGATGATGTAGTAATCCAGTCCGTACCATAACCGCAGGCAGAACCCATTCTATTATCCCCACAATCGTGATTTTTAGAATTGATTGCATTTGCCGATTTCAGTGATTCAAATGACGCCAATCACGTATACAGGGTGGTCCAGATCTAATTATGCAGATCCAGATCGTTTGGATGACTTTGATTTATGCGGGGACGATTCCAGTTCGGCGTGAAGACGATTCTTCTTGTCGTCAGTTCGCACACTTCTCGATGGTCCGGGATTTTTCGGGTGATTTTCTATGTAATAAACTTAATAAGATATAGCGTAATGAAAATTGCATAATTAGATCTGGACCACCCAATATAATACATCTGTTGTCAACGAATACTTATGACAGAATCACAATGCTTCGTTATGAATTTTGACAGTACGCCATTATATTAATCCATTGTTTTTTCGCTCTTCCGTTTTATTTTGCCAGTAGAAAAGTTTACACTACACTGAAAGTGGCGTTGTGCAGCACACTGCAGTCATTTGTCAGTGTAACGAGTGGCGACTGTCACTGTGTCGAGTTTCAATACGGATAAGTTCGTGTGAGGTAAACCGGCCGCTCTTCATTAACCCGACCCACTTGAATTTGTATTGCCTGCGCCAGTTCCAGCTTTAAATGTGAGAATAAAATGACGGGAAAATGAGGATTTATTGATTGGATACAGGCAGAAATGTACAAGTTAGCTCATTTTAACAATCCTAAGGTCACAGTCGTCCTTGGGGACGTTAAAAGCGCTATATACTGTACATGTACCATCAATATTATTATTGTTTCGGTGATAGAATTGTTGATTGTTTATAAATGCATATATAAATGTTTAAAAAAGACAATCCAACACTTTCCAATGACCCCAAATAACGATACACACACAGGGCCGGATTAACACGAAATTGGGCTTGATGCCGCAGCGCAAAAAAGGCCTATTTTTTCGCGGCATTGGTGCACTCGACACTCACCGTACATGCGCACTCAGACCGACCAAGGAGCCTTAATTGCTTGCGACGCAACCAGCCAGCCTTTATTGAACATGAATAATAACAATAAAGACGTAGTATCGTAACAACTCGGGATTAGCATCAAACTACGTAACATCAACATTCAATAGCAATTGTCTGAAAAGTGCACTTAATGCAGAAAACCTAACAATGAAATACACAAACTTTCGCAATTGTCTTACAAAACAGTGTAAGAAAAAATGAATTTGCATAGACATTGGGTCAAAGTGCCTCAGTTCAGGCTCTTGAGGGTAAAAATTTGTCCACGATTTAAATTTCATAATAGACCAGAATCCTGTCGAGGATTTAAAAAATTCTAAACATCTATGCCGGGCCGGCTTTTAGTTTTACCTTTACAGATAACCATTTAAATAGCCATCAATTTTTACTGCACAACTAACTTTTAAGGTGAAAAATGTATTACGTGGCACTTACCGGACAATAATAAAGTGTCAAGAACCCTCAATATATTGCAAAAAAACGCAGCTAAATTACTAAGTAAACTGTTTAACGTAAAATTGATAGCATTAACTTGAAATCTTCGTTTAACAATAAACACAACGACGTTACAATTACGTCACAGCGCAAAGAACAATAGTAACTGTATAATAAGTAGGCTAACGCTGTGTCTAGGCGTCCGAAAGCCGGACTCCAAATTTCATTCTGTGAATTATTTTGAGGGTAAAATAGCAAAGGAAAATTGTTCAGCTTCTGGAAAATTCTCGTCTGTTTACATCTGGGCCTATTTCAGGAATGGGCCTAATGCTGCCGCATCAATAGCACCCACCTTAATCCAGCCCTGTACACCGCCTCCATTGTAGTGGAATAAATGGCTACACGTTAGGCACCACCTCGGGACTGGACATTAAGGCAGACCCACCCACATCGAGGCCATTTTAAAGTTGCAAAAAGCAAAGCGGATAACTGCAAAAGCAAAGGTCTGGGTAGCAGAACTGCCAAAATTCAATACTCTTAAAAATATAGGTGCCAAAGTGTTTTTTCTGGGTGATGCCACAGGGGTGGCATCCAGCAGGGCGGTTCCAGAAAAAATAATTAATTAGATCCACAACAAATTCCATATATAACCATGGTTGGATGATAACTCGACTACACCCAACAACAGGTTGAGTTAAGCTTTTCTTGACCTGCTAGTATCCATAGTCCACATATTAGGAAAAATAAAGCTCATAGAACCACATGCAAAGAGCACTTTCCAAACTTAAAACAGTTTTTTGTCAAGCAAAGGTTCCACAAGGAACCACACAACCCAGTAAAATGCCATTAGGGCACAATTATTTTTAAGAGTGTAGGACGCCCATTCACAGTATACAGCGAAGTTCAATTTTGAATTCTGCAGAGCGATTGAAGAACGCGCCACCGCCGGAACAGGAAGGCGACCTTAATTAGCTGCCTTCTTGGTCGCGATTGTAGGGACCGCCAATTCTTTCTCCTGACTGATATTTTAAGAAGAACATTTAAATAATAGGGCTTTTTCCCGTCTGTGCACCCAGGCTCTGGAACTCCCTACCTTTAGTGGTTAGGCAAGCCGCCTCAGTCGCCACATTTAAATCACGCCTAAAAACACAGTTCTTCACATTGGCTTTTAATTCTTAACCTGTCTCATTTCCACTTGCTTCTTCCTATTTCTCTATTTTATTGGGTCATCTGACCTGTTTTTAGTATCTCTGTTTTAATTCTCTCTTAATGTTTGTTTTAATATTTTGTTTTTAGTCTTGCTTCTTTTTAACTGTACAGCGCTTCGGTCAGTTGTAATGCTGTGTTTTTAAGCGCTCAACAAATAAAAATGGTATGGTATGGTATGGTATTTACCTCTCTCTCTATTAAGTTACTTCTTAAAAAAAAAAACGCAGCTCTATTTTTCTCCAATAGGTGGCAGCACACCCTTATTTGCGGAGGCGAACAGCGCCCCGTTTTGGGGAGGGCTGAAGCCGCGATTCGAGGCACGGACCAGGTGAATCGCGCTCAACTTCCCAGTAGGATTTTTTTTAAGGATTTGGACGGGAGTTCCGCCTTCTGCGCTGTTGCAACAATGTGGAAATGTTTCTGGAATTTAAAAAAAAAAAAAAGAAACGTTTTGCAACTTTTCTCCCGGGATGACCATTACAAAGGCTAGTACAGCCAATCTGAGGTGGACAGAGCTGCGCCTCAGCCCTGCTTTCTTTTTGGGCGCCGTTGCCGAAGGACGCCTTTCTGCCACCACCAGCCGTCACTTTCCGGATCGTACTGCTTGACAGACCCAGTAAAGAAGGTAACGTATATGGAGATAAGAGAACGGCACAGTTTTTAAGTGCTTGGTTAGAAGGGAGTTTGAACAATACGCTAAGTTTCTAAAGTGGGGGCAGCATCGAATTTTCGATTATTCCGAACATTTTACGGGGCTCAGCAAATAACTAGAAATAAACGGGGTTGGAAATGGATGGCTGGATGGATGAAGCGAATAGGAAAAGGCAAGCTGCTAAAAAAAAGAGATACGCTGCAGGAGCAGGACTTTATTTAGAATGATGTTTTAACTTGCTATTTCACGTCGCGTTGGAAGTCAAGTTTTTCTTTTAGCTAGAAACGAGGATCACCCTTCTGTCCTGCTGGCATCGTTTCTGACATTTTGGGATGAAGACGACCCCCGCAAGATGCTGAATGGGAGTCAGGGATTGGGTCTTTGCGGGCGAGGCGAGTCCGCATTGGCATCAACTGGCCTTCAAAGTCCCAGTTCATGGCTCACCTGAGCTACGACAAGCTAAGGAACTGCCTGACGACTGACTCCCGAGTCACTAACATAAGAAATCTGTTGAACACTTCCACGTTCGCATTTGTCTTAATACAATATTATACTTATTGGATGTTCATTGGGGCGCCCCTTGCTCCCGAGAATGTGCTTGCTTTTTTGTAGCAGACCGACGAATGACAAAGCACTTTACTGGGCTGGCGAACACGATGCCATGCCGCCTGCTGACACGTGTCTTCCCATGATGGGCTTCTTCACACGAGGCAGAGGTGCACTAGCCCGTCAGTTCATTTTTAGACGGAGCCATCGATCTACCAGGGACGAGTCGCCCGCCAATTTAAGGAGTTGCCGCACAAATTATTTCACCGCGGACAGGTTCGATATACTGGCACCGTATTTTGCCCGGTTGTATGCGTGACTGGCACCCATCCAGGACTGGTTCTTGCCTTGCTCTTAGTGTTGCTGGGATAGGCTTCGCCTCCCCGCGGCCAATGATTGGATTGTGAATTATAATCGTATTAAATTTAACAGCATATTGACTTTTGAAAAGCCGTTGTTTGCTTCGTTTTTTATAACTGGACCCCGATAGGCCGATGACTGGGTTCAGTCATGGCCGTGTGTGCCCCGTGCCGTGTTCACACGAAAATACATTTAAAAATCAATGACCGGTCAGCAGGGATTTGTTTCCTGCCTTGCGCCCTGTGCTGGCTGGGATTGGCTCCAGCAGACCCCGTGACCCTGTAGTTAGGATATGGCGGGTTGGATAATGGATGGATGGATGACCGGTCAGCCGACTGCTCGTAACACCCAGATGTAATCTCACACTCAATACTGACACATTGTTTTAGTTACAGGTAATATTCGCACAAACGGGAGGAAGTTTTTCATCACACAGAGCGGGAGGGCCACATGGAATAAGTGACCGAGTATTGTGATGGCCAGTCAGACCTCGGCGGCTTTAAAAACCCGACTTCACGTTTTACTTTAGAAGATTAAGTGGGGAAAGGACTGGAGGGCTTTGTTCTCGTCAACAGTTTCTCTAACGATCCAAAAGGTCCCAATTTTGAATATATGTAGCAGTCACCATGTGCCAGGTTCAGGCCATTCTTTTTAAGGAATATTTGTCAGTCTTTTTGGGTCATTCTCTGAATGATTAGCATACATACACCTAAACTTGCTCTGTAGTTTAGTAAACTTATACGTCTTTGCCACTTGGAAGGAATAGCAGAGCACAGGGAGAACAAGAAAATGCCACACACACTCTTAAAAATGCTGGTTCTTTATTGGCACTTTATGGTTCTTTACTGGGTTGTGTGCTTCCTCATAGAGCCACTGCTTGACAAAGCATCATTTTATTCTGCGACGGGTTCTTTGCATATGAAGTTGGATTCTTTGTGCTTTGAAAAAATGTCCTACAATGTAGAATAAAAACCTGAAATTTTGAATGATTTGTAGGCTCCCTAGCAGGACTTCAACCTGAGCTTAGCCTGTGTTGTTGTACGCAGCAGAGTGCTTTGAAAATCAGGATCCACTGGTATTTTACAAATGTGTTGCCATCGTAGTTATTCGCTGTATGGAGTCTGCTACAGGTCTAAATAAAGAAAAGCCCTTTCTGGAACCTTCATATGGAGGGGTCTTTTGGGAACCAAAAATGATTCTTTCTGAAGAACCTCTCTGGGAACTTTATTTTTAAGAGAGCAGACAATAACTGGAGAGAAATGTGAACCAACATTAGATCGTATGTTGTTAAATAGTAAGTGCCATGGATGGTTTAGCCATATGAGAGCACACAAGTCTGCAGTGTCGTAAAGGGTCAAATACAGCATGTGACGATTTTTCAGGTCTCTTACAAAATAATAATAGTTCATACTTAAGTGTATTATAGTTTTACAGTACCAAGGTACGCATTCAGTTTATGAATATAATTCAGATTTATATACTGTAATTGTAAACAGGGTGGCACGGTGGCGCAGTGGTAGCGCTGCTGCCTCGCAGTTAGGAGACCCAGGTTCACTTCCTGGGTCATCCCTGCGTGGAGTTTGCGTGTTCTCCCCGTGTCTGCGTGGGTTTCCTCCGGGCGCTCCGGTTTCCTCCCACAATCCAAAGACATGCAGGTTAGGTGGATTGGCGATTCTACATTGGCCCTAGTGTGTGCTTGGTGTGTGGGTGTGTTTGTGTGTGTCCTGCGGTGGGTTGGCACCCTGCCCAGGATTGGTTCCTGCCTTGTGCCCTGTGTTGGCTGGGATTGGCTCCAGCAAACCCCCGTGACCCTATTCGGATTCAGCGGGTTAGAAAATGGATGGATAATTGTAAACAGTGTGTCTGTGCCGTGTTCATTCACCCTGCGACAGACTGACGCCCCATCCCGTGGGCTATTCCTGCCTTGTGCCCTAAGCTTGCTGGGATGGGCTCCAGCCCCCCATGACGCTGCTCAGGGTTAAGCAGACTACAAAATATATATATATATATATTTTTTTTTTAAACTCATTTTCTTTCCCTTCTTGTATTCAACAAAACTACTTTGTCTTATGTGATACAAAAAATATTTTGAAGGAAAAAAAAATCAGTATTACTACAGATAAACTCGTAAATGAACTTATGAAGTTTAAAAGTACTATTTCTTCCTAAAATAAAACTAATTATAAAACAGCTTATTTTTAAACGTTTGCTTCAGTCTTTTTCCCCAGAAGTTCCACATTTCCAAATTTCTGGTTCACTCTCCGTCAGTTGCATGTAGATTTTATTTCTCGCAATCGATCATGTGGAGGACACAATTCTGGAACAGTCCCACTCTTCTGGGCTGCTGCCAGGACTCTTTTGCAAATCATACACTTTTAGGCTGGTTTTTTTTTTTTTTTGGCAGTGTGTGTGATATTTCAATTGTGCCTCATACTAGTACAGGGCCCGAGCCCCCTAAACATGGGTTTGGGTACTTCAGACCACGTGGGCATATTTCTTGCCGACGCTGACTCACGGCTGTGGAGACTTAAGTTTGACTCCAGGCACCCTGTCCCTCTCTGTGTAAAGTTTAACCTTCTCTCTATCTGTGTGTTAGTTTTCTTTCCACATCCCAAAGATGTGCTGGAAATGAAAAACTAGCTCAAGATGTGTGGACGTGTCCTGTAGTGTGCATGGCCATCCCATGCTAGGTTGGTTCCCTTCTTGTTTCTGATGCCGCCATCATAATCTTTACCTCCTGCATTCCATTGTGGAAAAAGTGAGGATTTACTCCAGAGCCACAAGTTCAACGCGAGCCATCTGGCAATGTCTTTCTTTAACTATGAGCACTTGTCATTTTAATTAAATCTCTGTCAGGGGCAATAAATAAGAAAAAATAGTTGGTAAGATTTAGATCCTCCTCATTCTCTGATGTAATTTCAGTAATAGAGAAAATATAATAAATACACTCTGCTGATGAACCTGGGCTAGGCACATCTTAAGGAAAGCATTTTTTAAAGATAATTGATAAATATGTAGATATAAAGAAAGATGGAAAGATAGATAAGGAAAACACTATATAATCAATAACTAGGTAGCTAGCTAGACAGATAGATAGATAGACGTGAAAGACACACTATAGATAGATAGATAGATAGATATGAAAGACACTATAGATAGATAGATAGTTATTGATTATATAGTGTTTTCCTTACCTAGATAGCTAGCTTGCTAGACAGATAGATATGAAGGAGACTATATAAATCGATAAGATAGATAGCTAGCTTGCTAGACAGATAGATATGAAAGACACTATATAATTGATAGATGTGTAAGGCACTATATAATTAATAGATAGAGAGATGCAGTAGATAGATAGATATGAAAGACACTATATAATTAATAGATAGATAGATATGAAAAACACTATATAATTGATAGATAGATAGATATAAAAGACACTATATAATTGATAGATTGATAGATAGATATGAAAGACACTATACAGTATAATTAATAGACAGATACATAGCAGCCATTTTAAGCCTGGCTTTAAACCTAGGCCTTAAAAGACATTCTCCAGAATAAATGTCTCAGGGGACAATGTACAGAATCCCTTGACCATACACTGCATCCCTTAGCCTGCCCTCTTCTATAAGCATGGGATTCTCTCATAACTATTTTTGTTTTTTGGAAGTCCGCCATGTATAAGAAAGCCCTCTAAGATATTGAAATGGTACTACAGTAACAGACAGATAGGTAGCACTAATTGTCTCAAGATCTAATAAGGATATTCTTTATAGAGCACAAAATTGCTTCTGCACATTTTAAAAAATATAAATAAAAGAAAATATTAGATGCAAGGAAGTTATAAACGCATGCAACTTTATGAGTAGCAAAACAAATGGCATGTAATGGTGAAAGAAAAGCTTTCAGCGTGAACAAGCATTCACTCTGCTAGTGTTACGTATATTCCTTACTCTTTATGGTCCCACTTGGACTGTGAAAAGGTTATTCTGTTTTATTGTAATACAGTTAAATCTGCACTGCTGATTAAAAACAAAAAAGATTTATTTTTAAGTGATAAAGTACTTCTATTAATTGTGGTTTTCATGAATCTGTGCCAACTAGAAATAGTGACTTAAATCATCCAAAAAAAAAAAGTTCAGCGTTCCAAAAGCTTTAAACAGGATTATGACTTTAGGGGAACTTTGCTTGTGACTCATATGAAATCCTTTCAGAGTGAAATGTAAGAAAAAAAAAAGTTAATCTACTTTTTATAGTGCCTTCCATTATCTATCTATCTATCTATCTATCCATCTACTTATTTGATTAATTTAACATCATAATAGGAGCACACCTTTTCCTTTTATGGAAAGATACAAAATTCAGATTAGGGCTTCACATTGCCATGTCTTCATTAGCACATTGTTAGCAGTCGATCAAATAACTTGATTGTGAGAATGACCTGAAGACCGAGTCCTCCTACATACAGGGACGGCACAGTGTTGTAATGCTTAGCACTGCTGCTTCACAGCCCTCGGTCCACACTGTGGTCTGGTCACACTGTCTGTGTGGATTCTCCCCACCTTCCCCAAATCTGTATAGTTTGCCTTAGAGTCCTCTCTCTCTATGTTTCCTTTGAAATTCCAAAGATGTATAATGCCTCATAACTGGGAATTCTGAATTACTTGGGTGTTGGTGTGCCTATGATTATGCCCGGTTAAGGTCTGGTTCTTGCCTTTCATTTAATTTTGCCCACAACCCCAAAATGGAATAAGCAAGTTAAGAAAATGTTTGGGTACAAGGCTTCCGAATATATGCTATTACTTTTGTACAAAGTTTTTTTTTTTTTTTTTTAAGTATCAGGTAGGATGAAAGCAGGAAATAAAAGACAAGATTAAGCTTATGAATGATCAGTAAAATCAGGAGAATAAAATGAAAGTAAATGACACCACAGCTGACCAATAAGTGATCTGTGGGCTCAGGCAGCTTCTTGGCTTTTATTACAGTTGTTTTAGCTGTCTGTGAACCTCTTGAGCATCAGTAATGGCCTCCCTCCAACTGTCAAAGAGCTCTCTTTTGTTTTATACAAGCAAAGCATTTACTTCTGCAGCTGTTTCTAATTAATATCAACTGAACGTTTTATACCTTTACTTCTGAATTAGCCTATCTATATACATGCAAATATTTTTGGGAGATTCAAACCCAGACATTGTGTGCGCAGACTGATTGTTCTCCCTGTGCATCTGCTGATTTGATCTCACGTGTCCTAACAACCTAAAAGGTTTTTGGTTTACCTGGTGACTGTATATTGAGTCAGTGTTGATACTGTATGAGCCAAGGTCAGTGTGCCCAGGGTGGGGATTTGGAGGATTTCTGCCTTTTGTCTGATGCGCTCTGGGATAAGCTTCTGTTGTCCGAAACCCTATAATGAAAAAGCAAGATCACAAAATGAATGGATTGCATCTTTAAATAATGGGAGAAAATAGCTTATGAGGTTGTGCAAATGTATTTTTTATTATGAGATATAAGGTAGTATAATAGCAAAATAAAAAAAAAAATAATAATAATGGAAAAGATCCTGAAAGGCAGCAAGAAAAATGAGGGGCTTTTAGGGGCAGCTGTGTTTCACTAACTCAGTCATAATGCCCCTAAAAATCCTTATTGCTCTTGCAATGGTCATCTAATAATTAATTGCAAGTAGTTTCACTCAGGAATTTCTTTTTCTAATTAGATGAATTGTCTAGTAATAAAATATTTCTAATCTAATCTAATAATCTATAACAAGGAAGAAGAAACACACACTTCATAAACTGTGAGCCAGCACAACAAACTGGAGAACTTAGACTCTTTATGTGAATGATTCGAGTGTGAAGATACTCTTTTCAGTGTTAACTAAATTAAAACTTTATTTGCCACGTGTTATCAGTGCATTCAAATTTGTAATTGCTTTTTATTTTGTTTGTAACAATGCCACAAGAGGTGTGTAGGAAGGTAAATGAATAAATCAATAAATACAAAAGTACGGTTGTACAGGGTGTCATGCAGTAGATTCACTGTTGCTGCACTACCTCTGGCTTCTGTGGTTTCTGAGTTTGGAGTCTGCATGTTCTCACCGTGTCCGAGTGACATTCTTCTCCATGTACTGCACTTTCATTCCTTTCCTGGGAGCCTAACACGAGACTTATTTTATTATGAGTCCAACAAGAACACGGGGACACGGTTACAGGTAAATTTCATGCAAATGTTCTCCTACTTTGATCCCTAGCTGGTGCTTGGTTTAGGCCGTTTCCTAAGGCCGCACACTGCTGTGAATGCCAGATTTTTTTCATGAGGCGTTTCCATGCCTAGTAGTCTATGGCCGCAGTTCTGGCATCATTAAAAGTGATACATCGATACTTTGTGTTCTGCGACCTGTTTTCATTCACATTTCCTTTGGTGCTGTTCATCAAACCCACTGTGTGGGTCACTTTCACCAGAGGAGTAAGTGTGGTAGCCAGTTGTTATTCATTGTACAAACGTGGCCGAACCATTGTATATGTCGTTTCTGAATCTACTCCTCGATCGTTGGCTGGTGTTGAATATCGTCATTTCAAAGGCAGTCGTGGAACGAGATTTGTAGTGCATTTGAAGACCTCTAGTTTGGTCTGGTCTGATTTCAGAAGGGTTCAACTTACAGATCCATAGAGGAGGACCAGCAGGATTATGGTCCAGAAGATGCTCTGAAGCTTCGCTGCTTTGAGAATGTTATGTTAAATCTGATCACGAGGATGGTGTGGATCTGAGGACATCTGATGCATTTAGTTGATGTTCATTTTTATCTTGACTTTTAAACAGACATACAGTATAAATATAAGGGTAGACTGCACTGTTTGGCAGCACAAGTGTAGTGTCGCTGAAAAAAGATGGCTGAGACTTTAAAATGTCTCTTTTTAATACGAAACAGATCTCAGTTATCTTAATAGAGTAGTTGGGGGAAAGAAAAAATCTCGAGACTTACTGTCATACTTTAAAAGTTCTCGAAGTGAGCACAATTTTTGTGTTTGCTTCTTGCCTTCTCACTTGCTTTCCCTGGAGTGGGATACACCAGAGGGTACCCAAAAGTGGGAGTGCATGGACTGCTGATCCTTCTACAGCATTTTACACATTTTAGTATGAGTGGTACTGGATTGCTAACTAACTAAATAATGAACAGTAATAAACTTTAGAACTTTTTCCACATCCAATATGGTTTGAACTTTTTAACCCCTGAAATGCTGGCTATTTTTTTCATAAATGTCTGTTCACGTATGCCCTTTCCACTGTGAATAGAAATGACGCTAATGACTGTACCCATGTACATCGTTCAGAGGATGAAAGAAATATTTTATTATAATTTAGGATGAGGATTGAAAGCTTATTTATCTCCCAATTTTCCATCGTGTCTGCGTTATTCAGCCTTGACCACTCCCCTCCCCACCGCTCACCCAATCGTTACTCCCTACTGCGCACATCCTCTCTTCATCCCACCCCGTGACATTCTCATCGCTGAGTCGCCCTTCAATGCAGTCAGTTATTATGGCAAGGCAGAAAACCAAATGATCTATTCAAGAATGTTGAATTTTAGATCGCAATAGAAGAGCGAGAAGAGCTGATTAAGAACGTTGAAAAAAAAAGAAAAACAAAAAAGAGCTGCAAATAATAAAATTCAAGAACAAAGAGAATCATCCAATAAACAAGAAAGAGAAAAATATCCCAAACAATATGTGAACAGAAATGCAAAAAAGCAACGTTTATAGAATATAAGTTATTCATATTTTTTTGATGCATTAAAGTAATTTAATTTTTTATTTACTTTTTTTTATATTTTTTTTACGTCTTTTTTACTTCTACTTTTTACCGTTTTATTATTTATTGGAATTTAAAATAGACAGTTCTATTTAAATACTCAAGTTACTGATTTCCTATTTATAATAACTAAGGAGCAAACAGTCTTCCTCCGACGCCCCGCATACTCTTCTATATACCATCACTTTAAATAAAATCGCTTTTTGTAACGGAGGAGCGCCCAGACTCCCTTCAAGTGGTTCAGCTGCGAAATACCGGGCAACCAGTGCCTGCCCCCAGGGGTTAGTGAGCGAAGCGAGCAGGGGGCACAGCCCCCTAGTTTAATAAAAAAAATAAGTGCTTGGTTGACATTAAAATGTAAGAATCCAGCAAATCAAGGAGATGCAAACATTTTCTCAAGCTCTTTCCTTCCTGCATAGACAAACACTCCTTGGAGGGATGGTGGGAGTCAGGGGGTGAACCAAAAAAAAAGTCTAGCACAAGAGTCATTTTTAAATGGAGATGATGTGGATGTGCCTCACTTGGGTTACAAGACTAGACTTTCTAGGTCTGCTTGGTAAATTAATATTGTTTCAATTTTAAACATGACAGTCCTTTTAGTTGTGAAATAAGAAGGGCAACTCCAAAATAATGTTGTTAAGAGTCTAAACATATATGTTTATTCCCCACATCTCTGGCACTAACAGCTCATCACCCAACTCACACCAGTAAGAGATGGTTTCTAAACTCTATCCTGAGCCAAGCCTCTTCTGGCATTACGGCTGAGTCTGTGAAATGCTGGGGGCACCTCGACAAAGTGCCTTCTTTCAGCCCCTAAGTTTTACTCGGTCTGAAGAAAGTCAAGTCTAAAAACCACATGCTAAACTCTCTGTTCTCTACTGTAAAATGGGAAAGGATAATAGGCAGCCTCAGAGTGGCCTGGAATAGGTTGGCCAGACTCCTGGTTCTTCAAAATGTTTTGTTACGACTGATATTCTCTGGGCGGGGTGGTGGCGCTGCTGCCTCGCAGTAAGGAGATCCCGGGTCCTCCCTGTGTGGAGTTTGCATGTTCTCCCTGTTTCTGTGTGGGTTTCCTCCTACAGTCCAAAGACATGCAGGTCAGGTGCATTGGGGATCCAAAATTGTCCCTGGTGTGTGTGTGTGCCCTGTGGTGGGCTGGCGCCCTGCCCAAGGTTTGTTCCTGCCTTGCACCCTGTGCTGGCTGAGATTGCCTCCAGCAGACCTCAGTGACCTTGTGTTAGGATATAGCGGGTTGGATGATAATCTTGGGACACCTACGGCAGTTACACTACCGGCCATACGTTTCAGAACACCTCAGTTTTTCTTCAAATTTAATTAGCCGAAATGCAATGAATGACCTAAAATGCTGAAAAAGTAAGTAGAAAACTGCCTGGGGTTAAAATTTAAAGTTTAGGTTAGCATACACTTAAAAAAAAGGAATTATCAAAATATTATAAAATGGGCCTTCTTCAGGGAACAACAAATAGGTTACAACCTACAGATGTTCTGCAGCAATTAAAGTCAATGAAGCCTTGCACGTTGAAGCAAACAATTTGCACTGGTGTCCCAACGTCTGTTGATTACTTTGTCCAGTCTACAGTAGTCCACAGCTGGAATTTCAAGGCCATACTTTGTACTTTAAGGAATATCTTTCTTACTGCAACTTGCCCTGTCAAACCTGCAGCAGAAAGTCCTCCTCTTCACAGTAGAAACTGACACCTTGCTTTTTTTGACCAGCACCATTAAGCTGTGCTTGAAGCTCTTGTGCTGTGAGGTGCCTGTGATCCTCAGAAACATGTCTTCTGATTGGGTTGTGACTTTGGCTCTGCCAGATCTCTTCCTACCAGTTTCTTCCAGTTGCTTTTGGATTGTGTTTGGCACCACTGGACTCAGTCACACTCTGATTTTTTTTCCCAATTTCCATAAATAAAAGGCCTACACATCTAAGGGTACCAATGCTCTGTCTCATTTTATTTGTTAATTACCGTTTTCTTGTCATTATCACTGGAATATTGCCCAGGTAGTACTGCAGAGGGAACACAGTCTGTTTCAACTCTGATTTAAGACAGACTGAGGGTTTTTAAGTAATCAACAGAAGTTGGGACACCTGTGCAAATTGCTTGCTTCACCTTGCAAGCCTTCATGTACTTTAATTGCTGCAGAACATCAGTAGGTTGTAAACTATTAGTTGTTCCCTGAAGAAGGCCAAGTTTACTGCTTACCTTTTTACCACTTTAGGTCAACTGATTAAATATGAAGAAAAACTGGAAAAAACTGAGCAGTGTATATTTATTTTTTCACCACCCCTTTTCACTTCCACATCGATCTGCACACATTTACTCTAAGAACGTCAGTGGGTTCTGCTGCCTCTCATATGTAAGTGTACATTATTTTTCTTATCTAATTTTAATTTGTTTTTCTTTGCATTTAATTACTCCTTTGACTTCTTGTAAAGCACTTTGTGCTACATCATTTGTATTAAAACATGCTACAGAATTGACTGTTATTCTTGCTGTTGTCCATGAGTGTTGACTTGCACCCTCTTTGTGCCATCTCTGCTTGGCAAAGCTTTGCCAGCCACCTGACCCTCTACACTATTTTACTGTATTCTTATTGTTCTGCTGTTTTTATATTGCTTATACTATTTATGTCTCGTAGGATTTTGAAAGATCACATCTACTATATTTCAATAAAATTTGTGCTGCTTTTCTAATCATATTTGCTGGCAACTTTTCATACATAAATGACAAGGGCCATCTCACACATATTGTTTAGTTTATCCTGGATGCCCCATCTCCAAAGTTAAAAATCATTACGCCATTTTATAGCATCCCAAATTCAGCAAAAGCCTAGACACAGCACTGTAAAATTCTAACTTGCACTTCTAACCAGTATGTAACATGTCACCATGCTGCTGTATCGTAATTAGCAAGTGTGACAAGTCAAGAAATAGCAAAGATTTAAATGTCTGTTCAGAAAGCAGAAGTTGGGGTGATTCAGGTATTCAGTATATAGGTATCTGGGGTGCACTTGGACAGAAAGCAGGGCTGGGCCGTAAACACGCAAGCCACGCGAGAGCATTGCTTAATTTTAAAATAATGTATGAAATAGTAACTGTAATATTCTGTAATCCCTTTTCTTGTGCACTGTTACTGGCACAGAGCTATAGAGGAATGTTTTGAACCAAAATAAATAATTGTTCAAATATGACAATAAATAAATTAAAAAACAATGATACGTGAGCATAAATAATTCAATGTTTCAATAAATATATTTTTGTTGGTTATCTATGTAACTGTAACTTAATTTATTTATTTTGGAAACACCACACACAATATGAAATATGCCTTGGAATGGAAATTGTTATTTTCACCCATCAAAGTTGAGTGGCTGGGCTCTAGTGAGTACTGCATTCTGATTGGTGAATTGTCAGTAGAGTGCACGTTCGACCATCAAATGCTGTATTTTGATTGGTGAATTGTCGGTAGAGTGCACATTCGACCGTCAAATGCTGTATTTTGATTGGTGAACTGTCGGTAGAGTGCACGTTCGATCATCAAATGCTGTATTTTGATTGGTGAATTGTCAGTAGAGTGCACATTAATCTTCAACCATCAAGTTCTGCACTGTATTTTGATTACGGATTTGTCAGTAGAAGGGGCATACACATTTGAAACTTTGCAAATGTCTATGAGCCTGAGGTTTCCCATGGCAAGCAAAGCGCATGCTCAGAATTATGAGTGTGTGCGTCTATAGTGGATATGAGTGCAAAAAAAAGTTGTTCACAGTTACTGCACAAAGAAAGTTACATTAATACAGAAAGCCCTGAATTCATCATCCTCTCATGAGTCTGCATGTGAAGCATCTATCATAGATGCAGTACTTGATGATTGAAGATGCTCTGTACTGATGATTCACCAATCAAAAAACAAAACTCATTAAAGCCTACCTTCTCAACTTTGATGGGTGGGAAAGGCAGTTTTCATTTTAAGATGCATTTCATGTTGGGTGCGGTTCTGCTGAAATAAATAATATAACAAAAACATAAATAAGCAACAAAAAACATATTTCATGACAAATGTCTGCTCACATATCATTGTGTTTTTATTTATATTTTGAACTTGTCACATTTCACAATACATTTATTTATTTGTCTGAAACAGTGCATCCTGAACTGTAAAAGTAAAATCTCTTCATTGGATGCGTTTACCACTTTTACTTTCACTTAGACCATCTTTGGGTGTCAGGAGATGAAAGCTATGTAGCTTACCAAGAAACAAACCAGTAGCCACTAAATGATTGGACTAATACGGTATATAAGTTCAGGATTTATGGAAGGGGTAAACAAAAGAAAGAATTAAGAGGAAGTTGGGAAGAGATAAAAAGAACACTGGACGAGGAGGATTAAAGAATATGGGTAAATTATTCACGTGACTCACAAAAAATTGTACGCCAAAGCAGAGTTAATAGAAATGTACAAAAAGAAAGACAGGGTGGATGGCAGCACGTGAGCAGATTTCAACACGTTTAACACTACCCAAGAAAAGGCTGGCAAAGACTGCACAACCTTCAAGAAGACACAAATGGAGACAAAGAGGTGGGATGACTGAAATTCACCCTGGTGAGGTGTTCTGGGCACGTCTAACTGGGAGGAGGCCCCGGGGAAGACCCGGGACATGCTGGAGTGACTATGATTCCTGGCTGGCCTGGAAACAATTTGGGATTCCCCCGGAAGGGCTAGAAGAAGTGGCCAGGGTGAGGGAAGTCTGGGCATCTCTGCTCAAGCTGCTGCCCCTGCGACCCGATCTCGGATAAGCGGAAGAGGATGGATGGATGGATTGAGACTTATTTTATTATGATTCCAACAAGAACACGGGGACACTGTTACAGGTAAATTTCATGCAAATGTTCTCCTACTTTGATCCCTAGCTGGTGCTTGGTTTAGGCTGTTTCCTAAGGCCATACACTGCTGTGAATGGCAGATTTTTTTAATGAGGCGTTTCCATGCCTAGTAGTCCATGGCCGCAGTTCTGGCCTCATTAAAAGTGATACATCGATACTTTGTGTTCTTCGACCTGTTTTCATCCACGTTTTCTTTGGTGCTGTTCGTCGAACCCACTGTGTGGGTCACTTTCACCAGAGGAGTAAGTGTGGTAGCCAGTTGTTATTCATTGTACAAACATGGCCGAACCATTGTATATGTCGTTTCTGAATCTACTCCTCGATTGTCGGCTGGTGTTGAATATCATCATTTCAAAGGCAGTCTTGAAGCGAGATTTTTAGCCCATTTGAAGACCTCTAGTTTGGTCTGGTCTGATTTCAGAAGGGTTTAAGTTACAGATTCATAGAGGAGGACCAGCAGGATTAGGGTCCAGAAGATGCGAATCTTGGTATTGTTGGTTCGTTTCCATTGGCATCACTCGTACCAATGTTAGAAAGTTTATCTTTACACAGATAATCATAGACATGGAGTAAATGACCAAGCCATGTGGTAGAGAGTAGAACTTTAGAGACCATCAAAAAAGTATAATAAGATAAGATGAGATAAAAAAAACTCAACTTGATGTTACTTTGGGGGAAATTAGGTTGATTGGATTGGCAAACTTTGCTGGGCTGAAGGGCCTGCTCTCGTCAAACATTTTCTAATGTTCTAAAGAAGCTGTGGCACACACACTGCGTTATGGAGGTGTAGAGTAGCTCAAGAATTATGAAAGAGGGTGGCTAAGGATTAAAAAAGGCTAATGGACGAAGACAAAGGATGTGGTAATGTATGGAATAAGAAAAAAGCGACAAAGATCAAAGATGGTTATAAATTCTGGGAAGACAGCCTTATGGTGGGTGAGAAAGAAACTGGTACATTACAAGGCTGAAATGACTGGATTTAACTTAAAAAAAGCATGCATTAATGAAATTAGAGATCATGTAGTGAAACATCACAGAGGTTATAATTGGACGAAAGCAAGAGAATATTTGGAAATTACAGAGGTGAAATTTCCACATGGAAAGAATTAACATGAACCACTGAGAGTAACAATACTGACGGAGGAAAAGCCCAAAAGTAGAGAGACTGGGAAATGTGAAGTATGGCAGAGTGGTGGTGGTGTTGGAAAAAGTCAGCAGACCTAATTGTATAATGGACTTTGTGTCGTGTCTAGTTGGTAACCTAAGAGAAAAATGTGATGGAAGTGAAAGATAACCAAATGATAGGAGCGGCTTTAAAGTCACGGAAATTGCAGAACATTAAAAAGAGTTAAAGAATTGGTGGGACAGAAGTTAGCGCTGCTGCCTCATGGGCTCTGGTGTCCTGGTTTTACTTCTTGTGCCTTATGTAGAATACACATCTTCTTTACTTGTCTATGCAAGTTTTTTCTCTAAACATTCTTAAAGATGTGCACATTACGGTTAATTGCCACTTCTAAGTCTGCCCTGTGTGGGTGTGAGTGGGTCTGGTGATGGTGTGGCAGCCCTTCAAGGTTGATTCCTACTTAGTGCCCAGTGCTGTTGGGACAGGCTCTGCTTCTCTCAAGTCTGATATGAACTGGACAGATCTGACGACAGTGTCATGTTGCATTATATTTCAACATTTCCCCTATCCAGTGCTGTTTCCTGCATTCACTCACTCCTAAAATCCTGAATAGCAAATTTCTGAATTTATTATTATTTTAGATAGCAGGCTAAATAAATAGTATTGATTATAAAGATGCAGAATAGCACACAAATAAACAGTTAACAACAAATGCCAATTGACAAGGGCAAAAAGCAATTGAAGTAGCAAAAATTCTAACATGATGCTAATTTTGGAGAAAATAAACCTCTGGGGGTCCAAAGTCAAATTTCATCTCCTCCTTGGTCAAACTGCAGTAACCCAATACAGTCTGAAACTGTCCAGTCCAATGTCAAAGACCGTGGTCACGTCATGGGAAGGATGCCATCTGGAAGTTTGCTTGACACAGGGGTCAGCAGTGACCTCACCATGGAAAGACAAACTTCATACAGATTAACAAAAATGCAAAGATGAAAGGAAATAACAGGTGGCTAGACAAGGACATGTGAAACATAATAGGAAGAAGCAGCAGCAGACAGTGCATCCAGAGTGGCAAGGCCAAACTGCCTTCCATACAAAGAAGCGGTGCATATAGCGTTATGAGGTGATTAGAAGTTTTTTGTCAAAGTGGTATTGTAAGCACTGAAGCACCATACCCCTCCAGTTCCTCAGAAACAGAGGGCTTCTAGGATTCTGTTCACTGAGGAAATGTCTGGCTGCTGAAGAGGGGTCCGTGGTCTATAGGCAAAGTCCGACATTTATGTTCCTTACATATCTGAGAAAAAAGACGCAGTTCAATTATGAGGAAGATAGATTTAATGTGATAGATAGATGTAGGGCACTATAAGATAGATAGGAAAGGCACTATATGATAGATAGAAAGATCGATAGATAAGATAAATGGGAAATGCAGTATATAATAGATAGATAGATTGAAAACCCCTGATCTATTATATAGTGCCTTTCCTATCAATCTATCTTATAGTGCCCTACATCTATCTCAGTCCTGGTGACCCACTGAGGCTGCAGGTTTTTGTTCCAGTCAGATTCATAATCAGTGTCGACAAGTGATAACACTAATCTCAATTAATTAGCTGGTATTTTTTTTCTCTTCTCTTATTCTGCATTCAGAAAAGCATAGCAGCATATATTTTTACATTTATAAGACATTTACAAATATTTCTGTTTTTGAAATGCTTAACTCTGTTTTGTTGATTTTATTATATTTTCACCTTTCCTTGTGCAGTTTCCTCCCTTCATTGCATCTTAAAAATGACAAAAACGAGCAGAGCAGACACTGCAAACATCACTGAATCATGAAAGGCTGCAAATACTTCAGCGTCAGACCCATTAACCCAGTAAATAGTGAATTCATTAAACAATTAGAAAACCTAGAAAAGTAGAAGGAAAATCAAGATGAAAATATTGTTAAAAAGAAAAAAAAAAAAAAAGATTTTTCCATATAACTGGTTAATAAATGTTTGTTTTTTACAAAACTTGTTTTCTAATTTCTATATTGTTCCCAAAACACAGAATCTGAGAAATAACAGTTCACTTTATTAGCCCAGGAGTCCAATTAAAAACAGAAGCTGGTTGGAACAAAACCTGCAGCCATAGGGGGTCCCCTGGACCGAGTTTGAAAGCCCTGTAATAAATAGATATATAGGCAATGCACTAGATAGATAGATAAATATGAAAGGTGCTATATAATAGATAGACAGATAGATGTAGGGCACTATAAGATAGATAGCTAGATAGGAAAAGCAGTATATAATAGAAAGTTAGATAAGAAATGTGATAGATAGATATGAAAGGCACTACATGATTGATAGATAAATAGATAGGAAAGGTGCTATATAGTAGAGGGAGATGGATATATAGATAGATAGGAAAGGTGCTATATAATAGAGGGAGATAGATAGATTGATTGTAGGTGAAGTCTAAATCCCTCTTTTGCAATCTTCCCCATGCTGCAAGTATGGCCAAACTGGCTTGTCTTCTGGAGATTTTAACGTCTTTCTTGTTTTTCTTTTATTAGTTGCTGAACTTGTTAAGACGGCTTCCGTGATGCCTCTCTGCCGGTCATTGCGCCAATATTTCTAGCTGTTGGCAGGCATACTACAATCAAAGGGAAATGCCAATAGATTAACTTTCTACATGATTTCTTCCCAGATGACTCACTGGCTGTGTTAAAAGTTTCCTCCCGGACGGAGTTACTAACGTTGAGGCTGGGAAGCTGGGCGGCGAATGAGTCAGCAGTGCTCTACAGCCGCACACACAGGGAGGACGCTGCAATTACTCACCCTGGATCAGAGAATGGGCAGGCGCCCGCATCGGCTTTCTAACTCACTTTCTTTTGGTTTTAGTGTCCAAGACTGAGGCTGCTGGATTTGCTGACAGAAATGAAATGGGAGCTGGCTGTCAGTCAAGAATTCATAAAAAGTGTGTGTGTATGTGTATGTGTGTGCACACATGTATGTGTATATGATCTTGGATATGCTGTGGTCCAAACAGGGGCCTCCAGGAGTATACCTTCTGATTTTAGATATTAAATCGGGCCATGTGGCTCAGGCCTGCCCAGTCTGCTCCTGACTTTGGATCTGTGTTTCTCTGTTATGGTAGCCAGGCCAACATTGATGGTCGAGAAAAATGCTGTGTGCACAGGGGATACCACGCTAGTGTGTCAAACAAATTCAAAGCAAAGCCCAGTCTCCTGACAGTGTTGAGAAACCTTCAGAGTACACATCTTACGAGCCTTACAGCTTCAGGCAGTTTGTACACCTGAGCTTCTGTCACAGTCTAGCAACATGCTTCAGGTAATACGTGAATATGGTTTTTTAAAAGTTGGGTAAATAAAGTTTCAAAAAATGATGGATCATCATCTTTTATAACTAAGCCTCAGGCCGGACTCGAATGCAATGCAATGCTGGCTGCCAGGCTGCATCTCCTGAAGGGAGCTAATATTGTAACAAATAAAACAAGTTTTATCTTGTAAGTTTTTTTTGGCAAATGGTATAGTAGCATCAAAGCAGCCAGTGACGAAGAACCAAATCCTGAAATATCCATCACATGTGGACATCCAAAGGACCCAAGATGGTGGAGTTCATGGAATCAAATGGAACTGCATTGCTTGGCAACTTGTTTCACATATATTTAGGAAAACTGATAGTTGGATTAACCAAACATTCTGCATAAAAAAGATTAAGACTGGCTTAGGTTGACTGGAGATGTTAAACAGAGGTGACTAGTGTGGTCAGTGGAAACTGGTAGGGGTCGGGGGGAGCTGGCACAGTGGCGACTAAGTAGAACGGATTGGAACGGAGTCTTAATAAACCTAGGACAGGGGAAGCTGGATCGGCCTAATAACTGACAAAATGGGAGGCTACCTAGAACGCTGGCATAACGCACCCTGGCAAAGTCAATGGACAGATTTTGGGCACTGGAGCCAGAGGAGACCTGTAAGGGGCTTTGAATTTGGCAGAGTGGAAGCTGTTTGACAGCAGAAACTGGAAAGGCTGATTTGAACCAGTATAGTAGAGACCACTGAGATCAGAAGAGACTTCTCTGGGTCAGTTGGATTTGGCATAGCAGCAGCTGATTGATATTGATGGAAGCTGGCAAAGCAGAAACAAGCAATTAGCAGAGTAAAGATTGATGAAAACATCAAAAAACGGTAGGTCAGTTGGATTAGGCACAGCAAAAGCTACTTGGGATTAATAGAAACTGGAAAGTTTGACTAGATGTAGCATGGTGGAGCACTGAAAGGTCAATGGGGGCTTATTGGAACTGGCAAGGCTGACTAGAATTAGCAAAGTGGAGCATTGAAAGGTCAATGGAGGCTTGTTGGATTTGACATTCTTCAGACTACTTGGGTTGACAGATGCTGGCACAGATGAGACTAACTGTTAGTGTGGGGAAGCTGGCAAGATCATTGATTTGTAAAGGAGAATCAGATTTGGCACACTGGAAACTGCTTGGAATTGATGGAAGCTGGCATAATTGAGACCAACCAGGATTGAGAGGGGTTCATCTGGTGGAGACCGAAACAACAAGCAAAGACTCCCACGGGTCAGTTAGATTTTGGCAGAGTGGTTGATCCTGGAAACTGATGGAAGTTGGCACAGCTGAAATTGTCTAGGGCTGATGAAGTGGAGATTAGCTGGGCACACGGGAGCCACTTTAAGGCGGGCATTAAGTGTCTATGGTTAAGATGATCCATTTCAGGAAAGTTTCATTTAGTATGGTGGGGAATAATTAAAGCAAAGCAGTGAACTCTGTATTTTTGTAACAGGAGGTTACTTTTTACTTTTTGCTTTCAATATGCTGATACATTTTGTTTTCCTTTTCTGAATATTAGCATGCCAACCAACATTCTTATGTAATTAAAACACAGTTAAATAAAGAAAATGCATCCAGATGGAGGGCTGATTTTTTTTTTTTTTGTTCAGTCGGCAGCGCAAGGTGAGGAAGTGTGCTAGATCTGCTGGCATGGCAGGGTAAAGAGAAAGTCTTAGATGCAATGGAGCCAGTTTCTATTTTTGGGGAGCGAGAGGCAGGTTTCACATTGCTGTGTTTGAGAGCCCCCGAGTGAATTTGAAGCTGGTGAAAATGTCCACTCAGCAGGGCCACACAGGTCCAAGGTGAAGCGATAAATATTCTCAGCAATGCAAAATCCAAGCAACTGGCTCAGAGAGTGTGAGCGACATGTGGCATGTCCATGGACGCATATGATATACTACTGTGTTGCTAATTCCAGCCTGCTGGTTCCTTCTCAAAGGCCTTGGTAGCCCATTTGTAAACTTTAATATGTTGTTTGCCACGATAAAATTACAAAACATTTAGTGTTCAGCTTTTTTTTTTTCTTTTTTTAATTGAGGTCTTTATATTAAGTGTTAAGTAGCTATTATATGTAAGTGAACAAAGTTTCGTGTCCAGACGAACCTCTTGGAGGCGAAAAGAACAGGACAAGTGGGTCTGCCACACACAGTAATCAGCAATAAAGCCACTGGCACTCCTAGCACCAATCTCAGGCTGGCAAGCCCAGTGTGTCTCACCCCGTGCTCTCTAATGGAGTTTGCAAAGCGGGTGGCTGCCAACATAAGGTTAAGTTTATCCTTACTGGAACCTCTTGAGGCCAGGCCCACTTCCCACAGTTCAACTGCACCACTTCTGCATCCCTCCCTGACTACAAGCGATTTTTCTTTCACACTGACGTATTGTGGTGTAGCATTCAAGGGGCTCTGCTACAGTGGAACAGCTGTGGGGAAGCAAACCTCAGACAGTTCTTTGGCAAGCTGCAGATATTTCAATGTGACAAGCAGGTCGCTTACCTCGACATAACTTAATACATCCTGTATGGGAGAGAGAAGAGGATGTTTTTGATGAATTGGGATCTTAATTTAGTAAAGGAATTCTCAGCAACTGTCAAGCATGTGGCCAGCAGTGCATTTTAGCAAGCCAGGCAACCAAACAACAGCCTAAGGCATTTAAACATTGCTGTCCCACACCAGAAATGACAAAGATATAAGGTACCGGCTTCTTGGCATGTTTCCTTTGTTTGAGGTAAACATTTTAACAGATTACCTCGGAGGTGTAAATAATATCAAGACTGTCTCTTTGGAGGCCCCAGTGAAGAGTAATCAGAATTGTGCCTGTCATCATTTCCTCCAAAAAAATGTCAAGAATAAAATGCATCATCTTTCCAAGGTACATATAGAATTCACAGGGCACAATAACAAAAAGTCATTATAGACAGTTGGGACCTAAATCCTGAGTTCAACCTCCTGTGACGTCAGGCAGCCCCTATCAGTTTTACACTCACATAGTGTGGTCATCCTACTGCTGCCAAAATCCGATCCATAAGTGTGTGCAGACTATGCACCTCAAAATTCAAAGCACCAAACTGATAATCCAGACTGTTAGAAATCTGACAAATGACACAACTGAAATCTAAAATGAACTCCAGCCTGAAAAACAATGAATGGGTGTAACTGCATGCATATTAAAGAAGCAGTATTTTGGACCTTCCGATCATACTTGTGCTACGAAAATTTATCTTGGCCCCTTGACAACCTACTGTAAATCCTTTGCAAAAAATCTTGGGCGATTTACCCTCAAATTTGACAAACAAATCAACTCCACTGTTAAAGCCGATTTCTATCAGCTCAAAGTATTGGCTAAGGTCAGGCTCTTTCTTTCTGTACATGAACCACCAATTCATGTGTTTTGTCTCTTCTCAGCTTGACTATTGTAATTAATTATACATTGGAGTTATTCAGTCATCCCTTGCTTGTCCAGAACACTGCAGTTAGGCTTCTAACAGGCACAAGAAAACAGAATCACATCACACCAGTCTTAGCTTCTCATCACTTGTTTCCCATTCATGACAGGATTGAGTTTAAACTTTTACTGATGTTTTAAGTCCCTAAATAGTTTAGGCACCTTTTATCTAACTGACCTCTTACACCTTTACTTTTCCTTCATGATCACTGAGGTCTTCTGTCTTGTGGATGCTCTCTCCCCAAGTCCTTCCATTCAGCTGGTGTCCCAGCCAGGTAATGGCAATTGCTGTTCATCACATTTTATACTATCTGTGTAAGCCCATGATGTAAAAAGCCCAGGGTCCTAGAAACTATTGAAATCGTTATAAAAAAAAAATTGAAATGTAGAGATATCTAGTAATTGACAGGAAATACTCTGGGCGTCTCTATCTTGGTAGGATCCATTTTGCCGATGTTAGCAGCTAAGCGACTTTGTCTTTCTTTGGGAGTTTTGTTTGGCTAATGTGCTGGCCTTGTTCGTGTTATTAGTGGGAAAGCAAGTTTTCTGTTTCCTCGGAGGTGGAGCCCTTACCCCAACTCCACCTCTAACCTCCAGGCTGGACAGACACACGCACCTCCAGGCATAGACATTTAGATATAAGATATATATACTAGCCATCCCCTGTGGCTTCGCCCGCGTATTAGTGAAACAGGGCAGTGAGGAGGACCCCACCCCAGCTCTCTACTCCTGATGTCACTCTTCCCCCTCCCCTCGGCCCACAGTGATTGTCTTGGATTAGTGCAAATACTGTATATCACTCCTGCAAGCAAACTATGATTCTCAGCACAATGAGAGAAGTCACAAAATCAACCAGAGCGTTCAAGCAAATTATATAAAAAAAGATCTAAATCCGTTAAGTAGTTCTCTCATTCGCTAACTAAGCGGAGTTAAGGTTACGCCCTGAGACAGACGTGTGAGTGAGGAGGTCCCCGCCCCCTCCCTGCAGTCTGATGAGTCTGTCTCAGATTAGCGTTAATAAATCGGTACCGCAAGCGAACGATGACACTTAGCGTGATGAGAAAGTTGCAAAATCAACAGAACGTTCAAGCAAATTATAGAAAAAAACCCAATCTAAATCCGTTAAGTAGTTCTTTCGTGAAAAGTCGACAGACAGACAAAAGAGTCTAAAAAACTTTAAGAAATTTTGCTTTTGGACCACGAAATTTTTAAAACTGTTTCTTAGCGAGCACCTATGGGCCAAATTTCAAGTCTCAAGTCCTCATGGTTCGGGAGATTTCGTGATGATTGAGTCAGTGGTATTTGGCATATATATATATATATATATATATATATATATAGAGAGAGAGAGAGAGAATGTATTTGGTGTATTTATTGAAGCTGTGCAGAACTTTGACTTCTGTTGTTTTTAAATGTACTCAATAAATAAAATATGACATGACTTGAATGGCCACTTTGCGTGTCTATTTAACCTTAGATCTTCATATGGAGGTCTGCTTATAATTCTAAGAGCCAAACATAAAAGAAGTGGTGAGTTGGACTTTTGCAAAATCTGGAATACTTTACCAATTGAAATACCTTCACCCTATTGGAGCGAATTTTAGGAAATTAAACATTTCTTTTCACTGCTATGCTCATGATACTCAGGTTTATATTCCCGTCTGCAACTCTATAATGAATCAACTGCACAACTGTCTGTCTGAACTAAGATCCTGGATGGCTAATAATTTTCTTGATCTAAATCAAAATAAAACAGAGGTGCTTATAGTGGATCCACCAGCTAAAGCCCAAATTGCTCTTGGACTTCTCGGCTCTTTCTCTGTCTTTTGCAAACCTCATGTCCGCAATCTTGGTGTTACCTTTGACAGTAACCTCTCTTTTGAGAAACAAGTAAATTCTGTAGTCAAGAGTTGCATTTTCCAACTTCGTCTATTAGGTAAGATCAAGCCTATTTTACCTTCTAAAGATCTTGAGAAAGTAACTCAAGCTTTTATTTTTTCTCGCCTCAATTATTGCAATTCGCTGTATTCTGGGATTAACAAATCTCTGATACACAGGTTACAGCTGGTCTAAAATGCTGCAGCTCGCTTTCTGGTTAGGGCAAGGAAGTATGACTCTGTTTCTCCTAGTTTAGCTTCTTTACACTGGCTGCCTGTCAGTTTTCGAATTGATTTTAAAATCTTGCTGCTAGTTTTTAAATCTTCACATGGACTTGCTCCTCTCAATTTATCTGAACTGTGTGTTTTACACTAGCCATCCAGAGTGTTTAGATCTTCTAGTCAGTTGTCTCTTGTTGTCCCTCGTACCAAGTGTAAAACCAAGGGGGACAGGGCCTTTGCAGCTGCTGCCCCTCGCCTGTGGAACTCTTTACCTCGTCACATAAAGGAGTCGTCTACAATTTAACTGTTCAAAACAAGATTAAAGACTCACCTCTTGCATTCAGTGACCTTCAGTAATACTGATGGTTTCCTCTTTGTGATCATATAACATTATTTCTATTTATTATCTCTCTTATTTTATGTTCATATATTTTATTACTATTTATGTTTTATTGTTTTTGTTTTTTCTTTTATTCTATTACTGTAAAGCACTTTGGCCACAGCATTACTATGTTGTTTTAAATGTGCTATATAAATAAATTGACATTGACATATGGATCATTTTAATAAAACTGCTAAAACCCCATTATTTTAATAGGGCTTTTTCGTAGCTACATTTTAATTACATTTCCTGATAGACTATATGGGCATGGAATTATAATATTCTTTAAGGTTCAGAAATCTTTACATATTTCTACTATTCTCTGCTTTCTTTTCTGGTTCTTATGCTGTGGCCACTACTACCTGATCAAGGCACCATGCAGCCCCCTGCGTTGATGGAATGAAGGTGGGTGTCTCATCAGTCTACAAGACGAAGCTCATCAAATACTATCGTGTAAAGCCTGAAAACCAAGAAGACTTATTTACAACCGTTTATGTTAGTTTGAATGCCCAGTGTGGGATGCGGGGTCTTTTGGCCTTGGAACCCCTGCAGATTTTTTTTTAATCTCCAGCCTAACTGGAGTTTTTTTTTGTTTTTCTGTCCTCCTGGCCTTATCTTGTTTTATTTTGTTTCTTATTCTTTAATACTATTGTCTAAAATTTTTTTTTTCTTCATTTCATATAACCATCTTTTTGTCATTTTGTAAACCACTACATTCTTGTATGAAAATGTGCTATATAAATAAATGTTATTATATCATAATCCATCACTTTAATCTGTTAAAAGACAGAATGGTGGCATGTAGCTTCACATCTCTTACTTTAAATCCTGACTTACTCACTCACTTACTGTGTGGATCTTGCATGTTCTCCACATGTCTGACTGAAGTCTTTCTCCTCTCACATCCCTAGGATACTCATGTTAGGTTAGTTGATGTCCCTATGATGGACTAGTGGCCTTGTTCAGTGTTGCTTTCTTCCTTGTAACCAACACTCTGACTCCTTGAAACTCTGAAATTGGCAATGAAGTTAAAAGACCATGTTAAAGAACAAAAGTAACTTTATGGAGGATTTGCATTTTTTGTCACCTACTCTGACTCCCTTAGTTGCTCACAAAGAAGGCAAGTTGCTGCACTGATAGGAAAAAAAAAAATAGAAAAAAGGTGTGGGCATTGGTGAGAAATATAGACACAGCTGGCGGCTTAGAAGAGTGCATGTATGCACATGTGTCAGCTCAGAACTGCCCCTAAATTTGCCACAAAGTTTATGGGCAACTAGATGAAAGATTTTTTGTGCTGATTGAAAAAAGTCAATAAAATTTGCAATAAATAAGAAATGCTTCATTGACCTGATTCACTTCCGCTGACTCACAAAATGGGTGAATGCACAACACAGCATTTTCAAACATGCTTAATTTACAGTGCCCTCCATAATGTTTGAGGGCAAAGATGCATTTTTCCTTGATTCCCCCCTATTAGTAAATCAAAACATTCAGAAATTGATATTAAAGTGCAGGCGGCATGGTGGCACAGTGGGTTGCGCTGCTGCCTCGCAGTTAGGAGACCTGGGTTCTCTTCCCAGGTCCTCCCTGCGTGGAGTTGGCATGTTCTCCCCCCGTGTGTGCGTCGGTTTCCTCCCACAGTCCAAAGACATGCATGTTAGATGCAATGGTGATTCTAAATTGTCCCTAGTGTGTGTGTGTGTGTGCCCTGCGGTGGGCTGGTGCCCTGCCCAGGGTTTGTTTCCTGCCTTGCACCCTGCGTTGGCTGGAATTGGCTCCAGCAGAACCCCGTGACCCAGTAGTTAGGATACAGTGGGTTGGATAATGGATGGATATTAAAGTGCACATTGCAGACTTTCATTTAAGGGGATCTGCATACATTTCAGTCACATGTTTTCTACATGGTTCTCCCATTTAAGAGCACCATAATGTTTGGACAATTGGCATCACAGGTGTTTGGGATTCCTGAGGTGGGTTTCATTACTTCATTAGATATCTCATCTTGCTTCTACCCTTTGGAGTCTGTAGTTGCCATTGTTCAACATGAGGACATGAGCTGCGCCAAAGAAGCCATTATGAAGCTGAAAACCAAGAATGAAACTATTTGAGACATCAGTAAAACCTTAGGATTATCTAAATCAACTGTCTGGACTATCACAAAGAAGAAAGAACACACTAGTAAGCTCAGTAATCACAAAAGGACTGGTAGGCCAAGGAAGACCTCCACTGCTGATGACAGAAGAATCCTTACTATGTTAAGGACAAAGCCCCAATCACCTATTCGACAGATCAGTCAGTCTTTAGGGGGCCAAAGTGGAAGTGTCAGAGACGACTATCAGTAGAAGACTTCATGAACAGAAATACAGAACGCCACACTGTAAGATGCAAACCACAAAAACAGGATGGTCAGAATACAGTTTGTGAAAAGAACTTAAAAGAGCCTGCAGAATTGTGGGAAAAGGTCTTGTGGACAGACAAGAAAAAGATGAAACAGTGATGACAGGAGCAAAGTGTGGAGACATAAAGGAACTGGCCAAGTTCCAAAGCAGACCACCTCATCTGTTAAACATGGTGCTGGGAGTGTTATGGCATGGCTTCAAGCAGTCATTGCATGCAAGGGATATGTGTTAAATATGAGGACGACAAGGGATAAGTGCTAACTTTGACGACTTTAATAGGCGTGCCATTGCTGTGTCCAAAACATTATGGTGCATGGAAATCGGGGGACCACGTAGAAACAGTTGTGTCATTTCTATATACAGTACTGTGACCGATATGTAAGCAAATGCCCTTAAATTAAAGTCAACAATGTGTACTTTAATCACTTCTGAGTGGATCGATTTGTAATTTTAAAACATTATGGAGGGCGCTGTATATCTTATATCAATTGGCCAATTTACAAATAATAATGGAATGCTGAAATAAAAAGATAAATTAAATACAGTTAAGGAGTTTTACCTGGGTGAAACTGTTTCCCAATTTACGTCAAGAAAAAAGAAAAGACTTACCTTTCCTTTGAATTATTTCAAGTACACTGAAAAAAAAACAACTACTTTGTGTAGTCTTTGTAAACTCAGGAGTTTCATCAGAATTATCTTCATACCTGAAAACTGCCACGTTGGCTTTGTAGAGTATTATCATGTCTGTAGGGTTTGAATTGTAGAGGAAATCTCAAGGAAAAACGGCTTTGCCCTAAATATTATGAAGGGCACTGTAATTCAGGTCTTCAGGGAGGCTGGAGCCTATCATAAAGTCTATGTCACATTATACAACTTTTCCAGTGATTTAAAGTTGCAGCCTTCATTTGCATACAGTGGAACCTCGGATCATGAACGTCTCTGAACACGTACAAATCGGGGTTACGACCAAAAAGTTCGCCAATTTTTTGCATCTGTTCACGACCACACACTCGGTATACGAACAAGCCAGTTTCCCTTTCGGTTTGTGCGCCGATGATTTCTGCACGTGTTCAGTCTCTCTTTGTGCATTCCCTGTGCAGTGAGCGAGAGAGAGCGAGAGACCGACACACACACACACACACACACAAGCACACACACACGTGAGCGAGCGAGAGAGAGAGAGAGAGGGGGCTGGCTGCATAAGGCTAAGAAGGCAGTTAAAGAATGCACCAGGCTTGTTTTTAAAGAGACAGATTCGAGCATTGTTTTAACCTCGTATTTAATGAAGACTTTTTTCTATTGGATTTTAACCTCCACTTCACTTCTGTTTACAGCGATCAGTTTGTAGCGTGCATTGTTGCAATGTTACTTTTCTTGGTGATTTATTAAACTACAGATTTTTCAAATGTTCGTTTTGTTCCCTTGTACTTAAAACTCATTAAAAAAAGTGTTTTTAGCGAGTGGTTCGTAGTGCTACAGCACGAACTCTTGCAGTGTTAGTTTTCTCTGTTGTTCAAGGTTTTCTCAGTGTTATTCAATGTTTTTACATTTAGTTTACTATTATGCTGTGCATTCTATGGTACAATTAACAATATTTGTGCTTAAAAATCTTTAAAAATATATATACATACAGTTGGCACGGTCTGGAGTGGATTAATTGTATTTACATACAATCCTATGGGGGAAATGACTTCGGGTCACAACCAAATGGGGTTACGATCAGAGTTTTGGAACGAATTACGGTCGTGACCCGAAGTTCCACTGTATCTTAGAGGTACACTCCTGTGAAGCAGATCGCCTAATGTGACATACCCATTGACTCACTACAACTGATCTGCAGTTCGCCATCATAAAATCAAACAAGCTTGACTTTGAGTGACAGGCTTGTGCGCACGACAGCTGACAAGTAATGAATGCTCATCTGGAAGTACAATGAATAAAATGCAACAATGATGAATAATTAACACGGGTGTTTAGGGTCTCACAAACAGAGAGGTTTGTGTGTATGATGTCTTGTGTTTTCCATACTAAAACTGAAAGTACTGTAAAAAAAGAAAAATGGGCCAAGACTGTGGCTGAAGTGTTGTGGTGAAAAAGCTTATTCTCACTTCAGAAAAAACACCAGAGTCTGTGGATGAGCAATCATAATAAGACTTTAGAGCACACAGCCATTTCATTTCAATGAAGTGAGCTCCTTAGTTTGGGTGAGCCTCATATTTATTACAATTCTTATCACAAAACTACCTTGCTTTGAGCATTCTTCATTACTATCTGACTCCTAAGACACAACTCCCTCATCCTTTTGGTTTGCTAACTGCACCAATATTTTCTTATACTCATTAGGCATAATTGCTTTCTTTCCGTTTATTGCCACTATTATCTTGAATTGAAAGACACACTTGTCATCTGGCCCAGGAAGTGACCATCATCTAATCACCTCTCCATGTTCACATAATTACTTTTCACATTGCTACCCTTGGGCTCATAAATATTTGTGGTTTTGTAGTTATTTAGAAGAGTAAAAAAGTGCAGGCATGAGCCTTTAATAATTAACTCTTACATGACCTAAAGGTAGCTATCACAACATGTTTTACTTTAATTTGATTGAGATTACATTGACACATAAATTTATATTCTCTATAGTAGTTGCCACAACTATAAACCTTTTGTACAGTGCCAAATAAATGTCATCTTATGATCACCATATTACGACAGGATCAATGAATAGCACTTGCATACTTACCTTAAGAATGATAAAATGATCAATTTTTGCTTGGGTGACACCTGTGCACACATGGGAGGGAGGTAATTTGGCACAACATTGATTTGTGTGGCAGCACACTATTGGTTGTCAGAAAAAGGGGTGTGCATAACTGTGCTAGATGGTTGGAACAAGATTGCTAAATGTAACATAGCCATGATATTCAGTAGTTTAAATTCACATAGTCTGGTGAGACTATCAGCTATTCTGACATATCCCACGACTAGAAGTCACATAATGTGACATTGGCCAAAGCAGATGTGGACACAAAACAAGAAGCACACCTGTCCAGGGTGCCAATCTATCACATGGCCCACTCACATACACGCTGAAACAAGAACAAATAGGAATTATGAAGGGATGGATGTTAATATATAAATCACCAAGTGTAGCCCAAAGGCTAAAGGAACGGATTTTAAACCACAAAATTCAATCTCAGTTTATGTATGAATTTAAAAAAACATTTTTGAACAACTGAACAGGTGCCTTTGGCTGGTGGAAAATAAAAAAAAAAAAACACTCGGTCTATGGCAGAGCCCAACCCCTACTTGATGTACAGATAGGCATACTTACCCGCTGGGCATTATTGCTTTTTGTACCTCTGGCCATCTTCAGTGTCATGAGACAGGAACCCCCTCTCATTGATATTTTGCCCCTTTAATCATCTCCTAGTGGTGAGGCAGTGGCAGGGATGTAAACCTTGCCACCCCCCGCTAATGGCCTCCAGATCTATTTCTTCCAGATGTTAATCCTGCCCTGCACCCACCACTTGGCTCTCTAACACTACTTATTAAATCTTGTGCGCCCCACTTCTTATCTCTCTTTCCTTAATCAAAGCCAGAAACACTCTTTGTCTGCCTCCATTGCAGATGATCTTCCTTTGCTTTGCTCCTGACACACTCCAACACCCCTCCGTAGATGGTAAATGAATGTTCTCAGCACACCTCCATTACGCTTTCCATCCTTCTTCCCTATACTTAGCTGCAAGCTCTAAATATTTCTGGATTTTCTTCTTATGGCCCTCCCCCACTCCTTCTTCCCATGGGATAGTTAGCTCAGTCATAATGACCATTTTGGCTGATGCAGAAAGCACCATGATGTCCGGCCTTAACATGGTTCAAGTCATTTTGTCATTCAAGTCTACTCTCTTTAACCAGTTATTTGCGGGAACAAAGACTGTTTCTTTCACTCTCCCTCCTGATCTCATCTTCTGAAACCGCTTTTTCTGGCAAGGGTCACAGGTGACAGCAGGCCAAGCAGGTCAGCACAGACTTCATTGTCCTGTCCCTTCTTGCTTGACAAAGTGAATTAGCTATTTTTGTAGATAAGGATAATCCTTCATTGCCTCTATTGCTGATAACTCCAGATCCTCTGCTAGGTTCCATATAACTTGATCGTGCCACCAACACCACCACTGATCTTTGTGGTAGATATAAATTAATAATCTTCCTCACTGGAGGAAGTGGGCCACCCCACATGTTAGACGCCAAAACTGTGCTAGAAATCCAACAAATTAATTAAAGAAAGGAAAACTTGGGAGTTGGCTGTCCATTCTTGTCGTTTACAGGACATCTGCTGATCTCTTATTCATCTTTGGTGCATTTTGTGTACGCCATCAACCTTCCTCTGGTATATCCTTGGGTTTTGTTGTTCTCTTGCCCTTTACTTGGTTTCCTGATATACTTGAACAGGATTCTAACAATTATTGACCCATTTGTACTTCTAAGATAGATGCTATATTTTAATATGGAAAACATACCAAAATATATAACTATTGTTACCCTGAAGTTATTCTCCCACACCTTTTGATAGCACAGTCTTGAAACTTCACAGACTGTACTATCAAAAGGTATGTTGAGGCATAGCAGAGGGAGGGTGCACTTTGTTTTAAAGCCATAGCACTTGGTCACATTACTGGGACTTAGAGAAACATCATAGGTAGCTCTAATCATACAGTCCATTCTGTCCAGTGGTATCTTTCACGCATCACTCCAACACAAGGCTCTGTTGACTAACCCCTCTCAGTCTGTCCAGCGACCCTGCTGATGTTGCCTAATTGCCTTGATTTTGTACTAGTCTACTTCTATTCTTAAAACTCCTGAAATTGCCATTTTTTTTCTTTTGCTTTCTTGAAGCTGACGACCAGAGCTTGGGTGTCACCCTCATCTGAGACCAGTTCTTCCTGGATGAGCCCAACTGACTATCTCATGATGACTCAGTCATATATTACACAATTTAGTTTGCAGTATGTTGGTTTCTTTATCACCACTTTTGTCTCACAGACTCTGAAACTCTGAGTTGAATTTTTTGGACCTAACTTTTTAACACTCTTCTAGCGTTAGTGAGTTTGCTCTGGGTACAAATAATATCCTGATAAGGCACATCTTAGTTTTTTTTTTTTGCCACTCTAAAGTAGTTCAGTATTGCCATTATTGAAGGGAGGAATGTAATTACCACAATTTGGTATATAATTTGTTGCTGTTTGATTATGTCTAATTTGCTTTGGGATTTATCAGGTAAGGAAGACAAACGTTTTGAGATAAGGTTGTCAGACTTACTAATCATGGTGCCATATGTAAGTGGTAAGTAAGAATTTCATTGTATTCTGTACATGTGACAATAAGGACCCAATAAACCTATAGGGCTGATTTTCTATTTAGTTAAAGACATATTCCTTAAATATTTGGGATGTGAAAGGAAAACACATGCAGACACACGGAAAAGAAGATGCAAACTCTACCAGATTAGTTGGGTGTGGTATTTGAACCTGGGACATCTTCATCATATCACAGCAGGGAGAACACAATGGTTCTGTGAAAGTGAGGGTGTAGACAGGTCCATTCAATTACAAATTCAGTTGGGCCAGATTTTCAAACCAAGGAATTCAGCTGGGCCAGACATTCTCAGTGGGCAGTAAGCAGCAGGTACAAACAAATATTAAACCAACACAATTGAATGTGTTGAAAAAGAAGCAATTTTTGTTCATTGTTTCTCTTTTAACTTTGGTCACATCTGACAGAGTCACATCAAACAGTGTTTACAAAAACAATAAAAAGCTGAAAATGAACAGAATCTGAGGTAGTAGCAATACTTCTTTTCACTTTTGAAATAAAAAAATAAACATTTTGGTCATATCTGACCTAGGCACATCCCAATGTGCATAAAAACAAAATAGTGCACAGTATCTCTATATATAATCTTCATTTGGATCTTGATCTTTGTTTGCCCGCGAATGAATTAGAAGAAGAAGCACTAGATGGCAGTAGAGAGACAGCTAAAACATAGGCATTGCATTAAGAATCTCCTCCAGGCTTATACTACTGAAGACTGTAGTACTCCAGTCACACCTCAAAACACAGACATTCAAAATAAACAAATTGTTGTGCTTTTAAATTAACTAAAGAGATCTTCATCTAGATCTTGATCTTTGTCCGCGAATTCCATGCATGCGTAGACTACCTACCAATTTAGTACTTTGTTGTTACTCACGGATGTCAACAATGTGCTGGAATAACGAAAGGGGTGGTGAACAGTGTTACGCTGGTTAGCTCCTGAGGCCCGGTTAGAGAATGAGATTGCCGAAGATAAAAGGTACGTGCCTATGTAACATATGGATGAAAGAAAGACAGTGGGTAAAATGAATGACAACGTAACAGCACGTTCTGGAAATTATTATTGTTACATTGTAGCCGGCGAGTGCTGCGTGTCTCACAGTTGTACCGTGGCTTGCTCACATGTCAGTGAAGTGATCTTTATTTATGCTTTAAAGAGCCTGGATACCTACTCGTATGTGTCCCCCTTTTATAACCATTGCTCCGTGTATATTGCCTTACTCTTTGGATTGCCACAAACCAACCTGCGAGATTGGAGAAAGGTTGAGAAGACATCGTAAGAGGAAACGATAGCGTCGTGAAAACGAAATGGACTGTGAACGGACAGAAACAGAAATGCTCCTATACCACCACATAATTACTATTCGGACAGCGATTCCGAGTAGGCCGTTCCTATCGAATCAATGCCCAAGGGTTTTCTTTTGTAACTTTGTTTACCTTATAAAAAATCATAATGCTGTTCAATGAAGGGCCCAGTTCACGACTGGCAGCCGCGTTTAAACAGGGAGCCCTACACAGACAACTTTAACGCGCGCACCGTAGTTGGGTGCACATGGCTAGTTAGAAATATTTGTTTCCCTTTTGAAATATAATTAACAATTTACTCACATCTGCCTAGGCACATCACAAGGTGGATTTAACAGAACCAAAAATAACTATTAGATTAGATTATTTATTTACAGTGGTGTGAAAAACTATTTGCCCCCTTCCTGATTTCTTATTCTTTTGCATGTTTGTCACACAAAATGTTTCTGATCATCAAACACATTTAACCATTAGTCAAATATAACACAAGTAAACACAAAATGCAGTTTTTAAATGATGGTTTTATTATTTAGGGAGAAAAAATCCAAACCTACATGGCCCTGTGTGAAAAAGTAATTGCCCCCTGAACCTAATAACTGGTTGGGCCACCCTTAGCAGCAATAACTGCAATCAAGCGTTTGCGATAACTTGCAATGAGTCTTTTACAGAGCTCTGGAGGAATTTTGGCCCACTCATCTTTGCAGAATTGTTGTAATTCAGCTTTATTTGAGGGTTTTCTAGCATGAACCGCCTTTTTAAGGTCATGCCATAGCATCTCAATTGGATTCAGGTCAGGACTTTGACTAGGCCACTCCAAAGTCTTCATTTTGTTTTTCTTCAGCCATTCAGAGGTGGATTTGCTGGTGTGTTTTGGGTCATTGTCCTGTTGCAGCACCCAAGATCGCTTCAGCTTGAGTTGACGAACAGATGGCCGGACATTCTCCTTCAGGATTTTTTGGTAGACAGTAGAATTCATGGTTCCATCTATCACAGCAAGCCTTCCAGGTCCTGAAGCAGCAAAACAACCCCAGACCATCACAGTACCACCACCATATTTTACTGTTGGTATGATGTTCTTTTCCTGAAATGCTGTGTTCCTTTTACGCCAGATGTAACGGGACATTTGCCTTCCAAAAAGTTCAACTTTTGTCTCATCAGTCCACAAGGTATTTTCCCAAAAGTCTTGGCAATCATTTAGATGTTTCTTAGCAAAATTGAGACGAGCCCTAATGTTCTTTTTGCTTAACAGTTGTTTGCGTCTTGGAAATCTGCCATGCAGGTCGTTTTTGCCCAGTCTCTCTCTTATGGTGGAGTCGTGAACACTGACCTTAATTGAGGCAAGTGAGGCCTGCAGTTCTTTAGACGTTGTCCTGGGGTCTTTTGTGACCTCTCGGGTGAGTCGTCTCTGCGCTCTTGGGGTAATTTTGGTCGGCCGGCCACTCCTGGGAAGGTTCACCACTGTTCCATGTTTTTGCCATTTGTGGATAATGGCTCTCACTGTGGTTCGCTGGAGTCCCAAAGCTTTAGAAATGGCTTTATAACCTTTACCAGACTGATAGATCTCAATTACTTCTGTTCTCATTTGTTCCTGAATTTCTTTGGATCTTGGCATGATGTCTAGCTTTTGAGGTGCTTTTGGTCTACTTCTCTGTGTCAGGCAGCTCCTATTTAAGTGATTTCTTGATTGAAACAGGTGTGACAGTAATCAGGCCTGGGGTGGCTACGGAAATTGAACTCAGGTGTGATACACCACAGTTAGGTTATTTTTTAACAAGGGGGCAATTACTTTTTCACACAGGGCCATGTAGGTTTGGATTTTTTCTCCCTAAATAATAAAACCATCATTTAAAAACTGCATTTTGCGTTTACTTGTGTTATATTTGACTAATGGTTAAATGTGTTTGATGATCAGAAACATTTTGTGTGACAAACATGCAAAAGAATAAGAAATCAGGAAGGGGGCAAATAGTTTTTCACACCACTGTATAAGAGCACATTTAAAACAAAAGAGGTTGTACCAAAGTGCTGTACAAAGAAGCATTAAAATAAATACAATGCAAACAATCATGCAAAAGCAGATTAATAAAACAACCAATTATAACATCCTCCACAATGCCATTATAAATAGTGAAAGGCGGAAGAAAACAAGGAGGTCTTAAGCCGACTGTTAAAAACCTCGATAGAGGATGAAGACCCAATGTGAAAAGGCAAGTCATTCCAAAGCCTAGGAGCAATAACTGAGAAAGCTCCGTCTCCCCTGGACTTCAGCTGAGATCTTGGAACTACAAGGAGCAGTCGTCCAGAAGACCTCAGTGCTCTTGGTGTCACATAGGGGGTGAAGGTGGTCACAGATGTATTTTGGAGTGACACCATGCAAGGCTTTAAAAACAAACAACAAGATTATTTTAAAATCAATGTGACACCTCACCGGTAGGTAGCCAGTGCAGAGAGGCTAAAATGGGGGAGATGTGATCCTTTTTTCTCAACCCCATTAAGAATCAGTTGCTGCTGAATTTTGAACCAGCTGAAGGCGCGACAGAGCAGATTTTGGCAGTCCCATATATAAGCAATTACAATAATCTAGCTGAGATGTAATAAAGGCATGAATGACTGTTTCCAAGTCCTTCTGTGAAAGAAAGGATTTTAATTTAGAAATTTGCTTCAGTTAGTAAAAACTGGAATTTACTACCATGGAGATTTGTTTTTCAAAACTCAGTGACAACTTGAAGATGATACCTAAGTTTCTGACGTCATTATGAATCATTGCTGAGTGCTGATTTCAACTGCGGATGTGGTAGGAGCAAAAAAAATGACCTTGGTTTTATTTTCGTTTAATTGTAAGAAATTTTCCCATCCAATATTTAATATCTCAAAGCATTCCAACAGCTTTTTTACAGATGAAGTGATGTCAGGACTAACTTTGAGGTACAGCTGTGTATCATCAGCATAACAATGATACAAAACATCATGTTTGTGAAAGATGGTCCTCAAGGGGAGCAGATAAAGGGAAAATAAAAGGGGAGCCAGGACAGAGCCTTGTGCGAGAAATTCCCGTCTATGTTACCAGACATAGATCTACCTTTATGGTAGTACTTGAACCATTTCAATGCACACCCTTGTATGCCTACTTCATCCTCAAGCCGTTTTAACAGAAACAGTCCACTGTGTCAAATGCTGCACTGAGATCCAGTAAGACTAAGATTGGAGAAGAGCCTGAGTCCAAATGTAACAGAATATCATTTGTCACCTTCAGCAGGGCTGGTTCAGTACTATGAAGCTTTTTAAAACCTGATTGAATCACATCACATACTATCAATACTATCAAAGCTATCAGTGTAAAAATCCATAGTAAGTGAAAACAGTTGGGCTTACGCCCTGCCCGGGGTTTGTTCCTGCCTTGCGCCCTGTGTTGGCTGGGATTGGCCCCAGTACACCCCCATTACCCTGTAGTTAGGATATGGCGGGTTGGATATGATAACAGTAACACACATGAGAATCTTCCGCACACTGAAGGAACATAAGTTAGTTTTAAATCACCACACGTGTGATTAGCAGTGCCATTTTTGTAAATAAAAAAGGTGGCAGTAGGCATATGTTGCATTTAGATCAAGTTTGAGGTACTGTGAAGATATATAGAGGCTCAGCATCCTAGAACTACATGTTTTGTTTATCTGATGAAAAAAACATAACGTTTAAAATTGGAAATTGAGAAATCATCAAATATAATAATAATTCTTAACATCTACACAGCACTAAACACTTTACAAACTCCACACAGGAAAGACCTGGGACGCAAACCCATGATCTCCTTATTGCAAGGCAGAGGCACTTCCATTGCGCCACCTGTATAAGTTTGATGTACTAGATAATATTGTGTTTGATAATTTAAAATTACAAACAGAGAATTTCCAAAATCAAAGAATATCAAATGCAGATTAATAATGGGCCCTACATTCTACAAAAAAGTTGTTATGGAGTCCCGCAAAGCAATCGGTGCTTAATTTGATTGAGTTTTAAAAAGAATTCCAAACTTTTTGCAAGTTTTCATCAAATGCAGTCTTTCTAATTTGTTCTTTGCTTTGAGTGTAAATGGTTGATCGTCGTCCTTGTAATATCCATGAATCTGTAGGATCGAAGTGTGTGAGTGGAGGGCCAACCAATCGTATGAAGAGAAGTGCAGAGATGGTGCTTGTCGTTAACGAGGCTCTCATTGGAGTAACAATTCAGATTCATTTGCAAAAACCAATGATTCCACTCATTTGATGAAACTGGAATACAACTAAGACTCAGCACACAATTGATTATAGAATTTTTAATATGTAGTCGATGCCATGACCATTTGTCACAGCCAAGGTGCCGGTACAATGCATGTAACGTTTTTTGGGGTGGTTAATCACTGTATCACAGACTACTACCATCACTTCTAGACACACAACAACACACTGCATTGTGGGTTGAATGTTACTAGGCTATGCAAAGTACTGCATTCATGCACTGAACTATTGCAGGAAGGCTCCCAAGATGTGTTTTTCTTGTTTTTTCCTCCATGTTTCTGACAGGACCACAGGCTGGGCTTCCAGGAGGTTGCTTCTGGGCTGTATGTGGCTGCCATTTGAAAAGGCCGGGCATAGAAGTTATTGAGCACATAAGTCATAAGGTGTCATAAAATGACTGCATTTGCTGTGCACATTTTTTCAATATGCTATGCTACTCCATTATCTTCCATCAGCAGCACCAATTTTGCTTCCATCAAAAAAAAAAGCTGTGATATGATATAGAAAAACAGCTCTATCTTAACACCTTTGGTAGACCTACAGTACAGTAATCTATTAGGAGTGGAAGGCAGAGACAGGGAAAAGTGAAAGTTTGACATTTTTGCATGAGAATACAGAATCCAACACTAAAAAAGAGATGAGACTCCATTAGCCTGGAGATAAATTTGTCAAACAGTCAGAAAGCCTATGCTTCAAAAAAGTTACATATTAATAAATAGCAATTCTCTTTTCCCTGTTATACTCAATTGGCTTCTTAAATGACAAGAAACAAATGTTGCCTTTCTGCTTGAAGCAGTTAACAAACACCCTCTGAATGCCATATGGATGCCAGGATTTGGCTGCCACGCCTTTTTCGGCACTTTTGTTTTCACCCTACCTTTCTTTGTAAAGCTGATATCCATATGCTGATCCAGTGATCACTTTCAGCGCTTACTGCTTTTCTTTAACCCGTGAGAGAGAATGAAGATCTGATCAGTTCCCAGCTAAAAACAAGCATTTAGACAACACCTGGAGGCTTAAACACATAGAGTGTGCCCGTGGCCATTTTGTTTGTTTTATAGCCAGACTGAATAAACAATATAAACTAGGATGTGGTAATGCTGCTGGCAACAACTGGCATAGGTGAGCACCATCAAGAAGGCTTAAACTTAACATTTTTACTTGAACAAACATAAAGGAACAATAAATACGCTCATGGTAAAGAGAAGAACCGATAAAACCAGGAAGCTGGGAATTATAACAGGGCCCTAAGGGAAACAAAGGTTGAGTCTGTCTGCATGTTTTTACAAAGATGACCAGTGCACTTTACCTACATGAAGTTTCTTTTTGCTGATGGGTATGTACAAAGAAAGTTTTAACTAAGGTATCGCCCTACTTGTCATTCTCACATCACATGGGAATTCTCAGATATACTTTTAGACTTGGTGGTAATTTTTTGAGCTTCACAAGTAAGTCGTTTCTCCTGTTTTTCTGATTAGTTAAGGAGATTAGCTCAGGAGTCAATGAATTGATCATACTCAATTAATGTGGAAGGCTACTGTAAGGAGAATTCAGAATGATAAAAAGACATACAGTACTTCATCTTTGTTTGGACTGAAAATTCTGAAAAACTAAAACTATTTTTTTCCTATGACTGCTATTCTAATCTTGGGACACAAAGCTCTCCCTGGCAGCTTTGAGCACCAGACCAGAAGCAGCTATGGATGGTCCATTACTGAGCACACAGACACACACACACTCAGGATGGTCCATTACTGAGCACACAGCCACACACACTCAGGATGGTCCATTACTGAGCACGCAGACAGAAACACACACACACACACACATTGCCATACAGAGCCGATTTAGAGCTGCCATTCATTGTAACCTGAGGGTGCTGCAGCTTCCTCTACTGCAAGGCTCACTACCTTAAGTTTGTGATCATTAATGCTTAAATCATTTTAAAGATGATTTACAACTACTGTGACTATGTATTGCTTAAAACAGCAGGATTTATCATCATTTATTAATGGAGTGTATACATCTTAAACATAACTAAAAATGATCCAGCCCCATGTCACCAGTGTTGCCTCCTCATATATTGGACCTATGAAATTTGCTGTAGGCTAGAAACCTCCTTGATTGATTTATTTGTTTATTGGCACTGGCTAGAAACTTTTCCTAACCTCTTAAATAATACACACTATTATATTTTCACTCAATATAGCAGGGGTATCCTAATCCATCGATATTGGAGGGCCACAGTGGTTACTGGTTTTCATTCTAACTCTATTCTTAATTAGTGCCCAGTTTTGCTGATCATTACCTCTTGTACCTTTCATTTTACTTGACTTGCTATTTAAGACTCAGACCCTGTTAGCTAGTTCTTTTGTCTTAATTAGCAGCCAAGCAATAATGAGATACAAAACAAGCCAAGACATGGACAGCAACCTGTGTCCCTAATAATAATAATATTTCATTACGTTTATATAGCACTTTTCTCACTATTCAAAGTGCTACCACACAGGGAAGACCCGGGACACAATCCCATGATCTCTTTATTGCAAGGCAGTAGCACTACCATTGTACCACCTGTAAATATCTGAAAATAAAGAATGGTGAAGGTCTCAGTAATGGTTATGTGCTCAGGTTCACAATACATTTTGATGATGTTCTTAGAAAAAAGAAAATCAAAACTATATAAATCAAATCAAACAATCAAACCTACATCAATCAAAGCAGTCAATCAATCAGAACTATACCAACAGTTTTGGAAATGTCTGCTGTGGCAGAACGACGGCACCAGCAAGCCATGGAATTAAAGAATGAGTTGAATTAACAGCAGGAGATGGCTTCTAATTGAGAAACTGGTTATGGTGAAAGTGGTCAGAGTTTGAGGCCCTGGCTTAGCTGGTCATCTACTGGCTCGCTTCACATCTCATTTCTGTTTAAGGGAAAAAATGAAGCAATTCAGAGGACTGAATCTCAAAAAACAATACAATTGAAATGAAGGGGAAAGAAAAAACTGGTCACTAATTAAGAAAAGGTCTGAAAATCTGCAGCAACGGTAGTCCTCCAGGACTGGAGTTGGAGACCTCTGCCATAAAGTGTGAAAATGGATGCATAGATGTGTAATAATATTTAAAAGTTGGGAGACCCCTGCATAAGAGTCACAGAAAGCACATACGGTAAATGAACACTAGACACAAATGGATGTTATTTCTATTAAAAACTATTAACAAACAAAAGCATACTGAAAAATCTGCACATGTAATTAAAAGCATTTTGCCATTTTAAAAGAAACTAGCAGCATGTAATTCAAGGAAACCATAGCACATCTGTGACCAATAGGAACCCATTTATTATTTATATTATTATATGAACTGAATTAAGTGGGCTTAAGATTACTATTATTATTTTTATTATTATAGTTTCTGGAGGTACAGCATGTCGTCCATCTACTTTCAATCTGCTTATCAAGTTGAAGGGCACAGAAAGCTGCTGCCTATCCCAGCAGCCCTGGACACAATATGGGAAGCAACCTATAATGCAGCACCATGCAGAATAAATATTTAAAATATTCATGGTAAATAACACACTACGCCTGCCCATTTTTCTTTCCTTGTGACAACTACATATCTATAAAAAATAAAATAAAATAAAGGAACACTTTGAAAACACATCAGATCTCAATGGGGAAAAAATCCTCCTGGATATCTCTACTGCGATGGACTGATATGGAAATGTGTTGGCAATGAAAGGATGCCACATTGTTTGATGGAAATGAAAATGATCAACCTACAGAGGGCTGAATTCTAAGACACCCCAAAAATCAAAGTGAAAAAATGATGCAGCAGGCTTGTCCATTTTGCCGAAATTGCAGCAACTCCAAATCGTACTCAGTAGTTTGTATGGCCCCCACACCCCCCGTGCTTGTATGCATGCCTGACAACATCAGAGGGGGTGCATGCTCCTAATGAGATGACGGATGGTGTCCTGGGGGATCTCCCCCCCAGATGTGGAACAGGACATCACTGAGCAATACAATTGGACAGTCTGACGTGCAACCTTGCGGCGTCGGAAGGACCAAAACAATGTCTCAGAGGTGTTCTATTGGATTGATGTCAGGCGAGTGTGGGGGCCAGTCAATGGGATCAATTCCTTCATCCTCCAGGAACTGCTTGCATACTTTCGTCACATGAGGCCAGGCATTGTCGTGCACCAGGAGGAACCCAGGAGCCACTGCACCAGCATAGGGTCTGACAATGGGTCCAAGGATTTCATCTTGATACCTAATGGTGTCAAGGTGTCAATGTCTATTCTGTAGAGGTCTGTGCGTCCCTCCATGGATATGCCTCCCCAGACCATCACTGACCCACCACCAAAGCGATCATGCTGAACAATGCTACAGGCAGCATAACGTTCTCCACAGCTTCTCCAGACCTTTTCACGTCTGTCACATGTGCTCAGGGTGAACCTGCTCTCAACTGTGAAAAGTATAGGGCACCAGTGGTGGACCTGCCAATTCTGGTATTCTATGGCAAATGCCAATTGAGCTCCACAGTGCCAGGCAATGCACACAGGGCCCAACGTCCTCCAGGCCACCCTCATGAAGTCTGTTTCTGATTGTTTGGTCAGAGACATTCACAACAGTGGCCTGCCTGCTGGAGGTAATTTTGTAGGGCTCTGGCAGTGCTCATCCTGTCCCTCCTTGCCCAAAGGAGCAGATACTGGTGATGCTGATGGGTTAAGGACCTTCTACGGCCCTGTCCAGCTCTCCTAGAGTAACTGCCTGTCTCCTGGAATCATCTCCATGCCCCTTAGACTGTGCTGGGAGACACAGCAAACCTTCTGGCAATGGCACGTATTGATGTGCAATCCTAGAGAAGTTGGACTGTCTCTGCAACCTCTGTAGGGCCCATGCATCACCTCATGCTGCCAGTAGTGACACTGACTGTAGCCAAATGCAAAACTAGTGAACAAACAGCCAGAAAAGATGAGGAGGGAAAAATGTCAGTGGCCTCCACCTGTTAAACCATTCCTGTTTTGGGGGTCGTCTCATTATTTCCCCTCTAGTGCACCGGTTCTTAATTTCATTAACACCAAAGCAGCTGAAACTGATTAACAACCCCCTCTGCTATGTAACTGACCAGATCAATAGCCCACAAGTTTCATTGACTTGATGCTATACTCGGATTAAAAAGTGTTCCTTTAATGTTTTTGAGCAGTGTGTATATATATATATATATATATATATATATATATATATGTGGCCCCGGCTGGGCGGGAGCCCGCCGGACGCCAGGAGGACGTGAGGAGGGCTTGTGCCTCCTCCAGACCGCAGGGCGTCCGTCCTGGTTCTGTTGGGGGCCACGGGTTGAGGGCATGGAAGCCCTTCCTGTAGGGGCCCGTGGTCACCGCCAGGCGGCGCCGATGCCGGTTTATCCCGGCGGTTGCCGGTCGGGCAGGAGCCCGCCGGGACGCTTGAGGACCGGAGGAGGGCGAGTGCCTCCTCCAGACAGAGTGGGGCGTCCGTCCTGGTTAGGCAAGGGGCCTCGGGTACAGGGCTTTGAAGCCCAGCCCTGTAGGGACCCGTGGCCACCGCCAGGCGGCGCCCCGGTGCCTGATTATCCCGGGAGCCCGGCACTTCCGCCACACCAGGAAGTGCCGGGGGGAAGACTTTGTGTGGAGCCCGGAGAGCTGCCAGGAAGGCAGCCGACACTTCCGCCACGCTGGGCGTGGCCAAGGAACAGATGGCGGAAGCACCTGGGGCTCATCCGGGAGCCTTATTTAAGGGCCGCCTCCCTCCAGTGATTGGTGGAAGTCGGGAGGCAGAAGGACTGAGCTGGAGAGCGAGGACAGGAGGCGGCCAGGAAGCAAGGCACAGGACTGGGGGCCCTGGACTTGGGGGAATCAGTGCCAAGGGCGCTGGGGTTGTGAGTGCACGTGACTTTTGTACATAATAATAATTGTAAATAAACAGTGTGTTGGGCAAAATATGCTGTCCGTCTGTCTGTGCCGGGGCCAGCGTTCACAGTGGCGTAGTCGGCAGGATACTCCGCCTGGTTCAAGGCGGGGACCTGAGTTCAATCAAAATATTTCTGTGAACGGCCCGGCGCAGCAGCGGACCCACACTGGCGCGGAGCGCCGTGCACAACCAGCGGAGCGTTTCACCTAAGAAACCGCCGCCGGACAGCGGAATTGCTTTCCCCGGGTGCGGAGGAGAACCAGACATCGCCGAGCGCAGCGGGCTCCAGTCGCGCTGTCGAGACAGACAGCCAGGCGGCGTGGCAGCACAGAAGGCCACACCGGCGGGGCCTCGCATGACGGGATCCGGAGATAAGTGCCCTGCCCTGCATTCATCGGCCCCTCGGGGTCGGTCTTACCTTCATTTCTACAGGGAGGGACGAACCGGATCCGCGTCGGCGGCAGCAAAGAAGGCTGCGGAAACGGAGCCGCTGCGGCTCAAGGAATCGCCGCAGCCACAACGCGGCGAGGAGGCAAGGCTCCGCACTCGGAGCTGGGAAGGCAAGATGGCCGCGGGCCGGATGTCCCGCCCGCTGACAGGCACGGGATTGGCGGTGTGTCTTGCGTGCCGCCGATGATTGGATAGAGGCGGGCCCAAGGAATGCCAGTCTCGTGCCAAACCGAGACCCGATTGGGCCAGAGGGAGTGGCCCAGAGGAGGCAGGCGTCGCGTGGAGCTGATGGACAGGTAAGCCCACCGACGTCTCTCTCTCTCCACCAGCGGCTCGGCGTGTGTCGGAGGAGTCCCTTCGCCCGCCAAGCCGCCTTTAGAGGAGCTGCTACGTGTTCTCGCCGCTCAGTGTGAGCAGCTGATGGAGATGGCGGTCGCGAGAAAGCCACCGAGTGAGACGGAGGATCGGGCGCGGCGCTGGAACCGAGGCAGGCAGAACACGGCGGGAGTGGTGAGTGTTGCCGTTCCCGTAGAGCAAGTGGGGGTTCGCGAACATGGCGTGACCGATTACGGGACGACCGGCTCGGTAGGCAACCTCCCAACAGCGGATGCGGCGGTGCAGACAGCTAGCGAGGCGAGGAGCTCGAACACGCAAGGGCTGGTAGGATCGGGGCTGTTGAGTGCCCTGGGTCCTAGCGCCCTGCGCTTCAAGCCTGCAGCTGTCTCCTGTCGCTTGCCTGGACGCAGACGGGCTGGATTTGAGCTTTTGCTGTGCTCAGACCCAGACCGTCAGTGCGTCCAAGAAAGAAGGAGGAACCGAAGGGTGAATGCCGGTTCCTCCGATAGGGAGAGGGCGCGCGCTGGGTGCGCGTCCGGAGAAGGGCCGCCCTCTGGATGGACAGAGGAGATCCCCTGGGCGGCTGGGCGAGCTGCCTGCGAGCGGTGCCGAGGCCGCCGAGCGGACGGGCATGGAACCTGCGCGGAGGACTTCAGCAGGCAAGTTGGGGGCTGTCGGAGGTGGGCAGGAGCACGGTCGATACGGAGACCGGCGGGGCGCTCGGGATGAGTGTCCTGGCTGTGCTTCTGGCCCTCTTTTCCTTTATTTTACAGGCCCGAAGCCCCGGCGAGCTGAGGCCGACGCCGACGGGACCTGCCCGCTGGAACGGGCGCCCGCTGGAGTGCTCCACGCCGGGAGGCCTACAGTGACCCGCTGGGGAACAGCGAAGTAGAGCGCGCAGACCACAGGGGACGTTGCGCCGGCGAGGGTGCCGAAGACAGATGTCCCAGGGTGCCGTGTTGGACCCTGGGGACATAGTAGGACCCTCGCTGGGGACGTGCTGCCCTTTCGGTTGTGCCGTTCGGACCCACGTGTCCTCGCTAGCGGTGGGGCACTGTGGCCCCCGGCTGGGGCGGAGCCCGCCGGACGCCAGGAGGACGTGAGGAGGGCTTGTGCCTCCTCCAGACCGCGAGGGGCGTCCGTCCTGGTTCTGTTGGGGGCCACGGGTTGAGGGCATGGAAGCCCTTCCCTGTAGGGGCCCGTGGTCACCGCCAGGCGGCGCCCCGATGCCGGTTTATCCCGTGCGGTTGCCGGTCGGGCAGGAGCCCGGCCGGGACGCCTTGGAGGACCGGAGGAGGGCGAGTGCCTCCTCCAGACAGAGTGGGGCGTCCGTCCTGGTTAGGCAAGGGGCCTCGGGTACAGGGCTTTGAAGCCCAGCCCTGTAGGGACCCGTGGCCACCGCCAGGCGGCGCCCGGTGCCTGATTATCCGGGAGCCCGGCACTTCCGCCACACCAGGAAGTGCCGGGGAAGACTTTGTGTGGCGCCGGAGAGCTGCCAGGAAGGCAGCCGACACTTCCGCCACGCTGGGGCGTGGCCAAGGAACAGATGGCGGAAGCACCTGGGGCTCATCCGGGAGCCTTATTTAAGGGGCCGCCTCCCTCCAGTGATTGGTGGAAGTCGGGAGGCAGAAGGACTGAGCTGGAGAGCGAGGACAGGAGGCGGCCAGGAAGCAAGGCACAGGACTGTGGGCCCTGGACTTGGGGGAATCAGTGCCAAGGGCGCTGGGGTTGTGAGTGCACGTGACTTTTGTACATAATAATAATTGTAAATAAACAGTGTGTTGGGCAAAATATGCTGTCCGTCTGTCTGTGCCGGGGCCAGCGTTCACAATATATATATATATATATATATATATATATATATATAATGTGTGGGAAGATGAGGCATAGTCCAGCAAGGATGGCAACAAATCTGAGACCAGCCCTTAAGAGTACCAGGCTGTTGCAGACCACAAGCCCGTTCACATTCAGCTGATTTACAGTTTTCAGTTAACCTAAACTGCTTGATTTAGACTGCTGGCATAAAATTAATTACCTGAAAAAAAAAACCCCAAATGCACGCAAAGTGAGTAAACTAACTCCATGAAAAATAACAGCTTCCCCTACAACAACTTTTTATGCAGCAACAGCTTTAGTCTGCTCTCCAGTGGTCAGAAGGTGCAACAACATGCAAAAATCTCATTAAAGCAAATTAATGGGAAAAACAGCTGTGGTTTACTGTTGAGATACTACGCCTGCCTGTAATTTCCCCCCACCAACTGGGCAAGAGTTTATCTTATCTTCAAGAAAGGCTGAGAATGAACATTAAAAAGGTATCTACAGATCCTAAGACTCAGCAGGTGAGAGAATGTGATAATGAAGAGGAACTTTGACTACATGTTTAAGACTCAGTTTGTCTTACTGTGCTTCATCTAAAGGACACGGAGGATGTTACATTTCAAAACCAGGCATGTGTTTGAATAATGGACCGGACAGGAAAGCAGAAAGTAATTTTCTGGTAATGAAGATCAAGCACAGTAAGCAATATTAGGACTTTTTTATGTCACGGGCTAAAGGAAAAGTTGTATGTAACAAAAATACCATTGTATTCAGTTGTGATCAGTGAGCAGGCTGTTCCTAAAGGGCGAGGACGAGCGAAGGTTAATTTATTGCCCAGATTCCACACACAGCTGTCCTTACTGGCTGACGCTCCTGGTTGATGCTGAAATAGCAGAGGCAAACAAACAGGAGATATGAGTCGTACTGCAAATGGCTACTTATATTCACATTATTTAAAGAAGAAGCCAAAGAATGAATTAAAAGCTGCTGTGACTCTTAGAGAGGCTTGCTTTGGGGAGACCTTCATTCTTTGTGGAAAAGAACAGCCGTTTTTCATTAATTTGCTGTTGTCCGTGTCTCTTGTAGCAAACATGGGAGCTCTGCTCACCTTGGCCTGGTAGTTTGTACATACATCTGAGGGCTGAGGACCTCAGGAGCCCTCCGAGCCCCATTAATAAGTTAATGTTCCATTGTCTAAGTAGGGCAGAGGAAAAAATTCTCTCTGTCTGGGTGAGGCAGCGGTCTCTGCCTCTCTTGCCAGCCTGAACATGATTTATTGCAGATGTTAATCCTTAAAACACAGTCTTATTAATTAAAGGAAGTTTCTGAATTGGGGAAGAGGGTGACCATTCAGCTTGGGAGGTCTTTGGGTTTGATTTCATGTTCTCTCCCTGTTCACTGTCCAGAGTTAGTACACACAGTTTCTAAGAAAAAAAAACTGGCCACTTATAGGACCTGTTAAAACCTCAAAAGGAACATGAAAGTTTTGCAAAAAAGAAAAGCAGTGAAATAGCAGAGGCAAAGCAAGCAGGAATTACTACAGAAGTTTCTGATTCAGTAGAAAATCCACATTTCAGCTTGCAAAACATTATAATGAATTATAACTGATTATATTAGTGAAATCTTTCATCACACTCCTTTGCTTATCCAGGGATTAGTCCAGGGACTTTTATTGCACCCTCAAATAATCCTCTTTTCCATTTGTGATAGGGCATTCAAATCAGACAGTTATGAAATGACTTTATGAAACACACCCTAAAAGGCATTGAAGTTGCTGGATTCCATTCACTCAAAAGCCTTAAAAACCCTGTCCTAAACACAACATAACACACACTAGTCTTTCTTAACCTTTCTTCTTTCATTACTTTGTCTGTTCTGGTGTTTCAGTCCATGTTTGGCTCTTGCCCTGCACATAAGGCTGCTGGGACAGGCTCCAGCTCCCAACAATCCGGTAAAAGGAATTGAAGTTTAGAAAAATGGATTGATATCTAGAAATGTGGTTATAGTGTTCACTGCTTTTGAAATCTCAAATATTCCTTCCATGTATGACTTTTCAATTGTTTATCTTATTTTCGAACCTGCTTCATACAGACCAAGGTTGTGGGGTTTGGACCCTATCCCACCTAGTATAGGGCAGGAACAAACCCTGGACAGGGCGCCACAGAGTGAACAAACACCCACACACACCAATTCACCTCCAATACAGAACAGAGGCGCTTGTGTCCCACATCATGAAGACCTTTGAGAGGCTCATCCTAGACTATATGAGTCCAATTGTGGTAGACCACCTGGACCCACTGCAGTTTGCCTACCAGACAAAGATTGGAGTAGAGGATGCAATTGTCTATTTGCGCCACAAAGCTGGCAGCATTGTAAGGATTTTGCTTTCTCCAGTGCCTTCAATACCAGCCAGCCATCCCTGCAAAGGAGTAAACTCAAAGATATGCAGGTGGATGAGTCTGTGGTGTCCAGGATAAGGAACTATTTGTCAGGCATACCTTAGTTTGTAAAAATGTCTCTGGTGTGGATGTGAGCAACACAAGGAACAATCTTGTCTCCATTTCTCTTCACTCTGTACAGTTCATGTCACTTGCAGAAATTCTCAGATGACTCTGCACTTATGGGGTCTATTGACAATAGGGATGAGACAGAGGAGAGGAGTCAGGTGGAGAACTTTATTTCTTGGTTCAAAGAGAATTGACTGCATGTTAACATCAGCAAAACCAAGAAATTGCTTATTGTCTTTCACCCCACCAGAAAGTCTCAACGCCAGTTAATGTAGAGGTGGTCTACTCCTACAAGTACTTGGGGGTTCACATTAATGACAGGTTGGACTGGTCTCAGAACACAGAAGAACTATAGAAGCAGGGGAAGAGTAGACTCTTTTTCCTTAGGAGACTGTGTTCTTTTATTGTGCATAGTGACATCCTACACATCTGCAACAACTCTGTGATGGCCAGTGTGATCTTTTACAATGTGGTGTGCTGGGCTGGTAACATCATTTCAAGAGAAGCCTACCAAATCAACAAGCTAATTAAAAGGACAGTCTCAGTTATGGGATACACTCTGGGACCCCTGGAGATAGTAGAAGAGAAGAAAATGAAGATAAAACCGAGTGCCATTATGAACAATGCTGCACATCCTCGTTCTGACACACCAACACTGAGGACTTTTAGCCAAAGACTTGTTCAGCAGAGTTGTGTCAAGAAACACTACAGGGCTCCAACAGCAACACGGCAGCATGGTGCCTCACTTTGACTGTAACAGCCATGTCGGAGCATCTCTTTCTTTTTCATTTTTTTGCTTTATAGTCATTCTGGTGTGTGTACATTTATTTATTTACTTACTTATCTACCTATTTATGTATGTATTTATTTAAAGAGCTTCTGCAAAAAAAAAAAAAGCCAACTTTTTCCCTGGGGACAAATAAACTTCTCTCAATCTGTCCATTCATCTATCCTGCATGTCTTTGGATGGTGGGGGGGAAACCCACCCAGACACAGGGAGAACATGCAAGCATTGCGAAGGAAGGAACCAGGACCCTTTACTGTTAGGCAGCAGCGCAACAACTGGGCCAATTTGTAAAGTATTGTTATAGCAGTTTGCACACCTGGTCAGTAGTACATTTCCTTATGATGGTGGGGTGTATCTAATAAAAATTAAATGAAACAGGCTAATTGCGCTCAGGACACTCACAGTTTAGATGTCGTCTGCAAGTAGTTAGATGGAAGGTCTGAATCACAATCAGAAGGACGTCTCAGATTTCAGTTCCTTTGTTCTTCAGGATACCTCTCAGGGAAAACGGTTTGGTTGAAGCATACGGTCTTTGTCCTGTATCTATGCCGAGTAGCTCAGAAGCTGGGCTGGCAATGAAAAAAGAGTTTATGGTTAATGCCTTCAGGAACTCAAGACATTAGCTCAGGACGTGAGGATTTCCTCTCTTTCATATTGCATGGCTTTATGGCTTCATTATGTTGGAACTAAGGATTGTGGGAGCAGGTGAAGGAGATTCTATGTAATTATTTGTATTTTTGTACTGTATATTGTTCAAGTAATGCTTTATACTTATAAAAATGTCTGTAACATAATGCGTTTTAAAATTGTATTAAAGTCCAAATTTTGTCACCTACAGAAGGTATTGAATGATCTTGGCTGCATTGATCCTGGCACAAAAGAGGCCTCAGTGAAGTCTGTATGCCATTATGCTGTTTCAGTAGGACAGGACTGATCTCATTTGCTGCCTTGCAGTGAAGCTTTTTATTATTCTCAGTTAAATTATCCGTGAACCATCTTGAAAAGTGGAAAATCACTTTATAAAGAAAATGTATTATTACTACACTCCCAACCACTTTCCACACCCTCTCCCTCAATGCAGAGGAACAGTATGGCCTAGCAGCGGGCAGTGTTGTGTACTGGCAGAAGAACTGGACTTTAAAACATTAAGGCTGCTGGCTCAGACCAGAGTTGATTCCTGCCAGAATAGTTTTTTTTCCTCCTTGCGACCCTGTAAGTAGGAAAAGCAAGTTCAGAAAATAGGTGAAAGATAAGAACTGAACATTCTGAAACCAGTGTCAGTGTAATCAGTGTCCTGGATTGGAATCTCACACTTACTTGAAGTCTGTGTTGAGTTTGTATGCTCTTTTACTGTCTCCAGTGGACATATTGTCCTTCCACATCTCCAAAAACGTGTGTGTTAAGTTAAAAGGTGATGGTTAGTGATCCCTAAAATTGATCAGACTTTCCCTCAGGTGCTCAGTGTGGCTCCATCCCTTCTGCAAGTTGGATTAACTGGCTGTGAGAATTATTGCCTCACAGATGTACACTTTCAAATCACTAATTTTAGCTTTGAATCACACAATAATTTAGATTACTACACAGGTAAAGACATCATAAGGCAGCACTTCTACTGTTAACTGTCTTTATGTTTAAAGATGCACTCACCAAATAATTACGCTTCAACACAAACTACCAATCCTCCATTTTATTCACATGCATCTATCATATTATGTGTACAAGTTACTACAAGGGAAATCTGCAGAATCCCACTCTCTTTGGACGGTTCCATGATTGCCAGTTGGCATTTGTTTTCAGTTCTACGCATCAGTGTTAGTCCTTTGTACTAAAATGATTAAGGAAAGTGAAGCAAGTGTGAGATTTACAGAGTCATGTGGTAGTGGTTCTAAAACTTCATCTCACTTGAGCACAGGTTAGGTTTCTGATTAACGAAAGCGAGCAATGCCACATTAACAATTGGTTAATCTATAAATCTTCACTTCCCAACTGAGTTATTTTAGATAGATGGAGCTTTATTTGTCCCCAGGGGGAAATTATTTATTTAAAGAGCTTCTGTAAAATACCAAAACACAGAAATAGGTTGATAAGTTAAGTAAGTAAATCAATAGATAAACAATTATACACACCATACTCTGGTCTGAACACACATTTTACAATGCATATTAAACTCATCATTAGTTTAATTTAGTGACAGCCATTTGTAAATGCCTGCTTTAAATTATATGAATCTCAAGAAAGACAATCCCTGCCAAGTTTGCAGCAGTACAACATGCACAGACAACCTGCATCTCAAGATTGTCATTAAGTGGGGTGTAATAGGCGTCATGGCTTGCTAGTAATCTCCAATTTGCCTCAAGACACATGAGAAGCATCTCACGTTCTGGGTTAAGTACACCTCAAATAACTCTTAATTTCAAGTACATAAATATCTGGGAAGATTCGCTTTTCTCATGACCACAGTGCTATAATGTGTACACTGCTACTAACCGTCTGATCTGGTCTGATCAAAGCACAGGAGCACACAACAGCACAATATTTGTTTTTATGCTAAGGAATAGTATAGCTCTGTCATTTTAAAAGGTGGTTTTACCGAGTTACAAGGTAATACATGTAAAATTGAGGACACCAATAACTGATTTACTAGTGACAGGTTCACACTGTGTTTGTAAGAAAGTAGTTAGAACAGCTGCACTAGATGTTAATCTGTAACCATTACAAAATCAAAAGATTATTCACTTAAGTAAAAAATGAGATTAAACTGAAATGTTCCTAAAGGTAGAAATAAAATAATTTCCAAATGCTCAAAAGTGGTGTGAGGTAATATACAGTATCCATCAAGACTTCAAGATATTCTTTCATTCATTTTCCAGACCAGCTTATTTCGGTGCAGGATGTTAGGGTCAAAGCCTATGTTAGGAGTATCAGAAATCAACCCCGGATGGGATGCCAGTCTATCTGTAGGCACACTCACGTCCACACATACCTCTAACACACTAGGGCAAATGTGTAGGAAGAATGTCAGAAGAAACCAGAGCACTTACAGTGAACATGCAAACTCCACTCAGAGACTGAGAACGCTAAGCTACCTACTGTATAAATAAATATAATCCTTGTATGTACATGATACAAAAAACAGCTCCGTTGTATCTAGAAACACACACAAAATCGGTGTGTCTCTGTAAAGTTCACTGTAACCCATGAGCCACTCATGGTGGTAGTTTTGGAACTAAAGTTTTATGAGAAATTTTCTGTACCTTGTTGTATTTGTGGTGTAGTATAACAAAGTAAAGTAAAATTTTAATTTCCTTTGTGGTGTATGGCAGGGCCTAGCAAAACTCCATATCTTTACCTGGCAGGGAGGCCACTGTAATGGATGGACACAGGGTGATTGCCTCCGAAGGGCACAAGCTCCCCCAGTACACTGGATGGCAGCATTCCTAGGCCATTATGCCCATTTCTGTATCTGCAAGGAATGTTGGGAATTGTGGTCCCATCTGGCAGCCCTGCTGGGTTCCCTTGGCACTGACAGGGGGAGCTGCAAGAGAGGGCTGTCTGTACTTTCAGGGGCTTGTATTTGGCCTCCTTGACACTGTAAGTATTCCAGGGTCCGGCACAAAGGGGTGGCACCTCTGTCCACTGAGGAGCCAGAGTAGGGAGAAGGAGGCTGAGACTGCATGGGGCTGGTAGGAGGAGAGGTTTAAAGTTTGCTGTGTGCTATAGAAGAAAGGAAACTGAAACCCTGTGAAGGTATTATCGAAATAAACGCCTTTTACTCAAACCCAGGACTGTGTTGTGAAGTTGTGTCTGGGGGTTTTGGGTGCTACAACGTCTCCTACAGGTTACACCTCAAATGAAAAATGACAAATAATTAAAGACATGGCCTTTAACCAAATTTTAAAAGTGAGTCTGTTCTCTGCTGCAGGGTAAAAATGCAAAAAATATGCAATATAAATAGTGAGCCAATTTTCAAATATAAGTTGGAAAGTGACTGAAACAAAAAACTTTAATGTCAAGTCCTCTGAGCTCCTCCTTTAAGAAATGGCGCTTATAAAATTAACATTAAAATGTTCCCATCTGAAACAGAAGTTTTCAGGTAATCAACGGAGTATAATAATATTAATAATATAACATTCCAGCATTACTGGAATTTGCGAGGGATAATAAAAAGTAACACAGTTCATATACAGTATAAACTAGGCACGACTGACAACAGCACGACTGACAACATGACTGCCATAAAGCTGAGCCACTTGTTCTTTTTCTTCTGCTATAGTGGGACTAGTTAAATTGTAAATGGCGGGAATCTACATGAGACTCGTGTCTGTGTGGATTCAAGAGAAACATATTTATTTGGGAATACCCTTTGAATGAAGCCAGGCAGTGCAAAAGATGTAACAAAAAAAGTATAATATTATATACTACTAGGGGGCTCCGACCCCTGCTTGCTTTGCTCGCCCACCCCAGGGTTTGGTTTACCGGATAAACAATTTAAAGAGATTGTTATTTTCATGGGAACTGTTACATATGCATTATTTTCACTTTTACTTTAAAACCTTTGTATAAACAACACTTGTCCTTTATTTCTGGCCCCGGGCGTGGTTAAATCTTTCTTGCAGGATGTATAATGCTGCTCGTGTTGTGAAGGGGATGTGGCTGAATGCACGCTAAGGAGATGCCATCAGATCATCTGCTGTCTTTCTGCTGCTGGTTAGCTGTGTGTTCTTTTTGTCGCGCTGCACATCAATCATTTAAAAGCCTGTACAGCACCTGTCCTTTTGCCACTACGTTTCTCTGCCACTCATGTTGTGAAGGGGGCTGGCTGAACGCATGGTAAGGAGTTGCAGTCAGATCATCTGCTGGCTTCCTGCGTATTCTGCTTGTCGTTGAGCTGGGAGCACATGATGTCTGTCTGCCAAAAGCATTGCACATGTCCATGAACTTGTTTTAAATGTTGTCTCACTGCCTTGTCTTGTGGAACGTCAGATTGTCTTCTGAGACTGTCACGTCTCGTCTCCCTAGTCTCCCTCCCAGGATTTTTTTTTTTTTAAAATAATAGAGAGATACAAATATATACTCTTAAATATGAATGCAGTGATGGAGAATCCCCAGTGAATTCACATCACTACAGGTAGGTTTGTACTTTTAAGATTTATCCAACAAAATGATTGTCTCAAGGCTTAAATCCACCCCCTGATGTACCTAAATATTTAGGGAGAAATGTATTGGCTTCAGGGGGATTTTAGCATATGGTTTATAAAGAATGCTATGACTATTATGGGCTACCTGATTAATATTAACGTGTGTTCTTAAAAATTATTCACTGAAATATTTTCTCCAGTAACTAATAAATACTGCTTAAAATGCTAAAGTGCTAAAAATAATAAAAAAATTATAACATTGTTATATCATTGCTACATGTGTCACTGAGGACCAAGCTCATTCGGGATATTTTCATTTACACAAACTCTTCTCTAGCAACACATTTTAACAATCAGATTTCCTAGAAAATCACTTTGTCAGGTTTGTGACATTTACTGTTGAAAGATTTATGTTTGCAACAATATTTAGGGAAGACATTAGCTGGATAATAAAACTTCTGAAGGGTAATATCGAATGTATAAAGTAAAATTAAATCACATTTATGGTATCATAGATCTGATGCTTTAATTTTCCAAATCAGTCAGACCTTTTTTATATTGGGACTCACTTTCAAACGTCAATTTAGGATTATTATTCTTTCAGATTTCTGTGGCATTCAAGCTCCCGGACATGAGATCAGACTTTTCTATTGATTATGTCTGTGTGCTAATCTCAAATTAACCACTGAAGTGAATATTACGAGCAGTAATAACTCCTAATTAGAAACACCATCTCATTCACCACTGTACCATTCAAATATATGCTGGATATACACTCACCGGTCACTTTATTAGGTATACCTTGCTAGAACCAGGTTAGACCCCATTTTGCCTTCAGAACTGCTGAAATTGCTTCTGGCACAGACTCAACAAGGTGCAGGAAACATTCCTCAGGGATTCTGATTCATATTGACATGATGGCATCAAGCAGTTGCTGCAGATTTCTCGGCTCCACAACCAGGATTCCGTTCCACCATATCCCAAAGGTGCTCTATTGGATTAAGATATGGTGACTCTGGAGGACATTTGAGCACAGTGAACTCATATTCATGATGAAGAAACCAGTCTGAGTTGATCTGAGCTTTGTGACATGGCACATCATCCTGCTGGAAGAATCCATCAGAAGATGAGTATACTGCAGGAATAAAGGGATGGACATGGTCAGCAACAATACTCAGGAAGGCTGTGGCATTTGAACGAGGCTCAGTTCGTACTAAGGGGCCCAAAGTGTGCCAAGAAAATATCCCCTACACCAGGGGTGGCGAACTCCAGGCCTAGAGTGCTGCAGTGGCTGGCTGTGGTTTTTATTCTTACCATCTTCTTAATTAGTGATCAGATTTTTCTGCTGATTTTAATTAACTTGACTCGGGCCCCATAGTTGTTTCTTTTTCTTTAATTAGCAGCCAAACAATAATAAGACACAAAACAAGCCACCACTTGACCAGCTTCCCTGTGCCCATTACACAATATCTGAAATTAAAGAGAGGTGATGGTCTTGGTAAGTTCGATCTCTCAGGTCACCAGAACATTTTGACGGTGCTCTTACAAAGAACAGAAAAACAACAGTTTTCAAAATGTGTGTTGTGGCAGAATGAGAGCAGCAACAAGCCAAGGAATTAAATAATGGGTTTAATTAACAGCAAGAACTGGCTTCTCATTAAGAAAGTGATTAGAGCAAAATTGGTTGGCGTTTGAAGCTGTTAGCTCGTTTCACATCTCATTTCTGATCTCTTCTAAAAGGGCTATTAAAGAGATGGGGGAAAAGTTAGTTAGCAATGAAAACTGGTCACTGATTAGGAAAAGGGTCAGAATGAAAACCTGTAGCCACTGTGGCACTCTAAGCCTGGAGTTCGCCACCCCTGCCCTACACTATTACACCACCACCAGCAGACTGAACCACTGATACAAGGTATGATGGATCAATGCTTTCATGTTGTTGATGCCAAATTCTGACCTTAGTATCTGAATGTTGCAGCAGACCAGGCAACATTTTTCCAATCTTCTATTGTCCAATTTTGTCACGCCTGGGTGAAATATAGCTTCAGTTGCCTGTTCTTAGCTGAGAGGAATGGCAACTGGTTTGGTCTCTGACTGTTGTAGCCCACCTGCTTGTATGTTCAGAAATGCTCTTCTTCATACCTCAGTTGTAACAAGCGGGTTATTTGAGTAACTGTTGCCTTTCTATCCGCTCAAACCAGTCTGGCCATTCTCCTCTGACCTTTGGCATCAACAAAGCATTTTAACCCAGAGAACTGCCACTCACTAGATATTATCTCTTTTTTGGATCACTCTCTGTAAACCCTAGAGAATGCTGTGTGTGAAAATCCCAGTAGATCAACAGTTTCCGAAATACTCAGACCAGCCCGTCTGGCACCAACAACCATGCCAAGTTCAAAGTCACTTAAAATCACCATTTGTCCCCATTTCAATACTCATTTTGAATTTCTGCAGGTCGTCTTGACAATGTCTACATGCCGAAATGCAATGAAATGCTGTCATGTGATTGGCCGATTAGATAATTACGTTAACAAGCAGTTGAGTGGCCGGTGTTTGCGTATAACATTTTAATCGTTATACTAATAAACATTATTTAGCCTTCAAAAACCCAAATGAATGACAGAAATTTGGCTGTTTGCTGTTTATCAGCAATTTACTATACTGTTTTAGTATTATGTGCTTCCATTAACACTTTACATGTCATATCACCAGACAGGCAGTCCTGGCATTATTGGTTTGACTGAATATCAGAAATCTCAGCCATCTGGTTGATTTCAACTTCATGAACCACAGCTATATTGGCCATTTGAAGTTCACACTCCTTCACAAGAGTTAGTGGAGGATAGGCAAGTCCACTTTGGCTACTTCAATGGAAACAGAGGACTATTTATACAAAGTCTGTATTCTTTTAACCTCCTAAAACAGTAGCAGACCACATTAAATATAAAGTACATAACAAAATGTACTGAATGTGCACATACTGTATGTCCTATTAAAACTGTATAAGGCATAAATAAATAATTTGTAAACATGTGAATCTATATAAACATTGTAAAAATTGTAATGTATAACATTATCAGCTTTATACATTAATATTCTGCTACTGGATTGTGTTTTAGTTTCAGAACCTTGTACTGTACAATTACTTTGCACACAGCTCTGCTCCGACTGACATTTTAAGAGCTATGCACTGTATAATGGCACACCACTCAGCGTAATTTGTACCTAGTGATGCTGTAATAGTCTCTAGCTCCTTGCACCTCTAAACTGGACTGAAAAGGTGTGAGAATGATGCTATATTTCTCGGAAAACATTTATTTTTCTTACATCACATTTAAAAAGTATGATTTCAAAAAAAAAAAACACATTCTAAAAAAGCATTAGCAGGACTTGAAAGATTCAGGTTTTTGATAGCTCTCCATGTACTTGTTTGTTGAAGTATCTTGATTCATTTTCTCAGAAACATGATACGTTACCCTTCAGCAAAGGGACTGTCTAGCCAGCTATGTTTACCAAACAGAAGCTGGGGTGACCAGCCTGACATGTGAACATTGCATCACAGAAACTAGGCAAAGAGTGTTAAATGTCAAAAGCTTTTGAAATATGGCAGACTTGCATGGCTGTTACAATGTAAGCCATAGGTTGTTGATGCCGTCGTTCCCTAAAGAGGGTCTGCAGCAGAGATTTTTGTGTTTTTCTGCCAGGAACTTAAAATAGTAACGTTATCACACCATTTTGCTCGGTTTTGTAATGAACTGTACTTAGGTCAAAATGACAACAGCACGAAAGCTTCACACTTACATGACAATTTGCCATCATATATCCTTGTGCAAACACGTATAATGTACACTTAATTCCCAAGGTAATTTCAAGAATGTTAAGTCCTTCTGGGGTGGTATGCTGACCTCACAGTGCCAGACCTTTAGGTTTAAAAACCTGCCTGGTTACTGTCCCTATGGAGTGTAGATGTTCTCTCCTAGTCCGTGTGCTAGTGCGCAGATAGCTCGTTGCTGCACCCACCACACCATGAACAACCTGGATTAGGACCCGAATGCAGCAAGTGACACCTAAGCACCACACTGGAACAGTTTGAGGTACAAAGATTGAAAAAAATCTAATTGTCCATGAGAGGAAGACTGAACCCTGCAATGGAACGACAAGCCATACAGGGCCGACTCCAGCCTTTGTGCGTGATGCCACAGTATAACACTCCAGTGACCCAGTAAACACTCAAAGATGTACGAATAATTATTTCTAAATCACGGCAGTCACTGCAGGAAAGAGGACAAAATATGAGTGTTTTTAGGTTATTACTGAGTGATTATCACAAACAAATCTCTGAATTAGGAAGCATAAGGGTATATGTCACAAGAAATTCTAAGAGCATATAAAAAAAAGATCAGACATTATTTTCCAAGACAAGAGCTAAAGTACAGCAAACTGCTTTAATATCTCATTGTGCCCTTAACTCCTCTAAATACATGACATCAGTTTCAGTGTCTAACCAGGTTGTGTCACACCGATACATAGGAAATGGTATTGTAAATGTAGCACCCTAGGTGACTAAGCCAGAAGACATTTTTTTCCTAATTTTCTTCCACAGGGTGTAAGACCCACAAGTTTGCAGCTTAATTTACTTTGGCGTCTAAACAAGTCTATTTGACATGTAATTTGGCAGATGCCAACAAACTAGCTTTCACAGTCTGCAAAACACTTATGTATTCGGTTCCAAAATATTAGTTGTACCCAAAAGCAGTGGTTATGCATGTGAATAGGGGTTGGGGATTGGTATGACCAGATTTTGATGGCCACCATGCTCATGATTACACTAAAAGACAGTGCATTGGTCTCACCAAAAAAATCTGATAATCAGACAGGGTTTAGACTACCAAAACTTAAGGGAACTTTTACTGCTCCCAAACTCAATCAGGTATACTTGTGTAATACTCATCAGCTGAACAAACAAGTGAGTTTGACAGAAATCTCAAAGGAGAATTTGCTTATATCTTTTTAATGCACACTGCAGTAGCACATTGGTTAGTGGTACTGTCTCGTGGATTTGAAACCCATGCTCTTTTCATTTCTGAGCGGAGTTTGTCAGTGCTCCCCAGCTCTGTGTGGCATTCCTTCCCACAAACCCAAAGATGAGATTTAGGTTTTGGCTCTGTGTGTGTATGAGTGGACCCTTAGATGGACCAACATCCCATCCAGGAATTTCTACTTGTGCCAAGGATTCAGTCCTGCCTCTCACAATCCTAAATTATGTTAAGCAGGTTTGAAAATGTTATGTCACTATCACCCTATACAGGAAACCACTCCAAGTGTCTTTACAAGTACAGGTTAGTTCCATATGTAGTATTTTACTCAACCGGAAAGGCAGCACAGTGGTGAAGTTTAGAATCTTAGAATCACACATTTAATAGGACACTGTTGGGGTTGAGCTGGTTAATTACTCACCATATCTGTGTGAGATTTTTCTGGAGACACTTCAATTTTCATCCCAAAGATATATTGTTCATGTAAGGTTACTATATATTAGCCATGCATGAGTGACAGTAGATGTGCAAATGAGTGTGCACGGGATGAATAGGTAGGTTCCTTCCTTTGGTGTGGTGCCACAAGTCAATAATCCTTTTGACAGCTAGGCTGCAAACAGGTTAAGGGAGATGCTTAGGTGGCATGAACTGAGCCAGCAGTTTGTGGATTTTTAAAACCTCAAGACTATACTGACTGCATTAATACAAGTTCTTACATTGAATGTAGGAGGAATTAAACCCAAATAATGGCTGTTCAGAAGGGCCCAAAGAGTTAGCTGGTGGGTTCTTAAAAGCTCTGTCAGCTGCCTTGTGAGCTAAACATCCTTATGTCTTAAGACATACAATCTCATTACAGAATGACTCATTAATCATGAGATTCTGTTCTCCATTCTCTTAGTAAACAATATTTAATATGCAAGAAGTCAAACTTTTGAAATACTGTACATAATATGTCTATACTTATAACTCAAAACAAAGAAAACAGCAACTTATGCCAAAAGTGCAATAAGCTGAAAAGACTTACACAAACTTGACTTATCTGCCTCTGTGGTTTAAAGAACCACCGTGGCACTTTTGAGGTACTGAAGGACCTCCAAACTTCTTCTAACTTAGTTCTGAGACACTTTTTCTTTATTCATTTGCTTTGCTCCTCCTAAGCTCCTTGCTTTGTCTTTATTCTGGTTTAGTAATACTAGACTAAACTCCTAGGAACTTATATTTCAGTTTAAGGAGGCATCCATCCATCCATCCATTTTCCAACCCGCTGAATCCAAACAAAGGGTCACAGGGGTCTGCTGGAGCCAATCCCAGCCAACACAGGGCACAAGGCAGGAACCAATCCCGGGCAAGGTGCCAACCCACTGCAGGACATACACAAATACACCCACACACCAAGCACAGCCTGCATGTCTGCATGTCGCCCGGAGGAAACCCACGCAGGGAGGACCCGGGAAGTGAACTCGGGTCTCCTAACTGCGAGGCAGCAGCGCTACCACTGCGCCACCCTTTAAGGAGGCATTATTACTGTATTATGACATTTATATAGTGTTATACCTGTGTTATAATAAAAGTATCACTTATATGGAGCCATACAAAGTTAAATATTTACATTAAAAAAATGTTAGTGAATATATAACCATGGTGTGAAATGTTTGGGGCATAGAGATTCCGCTCCTAGAACAGGGCGTAGGGCTTCCTGAAAAGTCCAGGTTACACAGCGGGTGAAGTCCTATAGGGCACGAGTGGCTGCAGGTTTTTATTATAGTTAGTAGCTACTTGCTTAATATGCAACCAGTTACTACTGCTAATGGAACACACATCTTTTACCTTGATTTAACTTGGTTTTTAAGATTCAGGACTCTTATTCTTTTTCCCCATAACCAGCACCTAAACAATGACATACAAAGTGAACCAGCAGATGAACAGATATCTGAGGGTCTCATACTCCTAGAGGGTCACCATTTTTGCTTCCACCTACAACTTAATTAGGTGTCCGTTCTTGGTGTTAATTAAACATTTTATGTAAGTCTAAGGGTTTGTTAGTGTTCACATTCTGTCAAACCATACAGAAGTGACAATTTCATAATGTTCCATAGACTAGTGCAGATTGATATTTCTCACACCCTCTCTTTTTACTTTTCAAGCTATTTTAATGAAACAGGAATTGTATAATGGACACAAAAGTATAACTGTAAAGTGGGTGCGAGTGACTGTGCCGTGTGACATACTGGCACTCTATTCAGGGTGTGTATGCTCTTGGTAGGTTCCATCCCCATGACACTTTATCGAAATAAGTGGCTGTGGAAGGTTAATGAATATTCAAATTACTATTTAAGCCTGTAGCACTGCATGCCAGATTATAAAAGTGAAATCTCTTTTGTAGAAGTGTAAACTGAATATACATTTTACATATGACTTTGCAGTAACCTACAGAAGATTCAGGAAATGCACATCGCCTAAGAAGGCTGCTGCCCTGCACAGACTCCTGAGTGGAGTGCAATCTAGTGAAGCGAGATACAGTAAAAAGAACAGGCAGGAACTGCATCTGTGGCTACACTACAGGCAACAACACCTACAGTATATGGTTGCTAGGTCAGTCCCCACCACTGATTCACCATAAGAATCTCTTTAAAAAAGGAAATAAACCATAGAAAATTTAAATTACAATATAACACTTAAGTGTTACACTTTGTTAGTATTTTCCAGAAATATTTAATTTCAAACTTTACATTTCAAAAAGTCATTATTAAAATATTAAAGTAACAGATTACAATATACATAACTCAGACTATATAGTAATTCAATTTTCAATAGATTAGGTGAGGTTAAGCAATCTGTTCATTGTCCAAAACTGAGAGTATTACTCGAGTATTAAATAAGCATTGTGAAGATAGTTTATAAACTTATGTTTGTTCCTTATTTTTTTAAATTAAGTCAAATTAAATCAAGTTATATTACTGTCAGGATGAGCTAGGCCCACTGGGATGAAGTAGATATAGAAAATGAATGGGTGGTTAATGGTAGAAAACTGATTTCCTCATTCTGTATCAAACCAACACAGTTTTGACAGATTTAAGCTTTACAAAACTGTCTCATATTGACTCTAAACTGCAAGTTCATTGTACTACCAGAATTTTCCCCTCCTGTTTCCAAATCTTACATGATTATTGAAAATGATTGTAAGATCACCACCAAAGCACCACTAGTACTGATTTTAGTTATCTGAGCTATACCTGTGAATCTGGTCAGAGGAACAGGTAAGACAGCTCGGAGTCCAAAAGGAATGATGAGGTTAACAGCACCCCGGCATTAAAGAAATTGCAAACATTGTTTGGCATCAGACTCCACAGGTCAGGCTTCTGCTAATGTCAGCAGTCCAGAGACTTTCCAAGGAAATTTGGCAGAGGGGCCTTAAATTCTGCATGATGTCAACTGAAGCAGACACTGTTTGGGAATAAGCAGTTCGCTGGTGCTGCTTAACAAAACGCGTGTGAGCTTCCCTAGATCTGTCTTAGTGTTCATAATATATCATAAGACCAAATATGTTATTTAAAGGCTTTGAAATCATTAATGATCTGTTGGACATGCACTCTGGGGAACTGTCCTTCACAAGAACCTGAAAGAACAGAGAATAAATGGCCATTTATTGTGCAGTGTCTTCCTGAGTAACATTTGTACTGACCTCTATTAAAAAGAAAACCGTTCAGCATTCAAGATATTCCCTGGTAATGGTTTTGGAAAATCCTTAATGCTTGGCGACACACAGCGTTGTGACAGGCCACAGCCATGCAGAGAGTGCTGAGGTGTTTTCATGTTAAATTTAGTGAAACGTGATATCTTTTTTCTCCGAGTTGCATTCCAAGCTCCTGGAACTCCCCATTAAGACCTACATTCAAATCTGCTGACTCTGCAAGGCACAGAGCTTGCTTTTTAATGCCATCTGAGGGCGTCAGGGGGATTGGGTTCATGAACATGTGGCTGGTCAGGTATAAAACCCAGCATGTAGTAGAATTTATGCAGTTCGTTCGTGAATTCACTGGGGGCTCATAGTGCATAAAAAGTGTTCCTGTCCTTTTCTGGGTTAGTTTTGTCACCAGGGGAAGGTAGCTCTGCATGGTATAATTTTATGCTGGAAATCTTAAATACTCAAACAGATTAGGAAGGCATTGGCAGAATCTACACTATGAACTGCCAGGCTGAGATTCAAATCCTGTCTCCAGGAGGAGGACAGCAGCAATGCCAATTATTGTGATAACATGAAAGGGATAATTTACTTAGATATCGCTTGTCTTTTGAATAGAGTTCAAAATGCTTTATTAAAACAAAAAACTACAGGTAACTTATATGGGTGGCACAGTGGTAGCGCTGCTGCCTCGCAGTTAGGAGACCCGGGTTCGCATCCCGTGTCCTTCCTGCATGGAGTTTGCATGTTCTCCCCGTGTCTGTGTGGGTTTCCTCCGGGTGCTCCGGTTTCCTCCCACAGCCCAAAGACATGCAGGTGAGGTGCATTGCCGATCCTAAATTGTCCCTAGAGTGTGGGTGTGTGTGTTTGCCCTGCGGTGGGCTGGCGCCCTGCCCAGGGTTGGTTTCCTGCCTTGTGCCCTGTGTTGGCTGGGATTGGCTCCAGCAGACCCCTGTGACCCAGTAGTTAGGATATAGTGGGTTGAATAATGGATGGATGGATGGTAATTTATATGACAATACTACTGCTGTTACTAGATTAATGGAGAAATACAGTATGTGAATGTAAGATAAAATGAAGATGGAAAACTAAAATATACATGCACATCTATCAAAATACTCAGGGTATTTAGAAATACATTCCAAAAGTTATAGGAATTCCTTACAGGTAGCAAGAAAATAATTCTAACTTAATCTAAGACATTGTCAGTTGGGAAAAGAGGAGAAAAAAACAAACCTCAAGGAAACAAGGCTGTAGAAGAAAGAAAAGAAAAAGATTTTGGGAAATAGGGCTCTTTAATTCATATACAACGAAAAAGTGTAACTGACCTAGGGAAACTGGACTCTCAGCGTGTCTAAGGAGAAAAAATAAATGTATTCATTAAGTACAGTACATTTCAAAGCAATGAAAGTTTCTTATGAAACAACAGAAACATGACCATACATTTGTATTAGCCTGCACAGAATGAGCAACAGGCATTCCTTTGTACAAGCTGGACTAATTACTCTATTAGAAAATCCACCTTTGCAGTTCAAACCTCTCAGGACTTTCAGAAGAGAATAAATAATTAAGTGTTACAACAAAACCTCTGGAATTATTAAATGTGCTAACCGAGTTTCTCAGTACTCCATCTGGAAGATATTAGATCGGTCTGAATGATATGTAAAATATCAAAGAAAATTAAGAGAAATTCTGCTCAGTGTTAGAAACAGAATAGCACAAAGATTAAAAATAAAAAATATTAAGATTTGACTGATACTTGCAGGTTTTCTCATATGATGACCCCTAACAGGGACAAGTAAGAAGGCAGCAACAAAACATAAGTATAAAATCCTTGTGTTGTACAAGCAGTATCAAGTGACGACATTAGTTCAAAAACTAGGGGAGGTTATTGTAAATACGTTTTAAATTTTGGAAAAAGCACACAAAGGAAAAACTATTCTTCTTCAATTCAAATAACATTTAGTATATGTCCTTAAAAATCAGAAACTCTAAACTTTACAGGGCATAAAGACCTTTTTTCATTCTTGTGACTATATTCATACAACAGTTAGATTTTAGTAATACTAGTAGTTGAAACCTCTCTGTTAGTCTTTACTTAAGTATATTAAAAAAAGCATACAATTTGAGGCTACTACCTTAGTGGTCAATGAAGGAGGCACTGTGTTAGCCCCCTTCATGCACATTTATTCAGACCTTGTTGCAAATTTAGTCGGAATAGATTGATTTCTGCTAAGCAACCTGGCTGGTCTTAGCCTTGACATGTCAATATACAAAAATGCTTGTTTGAGTAAAAATGATCTATCTCCAGATAGTTTACAATACTGGACTGGGGTTCTAAACATTTTTAAAGACTTTCAGAAATGTATGTACCTATTCTTTAGTCTTTTCTCCCAGGGTGACATAGAAATGTAGCATAAAGGTAGTTTATTAGCTACCACCTGAAAAAGAAACATTAAAATAGGCAATTATCCATGTAAGAAAACAATGTTATGATGTCTAATACAATGCCAAAGAAGCCATCTCTTGTGGCCTGAAAGGTATAAGCCTACCAAGAGACAATTAACAGCTTCTGTACTTTTTCCTTTTCATAAACTCAAAGTAAATATAAAATATTTCTGCAAAGGAATCTGTTACCACAACTGAAACATCAAAGTCTTGCTATCCTTCACAATAATAATTACTCAGGCTTTGTGCCTACAGGGTACTACAAGAGAAACAATGGCTTTTTGGTTTTTCTTTTTTCTGTCTTTGAAATGATAATTTATAATGAGCGGGACTACAAAGGAATGATTCAGAAGCTGATTAAACAAAAAGAAAAAAAAAAGTCAGACATATACAACAAAATGGCTTTGAATTTGGCAGGATACCATGACACCAATATAAAAAAAATTAACATATATATATATATATATATATATATATATATATATATATATAAACTTAGGTGGCAGTGGAACAGGATATTGTAACTGATATTCATTCGCTCCTGTCAAATTTTGAATCAGCAACATACTGTCAAATTAAAGACTAGATTTCTTTTTTTTAGTTTTAAAATCATTTGATAACTGCATTATCCTTTCCTATGGGCAACTCCTTATTCATTTAGCAATTTACAAATTTACAAGTTTCCTTTGGCACCAGTATTAAAATATTCCTTTCTCCATATTTCATATTATAAAAGACTTATATAATCCATAAATATTATATTATGAATTCTGTATGTCATTTATTGTATATGCCATTTTATAACATTTGCTAAAATTTAAAAAATAACTGTATAAGCTGTATGCATAATTTCAGCTTAAGCTGACATCTGTGCTGTGATGCTTATGGAATAGGATCCATTATGCCAGTTATGTGATAGAGGATGCATGTTCAACACAACACCACTGCTAAATGATGATTACAAAAGGAAAGTACAAATATGTAACAGGTTTCATGGGCTTCGGGGGGGTTGCCCGAGGTGAAGGATGATACCCATCTGGAAGCTTAAGACTTAAGCTTTCTTTTGCTAAAGACATTGGTAATTACCCATGTGCTATTTAGATGTCTTTACTGTTCAGCTTATGGATCAGTATTTGGCAACTCTGTAAAAGTAAAAACTGGTCCCAAATTTTGTAACTATACATCTGTTAGTATTCTCCTCTTTGTCTTACTAGGGTCTTAGTTAATCAGTATGTTACCAATGCTTAGTATTAGATCAAGGCAATGCATTTGTTGTAAACGAAAGAAATAACGTCACATGCATTCTTGTATTGTACTTGCAAAAATGTATGTAAATTGCAGCAAACATTAATATTATTTATCAAGGAAGCTGCCTGCAGAAAAATGCCAGTATGTGAAACACTCCTTTAGTATTGTTCAATATTTATATTCTCTTTGGAAAACATTATCCTACATTATACTCTGCCCCTGTGATGTGGTTTTCAAAATATTTTCAACAAGACTATTGATCCATTGCTTCTAGTCATTACTTATTTTATAGTAATGGCCTTTAAACCTCTTACTTTTATGTTAGACACACTGAATAAAATATTTAAAAATAAAGTTATAAGAAGCAAATAAATACATATGCTACTGAACAATGCACACACACTTCCAATTACTTTATTTACTGCCATTCCACAACAGATATTTGTGAACCAACATGAATTTTCTTTATAATGAAAAAAAAAAAAGTATAGACTTGAGTCCAGTTCATAATAAACACTTTCTTGAATGGAAGACAGAAGTACAGTTGATTCGTACTTTTAACGATTCTAACTTTCCATAGTCCAAACGGTAAATTCGAGAGAAATTTCATCAAGAGTTCGAACAATGCTTCTACATTCGAACTATGTGCGTAGTAAAAAAATATAGCAACAGATGAAGTTTACGCAGCAAGCATAAATGCCAAACACCATCTGTTGTACACCCAAGTCATCTCTTGCTTGTGTTTTCAGTGCTTTTTTCTCTTTATTTCTGGTGTGTACATATATACAGTGGTGTGAAAAACTATTTGCCCCCTTCCTGATTTCTTATTCTTTTGCATGTTTGTCACACAAAATGTTTCTGATCATCAAACACATTTAACCATTAGTCAAATATAACACAAGTAAACACAAAAGGCAGTTTTTAAATGATAGTTTTTATTATTTAGGGAGAAAAAAAATCCAAACTTACATGGCCCTGTGTGAAAAGTAATTGCCCCTTGTTAAAAATAACCTAACTGTGGTGTATCACACCTGAGTTCAATTTCCGTAGCCACCCCCAGGCCTGATTACTGCCACACCTGTTTCAATCAAGAAATCACTTAACTAGGAGCTGCCTGACACAGAGAAGTAGACCAAAAGCACCTCAAAAGCTAGACATCATGCCAAGATCCAAAGAAATTCAGGAACAAATGAGAACAGAAGTAATTGAGATCTATCAGTCTGGTAAAGGTTATAAAGCCATTTCTAAAGCTTTGGGACTCCAGCGAACCACAGTGAGAGCCATTATCCACAAATGGCAAAAACATGGAACAGTGGTGAACCTTCCCAGGAGTGGCCGGCCGACCAAAATTACCCCAAGAGTGCAGAGACGATTTATCCAAGAGGTCACAAAAGACCCCAGGACAACGTCTAAAGAACTGCAGGCCTCACTTGCCTCAATTAAGGTCAGTGTTCACGACTCCACCATAAGAAAGAGACTGGGCAAAAACGGCCTGCATGGCAGATTTCCAAGACGCAAAACACTGTTAAGCAAAAGAACATTAGGGCTCGTCTCAATTTTGCTAAGAAACATCTCAATGATTACCAAGACTTTTGGGAAAATACCTTGTGGACTGATGAGACAAAAGTTGAACTTTTTGGAAGGCAAATGTCCCGTTACATCTGGCGTAAAAGGAACACAGCATTTCAGAAAAAGAACATCATACCAACAGTAAAATATGGTGGTGGTAGTGTGATGGTCTGGGGTTGTTTTGCTGCTTCAGGACCTGGAAGGCTTGCTGTGATAGATGGAACCATGAATTCTACTTTCTACCAAAAAATCCTGAAGGAGAATGTCCGGCCATCTGTTCGTCAACTCAAGCTGAAGCGATCTTGGGTGCTGCAACAGGACAATGACCCAAAACACACCAGCAAATCCACCTCTGAATGGCTGAAGAAAAACAAAATGAAGACTTTGGAGTGGCCTAGTCAAAGTCCTGACCTGAATCCAATTGAGATGCTATGGCAGGACCTTAAAAAGGCGGTTCATGCTAGAAAACCCTTAAAGAAAGCTGAATTACAACAATTCTGCAAAGATGAGTGGGCCAAAATTCATCCAGAGCGCTGTAAAAAACTCATTGCAAGTTATCGCAAACGCTTGATTGCAGTTATTGCTGCTAAGGGTGGCCCAACCAGTTATTAGATTCAGGGGGCAATTACTTTTTCACACAGGGCCATGTAGGTTTGGATTTTTTTCTCCCTAAATAATAAAACCATCATTTAAAAACTGCATTTTGTGTTTACTTGTGTTATATTTGACTAATGGTTAAATGTGTTTGATGATCAGAAACATTTTGTGTGACAAACATGCAAAAGAATAAGAAATAAGGAAGGGGGCAAACAGTTTTTCACACCACTGTGTGTGTATATATATATATATATATATATATATATATAAAATATAAAAAACCCTATCTATTAACCATAATATCCAAGAAGAGTGTTGAAGAAATGAAGCCTGAAAGGAAGTATCGATTGAGGTGAAAAAGGAACTTATGCAGCATGAAGGTACAGTAAATGCAATTTTAATTTTATTATACAGTATTTACTTATTTACTGTTTTCAAGTTTTAATTTATAATTTGGGGCATTTAAATTAGTTATTTTTACCTTAAATTATGTGCATTTACTATTTAGGTTTATTGAAATTGGTATTGTTTAAGGTCTGGGATTGGATTAATTCACTTTAAATTATTTGTAATGGGGAAAACCGATTCAAACTTCAAACAATGCCAAGTTAAAATGGCCTCCTGAAATGAATTAAATTTGCAGTACAAGGCACTACTGTATTAGATGCTGTATCTAAGACGAATATCAATAAGTGTAACATAGAAAAGACATATTAAGAACAAATAGCAGAACAAAAAAATATCACTTTAGTTGTTACGAATGGAAAAAACACCAAAGTCTTGGCCCAAAAGCTAAAACGTGATTTTTCTCAAACAGAGTACAGGAACTAACATTCATGTGAGAAATCAAGAATAAACATCTTATAACACCAAGATTGGAAGCATTTTAAGCATTGAAATTTAACAAATAACACTCAAAACAGCCAATTCTTTGAGGCCAAAAAATGGAACAATTTTTAAAGGCTGGCCTTTATAAGAAACCCACAGTTATAAAGCTCCACCATCCCCCCAGTGGCAAAACTGGCTTAGTTAAGTTGCTATTGCAAATCCAGCCAGCACAAAATGACACCACAAAACCAACACAAACCGATCATCACTCAGAAAGCATTTGACACTGAGCACAGAATGGTTCACATTACTAGTGAAATTTTGTTGCCTATGAAGAAATCAGTTTGAAAGCAAAATTGTAGCCCAAAAGGAACAGAAGGGTCTGTAAAGAAATTCAACTTTAAGGTATAATATTAACCCACCCCTATTGCTTTTTGAAACAGGTTTCTTGATCATTTCTTTTAGCTAAACATCAATACGGAAATGGATAAACATCATCATGTAGTTATAATAAATACCTGTACATATGATTCATTGTTTTTTATGAATTACTTTGTATATTCACAAGTAACAAATTAGGAAAATTACTAATACTGTATAGGGCCTTCCTTTTCTGTCAAAGCAGCCTTGTTGACTATTTGTGGTATGGATTCTGTAAGATGTTGTACACATTCCTTTGAGGTTCTGGTCCATGGTGACATGTTTGCATCACACAATTTCTGCAGATGTGTCTGCAACACATTCATGTTGAGAATCTAGCATTTTACTACATCCCAAAGATTCTCTATTGGATTCAGATCTGATGACTGGGAAGGCCATTGAAGAATCGTGAATTTATCATCATTTTTATTAAACCAGTTTGACCTGAATTTTACTTTGTAATAGTATATCATCATGCTGAAGATGGTTAAATTGTGGTCATGAAGGGATGCATATGGTCAACAAAAATACTCAAAAAGGCTGTGGAATTCATGCAATGATTTATTGGTATTAAATGGCTTAAAGTATGCAAAGACGACATTCTCCACACCGTTATATCACCACCAGCCTGGACTGTTGACATAGGGCTGGTTGAGTACATAAATTCATGCAGTTGGTGCCAAATTCTAACTCTGCCATCTGTGCACCTCAGCAGAAATTGAGATTTCGTCAGACCAGGGCCAATATAACCCTTTCACCTCACCTCAATATTCAAAGTGGTGTGCATTCTGAATTTTTTTTTCTGTTACCCCCAGTTATACAGAGTAGTTATCAACTGAGTTACCACTGCCTTCCTGTCAGCTCAAACCATTCCGGCCATTTTCCTTTGTTCCCTCTCATCAATTGCTCACTAAATGTTTTTTTTGTTTCTTCACTTCACTCTGAGTAAACTGTAGAGACTGTTGTGTGGGAAAATCCCAGGAGATCAGCAGTTGCCTAGATACTCAAAAATAGCCTGTTCAGCACCAACAATCATGCCACAGTCAAAAATCAAAATTCATATTTTCACCCCATTCTAGTGTTTGATGCATTAACTGAAGCTCTTTACTTACAATCTGCATGATTTTATATACATGCTGCCACATGATTAGCTGACTAGATAACTGCAAGGATAAGCATGTGTACAGGTGTTCCTAGTTTTCTCAATGAGAGTACAGTGCTTCTTATTGGAGCCCTGCTATGAAAGGACTATATACAGTTTGATTTTAAAACGTAAATTAACCCTTAAAAAAACTAAACATTCACCTGCAATTATCCTCACCTATATGTATGTCATTGCATCACAGTTATCCCATTATTTATTTCCTGTACTAAGATAAAACAAACATTTGTGTAATAGTGGAGCCCCCACATTTGCCCTCTTTATACATAATATTAAAGTGGATTTTACATCTTGATATAATTTAGCCGGATTACATTTATATCGAACATTAAACTGCATCTCTAGCATCTGCATTATGTCAGGATGGACTTCTGATATCACCTTTTCCACACAAAATATAGACTGGCTTCTGCCTACTTGGTTGTACGTATGTAGCTAGAAAATGCATGTGCATTTACACTTGTATTAAATATGGCTTCTATCCATTTCTGAACACCTCTGATTACAACTTTGTTTATACTCAGATTTAATTATAGTGAAATGAGCATATCACCAAAGAAACATGTTAATGCCAGGTGTAAAGGAGGATGATGACACTTTAGTGTGTGTATATACAATATATATAAATCTGCACTTCCTAAATCTACTTTCTATCTCTCTGCTGTTTCTGGGTTTGGTGCCAGTTTGTTAAAGTTGACTAGCAGAGGAGGAGTTCTCAGTTAAGTGTAATAACTAGATTCACAATGGAATTTAACTGTCATGGTGATGGAGTCCCAGGTTGATTTCCAACTAAGACGCCTTCTGTGTGCTTTCCATGACCTTGGGCCGGAAAGAAAATCTAAAGGCGTGTACTCTTACTTGGAACCGTAAATCAACTGTTATACCAGTCATTTATTCTCGAACCACTATCCTTTTGTAAATTATACTACTGCTTAGTTCATTTGTAGAAAACTTCACAAATCTACTAAGGCAGCCAATTTCAAGAGGATGGGCACAGAGAACCACAAATCCATTTAACTCTCACAAGCTATGAATGCTCTTTGGCTAAATTTTGCTGGCAAACCAATTTACATAGAAAGCTGATATGTATTGTTCCACCTGCCACCACGTTTAATTTTTTGGATCACAGGAGCAAGTTTGAGCTGAAAACCTTGCCATTCCTCAGTCAATGTGAACAATTTTAATTTTTCTGCAATTTCTCATCACTTTATATTGGCTGGTTTAGTAGAAATATCTAAAGCAGTCAAAGTGGTAACAAAGAAGCAAAACTGATTGTTGCCTACAAAGAGATAATTGCAACAATTATTCTTGTTATAACATAGTGATGATAAACCCCCCCAAAAAAAAAATGTTAGCTAAATTAGCAGTATGCTCTTCGCAAAGCAGGACACATGTAACATCAAAAGACAACCAAGTGCAATTCACAAATTAAAAATAAAACCTAAAGGTTGCATATGTTCCTTACAATACAGTTTACTTTATTATGGGGGGAAAAAAGCTCCAATAAATTGGCTTGGCACTCAAAGGCTCTGGAACACACAAAACTTTGATTTCAAAATCATTACAGTGCATTTACGGCCTATGGTGTTTACAGCATCTAAACAAAAGTGGTCAGTTTTAAGGCTTTACTGGCTAGCTAACTTCATAAAAGTTCAAAAATGCTTTTACTTTTGTCATTAGTTTAGGCTCTATACTATACTAACACTGCCATCTAATGGTCTAAAAGCTAATAAGACAGTATGGGTTAAAAAATGTATGGACTTGTTACTGTGTCATTGGGTTAAGTATGGACAATGAAAATAGACAAAACAACAATAAAAAAAAAGTCTAAGTGATTATAGTATTAAAACTGTTACACACAGTAATCTTTCAGCAGTGTGGTAAAATAAAAACTTACAGTATACAGTATGCTTATCTAAAACACTACGCTCCTTTATATTTTATTCATGAGCCTTTTTTTTTTTTTACTGCCGAGACTTTTCTAATGCTGCTTCTAATAACAGATTAGCATTTTCACCCATTTTTGGTCCTCTTTCATACTCAAAATGCAATACAGATGCTAAAAAACCAAAACACATAAGCTCAGCTTTCAAAAATTATATTTCATATATGAACATGAAACAGAATAACAACAAATACTAAAGTGGAAATTGTAACTTTTCTTTTTTTCCTGAAAGTGTACTAGGTTTTCTTGTAGGAGATAAATTTAAAAAAAAAATCACATTAAAATAAATTTTACACAAAAAAATAAAAAGAACGCCACAAATTTAAATGAAAAAGTCAAATTAAGACCTTATTCTTCAGCGTCCTCAAATTGTCCTCTAATATGGTGTACATACAAGCGGACCCATTTGATGGGTGGAACATGATGAGAAGCAGGATTATATACATTTTCACCTCTCTGCACAAGATGATTCAGGGAACGTCTCTCAAACTGAATGACATCTTCAGTGTCTGCAAAATGATAAAGTTAGAATAACTGTATCTTAATTAATGTAAAAGGACGTCCTGCATTATTAGCTCATTTCCTTGGAGAGAAACTCTTCCTGGACAATTTGTTTACATTTAAGCACTTTATTTACAAAAAAAAAAAAAAAAAGATTTTGATTTTCACACATTAAACTTCAGCATGCAGTTTAATGATGCTTACAGTTTTATATATTACATAGACATACATACATAAACACACTACGTTAAATATATGCCCCATTTCACTTATTAGGCTACTTGGTACTGTCCCAAGTTTCGTACATGTAACTTACATTAAATTTTGCAATACATAAATGTCAATTTATAATTAAATATGATTAGGAGAAACAAAAATTAATGTTGATGGATTAATTCCTACACCCCTAAGTTAATTATTAAAATCTTTGTTAGGATATGTTTCAGCAGAATTCAGCTTTCCAAACTGTTTTTGCTCAGTCATGTTCCACAGAGAGTACTGATGGACATGTCAGGCAATAAATATGTAATTAAATGTTTATTTTGGACTTTTGACAAAGCTGTCACTTAACATTTTTATTCTTAAACACTGAAGTTCAGCTTTGACTTTAATCTGTTATGCTGAAAAGTTAACGTCAAGTCATAAAAATTTTAGCCTTTCCAGAACACAAGCATTTTTGATGCATGAAAAATATTGAAAGTTACTTTTGCATCCATGAAATCAGATTCACTAATTGTATTAAGTAGGCCTGGGTAAAAACATTGATTTTCCAATTAATCACTTTTCATGTAAATGATTAGGTATTGATTCTTAAAGTCAAAAGATTGATCTTGTGAATCTCTATCCTGCTCAATTACTATATGCAGATTATTGCTTATCTTTGTTTTTCACATCTGATCCAGCAGATGTTGCTAAAATGCCTGTTAATACTTTCCACAGAAAAAGCACTTTACTACAAGTAACCCTCACTGCAGGATGTGGAATTAGGAGGAGATGAAGCTCAAAGAGACTATGCAAATGCAGATTATGTTACATGGGCGGGTCCGAATACCTAACCCCACCTGTGTACGTGAAACGCCTCTCTGAGCACTGCACCTCACTAATCCCCATCACCCCAACTCCACCAGCCCAAACATCCTGGGCAGTGAATTCCGATGCGACAGTCAAATCTTACAAAATTAAAAATGATTTGGCACCTATAGCAGATGTGTTGCAGACAAGCAGGCTGCATGCCAGGAGCAACCTCACTACAAACCTGTATACAGTATACAGAGCTGCTTAGATTGGTTTTTGAAGCAACAGCCAGCCAGCATTCTAGCATTTCCAATGCGCTGTTCCTTCGCATGACCACATCAATCAGTTTGTATGTTAGCATATCCAATAAATGCTACTTTAAGCACGTAGCTAGCTGTACTGCTAAGGTGAAAAATATTCCAAGTTGCCTTACCAAGCCAGTCTGCTGTACCAAAGTGAGTGTGTGTGGGAAGCAGCTGACATGAAGTAACTGCATAAGCTGTACTGTAAAAAAAAAACATATTAGCGGTGCATGGTTCTTTGTCTTTTATATTAAATTCACATAATGCTGCTGTAAACAAGCATCAGCTCTAGAACCCCGTTTTATAATACTTTCTTTTAGTCAGAGGAAGAACTGTGAATACACATTCTCGAGACTGATTATCATAACTGCTACACATGAGCAACTGAAGATATGTGTAACTTGTAGAATTATAGAAAGGCATGAGTGTTCTCATTATATTTTTAATTTCAACTAATTCAAGATTATTTTAAATGTCCAACAGGGGAATACATTTGGCTAACAGTTTAGTTGAAGGGTGTCTACATGAAGACTCATTGCACGCGAATAGGTTACTGAATAACATTATTTAAGAAAAACAATTTGATAATTTTATAATAATAGTATTCACAAGATAATCCAGAAGTGTTATAATGTATATGCCATTGCATTGTATCAAAACAGGGAGCTCCCCATAATATGTGTGGACTCTGGTGTGGTGATACATGTGTTAGTTAAGTTATGGTAAATTTTAAATGAGAACAGTGCTGTGAAAAAGAAAAAAAAAACAAAAACTAAGGAACAATGATATTTTGTTCCAAATATTGTACATACTGATGTTAACTGTAAACATCATTTGATGCTTATGCATATGAAGTCACTATGTAGACACCCTTCACATAAAGTGTTACGGTATATCAATGTTCTCTATGTATAGTTAAGTAATCTCTAAAAAAAGTCACCATTTTAAATATATCAGTTCACGCTAATTCAGTCAAGATGAAATCAATATGGAATTGAGGCACTGTGAATCTAAATCTAACTGAATTGGGACTTTAGTACCAACCCAGCCCTAGTATTAAGTAATAACATTTCTTCTTTTCATTTTACAACACTGGCCATATATTATAGGCAGTGTTCTTATGATACTGTTGAAAAAAATGCAATTGATTTTTAAAAGTCTCTGATTAGTTTCCATCTTGCTTTCAAGAATAATCGGATTCCTTTTACACTTCTTAAAAATTGTTTAACTGGTGTGCAAAGGGAAAAATAAAACCTTTGAATTTCTAATACCCACACCTAAATCTATGCTTTTCTACTTTTTTTTCCCCTTATTTTCTTTTTGTTTGGGGTCAAACTACTACTTTGAAATGCAGCAGAAGGAGCGTACACAAAGTGATGGCTCTGCTATGTGCATCACTGTAACTTACCTTGAAGCAGTCAGTTAATTTGGAGAGTGTGTTTGAAAGTAGGGAATGAAACTGAAAGAAAATGTTCAAAAGATCAGCTACGACATTATGATCACCTGCCTAATATTATGTAGAACCCCTTCGTGCCATCAACATAGCTCTGACTCGACAAGGCATGGACCCCACAAGACCTCTGAAAGTGTCTTTTGGTATCAGTAACCAAGACATAAGCAGCAGATCCTTTAAGTCCTGCAAATTGTGTATTGAACTTGTTTTTCAGCCCAGTCTTCAGACGTCTGATCAAATTGAGATATGGGGAATGCTGAAGCCAAACCAACACCTTGAACTCTTTGTCATGTCCATCAAAACATTCCTGAAGAATTTTTGACAAAGCTAACTGTCATGAAGGAATAACATTATCATGAATGGGTGCATTTGCTCTGCAACAATCTTTAAGCAGGAAGAGTGCGTCAAAGTAATATCCACATAAATGCCTGGCCCCAAAATTCCCCCGAGCATAACACTGCCTCTGTCGGCTTGACTTCTTCTCATAGTGCTGCCATCTCTCCCCCCTGGTAAATGATGCACATGCACCCAGCTGTCCGCATAATCTTAAAGAAAACACGATTCATCAGGCCAGGCCACCTACTTCCATTCCTCATGGTCTAGTTCCGATTCTCACATGACCACTGTGGGTGCATTTGGCAGTGTACAGGGATCAGCATAGGCACTGACCTCTCTGCAGCTACACAACCACATACACAGCACGTGTGTTCTGAGACCTCTCTCTCTCAGCCAACAGTTTTTCAGCAATATCTTCAACAGTAGCTCTTCTGTGGGATCGGACAATAAGTGCTAGCCTTTGCTCCTCATATATACTAATAAGCCTTAGGCGCTCATAATGCTGTCACTGGTTCACAAATTGTCCTTCCTTGGACCACTTTTGGTAGGTACTAACTACTGCATACCAAGAAGATCACACAAAACACAATCAAACGTCTCTGAGACAATGTGCAAACTGGGTATTAGTAAATGCTGTTTGCAATCAAAAATGCCTAGGTTAAACTGTTGTAACTTTTTCCAAGTACAGTAATCTTATTAATCTTTGCGGAAGTTATTATATGTATATATAATAACATATATATAATAACATATATATATATATATATATATATATATATATATATATATATATATATATATATATATATATATATGATGAGATTAGAGATGCAAAACCAGGATATTTTTACCATATGGCTGACTTTCACTGATCTCTTTCTCCCAGTCCTCTTCTTCAAGTGAGCCATCTACATAAAGGGTAGTGTTAATTTCTGTAAAGGACTCCACATTCTGGTCATCTTCCACCTCAGAACATATAGCCTCATTTCCAGGGTTGACCATGGTATATTTGACCATACTAAACTCTCTGAAAAAGATAAAGATAGGTACTTTGCAAAAAAAAAAAAAAAAAAACTTAAATTAATCATGTCTGCGTCAAGTATTTCTGCCACATGTAATGAAGCATCAAAGCACAGTGACCCAGTTTTTTGTGATGCATTATTCCAGGACCTACTTTGTACTCTTACATACTACTATTAAAAATTTAGAAAAATAAGGATTTTCCTCAGCTGAACAAATATCCTCAATTGAGAAAACTTTACACAGATATACAGTATGTATATAGATACACAGTATATTTTATATATATATATATATATATATATATATATATATATATATATATATATATATAGTACTGTGCAAAAGTTTTAGGCCGGTGTGAAAAAATGCTGTAAACAAAGAATGCTTTCAGAAATATAAATAATGATTGTTTATTTTTATCAATTTACAAAGTGAGCGAACAAAAGAAAAATTTAAATCAAATCAATATTTGGTGTTACTACCTTTTGCCTTCAAACCAGCATCAATTCTTATAGGTACACTTGCACAAAGCCAGGGATTTTGTAGGATTATAGTCAGGTGTATGATCGACTAATTATACCAAACAGGTGCTAATGATCATCAATGTCAAACGTAGGTTGAAACACAGTCATTAACTGAAACAGAAACAGTTGTGTAGGAGGCTTAAAACTGGGTGAGGAACAGCCAAACTCTGCTACCAAGGTGAGGTTGTGGAAGACAGTTTCATGTCATGGCAAGATTGAGCACAGCAACAAAACACAAGGTAGTTATACTGCATAAACAAGGTCTCTCCCAGGCAAAGATTTCAAAGCAGACTGGGGTTTCAAGATGTGCTGTTCAAGCTCTTCTGAAGAAGCACAAAGAAACGGGCAACGTTGAGGATCTTAGACGCAATGGTCGGCCAAGGAAACTTAGTGCAACAGATGAAAGACACATCAAGCTCATTACCCTTCGAAATCGGAAGATGTCCAGTAGTGCCATCAGCTCAGAACTGGCAGAAACCAGTGGGACCCAGGTACACCCATCTACTGTCCAGAGGTGGTCTTCATGGAAGAGTTACAGCCAAAAAGCCATCCCTCCGACGTGGAAACAAGGCCAAGCGACTCAAGTATGCACGAAAACATAGGAACTGGGGGTGCAGAAAAATGGCAGCAGGTGCTCTGGACTGACGAGTGAAAATTTGAAATATTTGACGGTAGCAGAAGGCAGTTTGTTCGTCGAAGGGCTGGAGAGTGGTACAATAATGAGTGTCTGCAGGCAATAGTGAAGCATGGTGGAGGTTCCTTGAACATTTGGGGCTGCATTTCTGCAAATGAAGTTGGAGATTTGGTCATAATTAATGGTGTTCTCAATGCTGAGAAATACAGGGAGATACTTATCCATCATGCAATACCATCAGGGAGGCGTATGATTGGCCCCAAATTTATTCTGCAGCAGGACAACGACCCCAAACATACAGCCAAAGTCATTAAGAACTATCTTCAGCGTAAAGAAGAACAACAAGTCCTGGAAGTGATGGTATGGCCCCCACAGAGCCCTGATCTCAACATCGAGTGTGTCTGGGATTACATGAACAGACAGAAGGATGTGAGGAAGCCTACAGCCACAAAGGATCTGTGGTTAGTTCTCCAAGATGTTTGGAACAACCTACCAGCCGAGATCCTTCAAGTGTACCTAGAAGAATTGATGCTGTTTCGAACACAAAGGGTGGTCACACCAAATACTGATTTGATTTAGATTTCTCTTTTGTTCATTCACTGCAATTTGTTGATTGATGAAAATAAATGATTAATACTTCCATTTTTGAAAGCATTCCTTGTTTACAGCATTTTTTCACACCTGCCTAAAACTTTTGCACAGTACTGTGTGTGTATATATGTGTGTGTGTATATTATATTAGAGGTCAGCCTTGCAAAGGGTCAGACTATTGTGTCACATTGCACAGTCCTTTGATGCCTTACTGTGTATCATTTTCATTAGACATCCCACCCCAAACAACAAAAGAATAAATACTTGCAGTACTCACTGTAGAACTTGACAATTCCATATCAAAGGGGCAAATTAGCATAAACCATCGTCTCATTTCAGAAATATTTATTGTTGATAGAGAACAGGTAAAAGAACTAAAAGATGACTTAAGTCACCTGATAACAGCTCTACTGAATAGTTTGGTTTTCAAGCTGTCTGTGCAGTTTTATTTTTTAAGCGACTTCGGTATATATTTGTAGCAAGGCGATTCTGGAAAACAGTGGAAAATATGTTAAATTCATAAAACATTTTATGTTAAAGATCATCAGGAAGTTCTTCCACATATGTTGTACACCAGATTACTTTGTTTTTACTGTAAACTGAACCTAGTGTGAATGCTCATGAGTGGACTCTGTGAAGAACTGTAATAATAATGCATGTTATTTATATGGGGCTTTTCTTATCATTGTTCAGTGATGTTCCATGCCCCTTAATTAGATTAAGCAGGGTGGAGAATGATGTAGGCTCACTCTCCAGTACTAGTGGTGGAGAATTACAGTCTGGTTGGACCTCCGCATACATGTATGCTCTTACAGATTTACAGAACTGGATTTGGTGGTTTGAGCATCCAGGGAAAATGCTGGCATAATGCGTTTCTGGCTCGGTTCAAATAGAGGAGGTCCATGGCTTGCTGGGCAGATTTCTGCTGCCAGAAAGAAGTGAATAAAGCTGTTCTTGGCTGGTAAGTCTGGCCTGACCTACAGTTCCTTTTTTTTTTTTTTTATCGAAAATGCCTACTAAAAAGCGACGAGCTCTCTTTCACAAGCAGGCTGGGTAACAGACGATCGATAAATATTAATCAGCATTTCATGGTGGAAAATAGCCTACACATTTAAAAACTACAGTTTGAAAAACCATGGCAATGTATCAGAAAACGGTTTCTGTTCGTAATAGTTATAAAGTCTTGCACGCACATAAGTTAAGATGTAGTAACTACTGTACTCCGAAACCAGAATAGCGTGCACACATATATGAACAGCTGCTCGCTATTCAAAATCGACTGTGAAGCTTTGTTGGCAAGTTTTGTAAACTATAACGTACAAAACATTTTCGAGTGGCTTACCCGGTTATATATCAGACCCGGGCCCGCTTTAACTTGCCAAGCGTTGCACTTGTTTCCATCTCTTACTCTTACGACCACAATGGTCGACAGAATTCAAATACGTGCACGATGAAGGGCGTTAAATATCGTATGAAACACGCGTTGTTAGCAGGGATAAAAGTGGAGGCTTTGGTTTGCATGCTATATCTATTATGAACCTCAATAAAGAACGTAAATTGATAAACAGTGCGCCGTCGTATGAGCTGGTCTGTAGTTGATTGATATCGAACTTCGGCTATTGTGTGCTAAATGGAAGACACTTTACAGAAGTTGGCCAGTCGCTTACCTCTGTTTCTCCACAAATATTTACTTCTTCAAACTTTCTTTCTGCATAAAAGACCTTAATCAACAGAAAACATAGCAGTGCGTGAACCTAAACGTCTGGTTTCATAAAAGTTTACAGATGTTCTTCACCACACCCTACTCCAAGAACACAGCACGTAAACTCCAAGACTGAAATAACAGCGCCAAGGCCGAAATGGCCGAAGTTAGTTTAAATTGCGCATGCGTCCAACACCATCGAAGACTCCCGCTTCTTTGCTCAGATCTCGTAGAGGAATATAACCCCGCCCCCTTCTCACTGCGGCGTGGGTACTTCGCAATTTACGTATGTGTATCTTTTCTGTTTTGGGCGTGGTACCGTTTTAATAAGAAATAAGGCATATAATTGTTTTCGTCTATGGGTATTATGTTTTAAAATTGTACCCCAATCAAAATCAAACCATAATGATTTATTTAGCAGGATTTCAAACTTGTTGACACTTTGGAACAGTGCTACGCATGATGAGACTGAAATCGTTATGTAAGGTAAGAGGCTGCCTGTCGTACTACGTTTGGCATTTATGATGAGATTAGTGAAAGTGAACGCAAATTCTCTTTGTTAAAAGGACTAATTTACATGCAAAACATCAAATCGAAAATGTATATTTAAATTAAAAAGTAAAAAAGTCTGTCATTTTGTATACCGCTTTGACCTGAATATGGTCACATGATGCTGGTGCCTATCCCCGCTGGCATAGGGCACAAGGCAGGAGCAAACCCTGTCCATCGCATGGACAACACACACACACACACATAGATGCACACTCCAGCCACACACTAGTGACAATTTAGTGTCACCAAACCACTTAACCTGCATGTTTTTGTGTTGTGGGAGGAAACCGGGGAGAAAAAGCAAATTCCACGCAGGGAGGACGGGAACCCCGGTGTCCAACTGTCTCAGTGTGCCACCCCTAAGTAAAAAAGTGTTTTGTTTTTTTTTCGTTTTTTTTTTCCAAAGCAAGACCAGGGGATAATTTGGTGTAGTTCAGTCATAAGCCATAAAGAGTATAATTTTGAATTTTACTTAAAAATGTTATACCATTTACTTATATAGTATTGTATTGTATCTTTCAAATATAATTTGTAATTGCACAATTGATAAAATGATAGACGCACAAGACAGGCATTATTATGTAATTAAGAATATGAGAAGATTATAATTAGTATAACTAAGAAAGGCTACATCAGTGCTCCATCTACAAAAGGAAAAAAGTGAAAGCCAGTGAAAAATAAAAGCAAGTTTCTAATAATTTTGATCCAGTGTAACAAGGGTAAAAAATACAGTTCGCTAAATACAGCTCATAATATTTAATTTGTGTGTTTTCTTTAGGATTATTTTGATAGATTTAACTTTTAAGTGAATAAAGTGTGTGCCCAGAGCTCATACAGTAAAGTTAGCTTTAACACATGGATCATAAGGGAGTTGCACAACTAGTGACTCATAGGATGTTTTTCAGAAGACAGGATACAAGTTTTAAAGTGCATGCAAATAGATTAACGAATTCTGGGAAGAAAAATGTAAAAGTAAATATTAAGAGTGATTTTATTTTAGTGATATATGTGTTTCAGCTCAGAAAAACTAACCAGTGTGTTGTAAGAAGGCGTGAAATAGGGACTTTGCAAGTCAACATGTTCCTTATAATTAACTAAAAGTAGCCTCACTGACAACAAACCAGATCATGGGAATTTATCAGTTGTCGAGTTTCAGCTGATGTAAAATCTTGCATCTATCAACAGCACCTTGTAAAGGAAAAGTTTTTTAAAGCATTTTAAGAGACATCACAACTGCCTGAGAGAGATGACAAGCATGACATCGACAAACTGTTCTGTCACTCACAAGCATTACATCACACTTAAGATGAAAAAATACTGCAACAACGAAAAGCTGTTACACACAGTTTGCTGTGTCTCTGGTTTGAACAGTTCAGGTTGTTATCTTATGCCTAACATTTACACTCATTTTTTCTGCCAATAAAATATAAGTAATGATTGAAATAAAATTTTTTGGCTTCTGTTAGAGTATTTTTACAGCCCTTTCATAGATAGCTATCTGGGAATGGAGTGCAGCTCTTTACCTTTGCTAAGGTATTCTGGACCATTCACACTAGCAAAATTCTCTTAGTGGCTGTGGTTTTTAAGCTGTTTATGTACAGTTGTAAAAACCCTTTGGCTTAAGTGAACTTCAACTAATCAAGCAGCTCTCGGGGAATATGGAGTCAAATGAATCGCCATATGAATTCATTCAAAAGGTAGGATTTATTCACTACTTTTAAAGTTATTTAGAAAACACGTTTTTGCAAGTTGTGTCATGGCATTTTTTATAAATGATCACGTATGAGGTATATACAGGGAGATCCATACAGCATATTTTAATTGAGGCTCAGCATGAAGTTTTTTATACCTAAAGGCACATCATAGTACCAGAAAGATAATATATCCAGTATATTTTATTTAGTGTGCATTTTAGCGGCATGATGAGAGCAGGACCAGTGTAATATGGTATAAGCATAGTAAAGGGTTTCTACTTGTAGTGAAGAAAAAATAACCAAAAGACATTTAAATATTGACATAATTGTGTTGAATGTTTCTACTTGCTCAGTTCTTCAAACTCATAAACAAGAAGGGCTTTATGCTAGGTTCAGTTAGAAAAATCATTGAGATATGTAAGGGGTTTTGATGTGAAACCTTAAGCCAAGTTTTATCTTTACTTTGTAAAAAGCGGACTTTCACAGAAACTTAGAATGTCTCTCCCCAGGAATGCACATCTGCTTAAAATAAAGTGTTCAAACGGGTTCCTCTTTACTGCAAGCTGTGCAAATTACAAGAAGCTCTTTATCAATGTGTCTAGGAAGGTAATTTTACAAGAAATGGAGGAAAGGTTAACATCTTTATTACTTGTCACCATCCAGACATACATTTTAAAAAATAATGAACAACTAGAAGGATAACGGGTTTCTTATAAAATGCTTTTCTATCAAGGAGAAAGTAACAATTAGATGAGACGCCTACCATCATGAGGTTGATCTGTTGCAGTCATTTTGTGTACCTTACCATAAGACCTCATCCAGTTTTCTTTATTTACTTGTATGTAAAGATAAAGGGAATTGTTACGATATTTACTGGTAGCAATATACACTTTTGCCTTAGTTCAAACATGCATTGATTTATTATTTAATGTGCATTGAACTCATAATTTGTCAATGGGAAACGTTATATAAATGGGACAAAATTGAATACAGTACTTACCTGCTTTTTATGAATCCATCACAATTAAAATATTTAGCAATTTTCTAATAAAACAGACAAATATGAATGATAGTAATCTTATTGTTTCTTAAACCAGTTATTGTTCCATTTGTGTCAACTTTGAACATAGTGAGATATATCCAAAACAAGTACCTTCACTCTAGAGAAGAAGGAAAAAAAAAAAAAAAACACCACCACCTCCTTTTTTGCCCGTCAGGCAACACTGATTCCTGGGGTTTATGCAAACTGGTTCTCTGAAAAAATATGGTTATGTTTTGGAGTATAACTGATCAACCTTGCTTGGCCACCCTCTCTTTTACTCTTCAAATCCAAAGCAGGATTTCCTTGTTCCAATACTCGTTCAAGTAGCACCACTGGTCAGGAGTTATTGAACCTTGAGTGGGATGCCAGTCCATATATAATTACACATATGGAACATACTCATGATAGACCAGTTTAGAGTCAGCAATTAACCAAACTTCTGTGTCTTTTGAATGTAGGAAGACACCAGAGTAGCCCGTGAAAATACATATGAACATGGAAAAAATGTATTGACAGTATCTGAACAGAGATTTAAACCTAGAATACTGGAACGGTGAGGCAGTAGGTCTAACTAATGCATATGGCAATACAAATAGGACTATGTCTGCAATTACTAGGTTCCTCCACCAGCAGTCATTTTGTATTACACTGATAAAAAAAATGTGACGATTCACACTTAATATTTTCAATCTGAACCAATATAATTCTTTTTAGCTTATTGATCCCACAATTTTTAAGTTGAGGCAAATCATTTAGAGTGATTGGGTGCAATTCACTTGTTTTTTTTTACTGAAGTAAATCTATTTTTTAAGTTGTTCTTTTTTGGCAGTTGGAAAGCCATCAAACTGGAAAGTTCGACCAAAAGAATATACAAATGGCCCCTTAAACACAGTACATGAACAACCTAAAATATTAAGTTAAATGAAATAGGATTTTTACATTTACTCCCTCCACCATAACTTAATTTGGTACAAGCAAATTTTTTTACTTTGATTGAGATCTGAAACCAAATATTTCAAGCTCCAACACTAAATGACTAATCTTAAGTTGCTTGAAAGAGAAACTTTACATGGAACGGACAACATCAATGTTATACTTTTTACAGTGATAGTTGTCTATATCATATTAAACAAGAAAATACCAGATGTACATTTATTACAATGAATAAAAAATGCTCCTGATTCCTTTCCCCAAAATGTATCAAAATCTTTGATCCCTCAATACATCTTCCTAGTGTTGTGCTTAGCTGTTTTTAAGTGGATAGAAGCCAAACCTGCTTCAGTCTGAGTTCATGTAACTCTGCATTAGGTAGTGGGATTAAATAAAAAGAAGCAGCTAGAGTAAAAAGGACTTAAGAGTGTTTAGGGGTAGTTCTTGATAACATTTGGTGGCAGAATGCTTGTAAAATAAAGCTAATTGTGTTATTTATAAAAGTATTTTAGCTTGGACAAAAAGAAGGATCAGCTGTTATTTTCAGTTCTTATGGAAGCAGTATCTCACAGATGATTAAGGACTTGAATCTTGCAAGTTTGTAAATACAGACAATTACACAAAGGCTCGGAATTGTTGGAGATTTCTTTTTGGAGTTTAGGAGTCACATGTTTCAGGAGATACCTGTGTTATTACATGGGACTGATTTAACCAATAAAACATTCAAGAACTGTCCATTTCAATATTAGTCAGGTTTGCACATTCTCCTAATGTTCATGTGGGATTTCCTCCCAGATTGCAAAGAATTGTGTGTTAGGTTGTCTGACCATTTTAAATTAGCTTGGCATAACCAAGTGTGCCCTGCATTGCTGTAGTGAATGGGTTGATTCCCTCCTTTCATACAGAGATGAGGTAAAATGGCTGTCTGCATGGTGTGAAGACAACAATCTATGTCTCAGTGTTGACAAGACAAAAGAGATAATCGTGAACTTCAGAAAATCACATCCTGCGCACATCCCACTCAGCATCAACGATTTAGATTTAGAGACTGTTAGGAGTACCAAGTTCCTTGGTGTGCACATACAGTGCATCCGGAAATTATTCACAGCGTATCACTTTTTCCACATTTTGTTATGTTACAGCCTTATTCCAAAATGGATTACATTCATTTTTTTACTCAGAATTCTACACACAACACCCCATAATGACAACGTGAAAAAAGTTTACTTGAGGTTTTTGCAAATTTATTAAAAATAAAAAATCGAGAAAGCACATGTACATAAGTATTCACAGCCTTTGCCATGAAGTTCAAGATTGAGCTCAGGTGCATCCTGTTTCCCCTAATCATCCTTGAGATGTTTCTGCAGCTTAATTGGAGTCCACCTGTGGTAAATTCAGTTGATTGGAGTCCACCTGTGGTAAATTCAGTTGATTGAACATGATTTGAAAAGGCACACACCTGTCTATATAAGGTCCCACAGTTGACAGTTCATGTCAGAGCACAAACCAAGCATGAATTCAAAGGAATTGTCTCGAGGCACAAATCTGGGGAAGGTTACAGAAATACAGAAAAATTTCTGCTGCTTTGAAGGTCCTAAACAGCACAGTGGCCTCCATCATCCATAAGTGGAAGAAGTTCGAAACCAGCATGACTCCTTCTAGAGCTGGTTGGCCATCTAAACTGAGCGATCGGCGGAGAAGGGCCTTAGTCAGGGAGGTGACCAAGAACCCAATGGTCACTCTGTCAGAGCTCCAGAGGTTCTCTGTGCAGAAAGGAGAACCTTCCAGAAGGACAACCATCTCTGCAGCAATCCACCAATCGGGCCTGTATGGTAGAGTGGCCAGACGGAAGCCACTCCTTAGTAAAAGGTACATGGCAGCCCGCCTGGAGTTTGCCAAAAGGCACCTGAAGGACTCTCAGACCATGAGAAACAAAATTCTCTTGTCTGATGAGACTAAGATTGAACTCTTTGGTGTGAATGCCAGGCATCACGTTTGTAGAAAACCAGGCACCGCTCATCACCAGGCCAATACCATCCCTACAGTGAAGCATGGTGGTGGCAGCATCATGCTGTGGGGATATTTTTCAGCTGTAGGAACTGGGAGACTAGTCAGGATAAAGGGAAAAATGACTGCAGCAATGTACAGAGACATCCTGGATAAAAACCTGCTCCAGAGCGCTCTTGACCTCGGACTGAGGCGACGGTTCATCTTTCAGCAGGACAACGACCCTAAGCACACAGCCAAGATATCAAAGGAGTGGCTTCAGGACAACTCTGTTAATGTCCTTGAGTGGCCCAGCCAGAGCCCAGACTTGAATCCGATTGAACATCTCTGGAGAGATCTTAAAATGGCTTTGCACCAACGCTTCCCATCCAACCTGATGGAGCTTGAGAGGTGCTGCAAAGAGGAATGGGCGAAACTGGCCAAGGATAGGTGTGCCAAGCTTGTGGCATCATATTCAAAAAGACTTAAGGTTGTAATTGCTGCCAAAGGTGCATCGACAAAGTATTGAACAAAGGCTGTGAATACTTATGTACATGTGATTTCTCATTTTTTTTTATTTTTAATAAATTTGCAAAAACCTCAAGTAAACTTTTTTCACGTTGTCATTATGGGGTGTTGTGTGTAGAATTCTGAGAAAAAAAATGAATTTAATCCATTTTGGAATAAGGCTGTAACATAACAAAATGTGGAAAAAGTGATGCGCTGTGAATACTTTCCGGATACACTGTAACTGAAGAACTTGCATGGACACATAACACCTCATGACTAATCAGGAAAGCCCAGCAGAGACTACACTTTCTGAGGTGGCTGAAGCGAGCAAGTCTTCCCCCTTCCATCCTCACCATGTTCTACAGAGGCACAATTGAGAGTGTTCTGACCAGCTGCATCACTGTCTGCTATGGCAACTGCAATATATCCGACTGCAAGCCCCTGCAAAGGATAATAAAGATAGCAGAGAACATTATTGGGGTGCCTCTCCCTTCACTACAGGACATATTTTACAAATGCAGTGTCTGCAAGGCCTGCAGCATTGTGCAGGACCCCTTACACAGACTTTTCACACTTCTGCCATCCAATAGAAGATACTGCAGCATCAAAGCCAGATCTGCTAGGCTGCAGGAGAGTTTTTACCCCCAAGCTGTCTCTCTCCTTAACACCATGCTGCCCCCTGGGATCTTCCACGCTGTTTCAGCCACCTCTAAAAACAGAACTTTTATACATGCAGGCCACTTTCCTGCAAAGACGAGTGTGCATGTAGAAAAGAACTGAAAATCTCATACTGACCTTTAAGTATTTGGACAGTCTTGATATCCTTCTGCTGTGAAACATTCTGACCTGTCATTGTTTACACGTCTTAAACAACTATTATCATACACTGATAATTTCTGTATTATCTATATCTATTATTTATTTATTATATTACATATCTAGATTGCAAATACCATACATTGCATCATTGTTCATATTGCTAACTACACATCAATATTGCTGCTACTTCTTTGTCTTGTCTTTGCACAATGTCTTGTTTGTGTTTTATTTTTAATTTATTATTTGCACATCATGTTGTTACACTGTGCACCCTGAGCTTCACAATTTCATCATAGCTGTATACTTGTATATGGTTGAGATGACAATAAAGTTCACTTTGACTTAGTCCTGCTGGGATAGCTACCAGCACCCTGCAGCCCCTGAACTGGAATCATGGGTTAGAGAAGAGATGGATGTTGCAATGTAATAGCTGTGGTGTATCAAAACAAGAACAATGAGGAAGTAAAAATATAAACTAAATTATAAACTAAATTAGTGTTAAGCTATGGAGGAACTATCTAGGGGATCAAGTGAAAAAACAATCCATAATTTATTACCTGAATTGGACAAACTAGTTCAGCATATATTCAAAAATAACAGTGTTTCTGCTTTTACAATGTGTTTCAGTTGGTCAATTTCATCAGCTATTAACTATTTGCACAAAAAGCTTCTGTCATCTCTTTCTGATCACAATCCACTTTTCCACAGCTGCTTTTTTATGGTTTTTAATATGGCTGCCAAATTCCAGAATAAAAAGTTCTGAATAGATCAGCTTAAGACTTTAACATCCTCTGTTACAACTCAGCTACTTTTTTCCTTCCCTTGTGCTACTAATGTAGTTCCTCTGCTTCGGTTATAGAGGCCATTTTAGGATAGTGGAAAAGGAGGAGAACTGACTGGGAATAGGAGGATTCAACACCCTCTCGCTGTGTATTTTGGCACCACTTCATTACCATTCAGTCCCCTTATTGTGTGTGCACGACCTGGCAGAGTCATGGAAACAGCTCTCAATTATGTACATGCAACTTGTAAATGGTATGGAATAATAGCAAAAATGGAAATGTTAGCCATGTAGTGTTTTGAGCAGAAACTCATAGTATCTTCTGAGAAACAGTAAAAATTTTAAAAACATTTCTTATTGGCTATATTTATACCAGAAGAAATTAACCTTCCTCATAGTGTTTTCAGTAAAAGGCATGTTCCAGCTCTATATTACAAGGTCTGTTAAACATTTTAAACAGAAAGCTTTTGAGTTGGTAAAAATCTAAAAAATAAAGTATATATATATATATATATATATATATATATATGTGTGTGTGTGTGTGTGTGTGTGTGTTCAGTTTTTCCTATCAGCCAGCCAGGATTTTCCTTATGATCACAAATGGAAGAATGAGTAACAACTGTCATCCTTAATAGACCAGAGGTAAGTTTTAGCATTTTTTTTCCTGTCAGGTCTGATTTTATGTAAGCAAAATATCTTTTCAGTGCTGTGTATTATTCAATTCATCCATTTACCTATCTTCTCAATCTGCTTTTTTCTAGTGCAGGATCACTGATAACCCACCATGCCACTTTATACTATAGGCTCACAAAAGGTGAGAAAAGAAGCAGACTCCACAAAGAGAAAAACCTCAGCTGAAAGCTGAATCAATTTCTGTGTCTGTAAGATGGCAACGCTACTTTCTTTCACCATTTCACCCATTAATGTAATCAGATTTTTATTACTTAAGATCAGCATGTCCCTTTAATGCCAAAATTTGTACACTTATAATCTCATTCCAGACCATACATTAATGGTTTCAGCTCTGCAAAGGGGGGTTGGGCAAAAGGGGATGGGGGAACAAACAACAACACAAAAACAGTTTTTCTGTGACAGTTCTTTAATCATGCCAGAAGCAATTCACCATATTTACAGCTCATGATAAGTAACACATCAGATCTACTTGTGTCACTCAGCCATGATTATGAACCAGGGAGACACTGTGACAATACAGTAATAAAGCACCGCTCTAGCCGTGTGTGAGATGAGTGTGTAACAATTGAAGAGTGATTAGGAAAAGGCATTATCACTGTACAGTTTTAGAAAAAGATAATGCACAAGCATTACTTGACTGCAATGGCAGGGCTTTATATCCTAAAAACAGCATTACAATTATGGAGAATGACATTGAAGGATACTATCATAATTGTTGACATACAACAGCCAACAGTAATGGAAAGAGACCATCAGACCATTTTGCAAGTTATATAGTTTTCCTGTTGAATATAATTGTGTTGACATGTTAGACACAGCATGCAATTTTGTCATCTTAAAATGGAGTGGATGAATTTTGTATACTTTTCACCATCTTCTAAATGTGGGTAATGTATTCTGCGTGCCTCATTGTGGATTGGAGGTGTTAGCTTCCTGTCAGGCACTAGTACTTGCTTCTTCTTGTCACCAGTTGGTGAGGAGAGGAGAAACCACACCTTTACTTCTAAATGCCATTTAAATCCTTTAGTATCCTGATCACAGATTCATCAACAGCAAATAGTTAGCACATGCCAACTTGTAGGTTAAAATAGAAGCAAAATATTAGCCTGCATTCCACAATCTTTCCTAGAGGTGTAATTAGAATAAAATGCCATTTTTGCAGTGAAATAGAATAAGGCAGCTCTTCAACAAGCTATATCATCTGTAAAATTGATGTGCTTCCCAAGGAAGAATGGAGATTGGAACTGGAAGTTGTTGGAGCAGTACAGTGATATTGCCTTTGCATAAACCATTTGATTACAAGTCGTTTTTTATCAATATAAATATAAAACACATCCACCAGCTCTAAACAATGAGCTCTGACGTCAGTGCAAAGAATTTACCCTCAAATCACAGAACAAACATCCAGCAAAGGTGCACCATGGCTCCTAAAATAAATAATTAAACAGCATTTTGTACAGCAAGTCTTGATTATTTTTTTTGTAAATATTAAGAAAAAAACTTTGTACAAATTCTTTTTTCATTTCTTATGCTTAAACAATACATTGCTTCTAAAACCAAATAAAAAGACATACTGGATAACTTTACCTTTAGCTTCTCACAAACTGTAAAAAAGGCATTGCTTTACAGATTAAGATTTTTTTTTCAGTGACAAGTGGCACATGAATACAAATTGTGACTATTTTATATACACAATTTACAATTTCTGAAAACTCATCCTACTTGTGTATATTTTGTATGTAAATAAATACACATTAGCCTTGGAATGTGGCAAAGATGGGAAGGGGGGAAGGAAATCAAATTTACTACAGCCGTGACACATTAAATAAAAGGCACCAAAAGCAGTAGATAAAGATAACAGTGGCACCCCTCTCCCAAAAAGTGCACTGAAGGCAAAATAAAATGTAACAATTTTTCCAGACCCTGTCAGTGCAACTAGGCTGCATATGCAGTTGAACCCTGCATGAGGGGAAAAAAAAAGTAGGGAAGGGAAATTAAAATTTTAACATTCATGAAATTTACATTAACTGGTCATGACAGCAACAAGAGATTTCTCAATCCCATTGAGGCAGCTCTTAAAGGTTATGGAGAGCTACTCTCCAACCTGATTTTGCCAATGTGTCTCACTGACTGGCATTGTGCATGACCACTCATAGTCTCGTACATCTTCCCTTTGCAGTTCTGGTTACTAGTAACAGATTATTCTTTAATCTGCAGGCACCAAAGTAACTGTGTGAGTGTTGGGTTGAGCCCTGTTATCATACTATTATCAAACTCCAAGAAAAAGGCACATAAAAATATTTAGTGCCCTCTCTTGTGAATATCTAAGGACACAAAGCAAATAGTGCTTGTTATTAAATTCATATGTGCACGGATGCCTTACTCTGCCCATTTAAATAGAAAGACTACCTGCCAGTGGATAGAAGAGAAAGTGTATACCATCACATGTGGACAAAGAGGGAAAAGGTAGAGGCACTGCCTCACTTCCCATTTCCTATGATTCAAGTCTGATGAATAAGTAACAGAAAACCAAAAACAGAAATTTATGTTACACATAATAATAATTACTATAAAGAGGAGCTCCACATCCAACATTCTCCTTTGCTTTGCATAAGCTGGTCTTTTGTTGGTGCAATTAGGAGGAATTTCCTTAGCATTTTCTAGTAAAAGTGGCACTTGCACACATCAGTCATTGCTGCTGAAGGCCAGAGGATGTTGCAGAAGCAAGCAGCTTTTCAAAGGTTTCATATCCAGCTTTAAGATGTCCTTTGTGTTCTTTTTTTACCCATTATTACATGGAGTAAATATAACCTGAAAGGATTTCTTTTGCTAGGAATCAGCATTTGTAGTTGGATAGTTGCCATTCCTAGTATAACCAATAGAATTACAGTAAATCTTCCATACGTTGCAGTTCATTTACAATAGCTCTCTATGAAAAAATAGACTTTCAATAATATTTCTGAAATCTGTCACTCTAAAATAAATTAGTACTCATTTCTCCAGTATCTTCTGTAAGTCTTCATAGATAAACACAAACATTTTGTATACATTCACATTAACCGTAGTGTTAGTAGGTCATTTGTGTGCTTCTTGGGCTTCTGCCAAGGAGATTGACAGAATCAAGAACCAAATGGACATATGCACACCGACACTTAGGTTGGAAAGAAAATCCTGGACATCACGCCCCTAACATCTAACGGCCACTTGATTTTCACAGCAAATATGGCAGTTGAACACAGGAATTGTGCAAGAATCACATTAATGAGTGCTGTACAAGTGCACATGAATTTTGGGCACCCTACAAAGATGCAACAACATAGCATTTCATGGGACTGAGGGATTGTTGAGGATGCCCCGTTTTGCAGTCCAAAAGGCCCTTTCCTATATAGAAAGGAAGAACCATCAGTATAGACAATATGGTGGGATTCCAGTTTGTTGTTTTTATTAGGGTGCCTAGTTTCTCTTGAAATCATCTGTCAGCTAACAATCTTCAAAACAAGACTGCTTGTATTGTGAAGCTGTATTGATATTACAATTTAGTTTCAGTCTTTGTAGTCCAAATAAAATTATCTGAAATTCTTTTAATAGCCTTGATAAAACAATGGTGTTGAATTTGGTCATTGTTTTCTGTGAATAAGAGAGCTTTTCCTCAGTATTATTTAAGCCAAATAATTACATTTCATTATAGAATGGGGATTTTCAATTTTAATGGCTGTGATGGTTAATATGTTTCATTAGACATATTCATCTGGTGGCTGTATTTCTGTCTTGTTTTTAAATGTAATTCTTTCTCAACTTTGAGGAGGAGCTTTTTTCTGCACCCTCACTGTGTGCCCACCTTTGCCATTCTAACAATTAACTATAAAAGCAGAGGTAGACCTTTAATTTAAATTGCCCTAGTTATGACAACTCTTGCGCTACATTATTATGAACCATACTGTATTTTTTTTTCTTTCTTTAAGATTTCACCCAAAAAACAGAAAAAGTGCACATTATATATAAACACCTTGGTGATTCACAGACTACAACGGGTTGCACCAGAATCCTTGTAAACACACAAAGAGACAGCCGCTGTGGAAGGAAAGTTATGGCGGCAAGTTGGGCCCTGGCCATTACCAGCTGGAAGCATCTTGTCTACCTCCAATGAGGTCTCCTAATTTTTAATTTCCAGTATGGACGGATTATGGTCCAGGATTGCCAAGATGATCTTGTCCATGTATTGACGTAGGCGAAAGTTAATTTCTTCTTGTTCCTTCAGAGCCTCCATCAGCTACAAGAAACCATTGGATAAAACAAGTAAGACAAGTGTTAGAAGCAGAGAAGCTACTTTGTCCATAACCATGTGCTTTACTGAAACTGCAGATTAAGGTAGCCCTTAGTCTGAGGCAGTGATGGATCTTTACCTCATCCCGTGATGCATTGTCTATTTCTGCAGCTAGGGACTGAGCTTTGGTTTGAGTTGCAAAGAGATTCTTGGCTTCATACAGACTGAGGCTGAGAATCTGTCCATTCAAGTCGTCATTCTGCTCCCGAAGCTTTTGGTTCTCCTACAGAGCATAGACAAAATTGTAAATTTTTAAGAAATAAATGACTTGGTTAATTTTTTGGTAGTACACTTATCACCATGCTATACAAAACAGACATGGAGAGTAAGTGTTACAACATGACCATTTGTGGATACAGTAGGACAGCACAAGATGAAGGTAGCTAGGCTTGTTGACATTACACCAAATATGGCATTATGAAACAGAAAAAAATCATTTTAATGCATGCTGTACAAGTGCAGAGAATTGTGTAGGTACTGTTATCTGCCTTCAGCTCACTCTAGAATCCTTCCACTGCTCTTTCATTTAATTCCCCTCAAGTCTTTGTCTCCTTATTCACTTCAAAGGCTTCTGACATCAGTAACAGTTCAAGACTTCTTAAGATATGTTCAAACATCCCACATCCTGTTTCTGCCACTTCCTTCTTCTCTCTTACAAATGACGCTGACAGTTCTCATTTCCTCAGTAACCACAGGCTCAACAATTGTGTATTACACTATGTTACATGTAAGTGTATCTCTGTAAGTCCATCTTACTTAATCATATTTTGCTCTTTTTCCTTTTGAACTGTTTATGGTGCACTTGACCCTTTCTTGTAGTCTTGACGAACGTCTCAAGAACCTTATTCACAAAAACAATTTTCTCAACTTTGCTGCTACAATTATTATTTACTCCTTTTAATCATTCATAACAAAAGTACTGCAATACATGGTTCTGCAAACAGTTCCCGTTGTTTCTTATATTTAATATTAATCTTAAGTTGTTCCATATAAATACAGTACAGAAGTTAAGTAATATGACATTTTAGCATAAGTTTCAGTAAAACAAAATTTTAAAAGGTCTGTTCAGTCAGAACAAGTGATCCCATATATCATTGAAACAATTACATTATGTAATCATAACACATGATAAAACACCCACCCTTGCCCAAAACAGACAGCAAAGCTTTAATAAAATGAGATAAAAAATAGAAAAGGAGATTAGCAGAGATTGAAGGAGAAGCACAGCAAACGTTAATACAGAATAACATTAATAAAATCTTGCAAAAGTCTGCACAGTTCCATGTAAGGAAAATTATATTTTTTTCTAGCTTTAGATAATTTTAAATGTAATTTTCCTATTGAATTATGTAGGGTGCAGCACGATTCTTCCAATTGAGGAGAATTAGTTGAGGCACTAACAATCTCAGATAGGAAATAACGGTCAATTTATCACCAGATAGTCTAATTCATCTGGAATAACCCCAAACACTGCTGTTAAAAGGATATGTATTGATCCTAAATCCTACACTATTTGATATATTAGGAAAAAAAATCCTTTTCCCAGAATGGTTTTGATTTTAGACCCAAAACATGTGTCTGAGTGATGCCAGAGCTGCAAGGCATTGTACACAATTAGGTTACAATCTCTGATAATGTTAGATTTAGAAATGTATGTTTAGTGAATGGTTTTCAGGTGAATTACTGTAAAGTATTATGGAAAAAACAATCTTTTTTTCAATGTATGGACAATTTACAATGTATTTAAATGCTTTAAAAATTTGTATCTTTTCCAGATTTTCCCAACTGAAAACATAACTGTGTCCTTTTTAGAAATACAAAAACACGTATTTTATTGTCAATGAGAGAAGGATCAAAATAAGAAAGGTTCTTTCTGAGCAGACTTTTTTTGTAGTTAGTCTTTACATTTGAAGCCATCATTCTTCTTTCCTGTGGCCTTTACATTCCTTTCACATCACTTACACGTACCTTTCTGTACAACCTGTAGTTTATAACATTTTTTTGAAGCCTTCACTGCTCTTCCCTATACCGGAGACATTCCTTCAGCTCCCTCTCTGTTGACTCTTATTTTCCTTTTTATCCTTCAAACAGACACACCAACCAGCTTCTTCCCTCTGCTATAACTACAAGTCTCTGGAGTGAGCCACCTGTATTGAAGTCCCTTCCTCCAAGTGCACTCTGACAGCCCTCCAACTGCCCATTATAGACAGCCTTCTTGCTCTTCTCCCCACCGTAGCCTAATCACAGCTGCAGGCTAATAAGGTATAATGGGCAAAACAGTAAAAAAAAAATATCCTCATTCTACTCATCTGAAAGCTTTTTCTGCATCTAGAGACACTAATTGATCATTTGATGATAGTTATCACCCTTTAATGAACCCAGTTTGTTCTTCTAATATTAGTGTGAAAAGCATTCTCTCAATTATTTTCTTTTTTTATTGAAAAATAGCATGCAGGATATCTAACAATCTGGTTTCCATAGTCATTGTTTTATGAGACTGCCTTACTTTAAATAGAAAAGGGTATAGTTCTGCTTAGGTTGCATTCCCCACAACCTTATCCTTTATAGGCTTTTTAACAGCTTTTGATGTAGTTAATCATGCTCTGACAGTTTTTTCCCTCAGTCAAACATCTATATATATAATTCACTAAGGCAAGACAACCATGGAAACCACGCCGGAAGTGGCGTGGATTCACTAAGCCGCCGACAAGTGAGACACCTATGACGCACGCAGGAAGGAGCCACGCCCACCAACTCCAAGACCATTGGATACGGCGACGACTCACAGAGCCACGCCCACCATCTCGGACGCGACGACACAGAAAAACCAGCGTCATTTATATTCGTCTGTCGTAGAGGTCACATGCAGCTCCGACCCACGTTGACTGTTAATAGAGGCAGGTTTCTCGCGGAGGTGAATCGCCATATGCAGCATGTAAAACTGTTTGCGAGGGGTATCCCATGGGATCCTTAAAACATTCCTTTACAACTGAGGTTAAAACACAATGAAGGAAGCAGTCTTTAAAAACCAATATGCCCTGTGCCTCTGTTTCATTACCGTCTCACCTGCTTCACCAATGCAGGCCCTGCAGCAGTCGAGACGCTCTCTCGGCAGCTGACCTTCTCTGTGCCTGACCGGTTCACACAGAGGCACCACATGAGCAAGCGGTGTGTATGCTTCGAGAACGAGGGTGGACGCGACAGGACTATCTAAGAAAAGGCATGCTTGTCACGGATGTAAACCGCTGTATGCAGCGTGTAAAACAATTTGTCGCGAATGTGAATTGCTGTATGCAGCTTGTAAAACGCTGTATTGTATGTTGCCCTCTCCAGAGTTGGATCTTTTCATTCACCTACAGTTTTATACACAATGAAGTGAGCAGTCTTTAAAAACCGAGTTTTTGTTTACAACACACGACCGCGTGCACCATAGCAAACTGTTTTACACGCTACATACAGCAATTCGCATCCGCAACAAACATGCGTCGTCTTAGATGCTCCTGCACTTTGTACTCACCCCTCCTCCCACCTCGCTGCTACCGTGGTTGGGTGTCTTGGTGGATTATATATAGAAAGGCAGCCAAAACCGCAGAGCAATAAAAAGTCTACGTGAGTCACAGCTGCATCTGGACTGTGCAAAGACGACAACGACTTGAGTGACGAGTTGGAGGTGGGCACATGAGCAGGCAGTGCATACTGGACAAGAAATCAGCAGACTAACATGACGGAGGGAGCGAGTGGATGTCCTTCTCCTCTCCTCCCATTCCACCCTCCACACCTGGTTCGTTCCGTGCATTGTTACAATTTTGCTTTTCTTGCTGATTTATTACATTACCGATTTTTCAAATGTTAATTTTCTCCCTGTGCTTAAAAATTATTAAAAAACCGGCCTGATTATGCGGCGTATGGTACGCCGCGGATTGGCTAGTATCCTAATATTTTATCTTATTGTCAATCCCATTTTCTCTCAACAAAGGCCTAGTCAGTTATATCTTTTCCCAATGTCCAGATTGGATTTTAATTATCTTTAATACCCATTTTTCAGCTTAGATTTACAATTGCGTCTTTGCTATTTTCTTATGGATAAATGACCATTATTTAAAATAACACCAGTCTCTTGTACATACCTTCTGTTTGTAACAAACACATTGCTTTCACAAAACACTGTACCTTGTAACACCCTCTCAGATGCCTTTACCCATAAGTAACAATTTGAAACCTAGAGGTTTTGGTAAGCCAAGTTAACATTTAGCAATAAATCAAAATGAAATGTAGTTGTGCTTTCAGATATCTGAAACTCAAATTAAAACCTCATTAAAGTAAGGTCATTTACATTTTAAGACACTTTCAATACAATTTGAGAAAAACCAACAGCCATACCACATGCACTTCAGAACAGTTAATCCATCTGAGGCTAAGCATGTTTGGGCCCTGCAAGTAATTGGATGGTATACCATCTAGGAAAAGCTTGGATTTTTGCTGGAAGAGGTGTTGGTGAGGCCAGCAGGGGCACTCACCCTGTGGTGTGTAAGGATCCTGTTGCCCCAGTACAGTAATAGGGACACTGTACTGAAAAAATTGAAATCTCAAAGGAGATGTAAAACTGAGGTCCTGACTCTTTTTGGTCATAAAAGATACCTGAGCATCTTTAGCAAATAGAAGTATTTCCCGATGTCCTGGCGTCCATCATGGCCTGGTCATATTTGGCGCCTAATCATTTCATGTCTTGAATTAGCTAACTGTCCATCTCTCTCTCTCACATCTGAAATCCTTTGAAACAGACATATAGCATAATCAGATATCAAATTTCAGATATCAAATTATGGATATCTGATTATTCATCTATTTTAAGATATTTTAAATTAATTTTGGAAGATCCCCAAATGTTTAATTGGCTTACCATAAAATACAACTTTGGATAACACTCTCTCCTTTATTTCTTCATTTATCCACTTCTATCTCTTCATTTTCATCAACACTGTAACAGTCCAAGAGTTCCTCACTATGTATTTAGCTAAATAGGCTTTTGCTGGTCCATGGTAAGGACAGTAGCAACTACCTTATGCATCCAGGTGATACAGAATGTTTGGTAGATGAATGTATTCAGTCCCTGAGGACGTCACTCATTAGTCTCATTCTTTTCACTGGCTTCTAATCTGTATTTCAAACCTTCTGTCCTGATCTAGAGGACTCTATGCAATTATGCTTCCTCCAGATATCCCTACTTTTATCTTCAGTCTACCTGCTTTCTTTACATGAACTAAATATACACAATTTTTCCTCAGTTCTTGCTTCCAAAACGTGGAATGAACTTCACATTAACATGTGAGCAACTGTCTCCTGAAGATTCTTTCCTTCACAGAGCTTTTCAGGACACCTAAAGCTTTCTCTGCATTTACATCTTATTCTGACCTGGTCATATGTCCACTAACTGTTCTTTTGTTTATCATCTAGTGTTAAGACTACCTTCTTATGATCTGCCTTGAATTTAATCATATAACCATTTTCTAAGAGGGGGTATTCGATGTTCAAGGCACTATGGAAATTGTAAGCAGTTAAAATATACTTTTAATAAGAAAATAAGGTCAATTCAAAGAAACCATCTTTTAAAAATTGTTAATAGTACAGAATGTAGAAATAAAATTCATTTCAAATATTGAAAACAGATACATTTAGTTACACAAAACCAAAGGTTACTGCTATAAAATACCTTTCATCAATAGTCACTTCAATAGTTTGTTGAACTAATAAAACAGGAAGGACATAATTTTAAATCCTCCTAATATATTTTCTTTAAATTAGCAAAATTAAAACTTTTCTTAAAAATGGAGAAGAATAAACTGTGTGGTTACTGAAACCTCAGGTGATTTCAATGCTGCAAGGCCAAACAGAAAAATAATTATGTTGAGGGAGAAACAAAAGAGCAACAGGAACAGATTCTTGGCTGCCAACAGCTCAATGCTGTCAAAACGATGCCTAAAACAGCTAAGGGCAGCAATCAAGCTGAAACTTTGGTGGAAGGACGCCAGACCTTTATATGATGAAGCCAAGCTTTACAGAAGAGTGTGAGAGAGTGCACAATGGAGTTATAGGTCTTTTTCTGCACAGGGTTAACTACAGCCATTTTCACTCCACAGTAGCTTCCAGGCAAATTAAAAAGTATGCATAAATTTTAAAGCAGAACACAAAAATATCAAAAGTCCATAGTAAAACCCTATTTAAGAAAAACTATCACATGTAATTTATATGGTAAAACACAAATACACATGGAGGTACACATACATTTGATTAAATTTAGAAACTATTAAGACCACTGCACTTTCTGCACACTTTTGTAGATATAAATGGATAATTATGTCAATTTATCTAACAATATACACTCAATAACACAATGACAAAATGAAAACATTTTCAGAAATGTTAGCAAAATTATTAAAAATCAAAAATTGAAATCTCTTATTCATATAACGTTTCAGTCCCTTAATTCAGAACTGGGTAAGTCTCTATACGCTATGCCCATGTGAATTGGGCAGTTTATCCCATTCTTCCTGGCATATCCTCTCAATCCCCTTTAGGCTGGTTGGAAATATCTGTAAACTGCCATCTTTAGGTCTCTTCACAGATATTCTATGGAGTTTAACTCTGGGCCACTCAAGTACAGTCACTCCTGAAGTCACTCCAACATTGTCTTGGCTGTAAGCTATGGAACATTATCATCCTGTCACCCAAGTCTGAGGTTGCATGCATTCTAGTTCCTTTAAGGACCTCTCTGTATTTGGCGCTATTCATCCTTTCCTCAGTTCTGACCCCCCGTGCTGTCCCTGCTACTGAGAAGCACCACTATAGTATGATGCTGCAACCACCATGCTTCATTGGGGGATGGAATTAGACAAATGATGAGCAGTGCCTGGTACTTCTGCAGATGTAGTGCTTAGTTTTCTGCCCAACGAGCTCACTTCTTGTCTCATCAGACCAGAAAATATTTTCACATATGCTCTCAAGAGTCCTTTAAATACCATTTGGCAAACTCCAAGCTGAAGTTAGTCACCCTACTATTAATGCCTGAAGGATGGAGTAGTGCGGAGATGGTTGTCCTTCTGATAGGTTCTTCCCATCCCATCCGAGGAATTCTGAAGCTTTGTTAGGGTGACCATTGGGTTCTTGATTACCTCCTTGACCAAGGCCATTCTTGTTTAGTTACTCAGTGCCCCGATTTATGTCTCACTGCAATTTTATTATGGAGGTCTACAGAGTGTTCCTTGGATTTCATGGCTTGGTTTTTGTCCTGGCATGCAGTGTCATAGTTTTCCAAACTATCTCCAATCAATTAAATATGCCACAGGTGAACTCTAATCAAGTTCTAGACACATCTCAACTATAATTAAAACATACAGGATATACCTGACCAAAATTTGGAATACAATAGCAAATGGTGTGAATACGTATAGAAATGAGAGAATTCAGTTTATGATTTTTAATAAATTTGCAAGTGCATCTGAAAACATTTTTATTTTGTCATTATGTGTCAAGTGTAAACTTAATGGCAAATGTATCCATTTGAAATTAAATCCACATCACAATAAAGTGTGCAGAATGTGAAGGAGTCTGAACACTTTCTGAATCCACTGTGTGTACACACACACACACACACACACACACACACACATACACATACACATACACATACATACATACATACAGTACAGGCCAAAAGTTTGGACACACTTCCTCATTCAATATGTTTTCTTTATTTTCATGACCATTTACATTGATAGATTCTCACTGAAGGCATCAAAACTATGAATGAACACATGTGGAGTTATGTACTTAACAAAAAAAGGTGAAATAACTGAAAACATGTTTTATATTCTAGTTTCTTCAAAATAGCCACCCTTTGCTCTGAGTACTGCTTTGCACACTCTTGGCATTCTCTCGATGAGCTTCAACAGGTATTCACCTGAAATTGTTTTCACTTCACAGGTGTGCCTCATCAGGGTTATTTAGTGGAATTTCTTGCTTTATCAATGGGGTTGGGACCAGCAGTTGTGTTGTGCAGAAGTCAGGTTAGTTGGACGATCATTTATTTTTCAACAGGACAATGACCCCAAACACACCTCCAGGTTGTGTAAGGGCTATTTGACCAAGAAGGAGAGTGATGGAGTGCTGTAAATGGTCATGAAAATAAAGAAAACACATTGAATGAGGAGGTGTGTCCAAACATTTGGCCTGTACTGTGTGTATATATATATATATATATATATATATATATATATATATATATATATATATATATATATATATAGGTGGCATAAAAAGCTTCCAGGTCATGAGGGGGTAACCGTCCTGGATAAAAAGAGGGCCACGGGAAAGGGACAAAAAGATTTTAAACCGTTGGGACCCGTGGCTACCGCCAGGGGGCGCCTTAAGCCTCAACAGACCAGGAGAATTGTCACTTCTGCCACACCACACAAGATGGTGGATGAACCTATCAGGGACGCCCGGAGTGCTTCCGGGGCAAAGGGCAGCACTTCCGCCACACCAGGAAGTGCTGCCAGAAGGACGTCATCAGCCACCTGGAACACATCCGAGTGGGAATAAAAGGGGCCGCCCTCTTACACTCGAGGAGCGAGAGTCGGGAGAGGGAGCAGGACGAAGCTCCCAGGAGGAGATTGGCAGCCAAGGACTGACGAAGAGAAGGATTATTGAGGTGATTATTGCTTTGCGCATTGTGTGGTGTTTTGGGACTGTGTTTATTAATGAGTAATAAACATGTGAACTTTATAAAGATGTGGTTTCCGACTGGTGGTGTCCAAGTAATAAGTCTCACTATATATATATATATATATATATATATATATATATATATATATATAAATATATATATATATAAATATAAATATATATATATATATATATATATATATATAAACTGGCATCCGGCATGGGGCTGGAGCCTGGCCGGGACGCCCAGGAGGACCGGAGGAGGGCTTGTACCTCCTCCAGACCGCGAGGGGGCGACCGCCCTGGTTATGTTGGGGGCCACGGGTAGAGGGCTTGGAAGCCCAGCCCTGTAGGGACCCGTGGCCACCGCCAGGCGGCGCCCCGGTGCCTGAAAACCTGGAGCCCAGCACTTCCGCCAGCACTAGGAAGTGCTGTGGGGAAGAAAACGGGGGACACCCGGAGGGCTTCCGGGTGTGCAGCCGGCACTTCCACCACACTGGGACGTGTCTGCGGAGGAGTGCCGGGAAGCAGCTGGAGCCCATCCGGGCTCCCATTTAAGGGGCCGCCTCCCTTCAGTCAGGAGCAGAAGTCGGGTGGAAGAGAGACGGAGCTGGAGAAAGGACTGGAGGCGGCCAGAAGGCGATTGGACTGTGTGCCCTGGACATTGGGGGAACGGTGCAAGAGGCACTGGGGAGTGCACGTAAATACTTTAAATATTGTAAATAAAGGGTGTGTTGGGTGAACTAATGATGTCCGTCTGTCTGTGTCCGGGTTCAAGTTCACTATATATATATATAAAAATGCACGCTCCAAACCTGGACAAAGCACCAACCAGATTAAGGCACACTCGCTCTCCCTCATAAATGGCCAAGCTTTAGAGATGCCAATGTATGTACCTTGCATATCACTTGAATGTTGACAGATAGCATCCAGGCTGTAATTCGAACCCTGGCCCCAGGAGCCGTAAGGCAACAATGCTAAGCACTTCACTATTATTCCACACTAACTGTAAATATGCCATAGAAGAACATATGTTGCGTGTCATGGACTTGCCTGAATAAACCTTTTCCTGCAATGGTGGTGATAACTGGGAAAGGCATTATATAAACAGTTTAATAGAAATACAGATGCCATTTAGGAAAAAACTAACTCAGACATGAAGTACTTGTAGTTCAGTAGACTATGATTCTGATGAAACAAAGATACCTACCAGTTTCAGCCGCTTGATCTCATATTCCAGTTCCATCTCCCGAGTTTTGGCATTGTACTCTGAAAGACTTGATGATGAACTTCTGCCTCGGCCTGGCCGTTCCGTCTCTAATTTGAACATCTGCAGATGTTCCAACTCTCTGCGGAGATCTTCGATGAGCTGTGAAGAGAAAGAAGATGAGTGATTAATACGGAGTTCCTCACTACTGAAACAATGGAGCACGTACTGTACAAATAAAAAGCATATGGACGCTAACCTCTTGTGTGGCCTCTCTCTCTTTTTGAAATTCATGCCTGTTTTGTCTCAACTTGTCCATCATTTTCTTGTACAAGTCCATCTCATCTTTTAACCGAAGGCTTGTGTCTTCAAGCTTGTCTGTCATCCTTTGCTTTTCCTAAAATATTTTAAGATATTTGCTTGATTTATTTAAAAAAAAAGATCTAAGTGCTCTTTTAGTCAAATTATCTTTTTAAGGCATTCAAATTTATATACTGCATTCTCCACCAGAGGGCAACATTGGCTTAATTGTCAAAATGCTAATGAACAACTCAGCCAATTGAATATACAGTATAAGCTTCACTTGTGTTAATGAACAATCATCACACCACCGAACTGAGTAGTTACCTCATCCAGTTTTTCAGTTTGTGACTTCAGTCTAGTAACAGTGGCTTTCATCTCGCTGTTCTCCTCTTCTAGCTGTTGTACCCTTTGGAAGGATAAATAGAAGCTACTTAAGGTTTTTTAAAAAACAACAAGATATCCAACTCTTGCTATTTATTCTATCTTCTACATTTGTTCTACTAATTTTCTTCACATACTGTGTACTGCCCAATGAAATTCCTCCAATTACCCAATGGGCAAAGTGAAGATCAGCATTTTTTCAAACTTCCAGCAAAAGTATACCCAATAAATAGAATTTCAGACAGGAGTTCCATTTGACCCAGTATGCACTCTTATCTCACCATTCATTATTCACCTGTTACTGAGAAGTTCAATTTCAATGCCCTTTTCTCGTTCCAGCTTAGTGTAGGCTTCTCTGTGTCTTTTGATTTCCTCCTCCAGGTTCTGTTCTGCTCGTGCCTCCTGGTCTTTTATCTGCTCCTCAAGCTCATGTACTCTGCGGACATTATAGATATGTACAGAAACAGATCAGTGACACAGAACCAGCTTGACTACTCAGTGACTTGCAAATGCATGCTGACATGGTCCACACCTACCTGTGTACAAGCTGCGTATTTTCCTGTTTCAGTTTGCTCTTCAAATCTCCATTGACCAAGCTGTCATTTTCCAGTTCTGTCACTTTCTTTTCCAAATGACTCACCTATAAAAAGAACAGAAAAAAACAAGCTCACACCAAGGTCAGATTTACAGTGTTAAAATCTGTAATCCTTTGCTGAATAAAATGTAGTTGTTTGTCTCATGAGGAGTTATCCATTAATCATCTTAACCACCATATCCATTTTGGTGGCACAGTGGAGCTGTAGCCTGGTTCTGATAGCATCAGGTGTAAAGTGGGAACCAGTTCGTTGCAAAGCACATTGATGTGCTCAAGCAAACTCTTAGGAAAAACTTGGTATTGCTAATTAATCTGCAAAATTTTGTAATGTGAGTAAAGCCATGATATGAAACACACACAACCTAACTATACACACACACACACGGATTATGCAAGCTGCACACAGATAATGTCCAGACCAGGATTTAAAACTAGGAGTGGCAAGGCGGCTGTTAACTCATCAAACCAAGATGAGTTATAGCCCATGGAAAGTAGTGACTGGTGTCTAGGCTCACCTTCACGGTTATATCATTGTCACAGGAATCTATGCTATCTCTGAACAAGTCCTCTGTGCTGCCATTGCTGCTGCTGAAATTGCTGTTGTGGAGCAGCTGTCTGATAGAAAGAGAAACAGACAGACATCAGTAAGAATGCCAGTGCATTACAACAATGAACAGGACAGCTTCACAGGAAAAAAAAATCTGTGATAAGCGAGATAAAAAAAAAAAGTGCACTTAAACCATGAAATCATGAATTGCTAAAAATTAGAGAAATTTGACTGCATTATTTGCTGTGTTGACATTACCATGTAATACTAATCACATTTACATGATACAAAAATACTTAAAACACATATTAAAAATGTTATTATACTCACTTCCCAAAAGCAGTGCTGGAAATTTTGCGATTTGGACTGAAAAGGAAAAACAAAAAATAAGCCTTATGAACAATCCATTTATGTCTGTTTTCATTATACTGTTCCTTGAAGAATACAATAGCTCATCTTGCTAGTATACATTTTTGATGATGCTTAAGCATGAGTTTGAAATCAGTGCTGTCTTTCTTTTTTTGTTTTGCATAAATACCTAACAAAGATGCAGGTTGCCTTGTTTGAATGTATAACCCTTATCTGAAACAGACATATACCAAGGGAATAAAGATCAGAAGAATTGGGAAAACAGGAAGGGTAATGCTAGAAAAAAAAACTCCTTAAAATTCCATTTCAACACTAAGTACAGTACTCTCTGCAGATCCAAGCACTTGTTAACTTTCTGGGTTATCTGTATACCTTTCACCTCAAGGACTGGAAAGTAGTTCAGTATATCCCAACTGTTAGGTTGCTGGAACTTAAACATAACTATGAGGTAGAGCCTGTGAATTTTACAGAGCAAGGAGAGAAAGCTCTTGTTAGACTGCAACATAAAAAGTAAGAGATAAAGACAACTAATTTGTCAACCAATGGCAAACAGGTCTAAGGAGTAGGGCCAGACAAAGAGCAAGCCATCCCAGTGGTTTTCTTTAGATCTAGTTAAAACCTGGCCAGAAGAGAAATAAAAATGAGCATATCACTGAAGCCTGGCATATTTGATGTTTTCTGGAAAGTGATAGTGGTCAGGTATAGCTAAGGTGGTCTTAGAGCTTTTGTGGTGCTAACGTTGTAGAATCACCACTTGTTAAGTGAAGGCAAGTGGTTAGGCATGATGCCACTGGGGTAACATGCATTCACAGGACAGAAACGACACTTGGGGGTTTAAAATCTAAAACCCTAACATAACTATTGTGAATTTTCAGACTTCACCTGAGAGATGGAAATACCTAGAGGGTAGCAATCAAGAGGGAAACCTTGACTTGTCTGAATGTAATCAAACTGTTATCAATTAGTTACTGAATGGTCATAACAAACAACGTGTTCCAACACAAAACATACCCATACCATAAGTGTATTCAGTACCAGAACACCACAGCTTAAAGGACAATGATAGCCTCTATAGTTGTGAAATCAGATCTGAGGTTATATGTTAAGGACACCAGAGTAAAAATTACTGCTGACAGCTGGTCACCACTTGGTAGTGAAATGATTTGAACAGATGAAGTGTCTTTTGGACTGACACAGAAGAGCCCTGGTGGGGAAATCTTTAAAGATGGAAAGAAAGTTACTACCGCTAAGCCAAATAATTTTATGCTGAATTCCTTCTATCAACAAACAGAATAAGACAACCATCAATAGGACTGTTCGAAGCAGGTGCTTTATGGTGTTGTGTTTTTAGGTGAACATTTCTGAATATACTGTTGGCCTTTGAGATTCACAGGTTTACGATTTGCAGACCCGCATATATGTGGGTTTGCCACCAATGATTAAATGGAAATTATTTTTGTAAATTTGTAACCAAATGTGGAAAACTGCAGATGATGCATGCAGGCTAGAAAATTAAAAGAAAGCCAAAAATGTCATAAATACACAAAATACATATAAATATTAATCATTTTTATCATTTACTACCATAAAAAAACACCAATTTATTTTTTTAAGTTACATTTTGTAAAAAGTTACAGTTTTTAAAGAAATGCGGAGCTATGCACTTTGTCTGGGAAATGCCATGCATCTTTGTCTCAGCAGTCAGTCTCATACATGTGATTTGCTAGTGCAGTGATTGTTCCATCTCACATTTCTTGCAAGTTTTTGCATATTATTTAGTGCAATAAACATAGAATGCAACCAATGGTCAAAATTTTAATGCTTCACATGGTTCTGAAAGTGCTCCCAAGAAACAGAAGAAAGTGATGGCCCTACAAGAAAATGCTGTATTATTTGATATGTTTTCTTTGGTGAAGTCAGCTGTTGTGGTTGCTCACCATTACGACATTAATGATTTGACAGGAAATCCTTGAAGTTGTATCACCACCTACTCCACTGGGCGTTAAGACTTGGATGATCTGTGTGCTTCCAAATGACAGACTGGGAAATGATGTGCCAAACACATGTGGACTATATTGAGGGACTCAGTCACTGCATCAGAGAGTATATTAACTTTTGTGTCAACACTGTGGTACCCTCAAAAACAGTGTTCTTCTTTCCAAACAGGCAGCACTGGATTACTAAAGAGCTAAAAGGTCTCCTGAATGAGAAAATGAGAGAGTTTTCAGATCTGGTGACAAAAGGACTCTGAAGGATTCACAGCGAGTGCTGAAGAAAAAGCTAAATAATGGAATGAACGCTTACAAAGCTAAAATAGAAAACAAACTCACTGAGAATATCATGAAAGATGTGTGGAAAGGAGGGGAGGAGGAGTGTGGAAAGGACTAGGCCATAATTACTGGACTCAAACAATCCAGAGCCCATATTCTAGAATGAGATGTGCACAAAGCCAACATACTGGACCAATTTTTTTTTAATAGATTTAGGCACCCTCTGCCACCTTCTTCCCCCACACCATCCTTTTACATCAGCAACTCCTACCACATCAATTGGAATGGCCTGTGATGAGTCCACTTCTGACTATATATGGGCTATTCATAACTGAAGACCATGTAAGGAGACAACAGAAGAAACTACATACAGGAAAAGTTGCTGGACAAGATGGAGTCAGTCAGTTCTTTAGGCCTGTGCTGACCAACTCTGTGGTATCCTTTGTCACATGTTCAGTCTGTGTCTAATCAGAAAGTGCTGCTGCTGTGGAAAACATCCTGCATTGTTACTGTGCCAAAGAAGGTTGGCACCTCTACTGCTACTGACTACAGATCAGTGGCACTTATGTCTCACATCATCAAGACCTTTGAGAGGTGGGCCTGGACTATAGGAGCTCTCCATTGCTTGACCAACTAGACTCACTGAAGTTTGCCTAACCAACAAAGAGTGTAGTGGGGGAAGCATTTATCTATCTGCTCTACAATGCTTGTTTCCCAGCTGGACAAAGCTGGCAGCACTGTGATGATTGTTTTTATTTCTCCAGTGCCTTCAGTACCGTCCAGACATCCCTGTTAAGGGGTAAGCTCAGGGGTATGCAGGTGGATGAGATTATGGTATGCTGGACTACCGGTCAGGCAGACTACAATTTATGAGACTCAAGGACTATTTTTCTGATATGGATGTGAGCAACACTAGAACATGCAAAGAACAGTCATGTCTCCTTTTCTCTTCACTCTGTACACCGCAGACTATAAATACAACACCAGGTCATGTTACTTGCAGAAATTCTCAGATGATTTTGCACTTTGGGGAGTATTGATAGGAGTGATGAGACAGTTATTGGAGTCAGGCGGAGAACTGTGTTTCTGAAACTTAACATCAACAAAACCAAAGAACTGGTTACAGTATTGACGTTCGCTACACCAAAGTCTGTATGTCTGGAAACTCTCCAGAGAAGAGATGTAGAAGTGGTGTACTGCTACAAGTACTTGGGAGTCTACAACTATGATTGTTTGGACTGGTCTCGTAATACAGGGGAACTATGTAAGAAAGGGCAGAGCAGTCTCTTCCTTCTTTAGGAGACTGCATTTCTTTAATGTGGGTATTGACATACTTCACATCTTCAACAACTCCGTGATGGCAAGTGCGCTTTTTCTATATTGTGGTTTGCTGGGCTGGCAACATCATTTCAAGAGAGGCCCATTGAGTCTCAAGCTAATGAAAAGGGAATGCTCAGTTATAGAAAACACTCTGAAACCCCAAGAGGTAGTAGCAAAGGAGGAAATTAAAACAAACCTCAGTGCCATTATGAACAGTGCCACATAAACTAAAACAGTGGACTTTAAGCCAACAAATTATTCAGCAAAATTGTGCCAAGATACATGACTGGGTCCACTTTTATACCAAGAGAAATATGCCTGCATAATGCCGCACTGTGACCAAGTCTGATGGGTGCACCGGTACACAAGTCCATAGGTGATGTAAAAGGCCTTAAAACTTAACCAAATACACCCACTTTGAAGCTGCAAAGGTTTAGATTAAAGAAAATGTGCCTTCTGTGTTTATGAGACATTCTTGTGATAACAAAATAAAACTAGAAATTATTTAATCACAGATTCTTGAAACAATTTCCCTTGAGGTAAAATACATTTCCTGTTTGCTTGTCTGCTCACAGCTGCAGCTGGGAGTGGAGTTTAGACATGAATAAGGAAGGCAATCAGCATGAAATGTTAATTGTATGTCTGTAGCAATACTAACAATTTCCCCACTATGCCATTCTACCTTAGAAGCATCTTGTAATGAATTACATGTTATGAAAAAATTACAGATCAGTAGCTTTAATGTTATGTGTAAAGACACAAGTAAGTGGTTATGAGGGAGTTTTTTATCCATCCGGACTCACCATTAATTTTGCAGTTCCTAAATGCCTCCTCTCTCTTCACAGAGCTCTACAAATATGGTAAACTGAGCCACACAGGATGAACCCCAGACAAAATATTTGTGCCCTCCTACCTGTTGCCTTTCAGGTTCTTGAGTCTGGCTTCTAAGTCATTCAGGAGATTGACCTTCTTGCAGCATTGTGAACAGTAGATGTCAAGTAATTCACTATTATAATTATGTCTCATCTTTCTAGGGGTCTGGCCAGCACTGTAAAAGAAAAGCACCATAATAGAGATGTCAAGCTATCATTCTGGCAAGTCTGCAACTGTAAACAGTAATAAGAAATCACAAAAAAATGAGATGTACCCACAGTATTAGGAACTAATAGGAGATATCAGTGTCCGGTACAAATGTGCACCCCTACTGATTTTTTGCGCTGACACTAATGTTCTCTGCTTTAATGATAATGCTTAAATTTTTAAAAGTCACCACGGTTTGGATGGACACATTCTGCCACTCAACCAATCTTTCACTCAATTATAAAGAAGCACTAAATATTAAATGTGCAAGTCTCTCAAGCGTGCCCTTTGACTCTTGAAAGTTAAAATAATGTCCAAGGAACCAGCGGTTTACATTTGCATTAGATTGTTTGTATTTTCTATATGCTACACAGCACCCATGTCAATGGTTTTGTTTTAATTGTACTAGAGGGCTTCGCTCGCCAACCCCCATGTTTGGTTTTCCGGACACACACTTTTAAGATTTTTTTTTTTATCCTTTGAATTGTTGCTATTTCATTAGTTTCACTTTTATTTCAGAACTTCTGTAAAAACAATATTTGGAATCTTTCGAGTCCCAATATGCTGAATCTTTTAAATGAGGTCAGTTAGACATGTGTTTAATGACTTTGTACCATAATTCAGGATAGGTTTCTCTGTTTGGAATTTCAGCACAGACAAAATGATCTGCATCATCAGCAGTTAATCATTTTTTTTTTTTGCAAAGTAATCAATAAATGCATGTGATGTAAACCACGTTTTTGAAATTCTCTGACTTAAACTTCAAAGCCTTAAATATATTTACATATTTCTGACATATCACCTATGTCCATATATTCGATCTCTATTCGCCTTTTCGTTATTTCTCCGAGTAATAATTTCTCTTTCTTTGCGCTAATGCGATGTTTACTTTCTTTGTTTTGACACTGTCATTTTTTTCTGCTTTCATATTCTGTATCTTGCTCTGTGTGTGTTTCACGTCTACGTTTTTTTTGAGTCTTTTGAATTCAGTTTTCATTATCTCTAACCTGCTTTGCATGTGTTTGGCCCCCTTGTTTTTTAACCACTTTATGACGTTTTACTTTGTTTTCTACTCTGTCTTTTATTTCTGACCTCACTTTGTCCTGCTTTTTTTTCCAATGACACAAGGTCTGTGGTGATTATCTTCCCTTTTTTGAGTAATAATTTCCGTTTGTTTCTAATTTTCCTACTTTTCATATTCTTTAACTTTCTCCACATGTGTATTATGCCCTTTTTTTAGCCTTTTCGAATTCCACTGCTTTCATGATCTCTAACCTGCTCTGCATGTGTGTAGCACCAACATTTGTGAACGTCTTTATGAAGCTCTACTTTGTCTTTTACTCTGTCTTTTAATTCAGAGCCCGACTGGACGTGCTTTGTTTCAATTCCACTTGTGCCAGGCTGATAATTACTTTCCTTATTTTCTGAATTTGCACCTAGATTTTTCTTTTTCACTCTCTTTTCTCTCCACTGCTTTTGAGTCTCTTTTCTCTGCGTTGCTTTCTTCTTCGCTTAGTCAATGACGTTTCATTTATAACGTATTGTCCTTATACGCTTTATATGCACTGAGACCCTGGATCTGTGTGTGCACAAAGCCTTAGTTTACATGACTGAGTTGTTTTGCTGCCCGTGGTCTTATTTGATATTGATTTTAAGTAAGGCGTGTCTTGCAAGAATCTCATGTTCTACGTCATTGCGAGACGGTTCTGGGTCAATCTCTTGGCACAATGTCTCATGTTTAAGGTCCCCGCGAGACGCTCTGTGGCCATTCTCTTTCGTCTAGCGGGTCTTTTAAGTGTCTTCCGTAATCTTAACGTGAAGATCACATCTCGTATCCCTATTGTTTCTCTCCAGGATTTTTTTTTTATAATAGAGAGAAATGTATTCAGTGCTGTATAACAGAAAGAGAACTGGACATTCAGCAGATAATAATGTTTAAGGAAATACCTAGTTCAGTGCTCTTGCACTACATACCTTGAAGACACAGATGATCCCAGATCTGAAAAGCCATTGGTTCTGGTTTCATCATCAGCACAAGGGCTACTGGGACTGTAGTCCACATCTTCTCCTTCACCATAGTCTTCAAACTGTTCTTCATTGCTGATGAGCGATGTTGTAGAATGTGTGGACAGGTCCGAGGGCGCTAAAGAGCTAAGCTGGAGACATCTGCAAGGCAGAACAATACATTAAACCGAATATACAGGCCTACCAGGCACATTGAGGTCAGCCACATCTTTTACATTGTCAGCAAAGTATCCTGCAAGCCATGCTTGAGCTAGCACTTTTTGATTTTCCAAGGTCACTTCCATCGTTTCAAGCCTGAATTTATAGTCAATTCAGGAGCTATAGGGGATGCCAGTGCAATGTATGCGACTCATTCTACTATACAATGCTATAAAGCGAATGTTAATAACAGAAAGCAACAAGTCTTTACAATACAAAGCAGGAAAATGCAAAATATTGACTTAAAAGCATTGTGAGCATTAACACATTAGACATACACAAGCAGATTCTGAGCGGAAAACCACACCCGTCCGACACGGTCATTCTTATCTTCTGGATCTGTCTCTTAGGAGGCTGTCTTGTAGTTTTGACATAGCGTATTAAGATCAGATTAGAAAAACTTTATTTTAAATTTATTAATCCCATGGGGAAATTCAAATGCATAAAGCAGCAGAAACATACAAACAAGGATACAGACTCACATGATAAATAATAGAATCAAGCAACAGAAAAATAAACAAATATAAATAATTAGATGGCTCTTGTGCAGATATTTCAAAATGAACTTAACAAGTACATCGGGAAGAAGCACCGAGTTGCCTGATTGCGGTGGGCAGAAAAGACCTCCAGATTTCTGGTCTGATTCAACACCACCAGGAAATAAACCACAAACAGAAAAGGAAGACCTGCCAAGTACAGCATACATTAGTGGAGATATTAAAAAGCAGAGGCAGCTCAAATTATTGGCTTCATGCACCGTCTTTATATAGATGACTCATGTTCTGGGACATGAGTGTTTACATCAAAATACCTTAGCCCATAACAAATTTCACATGTACCTTTTGGAGTGTTATTCTTATTCATCTCAACTGTTTTTTCACTACACTATGCATTCTCTCTGGGGAATTAGTGTATCCTCACTAAATATTCCCTCTATAATATTTATTTATTTGTATATTTTTTGCACCTGCACTGAAAATTTTAGATCCGTGCAGCAAATACAAACTGTATCTTCAGGACTGATTCCACCTATCACTACTTGTTGATGAGCTGTGCAGTCACAGCAATGCAATGGTTAATATTTTTAACAAGGGACTGTGATATACTGGTAACCTGATTTTCAGCAAACATCTCAACAAGTCAGTGAAAGTTAATATTGAGAACGAAAACAAGACCTAATGCAAGCAATTTCTTAATGAAGATAAAAAGGAAAGTCTTGCTCTTCAAGTTGATAAACACTATTCTTGGAGAGCGAGTAGTGAAAAATGGAGAAGTTACACAGAACTGTATGTTCACTTTGGCATGACAAGACTACATGGTGATCTGCCCATTCTGAAAAAGTCTCTAGTTTTTAACTGGCTTCTTAATTTAACAACTTGAGAGAGAGGGAGGGAGATCAGAAAGAAGTGTGGCCTGGTATTTTGCTATCTCAGAGAGACAACTGTTTTTATAAACAGGCAAAGCTAAAATTGCATTAAACTCAGTATTTTGTTAAATGTCTTTTAATTTGCTCTAACTGAAAAAGTACCCTTTAATATCACAATATAAATTTTGCACACATCAAATTTTTAAACCAATTTGTATTTAGCCCAGTGTAGTGGAGACCTGGAGCCTAGCAGGTCAGCAGTGGGTTCAAAACTAGAATCAATATAACCACATTCACTCAGAACAATTTCAAGTTTCCAATCAACCTTGTTTAGAATCAGTTCAGGGTGCAAGCTTTACATGAATGCAATTCTGCATTTCCTCTGTGATTGTACTGAAACTAAGAGCTTTGAAACAGGCAATCGTTTGACCAAATATAAGAATACTCAGTTTCCACACATGCAGGCTATCCATGGAACCTATTAGCAATTTTGAGTTAGGGACATGCATTTGAACAAAACTGAGTGAAATGTCAACCAGGCAAAACCCCGGACCATAGCATTAAAGCTAGGAACATTCCAGGCTGCCAAATATGAGAACAAAGCCAGAAAAACTAATAGGTAAACCAAAATTCCATAATGTTCTTGCATAAAATACACTGACCTTCATGGGATGGAACAAATTATAACACACTCAGCTGGATATAAATGTAAGTCTAACTTGATGATTACTCAGACATTTCATTTTTCAAAGGTTGAAATGAGTGGGTGCATTTTGAAATAAAGAACCTACTTTTCATTATACAAGTCAGGGAAATACCAGCTTCAAAGATGCACCTTTCCTCTTCAGCAAAGCAAGCATAACTCTTGGCAGCTGTGTTGATAAAGGTGGAGAGGGAAGTGGGATTGAGGTTTAGAAGGGGAATCCAGCACTCCTCAAAACAAAAATGAGCTTTGCACAGCTTCTATATACAATAAAAATGTACCATGCTGCTACATATTTTGCTCTGCTTTTTTCTAGCTTCCCACTTAGGACTTGAGCATAGCCTTTTAATTGAGTAAAGAAAGAGAACAAATGCAGCTCACCAGTATTTTTTCTACATTTGGTCATTGCAGGCATTTTGTGTACATCTCAGATTTCTTGTCTGTTTATCTGGGTTGAGTCTTTCATATGTGAATGCTATCAACCTGAATCAATTTGTTTTTTGCGTATACAACATGTCTGAATCCCATGAAAGTCTGGGATTGTTAACATGGTAATTATCTTGGCCATATGTGTGAAAGGGGTTTGTGTTTAAATAGTCAATTTTAAATTACCTGCACAAGCAGAACAATATGAAGCGGAGTTCAACTTTTAACAGAATGTAATTTAAACTTGTATAGCCAAAGCTAAATTGACTAGGCCATATCTCTTCGAGTAAGAGATTAAACAAAGCTGCTTCAAACTGTGAGACCCCTAGAACCTCTTATCAACTTACTTCTCTCCTGAAAGGAAGAGGCCTCCAAGCCCTTCATCTTTATCTTCTCCACGGGAGATATCTGATGCTTCTGAGCCATGTGTGCTCTCGATGGCACTGTCCATGTCTGACTCGTGGTGGGCGTTGTGCTGGGCTAGTGTCATGGTGTGATCACTAGAAAAAAGTTCACAGTCTCTGAATGGCTGGTTGCATGCCAGATAGGGAGGACCCAAGACAACCTCTCCACGCTAAAGAAACAGAAAGCAGAAAGGTTACCAACTCCTATAATAATATGTTGTTTGTCATAATTGTTTGGTTAATAAACTTCTTCATACAAACATGTCACCAAATTACCTCATAACAGGCAAGCATTCTTCAGTTTAACTACAAGACTGGATAATTTGTTTTAAATCTCCACACATTATGCAAAGAAACACATATTTTCTTACATGTACCACCCACCACCCTTTAGTTTACAGCTCTGTTTTTGGGTGCGCTTTTAGTTTCTCAACCCTAACCGTACCCTGTGAAATTTAGTCACAAACAAAACCTCTCACATGATGTGGCATATGCTCAGATTTGTCTGCTGAGTATAACAGCTGTACAAACAAAGTAGGGTCAAAACATTAAAATAGCCCGAGGGATACTAGTGTAACCCTGAAATTCACTGCGTTTTAGGATAAGTGTTTGGAGAAAAGGAAGGTTCCTAACACCTTCAGATAAAAGTAGCGGGATTATCAAGGCAACCTAAAGGAGATCAAGTCTCATGGGTTTGTCAATACATTTCTATAAAAAATTCAAGAAATGAATTGGGAGAGTCTCACTCCAAGTGACAGTACAGACATCTATTAATTCTAGGAAGGTCCCATGTTGCCAAAAGCTAAATCCCAAGGATTACATTTCCACAAAGACAGCAGAGTTTGTTTTTATCTCTTCCTCATTTGCAGAACCAGCAAAGCTGTCTGCAAATTTGTCCACTTGCTGATCAGTTAATTGATTATTCATCTTAAGGGGCACCACCATGGTGCGCCAACAAGATGAAACTGACAGCACTGCAAAATATTGATTATGTTGTAGGAAAGGACAGTGCTGTCACAGACTGCTACAGCTTTTTTTTTTTTTTATTAATAAAATGACACTTAATATGATGTTGAACATATCAAGAATGGCAAGATTATGAAATAAAATGCTGAACACCAATACCCATCTATAATTTCAAAATTCTAATCAGGATCAAAACCCTGCATATGATACAGATATTACTATAAAGTAAAAGTTCTGAATTTCTAAAAAAAATTTCTTTTCTTGAGATATGATTAGTATCATATCATTGCAGTTTATCAGTTTCGCATTATGACTAAAACATATTTTACAGAATTATCTATAATCGTGCACTGCAAACAATCCTTACTCTTAACTTCTTGTGGGTTAACAGAACTGCATTTTAAAATGGGCCTTAGATGTAAAACTGCACAATAACACAATCTGTAGTACTACTCTCTTTGAATCGCATTGTGTCACCTGCCGATTGTGGATTTAACTTACTTGTAAATCTCATCTGACGTGATTCATGTTAATAGCCGTGAATGCATGCTGAGTTTCTGCAAATTAACTTGACGAGGGAAAGCTGGTTTCAGATATTTTATCGCCAGAATTCATAGATTTAACCTACTTTACCTACGTTGTTCTAATAACGTAAAAGGTTGTCTGACTTAAAAACCATCAACATTAACAATAAATGCTGTGTTGATAATTTATTTACATATGTCCATAACTTTGCTACATGTTAAATGATTTTTCATGGTTACTGTGGTATATAGTAAACTTTAATCACCTCAAGTTAAGCTTAAATGTGCATTTATAACAGGGTGCATGCAAAAGCATCAGGTTTGCTCAGAGAGGAAGCAGATTAGGTTACAATGTAAACACAACATTTGTAATTCTGTAGCATTTAATGCAGTAACATTTTTTAAACTTTTTTTTGGAGGATATTAAAGTAAGTGAGCCTATTGTGCCATAACAACGTCATCAATTTCAGTAATGTCAGTCCCATAAAAAATATTTGACACTTGAAAAGCCGCATGTAGGCAATAGACAGAAGAAAAGCGCATAAAAATACAATACAATTACAGACAGTAATCTAGTGGGGATTTAAACAAAACTCTAATGTAGTTGAGACACATCACCTTTATCTGCTTTTAGGTGATCACAAATAAACTGCAGAACAGTTTTTTTTCATTTCTAGAGAACATACTCTCCTCTGTTGATACTCCTCTTTTATTGCCACTCTATTCTCTTCACTGTGCTATGGGTTTACTAAAGAAACTGCGTGTGCACCAGACAAAAAATGAATTAATCCCTTTAGTTTATAGACAAAGGTGAAAGTATATGCTTAAAACTATGCAACACCTTTTTCGTCAAAGGAGAGATGCTTAGGGATTTTGTGACTGGCAGTCCCTGGATGGAGTAATCAGATACAAACTTAAGAAATGGTGAATAGATGGTATGGACGCTAAAGTGTTTTTCATTTCTTTTTTTCAGATGACACACCGAAACACTAAACTTGGTGACTGCAGCAAGAAGGTCTTGAGAAACATTTCATATAGTGATTTGTGGAGCCAGCTATATCTCAATGTGCTTCCAAGGGAAGGAAAAAAACAAATTCAAACCTCATAATAAACAAATTTGCATACAATTTGCTTGAGATGACTAGATAAAGCAGCCAGCAGAACACAAGGCACTGACAGACTAAAGGAAAGGTCATCTTTCATTTGTATTACTAAATGTTACGCCGTAATAAGATGATGTGGCATAATATGTATAAGAGGGATGAAAAGCATTCAGAAACAAATTGTATAAGTCTGTTTTCTACTAACTCAGAGTACTACAACCAGCCTGGCAGTTTAGTTTTAAATGTTTTCCTATTACAAACCAGAGTGCTAAATGAGGCACTACTTATATATTATTTAAATAAAATTTCTTGTAACGGATAACTGCATTTACCCTAATGGAAAAAATTGCTAATAGTCCTTAATGGTGATTTTTATGTGCTCTTAATAGTCTATACATTTTTGTCATTGCTTTATGCTGTACACCAGGGGTGCCCAAAGTGTCGATCATGATCGACCGGTAGATCGCAAAGGTAGTGCAGGTAGATCGTGTTGTATTCAAAAAAAAAAATTTTTTTAACGTTAGTCTATCATATATCCTCCCTATGCCATTTGCCACTTGATTGACATACAGGCCAGTCTGAGATCTCTCTTCTTCTCACGCACTGGTCATCCCGCACGCACGATCAAACGCGCAAGCTACTGCAAAACTCTGCATATGATCCAGTTAGCCTTCCAATTTATATCGACAGGGATTTAAAAAAAAAATGTTTGGGGAGGGTATGGGCTGGAGGTGGAACTGGAAGAGGATTTTTTTTTCCTCACAATGTCACAATCGAAGTGCGTTTGTCTGACATCCGAGGTTCGATCCCTGATGAGGGGTGCAGTGGAGTGTGTACGCCTGATGAGCCTAAAATAGTCGCGTACTCTTTGCATTATTTGACAGTTAACTATGCAACATTCTATGATCTGCTTCTCGCAACTTAGAGGGCACCCATGGCGCATGTCTGCCAACTTGCAGACCAAGCACACGCGTTACCTGGTAGGTAACCACCCATACAATCAGATTGTGATTCAGACTTCGAATGATATATCATTTTTAATGTAGGTAGATCATTTCGACCTGGTCATTTTAAAAGTAGCTCGCAAGCTGAAAAAGTGTGGGCACCCCTGCTGTGCACCGTACCTATTATTTCCTGCCATTAGATATTTGCTTAAATACAAGGTACAATTCAAAATTTCTAAGTTGATCAGATGGTTTTAAAACAGTTATGGTCTCTACCTTGTTTTAAACTTTGACTGCAATTCATTTCCTGGTTTCATTTTCTCACTGATCAGTTTGATGGTAGTACAGGTTTTACATACTGGGCAGGAGTCATTAGAGTAGGGACTTTTCACCAGTGGCTCCAGGAATTTTCAGGATGAAAAAAGGGAGCAGGACACCAAGTTGAAACCTTAGGTTATGAACATACAGGAATTCTACTTTTGTTTCACTTTAACACAGAGGAACTGCGGGTCCAGATTACAGTATTCTTTTCATAGAATTCTTTCACCATACCTGTCTTACTTAAACTTCCATAAAACAGTATAGTGTTGAACAGAAAATAATATCTTCAACATTTCATGCTGATCTCAATTATGGCGATTGCATTAAGAACCATTTTAATAAAGCACCTTTCAAAATGAATTGCACAGCACACATTAAAATACATTTGTGACATAGAATATAATCCTTGCACAAGAGGACAATGAAAGCATGCAATGAATAGCAACAATTGTTTCCTGACACACATATTTTGAAAGGACTACTTCTGACAAAGAAAACGCACAAAAGACCAGATTCCAATGTTGTCTTTGATATCAAAGCATCCCTCCCCACTAACTGCGTTATCCAGAAACCCAACTCTTGTCACTTTATACCTGCTATTTTCTTTCTTTCGAGAGATCCAGTACCATAGGCTTCCTTGCTGCTTCATTATCTCATTGATGCTTTTAATAGTATAAGGATTACTTTCATTCTTATTAGAAGTGCAATTCACACGGTGAAGCAGGCTGCTCAATAAGGCACAGGAATGGTACAGAAAGAACAGCAGTTGCTTTTGTTATTTTGGACAACGGAAAAGGAATACTTCGAAAATCTAACAGACAAAATAATGACACTGTTCCCTGTTTCACTGCAAAAAAATGCCCTAAATGAAAGAACTAAATACTCAGCATTTCCAAGTGTATTACCGCAATACACAGGAAAGGAAATGTCAAGATTAACTCAAAGGAAACAAAAAATAAAGGACAATGAGTCTTCTCGTGTCAGTGATGCCTTGTGCATAAGCATTGTTTTTACTGTATTTCATATTTGGAAAATAGCTAGTAAGCAAAGGGAGAATTTTAGAGAGAGAGTCCTTATACACAGAAATCAACTAGCAGATGAAAGCTTTGGACTTTAAAAGACAAAGTTGATGATTCAGTTCCCCATGTACTCTGAGATTCCAATCAAGTCAACTCACCTGTAGGCACTACAATTTTCACTTAAAAACAGTACTGTAGTTTTGTAATTGTGAAGCACGTTGTGACAGTGTTCTACAATGAAGGGAACTTTACAAAAATCTACGTCATAGGATAAAAGCCAGCTCTTTGAATCAAAGCATCAGGCACATGAAATAAAACATATGTTATGGAGAGAGCCGGAATAGACAGTAAAGAAGCAAGCTACCAAAGGAGGGGATAATTTCAGAAGGGTCTGATAAAATTAACCAAATGCCCATGCATTGCATTATTTATATTGCATTTTATGAATTACTTTTTTCCTCCAATACATGATCACAAGGCTAAAAAGAGTGTACCTGACTGCAATGGACAAGAGAAACATGAACCCCTGACAGAATGCAAGCTTATTATGAAGCTATATATACTGTATATTTGCCTATATTCATAAGTAAAATTTGCTCTACCGATAAATCCAAGAGTATGTCTTTAAAGTCATGAAAGAAAGAATTGACTAAGATTTACTTGCTCATTCTTTTCAATATGGCTTGCTAATATGGCAGACAATAGGCTCAGGTAAAGGGAGGAAAAGCTTTGTAAAAGGTTTACAACCATAGATGCCCCAGTTGCTTTTCTTTCTGTTGCAGCACGGTTGCTCTGTAGGCAAAAGGGTTGACATGATAGAATTTATGTCACAGAATACAAAAAGGGCTTGGCTTAATGAGAAAGAGTACATAAAAAATAGAACTTCTTGCTGGCAGTCATCATGCCAAGACTACGCAAAGTGGCCAGCTAGAAGTGTGACCATTAAGGATTCAGGTAATGTCTGCCCAGGACTTTAAGGTCAGAAGAATCGGCAACTGACATTTTCTCCCATTTTAATTCCTCCCTTTTGTATTATTTTATGTATGCTTTGGCTTCCTTGTGGTCATTCAGGGTAGGCCGGCCACTATAACAGATTCCTTTCCTGTTTAGTAAGTGTCCTTGTTCTATTACCACTGTTTCCCAAATACATTTTTTTTATTAACACAATTTACTCTAAAAACATTTTTTGACAAATAAAGATAACTACAGAAAATATGGACAGCCAAATACAAAAAGGTGAGGATCTTAAGGTCTATACAACATGTTTAATTGATTCTGAAAGCTGCACAAATACATTGTTCTACTGTCATGACACTTACTAATTCGGATGTGTGTGTGACATGCTAACACACTGCGTAAGACACAAGCTTAATTTCATCCTTGTCTTGGATAGCTCAGAGCTCCTCTACTGCAGACTCCTGCCTAATTTATAGCCATTTTCAATTGTAAGGAAATTATAAATATCAAGCTTGCCTAAGATTTAAATATATGTGATTGTCCATGTCCTTAGATTTGGTTGACTTGCAATTATAATTCTTTTCTTGAATCCAAATTAGATTTTACTCTTATGTGTCTGTTTAGAAATTTGAAGTTGAATAACAGGATAAAAAGGACTAATGAGCATTGTATAACTATATAAAAAAAGTAATTTGTCATGAGCTTTCAACCTTCTTGGAAATCAAACATTTACAACTTTTTATGTAAAATAAACTAATTTTGTAATACCTTTTCTGCCCTGTGTTTGAGCTACTTCTGTCAGATTACCCAGTTCTAAATCAAATACAGTAGAACCTTGGGTCACGAACGTCTCTGACCACGTACAAATCTGGTTATGTCCAAAAAGTTCGTCAAACTTTTGCTTCTGTTCACGGCCACACACTCGGGTGACAAACAAGCCAGTTTCCCTTCTGGTTTGTACATGTCGATGATTTCCGCACATGTTCAGTCTATCACTGTGCATTCCCAGTGCAGTGAGTGAGAGAGAGAGAGAGAGCGCGAGAGAAGGCAGTTAAAGAATGCACCGGGCTTGTTTTTAAAGAGACTGCAAGGTTAGTTGTCTTTTCTCAGTGTTATTCAATGTTTTTACATTTAGTTTACTATTACACTGTGCATTCTATGGTATAATTAACAATTTTTGTGCTTAAAAATCTTTTAAAAAAAAAGTCCGAAACGGATTAATTGTATTTACATACAATCCTATGGGGGAAATTACTTCGGGTCACAACCAAATCGGGTTGCGACCAGAGTTTTGGAATGAATAACAGTCGTGATCCGAGGTTCCACTGTATGTTTAAGTTCTCATTAATACTGGGTAATCAACCAATGCCTGTGTTTAGTTTATGAATATCTACATTAGTTTTGAGTTTTTTTCCATATTTATTTTGACTGTTGCTATATCATCAAGGTACCCATTGTGTTATCAACACAATGCAAGGGCCTGGTGATATGGCAAAATGATGATTCAGGATTTAAATACTTCATTGAAGAAATCACTTTCAAATATACATCCTTCGTACCTTACTTTTCTTTATATAAAAAAAAAAAAAGCTTGCAAAGCACACCAGGCAGCTTCTTCCCTTGACTACAACTACAGGCAGGGCTGTCCCTAAGCAAGGTTTTGTTGTGGGCCCCAGACTAACGCCATACAGTCATGTATTATTGATATGTATGTCAGTTGTGGCGAGTGCCCTCTTCTAAGCGGTGGTGTGCTGGGGAGGCAGCATAAAGATGAAAGACGCCTCACGCCTGGACAAACTTGTTCAGAAGGCAGGCTCTATTGTAGGAGTAAAGCTGGACAGTTTAACATCTGTAGTAGAGCGACGGGCATTAAGCAAACTCCTGTCAATCATGAAGAATCCACTGAACAGGGTCATCTCCAGGCAGAGGAGTAGCTTCAGTGACAGACTTTTGTCACTGTCCTGCTCCACTGACAGACTGAGGAGATCGTTCCTACCCCACACTATGCGACTCTTCAATTCCACCCGGGGGAGTAAATGCTAACATTACTCAAAGTTATTGTCTGCTTTTACATGCATTTTTATTACTATTTAATTAAATATTGTTTTTTGTATCAGTATACTGCTGCTGGATTATGTGAATTTCCCCTTGAGATTAATAAAGTATCTATCTATCTATCATCAAGAGACTCTACCTTTCAGGTGCAGCAGAAAAGAAGTTATAAAGCGTTTGCAGAACCAAACAAGGCAATGGTGTCTTTTGAATTTCTAGTTGCATCTGCTACCACTAGATTTACAGTGTGGGCAGTACATGGCACAAAGAAAACTCAGGAAACTCAGCTCTCTGGCATCTACACTTTTGTCTTTCCCCTGTTTTGGCACCCTTTTTTATATGATTGCCTTCTGCTGTCATCAAAAGTCATCAGGTCTACTGAGGGCAGAGAAGACAAAATTTCTCCCGTTGTCACTTTTGCTGGAAGGAATCCCATAAAATTTATAGAAGAAGATTAAAGCTCTTTAATCCCGGGTACTTCTTCCAGTATGGCAATTGTTACAGTTAATGTCATTTGCTCCTTATGGCTAATGTCGGGTATACAAATCCAAAATATTGGAGTGATATTTGGACTGCTTAATGTCACTCACTATATGCTCAATTATCTTCTCACTTAGGGAATAACTAGACTCATTTTGAATTGCTTTGCCTAGGTAGCTTCGGTGGGTACTGGTGGCACTCTTAATATGTTCAGTATGAGCTGTTTCATAAATGCCTTTTTCTTGAAGGAAATAATGATAATCAGACTGAAACAGTGAATGTGAAAAGCCTATTGTTTGGAAGAATGCAACAAACGTCATATACATGACAGTGGGGGAACAATTTTTTTTTTATTATAATGTATTTAATTTTTAATGAGAAACAAGCATATGCAGTCCTAGCCCTGTTTTACTTCTCAAAGGTGAGCAGTCATCCCTTGTGGAGATTTCCATTTGATTATTTAGATAAGTAATTTGCAGACCACGTTGTTTTTCTGTTGGAAGTGAGATGCTTCTTTTCTCGTGGGGTATTCTGTGGTGTAGAGAAATTAATTGTGTGGAATAGTTTAGAAATTAGACTCTGCAGACATTAATCTAGAACCACCCTCCTAAGGGTGCTAATGTGTGTACTATGTATTTTATCACAGCATCTTTTCTCTGATAGGGAAGCATGTGCCACTAAGCTATCAATCATGTGCCACAGTTGAAAGTTGCCACTCACTTGCCAACTCATAATGAACAGATAAGATACCTAACAAAATAGAAGCACTGAAACCAATCAAATACCTCACACCCAACTACTTTTATTGTCCAGCCCACCTGTGACAACTTACTTCTTAAACATAAACAAGCGGCATAAGGAACAAAAATTTGATGCGGCCAGTGTGGGCCTCCCCCAGGATGCTTGGGGCTCTAGGTGATTGTCTAGGTAGCCTAAGCCATAGGTCAGTTCGAACTGCTGGTCTCCAGTTACCTGCCCACAGAGGAGTCACTTCCTTCAAGAGCACACTGATAGGCCCATTTCAGACAACCTGCTTGTTGCTCTTGCCCACCACAGCCTACACATTGTTGCAGGGTAAAGTGGTGTGATGGATGGCTCTGGGGTTTTCTTTCCCCATTCTCAGACAAGGTACATTTTGCTCTTAACATATTCAAGCTGCCTAATGAGATACATAACAAGAGGCGTCCCTTATGTGGTCCAAGCTGAAGCAGGATGAAGAATATTCTTAAGCTGTTGGGGACAGGCTTTATCTTCTTCACATGTTTTCTCACCCTAGTTCTGTTCTGTTATTTCTGTTTTAAGTGCTGAGGTTAATTGGATGCACCGCCATTTTTACATGCTATTGTCTTTTTGACAACTTTGCATTTTTAATTAGTTTATTCAAAATCTGATTTTTCATTTCCAAACCAATTCTGCACAACTGACGTAGGAGCTAGCTCACCCTTAAGAGAAGCACCACTGCTCATATTCTTTGCTTTAATGTTTTGACTGTGTACATATGACCAGCTCATCAAAGGAAAGTGCTGGCTCAACTGTACCAAACTGTATAGTTTGGTTTAAAAAAACGATTTTAATGTCTGAGCATCACTTTAAACCATTAACTCAAATTTGATGATTTAATTTTAATTGAGAAAAACAAAATGCCCCGCCCTACTTTTGGTAAGCCTTTCACACTGCTTTACATGTTTCACACATTAGCTTAATGAGTAGAGTACCATGAGTAATACTGGGTCATAGTCAGGTTATGATGTCTGAGATATCACCTCCTACTTTTACTTGCAAACACTTGGTCTGCCAATTTACCTACAACAGTGAAATGGCTTCTAGAAAATAACTTATGGAATTAAAGCAGACTGCAAAAAAACTTTAGGAAATGTATTACGCACATACAGACTTAAACTTCGTTTACATGCTACACATTTGACCCTTTTGGCCCTGGAAACAAGCGTCACAATGTCATACATCTTACTGCAGCTAGGTCACAAATCTAAATGTACTATTTTTGTGTTTCTGTAATACTCTGTAACGCATAGCAGAATGCATCACAAATGCCTTAAACTTGTGCACTGAATTTTCTACATATCTGGATAAAGCTAATATTTCTGTTGAAAAAACACTTTTGTAATGAAACAATCATTGAAAAAGGAAGAATGGCACACTCATCCAAATATCCTTTTTCCTTTCAAAAATTATTACACTTGTTGAAAACCGTGAATTCTGTAGCCATGCACATGGCCTATAGCCAGACAGGGGCACCATGTTAGGTCTCACGACACCCTGACCTTTGAATGTTTTTTCCTTACTAGTTTACTAGGCAAACTAGCTGGGGGAGGCAAATGGAGCTGTGGGGCTTGGAATGGCAGCAGGTTGCTGTGGCAACTATGTCAAAGAGACTTTGATACTCTGATCACTGCAGACAGCCTCCCCCC